>NC_138199.1:13327382-13927382 GCF_964194105.1 Spermophilus citellus | reverse complement strand
TCCATTTCTCCTGCTCTCCCTCCCATCTGAGTTCCCTTTAGGTATCTAGTAGCTGCTAATCTGTTAGAACCATCTGCTACCACCATTAAGTTCTCCTTGGAACCCTGTTGTCCCCACTAACCTCTCCAGAAACTTGTCCTTCTGCATTAGCCTTTCCTTTTCTTCCTACTGAACCCTTATTGTTTATTTGTTCTCTCTTGGCTCTGCTCCAGAAACCGATTCCCAAGGATGGGGTAAGAACTTGGGGCAGTAGTGGAGTAGGAAGTTTTGGTGTCATTAGCATCCTTCAGGAGTTCCCCGTTTGATGAGAGACAGGCTATCCCCTTGCATAGTTATACAGACCCACCACACACAAATGCACAACTTAAGGAACAGATTCAAGATAGGAATAATTTGGGGTGAGGAAATACAAAGGGAAATCTAGTGAACTTCTGGGTGTCTGCCACTTCTAACATGCTCACTCCCTACTTTCCTGCACCCTACAGCGAAATGAAGATGCTGAGAATCTTGGTCACTTTGTCATGTTCCCTGCCAATGGCCACATTGACCTCATGTACTTCCCCTACTATGGCAAAAAGTTTCATGTAAGTCCCATGGGAGCCTGGGATGATGGCTCCTTTGAGGGGATGCTATGGGGTTTTGGGGAAGGAGGCTGAGCTGTCCTAGGATTAGATCTGCAACTTTCCTCTTCTGACCCAGGTGAACTACACACAGCCCCTGGTGGCTGTGAAATTCCTGAATGTGACCCCCAACGTGGAGGTGAATGTGGAATGCCGCATCAATGCTGCCAACATCGCCACAGATGATGAGCGAGACAAGTTTGCTGGCCGTGTGGCCTTCAAACTCCGCATCAACAAAACCTGAGGTCTCTCTTCCTCCTGCCCCACTTCTCCTGTGGATGCTTCTGGAATGTCCCTGACCCTGCCTGATCCCTCCCTCACCCCCAAAGGTATTTTTTATAACAGAGCTATGACTTGTCTGAGCCTCACCCCCTTTTCCTTGACTTTTCAACCCAACCCGATGTCCACTGTGATTCCCTGACTATACACATTGTTCACCATCTTTTGAGCCACCTACACTTAGCTCAGTCAGAGACAAATAGATTGATTACCAAGATGACCACAGAGAAGTTAGGAGTCTTTCTAGTTCTGAGTTAGTTGTGAGCTCCCACTTCTGCCATCATTCCCTGAGAGCATAGAAAATGTCTACTTACACACATACACACACACACACACACACACACATACATCTAATTTCAGCCCTTTCCTTCACAGAAATGAACCTGGTACTCCCTTCTCCCATTCCTAAGCTCTAGCTCTTGTACCCTTCTCTCTTGCATCCTTATTTCCTGTCTCTACAGTTGCTGTCTTGGTAGCTTTGACTTTTCTGGTTCCTCCAGCAGGTCTTTCCTCTCCTCCTGCCTATCCTTATTCCCTCCTCTAAAAGGCAGCCATTTGTAATTAAGGACAAGTTGGTTCTGTGGCCTTTTCCCTCTTTCATGGCACATCCTGCTTCATCTCATGGTGACTCCATGAGCCAGCAAATGAGGAACTGAGAGAGGAGTTCATGTTGATTCCTCTAGAAAATTCTGTAGTGATCCCTGATTCCAATTCCTTCCAGGTCCCTCCTGTTATCCAAATAGCTACTACTCAGAAAAGCCCGCTTGACCTAGGCTGAATATCTACTTTGTTTTTTACCGATAGCTCCCTTCCCCCATTTGCCTTCCCAGAATATCCTTCAAGTTCTATTTCCCAGGGAGCTCTGGGGGAGGGGCAGCCATCTTGGCTCCATCCCCAGTGGCCACCTTAGAAATGTCAGCTGGCTGGGGGGACTAGTCCACCTCCTTCCCCTGAGCCCAGAACTGCCCCCACCATCCTCTCTCTGGCTTTTCCTAACAAGTTATGGGCTGACCACAACCCTCCTTCCCTTCCCTTTGCATGCCAGCCTGAAAGTTTCAAATACTCCCCTCAATCTAGGCTCTGAATTTCTTGGCTCCATCTCCTTCAGACCCGTTTGCCTTTTTAAAAAAAACCCATAATGCCCATAGAATGTTAAATGAGGGGCCTCCTGCTCTGAGTATTCCTTAGTTAGAGAGGCATTTTAACTCCTTCTCCTCTGGTTTCCCTTCTCTTCCCCACCGTGTCTAACTTTCCTTTTCTTTATTAATACTGCAGCCTCTGCACTCCACCCACACGTGGAGTTTTCCTTTCCCTGGATCTCTCTCTTCCTTTTGGGTCCCCATGTTTTCCTGCAACCCCCCCCCCCCCATTGGTCTCTGCAGTTATTTAATGCCTGTGTCAGATCTACTGTAAAAAGAGGATAAAGTACAATAAAATAAGAGCAATTATATATATAAATATATATCATACACGGAGCCCTGTGTGCAGGCTTTTCCTTTCTGATCATTTAGAACCACCCTGGGAGGTGAGTAGAGGGTGGATTTGGGTGATCCCAAGGGTTATGCCAGTTTTAAATGGCTGCTCCCAGCTTTGACTCTTTCCTTCCAGTGTCCCAGCATCCACCCTCTTCGCCTTCAACTAATTTAATACACACTATCTTGAGATCACTCAAGAGGGAAGGAAGCCTACATTCTCTTGTACAGAGAGACTTATAAAGTGCCTACTGTATGCATTCTAGGCACCATAGGACATACTTATGAAAGAGGCAGACTCCCTGTCCCAAAGGAGCTCCCTAGTTTAATGGGAGAGGTGAAGAGCACAGGAGAAACTTTCATACACGGTAGACCCCGATGTGCTTCAAGGAAGGTCATAGAATTGGTAATGACAAAATTAAGAGTGGTCCACACTTTCTGTTGGGGGCTCTGAAGGGAAGGTTTCTTAGAGGAAGCAACTTGAAACTGGAGCTTAAAAGGATGGAGTAGTTTGGCACAGAAGAGTATCCACAAGTTTAGAGACAGGTGGGAAAAATTGACCAGGAGAAAGAGATTTCAAAATCAAAAGAGATTAGGAACTGTAGGGTCCTAATTTTATGTGTACACACACACACACACACACACACACACACACACGTTGTCCATATAAAACAAAAGATGAATGGATATTTACAATGTTTATTGTGGTTATGGGGGAGGGAATGTGTTGATAGCTAATTTTTATTTTCTTTGTGGGGCTTGTTTTTTGCTTTTTGTTTTTGCAACAAGTTGGTCTTAGTATTTACTTTGAACAACAACTTTAATGCATACATAGGTTTTCCCCTTAAGTGACTGAGATTTAACTTAGGGGTGCTCTGTCACTGTGCTACACCCCCAGTCCTTTTTTTGTGGGGTGTACTGGGGATTGAACTTGGGCATTCGACCACTGAGCCACATTCCCAGCCCTGTTTTGTATTTTTATTTAGAGACAGGGTCTCATTGAGTTGCTTAGTGCCTTGCTATTGCTGAGGCTGACTTTGAACTCATGATCCTCCTTTCTCAGCCTCCTGAACCACTGGGATTATAGGAGTGGGTCACGGCGCCCAGCCTCCCACCCCCAGTCCCTTTTTTGTGTGTTGAGAAAAGTCTTGTTAAATTGCCAAGAGGACCTTGTGATCCTCCTGCTTCAGCCTCCAGAGTTGTGAGGATTATAGTTGTGAATCACTGTGCCCTGACCTTTTTTTTTTTTTTTTTTTTTTTTGTAATCAGGGGCACTGAACCACACCCCCAGCTTTTTTTTTTTTTTTTTTTTTTTTTTTAAATTTTAGCGACAGAGTCTCACTAAGTTGTTTAGGGGCTTGCTAAGTTTCTGAGGCTGGTTTTGGACTTGCAGTTCTGCCTCAGCCTCCAAAAGCTTCTGGGATTACAGGCATTGACCACTGTACCTAGCCCAATATTATTTTTATTTTTCTAGTTGTGCTAACTTTATTTGAAAACAACAGCTATAATTTATTCACATTGAGTTGAAATGTCAACTTTGATCATATAATGATGTTCCTATATGCAGTGATCTGGACTCGTTACTTCCCCTGGCTTGTCTACCAATTCATAAGCCAAGACATAGTGATCTGATTACAGAAGGCTTCCTACCCCGCACCCCAGGAACTGGGGATTGAATCTAGAGTCTTCTATCTCTGAGCTATATCTCCAGACCTTTTTTTTTTTTTTTTTTTTTAACCCAGGCTGGGCTCAGACCTGGAATCCTCCTGTCTTAATGTGTCCCAAGTAGCTGGGACTAGGAGTGTGCCACTGCACCTGGCTGATTTCTGGAATTTTATAGATGTTTTCTGATATCTGTCAAGGAAATAGGGCCTTCCCCCCCCCCCCCTTTTTTTTTGGTGTGGTGCTGGGAATCAGGTGTGCACTTCCTGCATGCTAGGCAAGCCCTCTTCCACTGCCATACCCATAGTCCCATTCTGTTTTTTTTTTTTTTTTTTTGGTGGTGCTGGGATTAAACCCAGGGCCTTGTGCATGCAATGTAAGCACACTACCAACTGAGCTATATCCCCAGCCTCCTATCCTTTTTTTTTTTTTTTAATAGTTTTTAGTGGTAGTTGGAAACAATACCTCCTTATTTTATTTATTTATATGTGGTGCTGAGGATCGAAGCCAGGGCCTTGCATGTGCTAGCAAGTGCTCTACTGCTGAGCCACAACCCCAACATCCCCATCCTGCTTTTTAAACAACTACTGGGCATTTATTATTTTCTTTAAATTTAAAACTTTGGATGGTGATATAGTTTAGTGGTAGAACACACATGCTTAACATGTGTAAGGACCTGGGTTCAATCCCTAGCAAGCCTCCCCTTCCCCCACCAAATGGCAGTTTTTTTTTTTTTTAAACCAGTGGTTTAATTTCCATTTTAATTGAAATTATCTTAGTGTTTAATTATTTAGGATAGTACCGACTTATTGGTATTCTAATACCAGTCCTTTATGTTTTAATTAAAGTTTTTTTTTTTTAAGGAATGGCTGCTGAAATTTAATGAAATTCCTTTCAGCCTCTGTTGATATGATCATATAAATTTCTCTTTGTTAATATAATTAATTACATTGATAGATTCTCTGTTAAACCAATTCTGTGCTCCTCAAATAAACTATTTGGTTATAACATTTTTAAAATTCACTATTCTATTCTGATAATATTTTAGAATCTTGCATCTATATTTATAAATGAATTTGGTTTCTCATTTTTCAGTATCTTCATAAAGTTTTTAATATTAATGAAGTCAGCATAATTTTCTTCCCTCTTATGACAGGGATGGAACCTGGGGCCTCATTCATGCTAGGCAAGTGCTCTATCACTGAGCCTACATTCCCAGCCCTCAGCAAAATTTTTATTTTTTTGATGGTACTGAGAATTGAACCAGGGATGCTCTACCATTGAGCTATACCCTCAACACGTTTTTTTAAAATATTTTTTTTTAGTCATTGAGGGACCTTTATTTTATTTATATGCAGTGCTGAGAATCAAACACAGTGTCTCACACATGCTAGGCAAGTACTTTGCCACAATCCCAGCCCTCTTCAACACTTTTTTATTTTTAAGACAGGATCTATCTGAGATGCCCGGGCTGGCCTGGAACTTAGAACCCTGCCTTAGCCCCACAGAGTAGTTGGATTATAGGTATGGGCCACCAGCTTCCTTTCTTTCCTTTTTAACAATGAGAGCATTTAAGGCTCTATTTTCCCAGAGTACCACTTATAGATTTGGGCACCTGAGTTACTGAAATTAGTAAAGTTTTCTAAATTAAAAAATAGAATGGGGGATAGAGGGATAGAGCACACTCAAGGACCTGGTTTCAATTCCCACACTCCCCTGCCCTGTTGAAAAGAAAAAGGGACATACTGACATAAAAATGCAAACTTGGATTAGAGCCAGGAGGAAACTGCAAGATTTGATTCCAGATCTCAGTTGGATAAGGGCTCTTTCAGCTGCAGGGCAGAGTTGCCCACAGGTCCTCACTGTTCGATAGAATAAGGCACAGGTGAAAACCTACTGAGTAGATGGAAAGAAGATATGACTACAACCAGAAGGAAAGATGGCAATAAGTGGAACCAGAGAGGTCTGTGACTCATGGAAGTTCACACAGCTCACTGCAGAGCTGGCTTGAAAATCAGCTCACAAAGAAGGAATCTATGGAGCCAGAATGGATCGGCTTTTTGCAGTACAACAGTAAAAAACAGCTAAGGACACAGTCTAGAGGAACATGCCAACTATGTGCAAGGCTAGGGTTTGATCCATGCAATTCCCAGCACAGAAAAGAAAAAAAGACAACTTTTCTGTTTAGCAGAAATTTGCAGAGTAGATCTTGTGTCCATTGCCCACATACACACAAATGGTAACTGCATGGTGAGAGCTGTATTAATTGCAGTAATCATCTTATGATGTGTGCATGTTGACTCCTGGGCTCAAGAGATCTTTCCACTTCAGCCTCCTGAGCGTCTGGACTGCAGGTGAGCATTAGCATGCCATGCTCAAGTTATCATACTGTGTACCTATTTTGGGGTCAATTGTACCTCCCAATAAAACTGGAGAAAAAAGGAACAATGAAGCTTATAAGTGTCCTTTGCTTCTCAAAGGAGTAAGAACTGAGTTTCAGGAGTTCTGGTTTGCCTAGTAGGTTGGGGAAAAAGACAAAAATTAAAGTATCTGGGGCTGGGGTTGTGTATCCCAGTGGCAGAGCACTTGCCTATCATGTGCAAGGCTCTGGGTTTGATTCCCAGCACCACCAATGAATGAATAAAGTTATTATCCCAAAGAAGTGAAGCTGGGTCTCTTGGAAGAGCATTTGATACTCATTTCCTAGTGAGCAAGAAAAATGGTGGTGTTGAGGATGGGGTGTCTTCCTAGGTGTCTGGGACATGGGCAAGGCAAACCCCCATAGGCACTGATTTATAGGTTATAGATGGTGGCTCCAAGGTCTCTCTGTACCTTAGACCCCTCGCACCACCACCAGGGAAAAGACAAGAGGCCAAGCCATGTGCCTACTGACTTGTTATCCCTGTGGGCACTGGCTCAAGACACAGCCTCCAATGGGGAAAGCCTGGCCCCCAGCACCCCTCCCTAGGAGTCAGCAGCACTAAGCAACAGGGCAGGCAGGGCATGCTGGGCTCCCCAACCCTGACTGTCCTCCCTAGCCCAAGAAGCCCTTTCAAAGGTTTTCCTGGCAGAGTGTAAAGCTTCAATTCATTCAACTGCCTGGCACCAGGCCCAGGATGAGAGGATGCTGGGAAAGCCCCAACTCTCACCTTAGCTGCCCCCGTTCCCTGGGACCCCATATGACAGGCCTCCACTGGTCTTTCTATTCATCCAGTAGCACCCACTCCCTTCCCCTTGGGGACCCAGGTACCCTGCCCCTTTTCTGTAGAGCAGATGGCTACCCGGGAGGCTCAGGCTTGCTAAATCAGACATTTAAATCCCATAATCCTTAGTGAGAGGCTGCCGAGGAGACAGCAGCCCAACCCTAGAAGCAGGGGCGGGTGAGAACTTTGTGCCAGCCCTGGCAGGAGGGGAGGAGGGACAGTTGGTTCCCAAGTTATGAATGGAGTCACCCCTCTCCCTTGTTGTCATGCAGCCCACAGACTGACCCAGTCCCCAGCCTTTGTTCCCCTCCTGGAGCCTAAGCGCTGCCCCCACCCGCTTCAGCCCACCCATCCTGGAGACCCAGGGGGCTATCTCCCAACTTGACCTCCGTACTCATCCCTGCACCTGGGGTCCCAGGCAGCCAGTGTGGACACCCATCCAAACACACAGGTGGTAGCAAAGTTTTATTGTAAAACAAGAAATCGATATAAAAAGGGGATATAAAATGAGAGAAAGGGTATGGGGTGACAAAGGCAGATTTGTCTTTCAGGGTGCCAACAAACAAATAAAAAAATTAAAAAACCCCCCAAAACTACAAAAACCTGACCCTGAGCATATGGGGGAAGTAAAACAGATCTTGGTGGACACAGATCCTATATAAACCTGAGATGGAATCCTCCAGGCTGTGGGATGGGATGAGATTTCATTTCAGGTGCCAAGGTTCAACAAGAGGTTGGACAGGATTTGGCTGGCTGGCAGAGACTTGGCAACTCCTTCCCTTTAACCAGCTGCTCAATCTTGGAAACCATCAACACATTGCCCTAACAGGGGCAGAAAACCAACAACCACGAGGGGGCCAAGTCCCAGCCACCTCCTAATACAAGGCAGTTCAAAGCCAGACATACGTTATTTCATTAACCCTCACAACAAACCCCTTGAGGTAGGTACGATGATCAACGTTTTATAGATGTGGGTATTGAAGTTAGGAGAAATTAAACAACTTGAAGATAGCTTTTCTGGTTGGTATGGTTGAAGAAGGGCTTTTAACCCATCGGATGGCTGGTTGTAGGTTAACCCTTACATGCAAGAATATTTTCTTCCATCTCCCACTCTTCACAGTTAAAGCTAAGCCATAGGTCTGTCTTAGCTCTCACCTCTCCCCAAAACACCAGTGCAGGCTGACTTGACAAGACAAATGGCAGAATTTCTAGGCATTTCTGAGGCACATCTATACTAAGCAGGGATTCAAGCACCCAAGTTCCAAAATGCTAGGGAAGGAGGGCAGGGGTGGGGGTGGGAGACAAGAGTCAGAGGATGTCAGTCTGAATCAGGCCCCTCTCTCTTGAATATTATTTTTTTATGACGGGAGGTAGACTGCCCCTTCTTGGACTTCAGGTAGCTGTAGGGAAAACAGAAAAGGGGATGAGGAAAGATGACGTAAGGCTGGCACAAGGGGAATTTAAATTAAGACGGTCATACATGTTCGCTGAGCACTTGGGGGGTACCTGTGTGTATCAATCCCTTCATCTTCCCTTATACCACGAGGAAACAGCATGAGAAGGGCGAGTAACAAGATCACAGAGTACCTGCTAGTACTTGGCAGGGTTTAGTGACCCCCAACTGGTTCTGACCATCAGTTTCATAAAATTACTAGGCTTCCCACCCCTCAACCCCTCAGCTCTGAGTTAGGATTTGCCAAGATGGCAAAGAAACATTCATGCTCATCGCTACGTTAGAGGAGCCAGAGACAGGGACATGGTTGTATGATATAACAGGAGGAACACTAAGGAACACTGAGAAGGGACAGGACCAGTGGGATGGGATCTACTATCTTTTACCATGAAGGTAGAATTGGAATGGAGTCCTATGGTTTTCCAATCTAGTAGGGAGGGGACAGGGCCCAGTCACAGTCACTCACCTGGGGTGAGGCCTGCTCTCCCCTGGCTCCTTTTCAGCCTGGGCATCCTTGAGCTCCAGGGCCTCATTCAACTCTTGGAACATCTCAAAGCGTGCACGGCCACGGATCTGCAGCAGGGGTGAAGGGGGATGGAGAAAGTTGGGCAAAGTCACAGAACCATTTTCTAGCTGTCTTCTTTTTTGGAGGGAGGCATACTACTAGGGATTGAACCCAGGGGCACTCTAAGACTTAAGCTAGTCCCCAGCCCTTTTTTTCAAATTTTATTGAGAAACGGTCTTGCTAGGTTACAAGGTTGGCCTTGAGCTTGTAACCCCCCTACTTCAGTGTCCCAAGTCTCTGGCTCATGTTTTTTTTTTGTACAAGGGACTGAACCCAGGGATACTTTACCACTGACTGCATCCCCAGTCCCCTTTTCATTTTTTATTGAGACAGGGTCTCACTAAGTTACTGAGGTTTGTCTCAAACTTGCTGTCTTCCTGCCTTAGCATCTCAAACCACTGGGATTACAGGCATACACCACCATGTCTGTCTTGAAACATTTTTTTTTTCCCCCTTTTTATAGGGCTGGAGATGGAACCCAGGGTCTCAAACATATTAGGCAAGTGCTTTACCACTGAGCTATACCCTGAGCCCAACAATTTTCCTTTTGAAAGATGATCCTTATTAATACAGATGGTGGTAATGTTTTGAACAACCAATAAAAAAAATAAATAAATTAAAAAAAATACAGATGGTCCTGAACTTACAGTGGTTTTTTATTTTACAATGGTGCAAAAGTGATAGTAGAAAGTGGATATCAATTTTGGGTCTTTTACAGACTAGCATTATGTAGTATGATACCCTTTGTCAATATGGGGCAGTGGCAGTAAGCTGCAGGTCTGTCAGCCACATGACCATGACCATGATATTGTACTGTATACTGTATTGCTCACCTGTGATGTATGATAAGTTAGGTGGATTAAATGCAGTGTTGGGGATTGAACCCAGGGTTTCACACATGCTAGGCAAGCACTCTACAATCTAGCCACAACCCCAGCCCAAATGCTCTTTTGATTTGTTAATGTTTTCAGCTTACAATGGGCTTACTGGGAGGCGATTCCATCATAAGTGGAGAAGCATTATACTATGGTACAAGCATTCTCACTTTATACAAAGTGTTCTCACTTTGGGTACAACCAAGGGTCACTGTCTGAGGCAGCACTATCCTCTGATGACAAATGCCCTAATTGCAGGTAAAGCAGCCAAAAGTGCTAGGCTGAAAACTTGCAACCTGATAATAACTTACTCTAAGAGTCTAGGATATGAACAGAGGAAATAATAAATACATATTTTCTTCAATTCCAATTAGTATGTGCAAGAGACTTAGTGTTTCTCTCAGACTTGGTACCTTAAGGGTGAAATATTCTCCATCCAGTGGTTTCTTCTTTGGCTGGGGAGAGGAGCTGGTGCCAGTGGGTAGTGCTGGGGAAAAGGTGAGAAAATTGAGTGAATTTTGGGCAGAACCACACCCTCTCTTCCCCGTCCACCTCTTTTTGTCCTGCTTACTTACCTCGCTTAGTACTCCCTGGTGGTGGCTCAGGGCAAGGCTCTCCTCTTTTGCGGAAATTTTCCTCCTCGGTGCGGCGGTCTCTCCCGGGACAAGCACACACGCGTACCTCGAAGCTGTTCCGTCCCAGCAGGTTACCACTGTACAGGATGAGAGAAGGAGGAGGAAATTAGAAAACTGGGTCCTACTCACCCTGTCCGTAAATCAGGCCCCACCTACTCCTAATTGCATTTTTCCCCTCTGGAGCCTGAGCTCCTGCTCCAGGGACACTAAGGAGAAGCCAATGGTAAGATAGATCCCAAAACCAGAGAATAGGAAGGTGAGAGAAAACAGCAGAGGAAGTCCTACTTGTGGAGGAAGGGTGAAAGTTAACAATGAGAGACAGTGTGGTAGGGGGTGGGGACAGGGACAGGCAGAGGCTGGAAAGGAGCACGCCAGTGTGAAGGGTGGCATGCGGATCCCTACCTAGAGTCTTCCAATGTGATAATGGTGAGGATGGGCCGTCGGTTCATGCCTCCCATGCAAGAGCTGTTGCACATGTAGTTGTAGTGGATGGTGGTGCACTCAGAGCCGACCTGGGAAGAACAAGATCAGTGTCAGGCAGGGAGGCCTGCAGCCTCTAGAAACTTCCGTTTCTTCACTTAAGGAAATAGGGGTAACCCTTTTTCCTCTGCAAATTTTCCAAGGTTGGGAAGACACTGAATAAGAAGCAGACAGGCTGGGAGTGTGGCTCAGTGGTAGAACACTGGCCTAACATATGTGAGGCCCTGAGTTCTATCCCCAGTACTTAAAAAAAAAAAAAAAAAAAAAAGCAAGACAAAGTTCCCTACTTCCCCCTGAATAGCCAATGACAATCCCTTCCAGTCCCCTCCTCCCAGAGACCCCAGCTGCCAAAGCAAACCTCAGGAGGTTCATAGGGCACCACTACACTGTGTCGAAAAGTGTTTCTGTCATCCAAATATTCTGCACGCAAATTTCCTTCCACTCGGATGAGATGCTGAGGAGGGGCCAGGCCTAAGAGCAATCAGGGACACATTAGAGGCTTGGGGACTCTGGGCAGACAGCTGGATCCATCTTAAGCCCCTGATCACTAACCATCGCTATCAGAGCAGCGTTCGTGATGGGGACAGCGCCTCACAACTTCTGTCATGTGCTGTGACTTCTTATAGATGGCCATGGCGCGGACGCGGGTGCCAGGTGGGGGTGTTGAGTCAACCCATAGCTGCACAGGGCAGGTTTTTGCCAGCTGACAGAATAGCTTGTTGAGAGAAGGGGAATACTGTAGAAGAAAGGAGAAGAGTTGAAGGGTGGGGACAAGCCAACAAATGAAACAAGGGAAAAAGGAGATTTAATGAACAAGCACTGTTTGGGCACCTAGAGATAATGGAGTTAGGGTCTACATATAGGGAGTTTATTTTCTCTCTCTCTCTCTCTCTTTTTTTTTTTGCAATAGGGACCGAAACCAGTGTCCCTTTATTACTGAGCTACATTCCCAATACTTTTTATTTCTTTGAGACAGGGTCTTGCTAAGTTGCTAAGGCTGGCCTTGAGCATGTCATCTTCCTGCCTCAGCCTCCAAGTTGCTGGATTTACAGGTATATGACATTCCTGGCTTTTTGTTTAAGACAGGGTTTCATGGTGTTGCAAATGCTGGCTTTGAACTCCTGGGTTCAAGGGACCTTCTGGACTCAGTCTCTCTAGTAAAAAATTCCAACTTTGGGACAGAGGTCAAAGTCCACAGACTAAATGGGTAAAATGTAAATAATGTCTAAGAAGTCAAAGGCTAAAGAGGAAATCCTCAAGCTCCAGACCAAAACAACAACAACAAAACAAAACAAAAACACAAAACACAGGGGACTGTGACTAGGCATTGAAAGGTCATATGAAAGCCTGCTCCCCAGAGCCACTGACCGTGCATGTGACTGATTTGGCTGTCCCAGAATGAATGAAGCCTAGACGGAAACCATAGACGCCAGGGTAGGTGTTTTGAGAAGGGACCGATGATGATAGGGGCCAAGAGATGGCTGGTGCAGGGGCTGCCAGTGTAGAGGCCGCTGGTGTGGGGGCCTTTGGTGCAGGAGCTGCTGACATTTGAAGGGCTTCATCTGGGCCTTTGTCAAACCAGTTTTCAACGTCTTCTGAAGATATTAGCAAATCATCCATAGGAGGGGACAATACAGGAGACTGTGGATGGACAAAAGAGGAGTCTTAAGGCTGGGTTCCCAGCCCACTAGCCCAAGTCCCTAGTCCCTCCAGCTCCAGTCCTTACCAGAACGTTGTTTTCAGGAAGTCTGAAAGATAAGAGCAGAAAGTCAGCACTATTGATTTTTGCTTCCCATAGGCCTCTGCTAGGGGGCTGGGGACTGGGTTGGGGAAGGCAGGTGGAGGTGGTTAATCTGTGGGGGACTGGGCAGCAGGCCTGCCCTTCCCATGGGATCTACTCAGGCTGGGCATGGTGGGGAATGCGTGTAATCCCAGTGGCTTGGGAGGCTGAGGCAGGAGGATGGAGAGTTCAAAGCTAGCCTCAGCATTTTAACTCTAAACAAATCAGTGAGACCCTGTCTCTAAATAAAATACAACAAAGGGCAGGGGATGTGGATCAGTGGTTAAGTATCTCTGGTTCAATGACTGGTATCATAAATAAATAAATAAGTGGGGCGGGGGAGAAAAATCATCTACTCACAGGTTCCATAAGTCTGAAAATGTCTCCTGACTCAGAGGAGGCTCGATGCTGAGATCTGACTGCGGCTCCTCCATAGCAGCGTTCAGGATGCAGTCTGGCCTCTACAAGGGGAAAAGTGAGAATCAGCATAAGACACATCCAACCCTAGGCAATGGGGCCTGAGAACCTGATATGGGAGGGGATACAGCCTGACTTCCTGGGGAGCAGGAACAGATGGGCTCCTTCTGCCTTTCTCTCAGGCTGCTCCTGACCATTCCGGTCACACAATTCTTCAGAAAAGATAACCCAAGAGGGGCCTCTAACCATCCATTACATCTACAAGCCTTCCAAAATTTGAACTCTAGCCCACTCTCTCCCTCCACATAGCTCCATTTCTGGGATCGCCTTCACAAATTGTGAAGAATGATCATCTCTCCTCTTGCCCATTCCCAAAACCCCCTCTCTACCACTTTGATTCAACAACTACCAAGGATTCCTTCCCCTTTCCTTTCCTGGGGGGCTCTAACTAGCTTGAATGTCCTTCTCTGCTCAATCAATTAGTGGTTCCCCCTACAATACTCATTTCCACCTCTAGTCCCCCTTTGGCTGTGTGGTTGGTTCCTTCCCACTGAGACCTCAATATGTGTGTCTCACTTCCTCAGGGATGTTTCCACAGACCACTCAATCATAGCCAGCCAGCTCAACTCCACCAAGCCACCTTATTTTAATGTTTGATGTTTCTCCCTTGTTTATTTCATCTGTTTACTTTAGTAGAGTATAATCACCCTCAGGGCAGGGAAGTGTTTTATTTATTATTTATTTTTGTGGTATTGAGGATTGATTGAATCTAGGGGAGCTCTATCACTGAGCTACACCCCCAGTTCTTTTTATTTTGAGATAAGTTGCTAGGCTTACAGATGTGTGTTACCATGCCTGACACCAGGCTATCTTTCTTTTCTTATTCTTTTGGTACCAGGAATTGAACTCAGGGGCACTTGGCCACTAAGCCACATCCCCAGCCCTATTTTGTATTTTATTTAGAGACAGGGTCTCACTGCATTGCTTAGCGCCTTACCATGACTGAGGCTGGCTTTGAACTTGCGACCATCCTGTCTCACTCTCCTGAGCCGCAGGGATTACAGGCATGTGCTTGGCCTTTCTTTTTCTAAAATATTTTATTAGTTATTGACGGACCTTTATGTATTTGTGGTGCTGAGAATCGAACCCAGTGCCACACACATGCTAGGCAAGCGCTCTACCACTAAGTTACAACCCCAGCCCAGGTATCTTTCTTGATGCCAAATCTCTCTTGAGCTTTGCTAAGAGAGATACTCACCAAAAAATGCTCACTGCACTTTTCTTTCTGCCCCACAAACAAGCAGTGGCATTAATGGCAGGCTTTTTCCTAATCTTCCTTAGCATTTACTTCCACCTTTATGTTGATAGAGGGTTTTCTTTCTTATGTACCTAGTGTTTGCAAAATCCTTTCACACTGTTTATCTTATCCGTCCTGATAACCACACTTGCCACTTGACAAGTGAAGAGGTTAAATGAATGAGCTTTTATCAAAACTGACCACTCAAACATTTATGAATAAGAGGCTGGGGTTGTGGCTCAGTGATAGAGTGCTTGCCTAGCACGGGCGGGGCCCTGGGTTTGATCCTCAGCAGCACATAAAAATAAAGACATTGTGTCCAACTACAACTAAAAAAATAAACATATATATATATATATTTAAATTTTGTGAATAAGATGCTTACTATCATCAGACTTTTCTGTAAAAAAGCTCTCTTCTGTAAATGGTTAAGGCACAGTTTAGCTGAAGAAAGTCCTCTCAATGAGAGGTTGGCAAAGGGTCAGATACCACAGCCCCTCAATTTGGGGTAGGGCTGAGCAGGAGCAGGGAGGAAAGAAAGAAATGGAGTGGCCCAGGGTGTCCTACAGATCAGTGATCAAAACAAGAGTAAAAATAAAAGGGGAGGAGGCTCAGAAGTCCAAAGCCCTGTGTTTGATAGTGTACCCTATCTCAATTGGATTCTTCTGGCTCTTCACTTTATAAGAATTGAGTTTTAGGCTGGGGGTGTAAGTTAGTGATAAAGCACTTACCTGGCATGCTCAAGGCTGTGCCTTCAATCCCTAGCACCCCTTTTTATCCCAAAGAATTCAGGTTTGTTATTTGATTTTAAAAGCAGTGAATCAAAATAGTTGTTATCTGGTTCCCATGAAGGGAAGAATCAAGTTTTACTCATTCTTACGTCTTAGTGCCAAATCAGCTAGGACCTGGGGAAATATGGACAGATAGCTCGGCCTGCATCCCAGGCTCACTACCTAGCAGCTGTTTAACTTTGGGAGGTTATTTAACCTTTCTGTGCTTTAGTGTCCTTTGATCTGAAACACGTACCTTATTATTAAAATAGTACTTTAATTCATCATCATTTTATAAAGAGCTGAGAAAAGGAGTTGGAATGTATAGCTCAGTGGTAGGATCCCCAGCATCATGAAAGAATAAATAAATAAAACAAAGCAGAGTATTTGGCATATCATAAGAGCTCAACAAAAGTTAGCTGTTAATATAACTGTCCTCTTATATTTGTTCTAATTATTATTGTTATTTTTAATATTTTCAGTTGTAGATGGACACAATATCTGTTGGGAGCTGCTCTGGAAATACCTGGCCTTAAGTCCTGAGCAAGAGATACTGAACAATTATTGTGCCCTTCAATAACTTGACCTTTACCTCTGCTGGGATAATGAGGTGTGGTTCCTGGAGCAGGCGTTACCCGGTGGGGTCGAGTTACACTCACCTGTTCCTTTGTAATCCTACCCCTTGCCCCCCCTTTTTCGGAAATAGAATGTTCTAAGAAACAGCATAGAAGCCAACTCCAGAATGTGCGTTCCCCCCTCCCCCCAGCCTCTCCTGACTTTCTCTTGCCCCCTTGTGGGATCCTGAGGCTGGAAGGCGGAGAAGCTGTCCTGAAGCTCATAGAAAAAGGTATTCTGTGTCACCTAAATTCACATGAGTGACTTTGGTTCAGTTGCACTTGCTGGACGGGGGCAGCAAACACCTTTGTTTATTTAGTTTTTTTTTTTTTTTTTTTTAATGTGGGTCTAGGGATGGAAGCCAGTGCCTCACCTGTGCTGGGCAAGCATTCTACCAGTGAGCCACAACTCCAGCCTGTTCTAATTATTTTAGAAAGAACTTTGTGAGTCAGTGCAGCTTTTTTTTTTTTTTTAAAGTAATTGAGTTTTTAAAATACCTTTATTTTGTTTATGTATTTTTATGTGGTGCTGAGGATTGACCCAGGGCCTCGAAATGCTAGGTGAGCGCTCTACCACTGAGCCACAACCCCAGCCCAAGTGCAGCTTTTAAAAAAAATATATTTTTTAGGTATCAATGGACCTTTATTTTTTATTCATATGTGGTGCTGAGAATCGAACCCAGTACCTCACACATGCTAGGTAAGTGCTCTACCACTGAGCCACAACCTCAGCCCTAGTGCAGCTTTTGTGGTACTGTTCCCACCCTGCTAATGGAAGTTCACTTCCTTAGGGAATGCTGTTCAGTAAACAAGGAGTGGGAAGTGGGGCTTTCCTGGGATGGTGGCTCAAGGTATCTGACTCCTTGGAGGAAAACAGCCTCACAGACATAGGAAGTCTCCTTGTCTCTAACACTCAGGTTGTTATTATTATTTTTTAATTTGTTCCAATTGGTGACAGAATGCATTTTGACACATTGTACACAAATGGAGCACAACTTCTCCTTCCTCTGGCTGAACATGGTGCAGTCACACCAGTAATGTAATCTCATATATATATATATATATATATATATATATGTAGGGTAACAATGTCCATTTCATTCCACTGTTCTTCCCATCCTCATACCCCACTCCCCTCTGTACAATCTCCCCCCTTCATTAGGGATCAGCAGCCACTTATCAGAGAAAACATTCAGCCTTTGGTGCTTTGGGTTTGGCTTATTTCACTTAGCATGATATTCTCGAGCTCCATCCATTTACTTGCAAATGCCATAATTTCATTCTTCTTTAAGGCTGAGTACAATATTCCATTGTGTATATGTACTACACTTTCTTTATCCATTCATCTGTTGAAGGTCATCTAGGTTTTTTCTATAGCTTAGCTATTATGAATTGAGTTGCTATAAACATTGTGTCACTGTAATATTCTAATCTTAAATCCTTTCGGGATAAACTAAGGAGTGGGGTAGCTGGGTCAAATAGTATTTCCATTCCAAGTTTTTTGAGGAATATCCATACTGCTTTCCATAGTGGTTGCACTAATTTGCAGTCCCACCAGCAAGGTATGAGTGTACCCTTTCCCCTACATCCTCACCAACACTTACTGTTGCTCATATTCTTGATAATTGCTGTTTGGACTGGAGTGAGATGAAATCTTAAGAGTAGTTTTGATTTGCATTTCTCCAATTGCCAGAGATGATGAACACTTTTTCATGTTTGTTGATTGATTATATTTCTTCTGTGAAATGTCTGTTCAGCTCCTTAGCCTATTTATTGATTGGATTGTTTTTTTTTTAAATTTTATTTTATTTATTTATTTTGTGTGTGTGTGTGTGTGTATGTGTGTTCAGTTTTTGGAGTTCTTCTGGAGATTAGTGCTCTCTCTGAGGTAAATGTGGTAAAGGTTTTCTCCCATTCTGTTGGCTCTCTCTTCTTTGCTGAGAAGCTTTTTAGTTTGAGTCCATCCCATTTATTGATTCTTGATTTTACTTCTTGCGCTTAGGAGTCTGGTGAAGGAAGTCAGGACCTAAGCCTACATGGTGGAGGCCATGATATGAACGTGTCAAGCTGAACTGGACCTACCAAATGGTTCTGGTGGGGTCAGTGTTTAAGGAAATGCCGGGTGGGAAGGCAGTAAGCTCATCTGAGACCCCAAGGAGGGGCAGGGACCATTATAATAAGTCTTAACAGTATCAGCTGCTGTAGGCCCTATAGACTTACAGGCCTCCCACTAAAAGCAAGCAAGGTAGGTTTCAACAATAGATGAAGGAACTGAGAGTTGAAGTATTAAGTCATTTACCAAGGTTTTTAAAACTATAGGGCAGAACCAGGGATGTGAATCTGGGACATCTCAAAAACTGAATAATATTTTCCTAAGTTTGCTTGCTTGCTTTTTCTTTTTTTGTTTGGTATTGGGGATTGAATCCAGGGGCACTTTACCACTAAGCAACACCCCAGCCCTTTTTATTTTTTAAAACAAATTCTTCCTAAATACTTAGGGGACTTACTAAGTTGCTTAGGCTGACCTTAAACTTGTAATCTTCTGCCTCAGCCTCTTGAGCTGCTGTGGTTACAGGTGTGCACCACTGTGCCCAATGTTTTCCTAAGGTTTCACCAAGACTGGTATAAGAATATCTTTTGGGGGTTGGGGATGTGGCTCAAGCGGTAACGCGCTCTCTGGGCATGTGCGGGGCGCTGGGTTCGATCCTCAGCACCACATAAAAACAAAATAAAGATGTTGTATCCACCGAAAAGTGGAAAAAAAAAAAAAAAGGATATTTTTTGGGGTTGGGGATATATCTCAGTGGCAGAGTGCTTGCCAGATAGGTCCAAGGCCCTGAATTTGATTCCCAGTAGCCCACAAAAACAAAAACAGGAAAGAACTTCTTATGGAAAAATTCTAACACATTACAAAAAGGAAAAAGAATGTACCCTCATGTATCTATCACCCAGTTTCATGAATAATCCATATGCTCCCTTTATTATCTCACCTATATTCTTAGCCACTCTGCCTAACACATGCAAGGCCCTGGGTTCGATCCTCGGCACGGCACACCATAAAAATAAATAAATGATATTGTGTCCAACTAAAAAATAAATATTAAAAAAAAAAAAAAGAATTGGTGTCCAGGTTTTCTTCTGAAAGTAAGTTTCAGAGTGGTGTATGTGTTTGTATGTATGCACTTATTTATTTTGTATTTACTCATTTATTTTTGTATTACCGATTATAGCCGTTGTACCCAGGGGGTGCTCTACCATTGAGTGAGTGCGCTACCACTTGAGCCACATCGCCAGCCCCAAGCCTTTTTTTTTTTTAAACTTTATTTTTTAGTTGTAGTTGCACACAATACCTTTATTTTATTTATTTTTATGTGGTGCTGAGGATCAAACCCAGGGTCTCACACGTACTAGGCAAGCACTCTACCGCCGAGCAATATCCCCAGCCCCGGCCTTTTTAAATTCTGAGATAGGGTCTCACTAAGTTACTCAGATTGGCCTTAAACTTCAGATCTTCCTGCTTCAGCCTTATAGGCATGCATCATGGTTTTATGTTTAGATCAATTATACAACTTTATAGTCAATTCACAGGAGGTCCAAGGTTCAATCCCCAGCATCTCATAAATAAATAAATAAATAAATAAATAAAAGAAGACCTCCAACTCTGTACTATTTTTTTTTTTCAATTTGGAACCAGCTTGTCAATTTGTACAAACAAGACTACAAAGATTTTTATTGGGATTCATCACATCACTACATCTTCTAATCCATCAATAGAATCTCTCTCCATTATTTAAAACCATCCTTCAATTCTCTAAGTGATATTTTATAGTTTTCAATGCAGAGCTTTTATCCATTTTGCTAAATTTATCCCTGAGCATGACACTGTTTTGGATGCTACTATGAAGGCTACTGTTTTTTTTTAATAATTTTTTTTTTTTTAGTTGTAGTTGGACATAATACCTTTATTTTATTGATTTATTTTTATGTGGTGCTGATGATGGAACCCAGTGCCTAGCACTCTACCTCTGAGCCCTAGCCCCAGCCCAAGGCTACTGTTTTTAAAAGTAAATACTCTGGGGGCTGGGGATGTGGCTCAACCCGTAGTGTCAGGGTTCGATCCTCAGCACCACATACAAACAGGGATGTTGTGTCCACTGAAAACTAAAAAAATAAAATAAAAAAAAATTCTCTCTCTCTCTGTCTAAAAAAAAAAGTAAATACTCTGCAGTATTTACTTCTTAGTTCTGGTTGATTTTTCAAATTTTCCATTTATGACTTTTTATATAAATAATCACACAGGCTGTAAATAAAAAAAGACTCTTTTTCTAATCATTATTTCTTTTTCTTGCCTGATTAGGACCTCCAGTACAATGCTGAAGTGATGAAAATAAAATCCTTTTCTAATTCCTGATCTTTTAAAATACCTTTATTTTATTAATTTATTTTTTATGTGGTGCTTAGGATAGAACCAAGTTCCTCAAACGTGGTAGGCAAGCACTCTTATCACTGAGCCCCAGCCCTAGTTCCTGATCTTAAGATGAAAAACATTCAGTTTTCTACCATTAAGTATCTTTTTTTAAACTTTTTAAATTTTTTTAACCATTAAGTATCTTAATACTTAATTGTAGATGCCTTTTTAATCAAACCAAGAAAAATTTCCCTCATTAGTTCGCTCTGAGGTTTTTTTAGAATCATGAATAACTTTTGAATATTGTCAACTGCTTTTTCTGCATCTGTTGAAATCATTATAGAATTTTAATCCTGTTAACTGGTAATTTACAGATTAATTTTTGAATGGCAAAGTAACATTGCGATTCTGGGATAAACCACTCTAGGTTAGAATATATTTATTCTTTTTACACATAACCAGGTTTGATTTGCTACAATTTTGCACATCTTCTATTTTAAAAAGTTGTTGCTGCTGCCTGTACTGAACATGTACAGATCTTTTTTCTTCTCAACAATACAGTATAACAACTATTTAAACAGCATTTACATTGTTTTAAATATTATAAGTAGTCTAGAGATAATTTAAAGCACATGTGAGAATATGCATAAGTTAAAGGAAATATACTATGCCCTTTTCTGTAAGGAATTTGAGCATCCTGGAACCAACGCCCCTCCCCCACCTAGTGTGGATATCTTGGGATTACTGTACTAAATTATTCAGAGAAACTGCACACCTCTGCAGACACAAGGCTAGTTCTGAAAACTGTGGCTTTCAAAAAATATATTACACATACATATACATTAGTAAACAGCAGAAGCAGGCACAGGCATTGCTCTGAGACATCCCCCGTTACGGTCTTGGAAAGATCTTTTCATATTAAGAAGAGAATGGGATTCCGACACTTAGTTCAGTCAGAGATTGCCACAAAGGCAGTTACCTGGGAGACTTTATCTGCATAACAAGACAACCCTTGCTGCAGCGCACCTCCCCCCTTCAACGTTCCACAGCCTGCATTCCCTCCTTCACCCCCTGCTACCAAAAGCCGAAGCTTTAGATCTATATAAATGCAACCCGTATTTAGAAAAAGGAACACCACATAAATAGAGCACACAGTATACATAAAGTGGGCGGTAACTAGTGAAAGAAACGACCAGCCCCAAATTATGCATATAAGAGAAATTGATTTGCATGGGATTTGGAAGTGTTCCGCTACCTCCCACTTGGAAGAAGTGGCTTGGACTAGGACTGCACTTAGGACCTCGGGGTGTCTCTCCGCAAGGCCCTCCCCTTCCGCTTTCACGACGTTCGGTCTGCGTCCAGAATTGGAATGGCTCAGCCCAAAACCGGATGCTGGATAAATCGTGTTTCCCAAACAAACGCCCTATCATTGCTCTCTTTCAAGAAAAAGTTGATTCCTGAATGTACCTATTTCCAAAAAAACCCAGGCTTTGCCTTCTACACACACCTCCCCCACGTCTTTCTACATAATGGTAGCGTCCTTCTAGATTGTCGACGACCCGGGGGGTGGAGTACACCATTCAAAGAGGGGGAGGGACTGAGGTTTGTATCAAAACAAATACCCGGTCCTTTGCAAAAGCAATAACCAAGTAGTTCAGAAAAAGAATGGAAGAGGGGTAGAACAGTTTCCTTCCGCAAGCAATAGGAACCCGCCTAAAATACATTTTCTTTCTTTCTACTTCCCTCTTATTAGGACAACAGTGAGCTCTTCCGACAAAGAGAAACCGGAAATGGTGCTGCAAGTAGCAGAAATGTAAATGTAGAGCCAAACAATAACAGGGCTGCCGGGCCTCTCAGACCTGCAGGATCCTGACCCGTCTCGCGGGCTAACCTTTCATTTAGCACTTCCCACATCTATAGCTGATAGTCTTTAATTGGATTTTCTTCAGCTAACGGAGCCGGGCGCTCACTGGAGAGATCACTTCAGAAAGGACAAAGGTCCGGAAGTTGGGGACCTTAGCGCCTTGGGTTTCCCGATCACCCCAATTAATTTTGGAATGGAACCCGAGGTTCTTCTAGGATGTCATGGGCTCCAACATCTCAAGAAAGTCTCAAACTAGTGCTTTGTGCATCATATTTAAGAGATTCCCAGCATCCTGCTCTAGGTAGATGGGAGCATATGGGGGGGCAGGGGGAGGGAGTAGGCTTTTGGAAGGCTCCAGATTCCCCAAAGTCCAACCCCGTGCCCAAGTGTTCAGCTTTGAGTCTGGCTGATAGTAACATCCCCGTTATCTACCCCCAAGCCTCCCAACACTGCATTTCTATGTTGATCCCGTTAGCCATTTCCCCTTACCCAGTGAAGCCCCGCTGCCCCCACCCCCCCAAACCCCGCGATTCTCTGGAGCTGCAAATACAAGCAGTCAAGAGCCCATGACTCAGAGAAGACTCATCAAGCTCAATCGAGACCTTACCCCGACCTCCGGGGAGCGTGTCACCGACCTGGGAAGCACGCTCCAAGCCCGGTCGCCAGGTTCTCCTCAGAACCACGCAGCTACCTGCGCCCGGAATGATGGCTCTGGACTTTTGAGGAGCTCAAAACTTTTAGCGCCAGTCTGAGCACATGGGAGGGGAAAATCCCAATCCCAGCAACCCTCGCGAGGTTCCTGGCACAAAGCTGGACAGTCGCCATGACAAGTAAGGGCAAGTAATTCGCCCGCAGGCGGATGGAAGGAGTTGGAGAGGATGCGGAGAGTCAGGATTCGCGTTGTAGCTCCTGACATTTTGGAGCAGGAAAGTAATACAAGCTAGAGCTGTGAGGGCAGAATTGGTAGAAATTTTTCAGGACTCCGCTAATGTGTCGAGTATAAAGGGTGGAAGGAAGAAAACTTGCATTTGCCATTCTCTCGGCCTGGAATACTGAGCTTTCAGAATTAGCTGGATCGTTTCTCGTCATTAGCTAAAATGTCACCTTTTAGGAAGGCTTTCCTTAATATCTCAGTCTACTGTGTTCCCCTGGAGACTTTATATTACACTATCTTGTTTCATTTCCTTCGTAGCCCTTATCACTGAAAAGACCCATTTGTGCATCGACTTTAGGGTAGAGAATTGTTAGCTATCTTATTTACTGCAGTATTCTCCAATGCCTAGTATAGTGCTGTGTAGGAAGTTAAGAGCTTGATAATATTTGTCGAATGAATGAAGAGGTCCTGAGGGCGGATGAGATGCAAAACCTGAAGCAAGCGCTCTCTGCAGGCGAGGGCGGGTAGGTGCTTTAAGAATTACCGTGGTGGACGGTTAAGGAGAGCTCAGGCATTCTCGCCTAGACGCAACGTTCAGACTACAACTCCCAGCAGCTATTAGGATTCCTAAGGCTTGATGCGTACGCCGAATCCTACCTCTCTGGGAGTCGCCCGCGAAATCTGATCCGGGATTCCGAAGGCCAATCGGAAGCCGGGCCCAAGTCCCGCGAGAACAAGAGGCGCGGAGCGGCCCACGGTTCTTGGCGGAGTTGTGCCTTTACTATTGATGTCCTTCTATTCTCGCCGGCCGAGGGTCTTCTGCCTCCCCCACGGAAAAGGAAAGAAGGTACTGGTGGGTTTCCCCACTTCTGATCCCTGAGAACTTTGAAGCAGTTCCTGCAGTCCTGTGCGTCGGGCCGCCGGTAGGCAGTAGAGAGTTGCCCGGCTTAGGCCAATGTCTGCCGCGCTTCCTCTGCAGCATGAAGACATCGGAGGAGCAACTCTTGGCTCCAGACAGCCTTCCTTTAGACCAGGCCCCTGTACCAGCCTGTCCCTCTCCCCACGCTTCTCCGATGGATAAAAATACAGACCCTGAATTTATACCACCGCCACCTGGTGGAGATGATCTGCCCCAGAGGTCCCCAGATCCCGTGGCTGGTTCAGCTTCGTCCCAGGATCTGGGGGAGGAGAACCCAGCATCTCTCTCCACTCCCTTGGAAACCGAATTTGATACTCCTCATGGGTTGAGTCCTCAAATCAAGAAGCAAGAACTTGATGAAAATGCTAGCTCTCCTGCAGAAAAAATGAGTGTTCCGGAGTTGGGGTCTGAAGAAGCCACGGAAGGCGTGTCTGAAGAAGCCTCTCCAGAGGATGAGGAAGACACGTAAGTGGTAGTTGACTTTGTCATCTAAGGAGAGTGAAAGTGTGTGCTCACTTCTGCAGGTGCATTTCCCCTTTGCTTCAGCGACCAGGTTTGTTCCTTCATCTTCCTTACAGCACTTGGAGCTACATCTTCTCCCGGATACCTCGGTTTCTCAGTGGTTCCTGGTCTGAGTTTAGCACCCAACCTGAGAACTTCTTGAAAGGCTGTAAGTGGTAAGTAAGGACAATGGGGCAGAGAGATGAAAACACCACACTTGTCTGGGGAAAGGATCCACTAGAGGTGGGCACTAGAGGGGAATCCCTCAGAGTATTTGAGCTTAAAATTTTTCTATGACTTTGTGTCTTACAAGGACTCAGGGGCTTACTTACTACAGAGGTAGACCCTACACTTGGAAGGCATAAGTCTGTCCAGTTTCCTAACTCTTTGCTATATTTCTAGGGCCCCTGATGGTTCCTGCATCTTGACCAATAGTGCTGATAACATCCTGCGGATTTATAACCTGCCCCCAGAGCTGTATAATGAGGGAGAGCAAGTGGAATACACAGAAATGGTAAGGGTAGGATCTAACTCTGTTCCTTTTTGGAGACACTGCACATTTAAACCCTTCATGTGGATGAAGAAAGTATAGTCCACAAATTTTCTGTTCACAAATAGTACTTTCCCTCCTCTACGAATTTTCACATGTAGCATTTTTGCCCTCAATTTTGAAGTCATTTTAAGAGATGTATGTGGGTATGGTGGCACACTCCTGTAATCGCAGTGGTTCTGAAGGCCAGCTCCAGCAACTTTGTGAGATTCTGTCTCAAAATAAATAAATAGGACTGGATGTGTGACTCAGTGGTAAAGCTCTTATGGCTCAATCCCTAGAAACCCCTCCACTAAAGAAAGAGAGAGAGGGTATTTGACCCTTCTTTAGTCAGGAATATCTGTTTTCTCTAGAATGTAGTAGATTTCTTGTGATAGTGTTTAATTTATTATAGATATTTATTGAATAACTACTAATATGTTAGTCACTGTAGTGCTGAAATGATAAAAAAATTGAACATGATAGATGAAGAGCTGGGTTTTTTTTGTGTATGATTTGCAAATGTAAACCAATAAATAAACAGGATCATAACAGATTAAAATAAATGTTCTGGGAGACTGAGATAGGAGTTTGAATCAACCTGCGCAGCATAGTGAGACCCTGCCTCTAAAATAAATGCATACATGCATACTCTGAAGGAAGCAAACAGAACCAGGAGAAACCAACTGGAAGATTCCACTTTAGAGACAGTGGTCAGGGAGGGGCTCTCTGAAAAGATATTTGAGCTGCGATCTGAAAAGAATAATGAATCAGTCAGATGAAGAGCCAGGGCAAGAACTTTCCAGGAAAAAGCAAGAGTATTATAAATAGACCCAGAGCTGGGAAAGAGCTTTTTATGTTCATAGAACAGAAAAAAATATCAGCGTGGAGGAAAGTGGGGTGAGTATGCAGAGGTGACTAGCAGCAACGTTATGTGAGGTCTTCTGGGAAGGCCTTTTGGAGTTTGAGAATCAATAGGAAAGTTTTAGAAGAGAGAAGTGAGTGGTTTTGGGGTGAGCAGGAGTGAATCAGGGAGACTAACTAGGATGCACCTAATCCAGGTGAAAGATTATGGTGAGCTGGTGAAACCATGTTAGGAGGGATATAGAGATGTAGATGGATTTGAAGTGTATTTTTTTTTTTTTTTGAAGTGTATTTTGTAAGACTTGAAGATTCATTGGATGTGGAGGTACAGGGAAGGAAACATTTAAAGGTGATGTTCAGATTTTTAAGTTTTTTTTTTATATATATATTTTTAGTTGTAGATAGACACAATACCTTTATTTTACTTATTTTTATGTGGTGCTGAAGATCAAACCCAGTGCCTCACTCGTGTTAGGCAAACTGAGCTACAACTGCAGCTTTTGATGTTTAGATTTTTGCAGTGGGTGGTTGGTAGAACACTTTATTCAAAGGAGAAAATAAATCTGAGGATAGAAGTCAAGGGGTATTAAGTATATTAAATGGGAGATGTAATCCTAAGGGGAAAAAAATGGGGTCAGGGATTTACTCTAAGAAGTGGTAGAATATTTTTAGATGGCATCTCATGCCTTGAGGATGGATTCATTCTCTAGAAAGAGAGTAGGTGAATGAGGAGAAGGCCCACATAGAGCTCTGGGTGCACCAGCATCTGGGCCCAGGTATAGGAGAAGCAATAAAGGTGGAAACAATCATAACTAATGCTGCTGAGAGATGGAGTGAGGTAGACTTAGAGAATGACAAGAGACCAGGTGTGGCGCACACATGTAATCCCAGTGACTCAGGAGGCTGAGGCAGGAACATTGCAAGTTGGAGGCCAGCCCAGGCAACTAAGTGAGACCCAGTCTCAAAAGGACTCAGGATATAGCTCAGTGGTAAAGTATCCCTAGGTTCATCCTCCAGTACTCCAAAAAAGAAAAAAATGGAGAGACTGACAAGAGGATATTAGTGACCTTGACAAGTGCTTTCAGAGGAGCAACGGAGGCAGAAACTGATTATTGTGATAGAAGGAAAAGAACAGACAATTATTTGGAGTTTTGCTGTGAAAGGGAGCCAAGATATGTGACCAAAGGGATTGTGGGTTAGAGGGTTTATTGGGTGTTTTGTGATGTCAGGAATAACCCAGCAGAGAGAAAGGAATTGATGCTTGTCTTATTCTGTTTTGTGTTGCCACAACAGAATACCTGAGACTGGGTAATTTATAAAGAAAGATTTATTTGTGACAGTCTGGAGTCTGGGAAGCCCAGGATCAAGGGATCACATCTGGTGAGTCTTCTGTTGTGTCATAGCCTGGTGGAAGACATCACATGGCAGCATACAAACCTAGGTCTCTCTTCTCTTCTTTTGAAGTCAGTAATTTCTTTTTATTTATTTATTTATTTATTTTATTATTATTTTTTTTTGAAGTCACTAATTTATATCACGGAGGCTCTACCATCACGACCTCTTGTCACCCTGTTTCCCTTCCAAAGACTCCACCTCCAAATACCATCACTGCGTGAATTGGGGTTTAAGTTGTGAACTCATGAATTTTTGGCAAACACATTTAAACCATAGCAATGCTGTAGCAGAGAGAGGGGATAACAGAGTTTCTGAGTTGTTCAGTGAAGACAGGATTTAGAGCTCAATGGCGATGTTGGCTTAAATGCAGTGTCCTTCCTCTTCATAGGAAGAAAGGTAGAGCATTCAAAGGCAGCTGTTTGGTGATTAGAAGATTTGGATATTCCTATCTCTTGGTTTCTCTATTCTCAGTGAAGCATAAAGGGAGGTCTCTAGCTAAAGGAAAAGGGCCTGTGTGGAGAGAGCAGAAGGCATGAAATAATCTGTCCTAGAAAGTAGAAAATCCAAACTACTGAGGAACGTGGTAGTATAGATGCTCCTTGACTGACAAGGGTTACATCCTGATAATCTCTCATACGTTGAAAATATTGTAAGTTGAAAATGCATTTAATATACCTAATGTACCAAACATCACAGTTTCACACGGTGGATTGTATTTTCACTCATGATACTGCATGTTTTTGCACCATCATAAAGATGAAAAATCATATTTTGAACCATTGTAAGTTGAAGATGGTTTTACTGTTCTTTTCACAGTGCCTGCCAGAGGTTTGTTGCTGTTCTTTTTTTTTTTTTTTTTTTTTTTTGATATTGGGGATTGAACCCAGAGGCACTTAACCACTGAGCTACATCCCAACATCCCCAACCCTTTTTTTGTATTTTATTTAGAGACAGGGTCTCACTGAGTTGCTTAGTGCCTCACTAACTTACTGAGGCTGACTATGAACTTGTCATCTTCTTGCCTCAGCCTCCTGAGCCACTGGGATTGCAGGCAGCTGGCTGTTCCTTTTTTTTTTAAGTCAGGGTCTTATTATATTGTCTAGGCTGGCCTTGATCCTCTGGGCTCAAGTAATCCTCTTGATCAGACTGTCAAGTAGCTGGGACTCCAGGTGTGTGCCAACCTCACCTAACTGTTGTCATCCATTTAAAGTGAAGCCAGTTAGTGTGGTTGTATATCTTTCCTGACAGGTTAAGTGATGGTAGTTTCTTTGTAAAGTGAGGATATGGCACCCACCTCACAATTTTGGAAATTAAAAGAATTAATGATGGATTAATGTAAAGTGCTTTAAAAAGTGCTTAGCATATAGCAATTATTCAGTGAAGCCTAGTAGTCATTTGTATGTAAGCATGAAAGAGGAGGGCAGTCTGGTTGGGGTTTGCCAAGAGAGAAAGACAAGGATATCTCAAGGGTGTCCTCAGGGGTTGGCTTGTCATAGTAAACTAGAAATATGTAAATATGTTTTTGATGAAGTTGAATAAGCGTCATGGTAGAAATGGCAGAGCCAATTAACTAGATGGGTTGGAGGTGTTGGTTAGAGACTGAAGTTGAGGTATGCTATCTCAGTTAAGACAAACCCAGGGCTTGATATAGACCAGGGCAATGGCTGTGATTGCTTGGGAAGTGAAGCATGAGACAGGCCCATGTGTTTGATGGATCCATTTATTCTTATTTGTTCAATGCATCATCCCCCCCCCCCCCCCCCCCCCCGCCGCCCCTTATTGGGTATAGAGTTCAGGGCTTCATGCATGCTAGGCAAGCACTCTACCCTGGAGCTACATCCCTTGGTCCTTTTATTTTGACATGGGGTCTCCCTAAGTTTCATAGGCTGACATTGAACTTGTGATCCTTTTGCTTGCAGAGTAACTGCGATTACAGGCGTGTGCCACTTCCCCTGGCGTGTGTGTGTGTGTGTGTGTGTGTGTGTGTGGTGTTGGGGACTGAAACCAGGGATGCTCTACCATTAAGCTATATCCCCAGTTCTTTTTTAAAGAAATTTTTTATATATTTTTTATTTTTTTTAGTTGTAGTTTGACACAATACCCCCATTTTATGTGGTGCTGAGGATGGAACCCAGTGCCTCACACATGCTAGGTGAGCACTCTCCACTGAGACACAACCTCAGCCCCATCTTTTTAAAACTTTTTATTTTGAGTAAGGGTCTCATTAAATTGCCTGGGTTGGCTTCAAATTTGCTACTTCCTGCTTCAACCTCTTGAGTAGCTGGGATTATAGACCACCACTATTTCAATGCATTTTTGTTGAGCATATTCTATATACCAGTTCCTGTTTTGGGTGCTGAGAACTAGTCAGACAAAAGTCCCTTTCCTTGTAAAGCTTATATCCTAGTGCAAGAAACGGTCAGTAACCAAATTATATTGTTATATTGTATGCACATATGGATATATAATAAATCTCATCAATATGTACAACTATAATGCACAATAAAAAAAAAGGTGGAAAACAACAACAAAAAGAAATGGGCAGAAAATAAATAATGAGGTGCTGGGTGTAGAGGCACATACCTGTGATCCCAAGCAGCTAGGGAGGTTGAGGCAGGAGGAGAGCAACAAGTTCTAGGTCACGCCCGGCAACTTAAGACTGTGTCTCAAAAAAAAAAAAATTTTTTTTTTAAGAGAGAGAATTTTGATATCTATTTTTTAGTTTTCAGCGGACACAACATCTTTGTTTGTATGTGGTGCTGAGGATCGAATCTGGGCCGCACGCATGCCAGGCAAGCGCGATACCGCTTGAGTCACATCCCCAGCCCTGTGTCTCAAATTTTTTAAAAAACTTAAAAGTGGATGGGGATATAGCTCAGTGGTAGAGTACTCAGGGCTTCAGTCTCCAATACTTCAAAAAGAAAGAAAGAAAAAGGAAATAACAAAGTAAAATATATGTATCTAACAGATGGCATGGAGAGTAAAACAGAGAAGAGGATTAGAAGAGTGAGTTGTAACTTTGTTTTCCCTGGTATCAAGGATTTAACTCAGGGGGCTCTTACCCAGTGAGTCATATCCCCAGCCCTTTTTATTTTTTATTTTGAGATAGGGCTTTGCTAAGTTGCTTAGGCCTCGCTAAATTGCTGAGGCTGGCCTTGAATTTGTGATCCTCCTGCTTCAGCCTCCCAAGCTGCTGAATTTACAGGTGTGTGCCACTGTGCCTAGCTGTGAGATACAATTTTAAAAAGGACTGGATCACTGGGCATGGTGGTACTCTCTTGTAATCCCAGCCACTCAGGAGGCTGAGGCAGGAGGAGTATAAATTTGAGGCCAGTCTGGCGAACTTAGGGAGACCCTGTCTGAAAATAAAATAAAAAACAGGGCTGGGGATATAGCTCAGAGGTAGAGTGTCCCTGGGTTAAATTCCTAATAAACACCTCCCCAACCCCCCCCAAAAAAAAAAAAAAAAGTTAAAGAAGATCTCACTATAAAGTGACAGCTGAGCAGAGACCTGAAATAAACCAAATTGATACCCGTGGGAAGACTGTGTCAGATAGAGGGGACAGCAAATTAATAGGCTTCTGTGGAAATGGAAATCACCAAGAGTGGTAACAGGAGGATATGTAGGGAGCAAGATGGCAAACCAGGAAGGAAAGTCTCAGGAAATAGGGGTGTATGACAGAAAGTGGATAGCTAGACTAATGGCAAGGACTGTGGGGAAATTGGGGTTGGAACAATGGAAGATTTGGAAGTGACAGTGGGAAGCAAAGAGTTATCCACCCATCTCCTATCCTTGAAGTGTGTTTTGACAAGGGGATGAACAGTAATGCCATCTCAGCTTGAGGGCCACAGAGGACAGCCAGGGCCAGGCAAATCCAGCAGGGCAAATGGAACATTCTGGGGAGAAGGTGAGAAGCGAAGGAGTTTTTACATCCTTGAGTAAGAATGTCAGAGGCCCTGGCCTAAGGATTTGAGAGGGCTGGGAAGAGTGGGATTGGGGGGCTGAGGCTGTGGCTCGGTGGTAGAGCGCTTGCCTAGCATGCATGAGGTACTGGGTTCGATCCCTGACACCACATAAAAATAAACAAATAAAATAATGGTATTGTGTCCATCTATAACTAAAAATACATATTTAAAAAAAAAAGTGGGATTGGGACAGATGAGGGTGTATGTTGAGCAATGTACAGATGGAAGTAATTCTAGATGACCCAATGCTTAAAATTAATGGCAGAAGAAGGTGGATCTTGATGCCTTCCTTAAAGAAGGGGTCCCTGGCTTTTGCAGTGGTACATGCCTGTACTCCTGGGGACTTGGGAGGCTGAGGCAGGAGGATCATGAATTCAAGGCCAGCCTCAACAATTTAGTGAGACACTGTCTTGAAATAAAGAATAAAAAGAGCCAGGTATGGTGGCACATGCCTTTAATCCTAACTGGTAGGGAGGGTAAAACAGGAGGATCACAAGTTTGAGGCCAGTTTCAGCAATTTAGGGAAGCTCTAAGCAACTTAGTGAGACCCTGTCTCAAAATGAAAAAGGAGTGGGGATGTGGCTCAGTGTTAAAGTGCCCCTGGGTTCAATCCCCAGTACAAAAAAAAAAAGAAGAATAAAAAGGATCGGAGGGGCTGGGATTTGGCTCAGTGGCAAAGCACTTGTGTAGCATGTGTGAGGCACTGGGTTCAATTCTCAGCACCACATATGAATAAATAAAATAAAGGTCGATTAGAATGTAGCTTATTGTGAAAGGCCGTGGGTTCAATCCCCAGTACTGCTAATGAATGGATAAATGAATGAATGAATACATATATATGTAAATACAAAAACAAATTAAAGAATGGTGCCTATTTTGGAGTGGCCTGGTCCTAAATGCTTACCTAATATGCAACTCATGGATGGGAGGTTTCAGATAATTTGTACAAAGTACTAGAAGCCCTGGTTCCTGGAACAGAAATTGATCATGTCTCAGGGTTAGGGAGTCAGGTTGCAGCCAACCTGAAAGAAATCAGGAGTGGAGAGGTAGTTTCCAGTAGAGATGGTTAGAAGAGACTCTGGAAATGTGGGAGGTTGAGTATTTATTGCATACATTTGTTTTGGAGAAACAGGAATATTAAGAAAAAGTCATCATTATCTACCACTCTGCAAAACTTAGCTCTTTAAAATTTTCTACATTCTTTCTAAGCTCTGTCCAAGTACTGGAGCTTTTTATGTGGTTGTAATCCTATGGTAAATGGTTTTGTATCCTGCTTTTTTCCTTTGAGCAATCATATCCTGAGTGTTTTTCATGGTAGTCCAGTCTTCACAGTTATTGTGTTTAATGGTGTGTGATATTGCATTGAGTGCTTTTGATAGTTTTTTTTTTTTACCTCTTCTTCCATTTTGGACATTTGGGTTATTTCCAGAATTTTAATATCATAAATTAGTCTTCAGTAAATATCGTTATATATTTTGAGGGAGGATATTTTCTTTTTGGTGCTGGGAATTGAACTTGGCCTCATGCAGAGGGAGAGTGTTTTCTTTTTCTTTCTTTCTTTTTTTTTGTGGTGCCAAGCATTGAACCCAGGGCCTTGTGCATGTGAGGCAAGCACTCTACCAACTGAGCTATATTCCCAGCCCAGGAGAGTCTTTTCTTAAGGAGAATATTATAGGTAAGAAATACCCTAGCATTAATATACATTTTGTGATTTTGTGTGTGTGTGTGTGTGTGCGCGCGCGCGCGCTCACTCACTTGCACACACATGCTTGACCTCTGAGCCATAGCCACAGCCCCTTTTTACATTTTATTTAGAGGCAGGCTCTTGCTAAGTTGCTGAGGCTGATTTTGACCTTGAGATCTTCCTGTCTCAGCCTCCCAAGCTGCTGGAATTATAGGCATGTGCCACTATACCCAGCAATGTACCTGTTTTTTTTTAATGTCTTGTAATATAGTCAATTTGTTTTCAAAAGCTTTAACTTTTTTATTTGCTGTTAGCAATGTATGGTTGTAAGGACATTTTGGGGTATAATTGGCCTTCTACATCTGTGGATTCAACCAACCACAAATCTAGAATATTTAGAAAAGAATAAACATTGCTGTGCTCAACATGTACAGATTTTTTTCCTTGTTATTATTCCCTAAATAACATAGTGTAACAGCTATTTACATAGCATTTACATTGTATTGGGTATTATAAGCAGCCTAGAGATGACTTAACGTATATGGGAGGTTTTTTGTAGGTTCAGTGCACATATGCACTATTTTATAGAAGGAACTTGAGCATCTGTGGATTTTGGTACCTAGAAGTTCCTGGCACCAAAGCCCCACAAATACTGAGAGATGGCCAGGCGCAGTGGTGCATGCCTATAATCCTGGTCATTTGGGAGGCCAAGGCAGAAGGATTCCAGGTTTGAGGACAGCCTTAGCAATTTAGTGAGACCCTGTCTCAAAATAAAAAATAAAAAGGGCTGGTGATGTAGCTCAGTGGTAAAGTGCCCCTGGGTTCAGTTTCCAGTACCCCCCCACACACACCCTTCCTTTTCCCAGCATAGTTCCCCAGTTCTTCTACCTTTTGTATCCTTTCACAGAGCTTTCTAGGATTCTTTTTCTTAACGTTCCAATTCTCTGAGCACTTGCCCTACCCTGTGCCTTTTGCAGGAGGCCTTCACTATACCTCTATCCCTCTCCACAGAGGCTTTGCATTCTCTTTGCCTTCTATCTCTCAGGTTCGGAGTGGGGTGTTCTCATTTCCAAATGCTAAATCCAGGCAATTGCTCTTTTTTTTGGGGGGGGGGTGTACCAGAGATTGAACCCAGAGGCATTTACACACTGAGCCACACCTGCAGCCCTTTTTATTTCAAAACAGGGCCTTGGTAAGTTGCTGAGGCTGGCCTCCAACTTGTGATACTCCTGCCTCAGCCTCCTGAGTCACTGGGATTACAGGCATGCCCCACCACATCCAGCCAGGCAATTGTTCTTTCCTTTTTGCAAAATCTTTTCCTTTGAGGCATATGCTATCTGATTCTCTCTCACTTATCAAGGACATTAGTCTCTTGTTTTTGGTCCTCAAGTTCTCTGCCATCTTCATATCCTGAGGTATCCAAGCCAGAAGCTAGGGTCTCATCCTTTAATCTTGCTTTTCCTAACCCCCTACATCCAATTAATTATCAAATCTCATTAAGTCCATCTAATCTTTAATCCATCCACTTCTGTCCAATCCACTGACTGCTTTAATTCAAAGTCCTATTATTTTGGGCCTCATGTTGCCGAAACAGTCTCCTGTTTCCATATGCCATAAAAATATTATTTGCTAACTGCTGATTATGCACTAGGTGTTGAGGAGACTGTGGTGAGCAAGGCAGATGTGATTCCCCACTTCTCAGGGACGATGCAGAGTGAGGAGCACAGAAGGAACGTGGAGCAGCTCATCCTGAGGGCTTAGGGAAGGCTTCCAGAGGAAGAAACATCTAAGAGCCCTGAGTGATGAGCATTCAATCTGGAGGAATTATGAGGAGATGAAGGAAGAATATTCCAGACTTGGAGACTAGTATATGTGAAAACCTGCAGGTTGAGAGTATGGTGAGGTAGTTTCTTTTGGGGCCTGTGAGTCAAAATGGTGGTACATGGAAATTTTAAATGGAGTAAGTAGATAGAGGTGGGTCTGGCATAGGAGCATAGTAATGAACGTCTTTATAAGGGGATGGACTACAAGGAATCATTCAAACATTTTAAGTAAGAGGATGATACTGCAGAATCCAATTTACATAAGATCTCAGGGGCCTTGCTGGGCTGCGAGTGTGGAGAATGGATGTACAGGTTGGAACATGCGGTACAGAGAGGACCAGAGGACACATGGAGTGTTGCAGAAGTGCTGGCAAGAAGGCAGTAGTAGCTCATAATGGGATCTTGGGAGAGGGAACAAAGGGAGAGAACAGATTGAAACCTGGAGGAAGAATTGGCAGATTTGGTTGTAGGTTGAGCCAGGAGTGGTCAAGGCTGGCACACACATTCCAGACTTGAAAACTGGGTATGAGGCCTAGGAAGACTAGCAGGTGCAGAGCTATGATGGATAAATTGAACTTGAGGTGCCTGTGGGATGTTCAGATAGAATTGTCCACCAGGCAGCTATCTATAGATTCAGAGTGATGGGGTAGAAACTGAAGTCATAGCTAGGTGATGTCACCCTGAGGGTCACCAAATAACTGATGAAGACTAGTATCAAGACTATTTGGGCTGGGCTGGGGATGTGGCTCAAGCGGTAGCGTGCTCGCCTGGCATGTGTGCGGCCCGGGTTCGATCCTCAGCACCACATACCAACAAAGATGTTGTGTCCGCCGAGAACTAAAAAAAAAAATAAATAAATATTAAAAATTCTCTCTCTCTCTCTCTCTCTCTCTCTCTCTCTCTCTCTCTCTCTCTCTCTCCCTCTCTCTCCTCTCTCTCTCTCTCTTAAAAAAAAAAAAAAAAAGACTATTTGGGCTGGGATGTGGCTCAAGCGGTAGCGCGCTCGCCTGGCATGCGTGCGGCCCGGGTTCGATCCTCAGCACCACATACCAACAAAGATGTTGTGTCCGTCGATAACTAAAAAAAAAAAAAAAAAAAAAAAAAAAAAGACTATTTAAAGATTTCCTTCAAATCAGTAAGAAAAAGACAACAACCTGGCTGCGGATGTGGCTCAAGCGGTAGCGCGCTCGCCTGGCATGCGTGTGGCCCGGGTTCGATCCTCAGCACCACATACCAACAAAGATGTTGTGTCTGCCGAGAACTAAAATATAAATATTAAAAAAAAAAAGACAACAACCTATTAGAAAAATGGGCAAAATTTATGAAAAGATATACCTAAATAGCAAAAAGAGAGAGAGAGAGAGAAATGTCTAATGGTGCAGTCGTGTACATCTGTAATCCCAGGGACTTGGAGGCGAAGGCAGGAGGATCACAAGTTTGAGGCTAGCCTCAGCAATTTAGTGAGATCCCTCAGCAACTCAGCAACACTGTCTTAAAAAAAAAAAAAAAAAGTGTGGCAAATCTCCCCTTATTTAAATCCTCAGTACAAAAAAAAAAATGTAATCTCACTTTATAGCAATGATGGAAATGTAAATTTATGGCATAACAAAATACCATTTCACAGCCTTCAAACTGAGAAAATTTGAAAAAAAAAAAAAAACTGGCAATGCCAAGAGGATAAAGAATACCAGGCAGTTGGTTTTTTTTTTTTTTTTTTGTTTTGGTACTGGGGATTAAACCCAGGGGCGCTCAACTACTGAGCCACATGCCCAGCGCACTTTCATTTATTTACTTATTTATTTATAGGTGTTGATGGACCTTTATTTATTTATTTATTTAAATACTTATTTATTTATTTAGTTTTTGGTGGACACAACATCTTTGTTTGTATGTGGTGCTGAGGATCGAACCCGGGCCGCACACATGCCAGGCAAGCCCGCTACCGCTTGAGCCACACATTCCCAGCCCAATGGACCTTTATTTTATTCATTTATTTTTATGCAGTGCTGAGAATCAACCCAGAGCTTTATACATGCTAGATAAGCGCTCTATTCACTAGCTACAACCCCAGCCCTCCTAGTGCTTTTTTTTTTTTAACTTAAGATACAGGGTCTCGCTGAGTTGCTTAGGACCTTGCTAAGTTACTGAGGCTGGCTTTGAACTCATGATCCTCTTGGCTCAGCTTCCCCAGCTGCTGGATACCAGGCATTCTTATATGCTGCTGCTGTATAAGGATGAGCACTTTGGGAAAAAAACTTTGACATTATTTCAACAAGCTGGCAAAATTTATAGTATAAAGGCCAGTAATTTTATTCTTTAGCAGAAAGTAGAGAAACCCTTCCATATGTGTTTTAGAATGTTAAAGCATATGAGTAAAAAAATAGAAAATTTTCAATGACTGCAGCAGGAGAGGATCGATCAATCTAGGTACATTAAAAAATGGAGTACCATGCAGCAATGCAAATGCATGAATTAGAGGAAAATGTGTCATTTGGTTAAATCTCCCCACAATCGGGAATGCATATCATGTGATGCCATTAATATTAAGCTTAAGTGAGCAGTGCAATGGTGCATACCTATAATCTCAGCAGCTAGGGAAGCTGAGCCAGGAGAAGAGCTAGTTCAAAGCCAGCCTCAGTAGTGGCAAGGTACTAAGCAACTCAATTAGACTCTATCTCTAAATAAAATACAAAATAGGGCTGAGGATGTTGCTGAGTGGTTTAGTGCTCCTGAGTTCAATCCCTGGTACTCCCCAAAAATAAATATATTAAACTTAAAATCATGCACTGTAATGCTAGGTACTGTTTTTTCCTTATGAGTATATGCCTAAAGAAATACATGAGAATGATGTATTCAAGATATGTTTACCTCTGAGGGAAGGAGTTTTAATGTATTTTTTCCCCCTCTAAAGCTGGGTGGAGAAATCACAGGATTAAAAAAAAAAAAAACAAACCAAAAACCAAAACCAAAAACACTTCATTTTTGAACTGTTTAATTTTATTTTTATTTTTCTGTAGTCCTGAGGATCAAACCCAGGACCTTACACATGTGGCACACAGGCAAGTGCTATAACATTGAGCTACATCTCTAGCACTAATAATTTTTTTAAAGGATAGCATGGCAGCTCATAGGTGCCTACCAAATATTTCTATTACTGGTTGATTCTTTGTCTCTGGAATGGAGTATTCAATTTGTTTCTCTCCTTGTAAGTTTTTAAAAGGCACGAATTCGTATGGCTTTGGTGGTCTGATTCTGACATTAGAGGCTGAGTTCAACCTTGGAACGTTGAGATAAAAATTCCTTTTTTTGTGTATACTCTATCTGTCTTCTCCTACTTACTTCATGCCAATACATGGTCTCCTTCTCTGCCATAAACCCAGTAGAGGCATGAGCCTCTGACTCCCCTGCCAGTAATCTTGGCATTTTCCTGTCTCGGTCTAGGCCCCTGTCCTTCGAATGATGGAGGGTGATACCATATATGATTACTGCTGGTATTCGCTGATGTCTTCAACCCAACCAGACACCTCCTAGTAAGTGATGTTCTTTGCTCTCCCCCCAGACCCCAGTTTCAAAGGGGCCCTCTACTAAGAGTCAGTGGCTTCCATGAGTATTGGGAGGAGGAAAGCTCATTGTGCTTTTCAGACGGGAGCTGAGAGGGCTGGTCAGTTGGTTTCCTCCCCTTCCTTTGACAGTGCTGGGGCCTCAGTGTCCATGTCTCTCTCAGCGTGGCCAGCAGCAGTCGGGAGAACCCAATTCACATCTGGGATGCATTCACTGGAGAGCTCCGGGCTTCCTTTCGTGCCTACAACCACCTGGTACAGACCTTCCTGCCTAGCCCCAGCACCTGTCTGGGGCCAGCTTTCCTTCCTTGAGGACAGCTGAGCTTTGGCAAGGCCTGTTTTCAGCCTTTTCCTGCCCCCAGGATGAGCTGACGGCAGCCCACTCACTCTGCTTCTCCCCGGATGGCTCCCAACTCTTCTGTGGCTTCAACCGGACCGTGCGAGTCTTCTCCACATCCCGACCTGGCCGAGACTGTGAGGTGCGAGCCACATTTGGTAAGCACCTGGGCCCCCATCCAAGGGAGGAAGAAAGGGAAAGGTATGCTGCCAGCGTCAGGGCCTTGTGGGAGCCAGGAGACCACTTGTGGGTTTTGCTTTATCCTCACTTTAGTCCTGGGAGGTAAGTGGTGCAGTTACAGAGAAGAAAATAGACTCAGGAAACTTTGCCAAGGTCATTCATCTAGTTCACTCCTGAGCCTATGCTGTTAGCTGTGCACCAAAAGTTTTCTAATCTCTAGAAATTTTTAAATTTTGTTTTTGTGTTGCTTGTGATGGAACCCAGGGTCTCATGGGTACCAGGCCAGCGTTCTATCACTGAGCTACATCCACAGCCCTCTAGAAAATTTGAGATGAAGCCAAATTCATTTCCTGTAGGCCTTTAGCTCTCTGACCCTTCTAAGAAAAATGGGGTTTGAGAAGGAAGAAGGGGGCCTTGGACATTTAGGTCCTTTGATGTGGGGGAATAGAAGGATCTGGAATACATCAGTTTTTATATTGCTTGTGACAAACAGAGTGAGGGAGATGTTGAGTCCTAGTATATTGGTGCTGTGGCAGGGGACAGATAGGCTTTTGCTTAGCCTGATAAATGCCATGTTTCATTGCCCTCTTCCTCACTTTGTGTCTCCTTCCCTTTAGCAAAAAAGCAAGGTCAGAGTGGCATCATCTCCTGCATAGCCTTCAGCCCAGCCCAGCCCCTCTATGCCTGTGGCTCCTATGGCCGCTCCCTGGGCCTGTATGCCTGGGATGATGGTTCCCATCTTGCCTTGCTTGGAGGGCATCAAGGGGGCATCACCCACCTCTGCTTTCACCCTGATGGCAACCGCTTCTTCTCAGGAGCCCGCAAGGTAGGAGTCATAACCTGAGAACCCAAGCAGGTGGGTGACAGTATAGCAGGAGTGAGGATGTAGGGCAGGAGTTGGAGAATGCCAAGCATGAGGGAGGAAGGGACATTGTGTGATATTGGGGGACAGACACTCTAGGTTCCTGGTCTATGTCTTTAGGATGCTGAGCTCCTCTGCTGGGACCTCCGGCAGCCTGGTCATCCGCTTTGGTCCTTGAGTCGGGAGGTAACCACCAATCAGCGCATCTACTTTGATCTGGACCCGTAAGTGACTATGGTCCTTTCCTGTGGAAGGCCCTGACCATCCCCAGGGATGCAGAGACCAGCTAAGGGTCCCATCTTCTGAGTGTGAGGGGTTCTTGCCCCAGGAGTGACGCCTGTATGTCAACAAATCTCTCTCTCTCAGGAGCGGCCAGTTCCTAGCAAGTGGCAGCACCAGCGGGGCTGTCTCTGTGTGGAACATCAGTGAGACTGGCAAGGATGGGAGTCCAGAGCCTGTGCTGAGTTTTCTGCCCCAGAAGGACTGTACCAATGGAGTGAGGTCCTCAGTTCACTTCCAGGGATCTCAGGATTGGGGTTGGGGAGGGAGGTGAGTCTCTGAGGTGCTTACAGATCCTGTGTCTCTCCCTCAGCCTACACCCTAGCCTGCCTCTGCTGGCCACTGCCTCTGGTCAGCGTGTGTTTCCGGAGCCCACTGACAGTGGGGATGAAGGGGAACAGGAGCCAGACCTCCCCCTGCTCTCCTTTCGACACGTCCACCTGGAATGTCGGCTTCAGCTCTGGTGGTGTGGGGGTGGCCCAGATCCCAGTATCCCTGATGATCACCAGGATGAGAAGGGACAAGGAGGGACCGAGGGAAGTGGGAGTGAACTTATATAAAAAGATTTTATATGATACTGGAGTCTTTGTGTCTGTTTGGGAGGTTGTGACAGAGGTGGGGGCTGGATAGGGTGACGAGTGGGCTTCCTTGTCCAGCAGCCTTGGGGACTGGCATATTATTCCTGAAGCCAGGAGTTGAGAGGTGGGGCTAGAAGGGAGCCAATCCAGCCACTGAGCTGTGTGTGAAGTCAAGTGGGTGGGGGTGGGGCCTCATGCCATCAATTGGCTGGTTGCTAGGCAACTTGGTAAACTGAAGGGGGGAAACCTGTTTGAAATCTAACTCTCAAGGTGGGGGCAGCAGGGGTCAGGGTGAGCTGGGCTGAACAGGAGTGGCAGGAGCTCAGTGTCAGACTGTTGGGTGTGACTGTGTGAGACTGTGTAGACGGTGACAGACAAGACACCAGCTCACTTGCACTCTACACTATTTACCATAATCCAGCAGCAGAGGGACCATTACTCTGCTCTGGTGAAGGAGTATTGGAGCATTTGCCTCCACTCCTCTGAACTCCCCCAGGAGGCAGGCAACACAGTAGCCAGAGTCAAGGACTCATGAAAGAGTAAAGGTGTGGAAAAATATAGATGTCACGTTCACATCAGTCTTCCCCCTTAGATGCAAGGCAAGGTTGAGGGGCTTCATTCGGCAGCTGGTGGTGGTCGAGTTCCATTCCTTAGCTTTCCCTCCTCTCCATAATATACCTTGCCGAACACAGAGAAGGGGGTCTTTGAAGAGATACTGTCGGCAGGGAAAGTGATGGGGACCTCACAATCAAAGGGAAGAGAAAAGCCTGTGGAGGCTTGAGTAGGGAAGAGGAATGTTGCCCCTGCCTGGAGGTGCTGAAAGCCGGGTTCTTTCACCCAAAAAGGCAACACCTCCCTTCCCCCAGGATAATTGGAAACAGCCCTTCCAAAGCAGTGCGGGTTTGGGAATTTAGGTACCCCTTCCCTGTCTCCCACCCACCTCACTTCTCCCCACAACCACCTAACAAGGGCCCAAGTTTACTCCCTCATTTCTTGTCTTTCACCTGGAGACCCGGATAACAGTAAAGGGTCCTGGAAGCTGTGACAAAAGAATCCCAGGAACGGGGGAGCTCAGCATCGGTTTGGTTAGTGGCTTTATTCCAGATCCCCTATATGACCTTGGGCAAGTCATGGGGTCCTTTCCAGAACCTCGGTTTCTTCATCACTACAATGGGATCGGTAGCTCGGCCCCTCCCACTTCACACAGGTAGTCGTGACGATCAACTCAGCCACACTTTGTGAAGTGTCTAGCCATCAAGGTTGTTATTATTATCATTCTCTCCAGGCCTCTCCGGAAAAATCGGTGTTGTTTTGGGATGGAAGAGGAGGAGGCTGCGGGAGTCAAAGGGGTGGGTTCCTCGGGGTGGAGAGGGCGAGAGTCTTTCTGGATCCGAGAAAGGAAGATTCCAACCGCTCCGGTGATCGGAGGGCAGGAAGGGGAGACGCGCAGCAACTCAGTCAGAGACCGAGACAGAGAGACAAAGGGGGCGTGAGAGACCGCGCTAGGCAGCGAGGCGGGGCGGCGGGCGAGGCGGCCGCGGCGGGCGGGCGGGAGGTGCGCGAGGTGAGGGAGGTGTGGGGGGCGTGGGCCGCGGGATGCTGCCGCCCGCTCCGCCTGAGCTCCAGCTCCGGTTTTTCCCTCCACCATCCTCTCCCCCTCCCCGCCTCTCCTTTAACTCCCCCCTCCTGGGCTCGGGACTGGTTTCCTCCCTTAGCCCGCTGCCCTCAATCCCGGCGAGGCTGGGGCTCCGGCTCGGCGTCCCCTTCCTCGCTCCTTCGCCCGGCGCCCCATGCCGCCCCCGCCCAGCCCCCGGGTCCCCCAGTCCCCCACTTAGGCCGGCGCACAATTCCCGGGGTGCTGGCGCGTGGGCCCGGGGAGCGTAGGGCGCCTGCAGACGGCCCCTGGAAGAGCTCTTGTGGGGCTGAGCGCTCTGGAACCGGGGCGCGGGCAGAGCAGGAAGCGGGTCCGCGAGGGAGCTGGGGGCATCAGCCACTCACCAGGGTGATCCTCGCTCAACAGCCAGGCAGCCAAGACAGTCACCCCTGGGGGTGAGCGACTTTGGGGGAGTTGGTGCCCCGCCCCCCAGGCCTTGGCGGGGTCATGGGGGCCCCCCATTCTGGGCCGGGGGGCGTGCGAGTCGGGGCCCTGCTGCTGCTGGGTTTTTTGGGGCTGGTGTCCGGGCTCAGCCTGGAGCCCGTCTACTGGAACTCGGCGAACAAGAGGTGAGCAGCCTGGGCTGGGGAGACCCCAGATCCTATGGACAGGGGGTATGGAATCTTTGGGGACTGGGGACCTGGGTTCCCTGAGCGGGGAGGAGGCTGGAGGGAAGGTGCTGGAGCCCCGATCTGAGGTGATGGGTTACCAGACAGCTGTGATCTCGGGGGGCCAGATTCCTGGGTCCCACACAGAGCTGGAGGTGGGTGGTGATGACCATGTGTCAGGAGTTTGGAAACCTCAAGGGGGCAAAGATAAAAAAGTTTGTGGGCAGCGGGAGGGCAGTGGAGTGGTTATTTGAATCTGTGGGAGACCTACATGGGGCGGGCTTGGAGGGAGCCTGGTTAATGTCAGTTCTCAGGAGAGAGCCGCTGAGTAGGGGCTGCTCAGGAGCTGAGGGGAAGGCAGGGGTGGCTCCCTCCCAGAAGAGGCTCAGGGTTGGAAATGGAAGGGAAGGGGGCTTAGTTTGGGGGCTCTGGGAACAGCTTCTCCAAGACTTCTTGACTTGATAGTCTTGTATCCCAACTCTTGCCCACAGCCAGGGAGAGAGGTTTGGTGAACCCTGGCAGAACAGTTTCCCAGCCAGGACCGTATTCCTGCCTTCCTGTCTTGGGGACTTTTTTCTGGAGAAAGCCTTGAGCCTCCTCAAGCCTTCTTCTTTCCTTCTTGCCTCTGTAGTCCTGAGGGCTCTGTTGCCCCCTCCCCCTGTCCCTGCTGCAAACTCTTCCATCAGGGCCTCTGTTCCATGCTTGCTTTGCTCTGAAAAGAGGCCAGGGGTCAGATGAAACTTCAAGTCACACAGGGTAGGACAGAACCTTGGGGAGGTCATCTGGTCCCTTGCTTCCAGTGCAGTTCCCCTTCCCACTAGCAAAAGGATTCTTACTTCCCTGGAGAGGCTGTGGGAGGCCATGGGAGGGTGGTGGGCTTTGGAGCTTATCAAATTCTTGGTCTTAATCCTAGCTCTGCCGCTTTCAACTGTGTGGCCTTGGGCATGTCACTTAACCTTTCTGAGTTTGTATCCTCAATTCTTACATCTGTTATGAGGGTTAGAGGTAAGGTGTTTGAACATAGTATATGCTCATGAAAGTAGGGCTAGGATTATTGTTCTTCTCTTTTCTTCCTAGCCTTCCTCTCACTTGTGGGTCCTGGTATCCCTCCTTTCTTCCCATATCTCTTTGGGGATAATTTCAGTGTCTTTTCTGTCTTCAAGCTGCCCCACTCTCCAACTTAGGGCTGCAGTTTGAGTATCTAGTGTGGCTTTATCTGAAGGAGTTGAGAAAAGGCAGTATGTCTTGGGGGCTCTTTGGAATAGTGGGTGGGAGGGTGTGGGTCATTTGGGAGTCTGGGAAAATAGGAGGCAGTAAGTAGTTCCCTGGGACCTAGACCTGAGACCTGTCTCAGCTGTGAAGGTGCAAGGAGGTGCAGGGAGATGCAGTTTATGTTTGTGGTAGGCTGGTGGATTCCCCAGCCCACTGGCCCTAGAGATACAGGGTTAGTTGTGGTTAGAAAAGTCAACTACTTCAAGTCCAAAGTGATAGAACATTTTCCCCAGGAAATCTGAGCCCCAGCATGGGTGAACTGAGCAAGGGAATGACCTGAGCAGCTGGACTCCACACCCTCATTCCCATTATCCCCGCTTAGGACCATTGCCAAACCAGATATTTGTCTCCTTCCCCATAACTGGCTAACTTGGGACACTGGTCTGGATTACCTTCCACACCCCTTTCCCCACCCCCACCTTGCCTCCTTTGCCCTGAGATTTGGTGGTGGCCTGGAGAATGGGAGGCTCTGCCCCCATGGTTGACTGCCATGGAATAGTGAAATCACCTGGGAGGGGTGGGCTGTGTGGTTCCAGAGAGGCCAGCTCCTTGGTAACTGGCATCCTGTTGCCATGGCAACGGCGCCAGTGATGGAGCGGGAGATGGCAGTGTGCATGTGGTGAGGGCGGGCTGAAGAGTGCATTTGGGCACACCAAGGGGCAGGAGACCTCTGAGCCTGGCTTCCTGCTGCTTCTGATGTGATCTCGCAGAGTCCTTGGTGCCTGTGCTCAAAGAACAGACTTTCTGCTCAGACAAAGGCAGGCAGGCAAGAGCTAAGCACTGCTGTCCTGGAGGTTGTGGGTGAGGGAGGGAAAGCTTTGGGGCCACACCCCTGACATCTCATCCTTGCCCACCTTGCCCTCCTCCCCATAGGTTCCAGGCAGAGGGTGGTTATGTGCTCTACCCTCAGATTGGGGACCGGCTAGACCTGCTCTGCCCCCGGGCCAGACCTCCTGGCCCCCACTCCTCTCCTAATTATGAGTTCTACAAGCTGTACCTGGTAGGGGGTGCCCAGGGTCGGCGCTGCGAGGCACCCCCTGCCCCAAACCTTCTTCTCACTTGCGACCGGCCAGATCTGGATCTCCGCTTCACCATCAAGTTCCAGGAATACAGCCCTAACCTCTGGGGCCATGAGTTCCGCTCGCACCATGATTACTACATAATTGGTACTGCTGGGCAGAGGGCAGGGTCAAATGGGGGGTTGTCCCTGGGATGGAGGACTAGTGAGGGAAGGGGACCATGGGAATCAAGAGGGAGAACCCCTGTGCCATCCTCCCAGGGCATGGGAACAGAATTAGAAGGGTTAGATCCTAGAATGTCAACCTCTCCCTCTGTTCTTTTCTCCCAGCCACATCAGATGGGACCCGGGAAGGCCTGGAGAGTTTACAGGGAGGTGTGTGCCTAACCAGAGGCATGAAGGTGCTTCTCCGAGTGGGACAAAGTGAGTGTGGCTGTGGGATACCTTCTATGAGCTGGGGAGGTCCAGGCAGTACCATCATGGTCAGGGGCTGTTGTCTCAGCACCCCCTCTCTCAGGTCTTCCTTATCTCCAGGTCCCCGAGGAGGGGCTGTTCCCCGAAAACCTGTGTCTGAAATGCCCATGGAGAGAGACCGAGGGGCAGCCCACAGCCTGGAGCCTGGGAAGGAAAGCATGCCAGGTAAGAACCAGGGAACCGGCCCCTGCCCTCTCTGCTCTCAGACCCCCATTCCCCTACCCTTGCCCTCTCTTTCCCTCTCCCTTTTTGGGGGTGGTGATACAGGAAAGAGAAGAGAGGATGGGAGGGTAGGAGGGCAATGGAAGCCAAATGAGGAAAAGACTCAATTAGAACTAATTAGCCAAGTCAGTGCTTCAATCAGTGCTGTCAGAGAAGTGGGGAGGACTACGTGGCAGGAAGCTGCAGAGCTGGACACCTGGATTCTGAGTGGGGTGTGGGGGGAGGGGAGTTAGGGTTCCCCGGGGTCCTGGACACTACTGGGGAAGCCCATGGGGACCCCCAGGGCTGGGTGTCCAGATGTCCAGGTTGCTCCTTCAGCCCCTCCCCCTCTTTCCTCCTTCACCCCTTCCCTGCCAGGTGACCCCACCAGCAATGCAACCTCCCGGGGTGCTGAAGGCCCCCTGCCCCCTCCCAGCATGCCCGCAGTGGCTGGGGCAGCAGGGGGGCTGGCGCTGCTCTTGCTGGGCGTGGCAGGGGCTGGGGGTGCCATGTGTTGGCGGAGACGGCGGGCCAAGCCTTCGGAGAGTCGCCACCCTGGTCCCGGCTCCTTTGGGAGGGGAGGGTCTCTGGGCCTGGGGGCGGGAGGTGGAATGGGACCTCGGGAGGCTGAGCCTGGGGAGCTAGGGATAGCTCTGCGGGGCGGTGGGGCTGCAGATCCCCCCTTTTGTCCCCACTATGAGAAGGTGAGTGGCGACTATGGGCATCCTGTGTACATCGTGCAGGATGGGCCCCCCCAGAGCCCTCCAAACATCTACTACAAGGTATGAGGGCTCCTCCTACCTGGCTCTCCTGAATCCAGCCCTTTTTTTTGGGGGGGGTGCTCCTTCAGTTTAATTCATGGTTTGAGGGACACCTCTGGCATCTCCTTGGCCCCCTTTGCCCTGCCAGCTCCTTAGCTCCTCCTGGCTATTGCCCTCGTGTCCACTTTTAGGATCCCTTAAGACTTCCACTTCCCCCCCTCCTGCCCTTTGGCTTAGCCATGGGCATCCCTCTGTCTCTGAATCCCTGGGGGAGGGGACACAGGCTCAGCCTCCTCTCTGACCACGACCCAGGTGTTCTTGTCTCCCTCATCCACCCAGAGTAGGGGCGGGACGGTCTGTCTTTTGGTTGGCACCTCTTTCTTTCTGCCTCTCACAGTTTTTCTCTTCTCTCTTATCTTTTATTCTTTCTCTCTTTCCTGTCTCTAGGTCTGTTCTGTTCTTCTTCCCTAGCATCCTCCTCCTTACATCTCCCTTTACCCTCTTGGCTTCTTATCCTGTGCCTCTCCCAACTCCTGGATGGGGGTGTCAAAGCATTTTTCCCCTTAGCTCTTGGCCTCCCTCCTGACCTCTCATACAACCGCTCCTCTCAGTCCGCCAAAAATGGGGGCCTTACGGGGAAGGCTCTGGCACTCCACCCCAGATCAGGGCATGGGCAACAGGGCCTCCTTCTCTGCCCTGCCCCAGGCCTCTACATACTTACTCCAGCCATTTGGGGTGGTTGGGTCACGACAGCTACCATGAGAAGAAGTGTCCCGTTTTGTCCAGTGGCTGATAGCAAGATATGAACCTGTTGGGACATTGTGGACATGGTCTGATGCTGAATGGGCCACTTGGGACAGGAAGTGACTTGCTCCAGTCAAGAAGTGACCAGGCCTGGACAGAAATGGCCTGGGAAGTGGCAGAAGCAGTGCAGCAGGAACTGGAAGTGCCTTCATCCAGGACAGGAAGTAGCACTTCTGAAATAGGAAGTGGTCTGGCTGGAACTCCAAGTGGCTTAGTCTGGGGGATTGGGGGGTGGGAAGTGGATGGTTCTTACCCTGTGGAGAAAGGGGCAGGAGGAACTTCCTGTTTCAGGAGGAAGCTGGAACTTACTGACTATAAGGGGACAGAGGTGGACTGAGGAGGACTTTCCTAGTATTCAGTGGCACTTCCCAGGATCTCCCTTCCCTTGTGCTCTGTGTGATTTTAGGACAGCTAAGATGACTGCCATCTTCAGTGGCAGGCCTAATTTGTCTTGTTCTTCCCTTTCCGTATCCCAATATAATCTCTGTTAATCACAGGACTGCCCCAAGAGCCCATGTGTTCTCCCCCAGTAACCAGATGGCTGTCTTGTTCATCCCATCCTCTCAACACAGCTCCCTTCTTAGTGACCAAAATGGTGGCCTACCTAGACTTGTCTAGTTGACGGTGGTACTTAGCAACAGCTGCTGTTTCCGTAGTGACCAGTCTATACCTCTTCCTGCCTTCTAGTGCTCAATTGGCTGTTGCCTCAGTTTCCTCCCAGCTCAGTTTTATTAGATCAAAGCTGCCCTTGGGCACCAAGTTGGCCACCTCAATCACCAGCCAAGATGGTTGCTTTGTTCACCAGAGACTAGATCAATCTCTCTGGTGCTGTAGTTCCCAGCTCCTTCCAGGGAACAGGAAGTTGATATTGCCATGGGGGAGGTGGCGGGGTACAGCCGTCACCTCAATAGTTTTACTGTAAAAAGGGAAATTTGAACAACAAAAACCAAAAAAAGAATAAAAAACTTCAAAAGTTGACAAAGACTGGAGAATGACTGGATGTGAGTCTGGTGATGGCTTTGGAGCCGAGGGTTGGATCACAGGAAACCAAGGGGAATGGGCAGAGAGAAGGTTGGTTGGAGTAGTGAGATAGGTGGTACAGTGCATGGGGAGGGAATGCTGGGCTTGGAGAGAAGTCTGGGGAAGGCAATCACCTCTAATCACCTCCCACCCAGGGAGAACCCAAGAGGGAGGGGGCTTGCCATTATAGTCAAATGAGGAAGTATGTGAATATATAGTCATACATGGCAGCTGCCAGTGTCTATCACTAAATCAAAGCACCTGGGTGGCTAGGAAGTTGCAATTAGTAGTGAAGTGATGGAGATGTGTCATGTGTTAAAGTATTCCCTCCCGTCCCTACTTGGAGGACCTCTAACTCAGAGTTTGGCTGTTGGGGACTCACATGGGGAGGCATGAAGAAGGTAGGAAGGAGTCAGGTGTCAAGTGCCCATCTCCTGGCTGCTTGTGTACCCATAGCCTAGGCTTTTCTCCCCCCAAAAGCCCAGGTGCCCAGCCCCCCAGACTCAGTCCTATTCTTCAACCACAAAAGCAGCCGTCAGGAGCATCACTGGAGCGAGTCAGCAGGGGTCACAACCTCTGCCCTCCCCACCCCGCCCCTGACTTTAGGTCCCCTCCTGCTGTCTCCCATCTGCCTGGAGGTCAAGGGGTCCCCCTTCTCCTCCTCTGTCCATTGGGACCCTTCCCCTTGTCTCAGCAAGAGGTCTGGGTCCTAAGAGGTGCAGGCACTGCAGGAGGGGTGTTGAAAATTGGGAGGCCAGGTGCTGGGCTGTCTGGAATTTACTCCTGCCTTCTGAGCCCACACTGGAGCAGCCCGAGATGGGGAGGCTCGAGGGGGGTGGAAGGGCTGGTCCCTGGCCCTTAGTGGGGGTTGGTTGTCTTGGCAACATCCCCTTCTCCACACAATGGGAAGCCCCCCTCAGCCTCCCGCGTGGATGGAGCCGACAGCCCCATCGCTGGCTATCAGCCTCAGGGACTTGGCAACCGTCACTATGGCAACCCAGAGCCCAGCAACAGGGCCCACTTCGAAAGGGAGGGGTCCAAGACTGGGGCAGGGCTGTGTGTGTGAGGGGGCAAGGGAGCTGAGGGAGAGTCTCCCTGACACATACATCTAGAGGTACAGGTGGAGAGACAAGAGGGAAGAGAAGTGGGGACAAATAGTCTCTGTGACAAACACCTCACCAAAGCAGCCAAGACATCATAACTGGCTGAGAGACAGGAAGACACCTGGGGACAGATGCACAGCTGGGGAGAGGAACAGCACATACCCACAGTGCCCTGGGACACACCCCCTCAGAGCACTGGCATCCATAGACTCCCTGCCAACCACCTGACATTATCAACACGACACCTACAGCCTTTCCTGTGTGCAGTGACTTGCGAATCTTTTGAGCTTTTTGAAAATGCTGTGTTCCACACAGAATGACACATGACATCCTGTTGGCTTTTTGGGTGCAAGTAAATAAATACCCTCGTAGGATAACAACTACAACAAGAAAGAATAGAGAGGCTGGAAGACATTCATTTGTCCACTCATTCAGTCACTCAACGTCACATCTACTTTGTTCCAGGTACTATTTCAGGCACTGGGAATATGTGGTGAATAAGACAAAGTCCCTGCTTTCATGATACCACATTGATTGTTTTGTTTTATATTTTCATGCCCACCCTCCTTGAGGGTACTGGGATTTAAACCCAGGTCCTCCCACATGCTAGCCAAGTACTCTACCACCAAGCTACACCCTATCTCTGAAGTCCACAGGTGTTTTTCTTTTTCTTTCTTTCTTTTTTTTAATGGGGATTAAACCCAGGGGCACTTCGCTACTGAATTACATCCCCAATCCTTTTCATTTTTTATTTTGAGACAGGGTCTCACTGAGTTGCTGAGGTTGGCCTTGAACTTTTGGTCCTCCTGGCTCATCTTCCCAAGTTGCTGGAATTACAGGCTTGAATCTGGCTACATTGTTTTTGAAGGGGAACAGTATAATGCAATTTCAGGTAGTGAAAGCAGAGTGACAGGATGGAGAGTAAAATGCTTCAGGTTAGGAGGTCAGAAAGACCCCTCTGAAATAACCAGGAACTGGAATATTGAGGACCTGGAACAATGAGAAGGAGTAAGTCAGGCACTATATGAGGAAGAGCATGCCAGACGGAGGGGACAGCCAGTGCAAAGGCACAGAGGTGAAATCTTGGTGTGTCTGGGAATAGCAAGGAGGACATCACACCATACATATGGTCCAGATATGTCCTGTTCTTCCCTAGCCTCAGCCTGTAGAGGAGCAAGTTACTTAAGGTCGAGAACCCACATTTAGCGAGCTGATCCAACTCAATCTCCTTTCTGCTCCTTTGTTTGAATTAGTTGCGTTTTCTTCAAGTATGTTTTGAGATCTGGGAGGGCAAGGATGATAAGTTTTCAGGGGCTAGGACACAAAGTCTAAAGCACAGAATCCAAGGAGACAGGCAGAGTGGAAGCAAAGGGACCAAGAGGGCTGAGGACCATGAAGCTAAAGTGGTCCCAAACAGCATAGGATCAAAGTTGTCCTGAGGGCTGAGCTAAAGACAGAGTGCAGATTTTGCCATCTTTCCAAACAGAAGCTGCCAAGAGATACAAATTCCACGTGGGGTGAGGGGTGTTAAAAAAAAGAGATACGTGGCCAGGGTTTGCAATGTTTTTGGGGTGTGGGTATGTGTGTATGTGTGTGTTGTTTTTTTGTTTGTTTTTGTTATACTGGGGATTGAACCTAAGGGCTAAAACTGAAGTACATTCCTAGCTCCTTTTTATTTTTTAATTTTGAAACAGAGTCTTGTAAGTTACCCAAGTGGCCTTGAACTTGAATTCTCTTGCCTCAGCCTCCTGAGCTGCTGGGGTTATAGGCATGTGCCCATCTTGCAGTGGGACTTTTTTTTGTTGTTGTTGTTGTTTGTTTGTTTGTTTTTTTGGTACCAGGGACTGAATCCAGGGGTGCTTAACCAATGAGCCACATCCCCGACCCTTTTTAAAAAATTTTAATTTTTGAGACAAGGTATTGCTAAGTTGCTAAGGGTCTCGCTAAGTTGCTGAGGCTGACTTTAAACTTGCTATATTCCTGCCTCTCCTGAGCCACTGGAATTATAGACGTGTGCTAACCTGTCGGCACAGTGGAACTTTTTGATGGAGAATGGTTGATATCACATCTGGAATTTTAGTTTAGAGTGAAAAATATATATATACAGAGCTTCCTACAGGGCTATGTAGACAACCATGGACATAGGGATCCCTCTTATTGGAAGATTTTTGAGGTCTGTAGGCAGGCCAGGAGAAGTACTGCATGGTGGTTTGGAGGCAGGGGGCTGGCTGGCATGGGCTCAGAGAATTGGGTGGGGACAAGAAAAAAGGATTCAAAATGAATGGCAATTGGGGCTGGGGATATGGCTCAAGTGGTAGCGCGCTCGCCTGGCATGCGTGTGGCCCGGGTTCGATCCTCAGCACCACATACCAACAAAGATGTTGTGTCCGCCGAGAACTAAGAAATAAATATTAAAAAATTCTCTCTCTCTCTCTCTCTCTCTCTTTCTCTCTCTCTCTTTCTCTCTCTCTCTCCTCTCTCACTCTATCTTTAAAAAAAAATGAATGGCAATAACAACTGGGCATGGAGAGTGATGTTTGGAAGGTGGCAGGAAAGGCAGAGTCCTGGAGGGATTTTGGAAGGGACCAGTTCCAGGTACTTCGGATTATCACAGGGAATTAAAGTAGCTGTTGATTTCCAGGTTCTCCCTCTTACCCCCTGTTGCCATCAGAAACTCAGGCATCAGCTCCCCACAAACCCAGTAGCTGGTGGTGGTAGGGAACTGAGCAGCCTCAGGGGGCGGCAGCTGGTGAGTGGGGAGGAATCTGTGTGCTCAGCAAACAGCAGCCTCAGTGCCCAGTGGCTGCCTCCTCCCTCATCAATCAGCCCCAGCCAAATGTCCTTGCATTCCCACCACCCCAAGGGGACTGGGGCTGGGCCAGGGTCCCCAGGGGAGTGAGATGGGGTGGGGGGGATGGTAGGGGTGGTGCTTGGCTTTCCATCCCTTGGCCTCTGTTCTCTTCTCTCTGGAAGCTCTTAGTTCTTCATGTCATGGAATGACAGTCCTGGCCCCTGCCATCCTGGGGGCATCAGCTACAAATCACCTGTGGGGGGCTGCTGGGAGAGAAAGGGAAAAGAGGGATGAGTCAGGGTTGCAGAGGAATCCACTTTAGTTCTCACGGGACCAGCCCAGAGCACAGTCAGCAGGGAGGCTGTTGGCACAGAGGCTCTGTCCCCACCCACTGCCTGGCCTCTCCATCCTGATGGATGCTCTGGACGGAGACCCTGACCCTTTGAATGTCCTCTCTTCCCACCTTCTCCTAGCCCCCAGCCCTCATGTCCTGCTTCCTGCCAAGATCTGGAAGTCTGGCACCCCAGCTGACCCTAAATCTGATGCTCCCCATTGATCCTCTAGATTTTAGCCTATGGCTCCCTCTCCCTCTTCTCAGCCCTTGCTCCCCTCAGGGACCCAGGCGCCCTGCCCACTCTCTTCCATAACAACCATTCTTTTTGGAGTTGCTTAAGACTTTAATATCATTTCATTAAGTCAGTAAGTTTAGAGAAGGTTGGGGGCACAAAGAGATTGGGGATGGGCCAGAGAAGGCCAAGGTAGGGGGGAAGAAGGGAAGACTTCTCCCAATCCCCTCTCCGTGGAGATGGCTCTGAGAAATCAAATATTGACAGTGAGAGAACAGAACTTATTAAATGTGGGACAGGGGAGTGTGAGGGAGCTGTGGGAATGGCCGGATGCCTGAGTTCTGAGGGTTATGAAGGTTCCAGGCCGCCTGTGGCTGGAAGGATATATAAGGTTAAGGGACTAGAGAATACAACTGTTCTATCCCTTTCCTTTGGGATGTGCTGTCTTGCTCCCCTGACTGTTTCTCAGCTGTCCCCAGTATCCCCTGGGCACAAGACCCCCATCACAGCTGTGGCTGCCCCCCTTCATCTCTTCCCCCTACCTCCACCTCTGTTGATGAGCTTCAGCAGCGTTTAATCGGATTGAGCAGTAATTAGCAAAGTGAGATGTTTGATTACCTATTTAGCATAATGTGGGGGGCTGGGATCCCTAGGCACAGCCACAGTTGAGAGGGAAGTCAGAAAAGAAATGGGGTCTACGCAAAGTTCTTTTCCCTGAGGGACTCATGAACCTGCCCTTGAGGTTCCTCACCTCATGCCTCTCCTCAAATTTTTACTCCTTTGGGGCTTTTCCCTGGGGGTTCTGACCAATCACATCAGCTCTCTCTGCCATCTGGCTAGAAGATCACTTACATGTCCCATCTTTGCCCTGCATGCCATGCAGCTGGTTTTGGGGTGTGGCAGGAACTTTCTTTCCTTCAATCCCTGATATCAGCAACAAGAGTCTGGGCTGTGTTGGAGGCCTTAAATCGGAGCCCAGAAATCTACCTTAAAGATAATGGTAGTGACAGGGATGGGACAAGGGCAGGAGCTTTAGATTCTGGAAATAAAGATGGAGGGTAGTGGGGATGGTGAGGTCAGGGTGTGGATTAATCCACCCGCCTGTCAGTAGTAACAAATCGGCATAATGAGACCTGTCAGGTGTGAACACCCATCAGAAAAACGGGGAACTGAGGTGCCAGCTTCTCTCCTCATCCAGCAAAGAAAATGTCATCAATTTAGCTCCTCATGGAAATGTAATCAGTGGGCTCGCTGCTGGCTTTGTCTTAATTAGGCACTATTGATGGAAGCAGGGAGAGCACCTCCCCAACCCTCTGATTCTGCTTCCTCCCTGTGTTTCCCACGTCTCCCCAAAGCTTCTCCGGGACCCAGGTATAGCTCGGTCTTCTAGGCGCCTTCAAGCGGCCCCAGCCCACAGCGCCCCCTAGCATCCTTTGGGGTCTGCCCCTCTTCTACAACCCCTTCCTCTAGCTTCCCCAGGACGCAGCCTTTGTTCCTATGGAGAGCAAAGCCCCTCCTCGGCCCGGTCACCTTCCCCAGGGAGTCCCCGCCTCCTGTCTCCCCCGCCCCACCTCCCCCCCCCCAAAAAAAACCCCATGTTTTGCAAAACCAATCCTCCTATTTCAAAAATTCCAGTTCCAGTCTTCCTTCTCTTTCCCCGCCCGCGACACCCAGGAATCCTAGATCCCAGTCCGGACTAAGAAGGGGGAACGCGCTGGAGGGCAGGGGTGCTCCAGCCCCGGTTTTTCTCCCGGACCCAGCTGTAGCCACGGCTGCCTGGAAATCCTGGAGCACCTTTTAGATGGCGAAAGAGCCTTGCAGGCGGGACTCCGGGCGCCATCTGCTGGACCCGTTTGGGCTGTAGCCCACACACCTGGGAGCGGGGTTCGGGCACTTGGGTTCCCTAGTCTTTTCAAGGTCCTGAGGGACCACAGCGCATTGTTTCCAGCCACCGTCTTTCCAACTTGGTCCTCACACACGGCCCCCATACCTTCCAGCCCTGCAGATTTAGTTGCTTTCCCCTAGTCCCCCCAGCCCTTTTGCCCTGGGTCCACGCAGGGTAGACCCGCGCGGGGTGCGGCCGCAGAGCAAGGATCCACGGCGCATGAGCAGGAACTGCGAACCCGCCACTCACTCCTCCCTGCCAGGGGTTGCCATGGCGACGCGTACAGGCGCGGGCCTCAGAGGGCCGAGCGGGGCAACTTCTTAGCTGGTGTGGCCCCATCGGTCGGTCTAGGGAGGAGAGGGTCGGCGTCGTGAGGTGTGTGTCAGGTCAGAGGGAAGGAATGCTGGAGAAAAGGGACAGTAGTGAGAGGGTAGGAAGGGACGGTTGTGGCGGGGAAGAGGCAGTTGTGGGAGAGGGAGCAAAGGATAGTTGTTGGGGGAGGGGAGAAGGAGGGGCAGTTGTTGGGGGGAGGGGAGAGAAATGGGCAGTTGAGGGGAGAGGAAGAAGTAATTGTGGGTGGAGAGGGAGAAGAAGGGATTGATGTGGAAGAAGAGGAACAAGAAGGCGCAATGGTGCCATTGAGGAGGGGACAATTGTGATAGTTGGCCGGGGAAGCTATTGTAAAGAGAAATTTGCCTCCTGGTAACCAATTTAAGGAGAGGCCATTGAGGTATTTCCCAGTAATAAAGTGAATCCCAAGGCTAGTTTGACAGCGTCTCCTGGGGTTTGAGGTGCAGGTTCTAGGGGTGAGCCCCATAGTGAATGCTCCTGAGGCTTCAGTTTGAGGCAAAGGGCAGTTTGATGCTTCCCTGGAGGCTGGTGGAGAAAGCAGCAGTGGTTTTATTGATTTGTTGGCCTAACAGAACATTTTCCTTGGAGCAAAGTACAATTCCTTCAAGTTTGAAATTCATAACCTATGATCAATGTCTGTGGTAGCCTGTAGGGATGAGGCAGGAAAGCCACAAGTGGCTGTCAGGCTATAGTTGAATGAAGAGGGAATGGCCAGCCAGTCCAACATGGCCCTTGGGATCCCCTCCACCCCACAACTGGGGACTGAACCTGGTACTGCATACATCCTAGGCAAGAGCTCTACTACTGAACTATATCCTTAGCCCTTTTTATTTTGAGACAGTGTCTCACTAAGTTGCTGAGGCTGGCCTTGAACTTGGCATCCTCCTATCTCATTTTCCCAAGTAGCTGGGATTCATGGCTAGCTGCCCTCAGAGTTCTGCCAGAGGTGCCTCTTTCCTGACATCCTACTTTTCTGAGGCACTACCGGGCCTTCCTCATGCCTTCATTTCCTTTTCCCCTTACACAATTTACAATTCATTATTAGATGGCTTTTGTCCTTCCTTCTTCAGTATGTTCTCAGGGCATTTGGAGTTAAATGATCCTGATCTTACTTATCAACAGAGTCAGCCAACTGTGCCAAGAAATCTTATTAAACACAAAACAGGATTCCTGCCCCTCAGCAATTAAAAAGCTAAAAAGATGAGTGGCAAATACTACTCTTCTTTGTTTAAGGCTGTTGTAGATTTTAATGTGGATAACAGGAACATTTTTCCATTTAACTGAGGTGGTACATAGGAAAACCATTTAGTTTGCTACATTAACATGTTGACAAAAGGCAGGGTACTTGGGGACAGTCTTCCCTTCTGTGAGTGGTCTTTCACTCACCCAAGGTTCTATACAACAGCTTGGTAGATTGTTTTAAATTTTGGTACCAGGGATTGAGTGGCTTAACCACTGAGCCACATCCCCAGACCTTTTTTACATTTTATTTATAGACAGGGTCTCACTGTGTTGCTTAATGCCTAGCTAAATTGCTGAGGCTCTCTTTTAATCTGCGATCCTCCTGCCTCAGCCTCCCAAACCACTGGGATTACAGGCATGTGCCACTACACCCAGCCCTTGATAGATCTTTTCTGGATTATCGTACATTCATATATTCTCTATGTCCCAGGGCTGACACAGGGATTCCCAAATCCTCATTAATGGGGTGTTTGTTATCTTTTTTTTTTGCTATTGGGGATTGAACTCAGGGGGACTGAACCACATCCCCACCCCTATTTTGTATTTTCTTTAGAGACAGGGTCTCACTGAGTTGCTTAGCACCTCGATTTTGTTGAGGCTGGCTTTGAACTTGCAATCTTCCTGCCTCAGCCTCTTGAGCCATTGGGATTATAGGCATGCACCACCACACCCCATGTGTCTGTTATCTTTATTATTTATTTATTTTTGAGATTCTCTCATGATCTGTGCTTTTTGTTAACTTCTTAGTCTTAGAACCAACCTTTTCATTTATCAATATCCCATCATTTTAAGCTATCTTAGATATAGTATTCCTGTTTATATGTATCAGAATTCATACTGAACAATGAGTTCTGGATTGCAAAAGGGGATTTATTTTTTGCACTTGTCTACTGTTATCTTTCAACTCTAGTTATTACTAATATCTTGAGAGAGAGACTAACTTTGATTTTTTCTTTTTTTTTTTTTTCTGTACTGGGGATTGAATTCAGGAGCACTCTGCCCCTGAGCTATATCTCCATATATCCCCAGACCTTTTTATTTTGAGACAGGGTCTCACTAAATTGCCTAGGGTGGCCTCAAACTTGGGATCCTCCTGCCTCAGCCTCCTGAGTCGCTGGGATTATAGGCATGCTGTCACATCCAGCCTGACTTGGACTTTAACCAAATGCTGTACAGAAAGTAGGGTATCCCAGGGAAAAAAGCAAGGACCCCAAGGCTCCTGTGTTATTCATTTACTTTTGCAGTGCTTGAGATTGAACATGCTAAGCTCTACCACCTAGCTACACCCCTAGTCTCCATGGCCCCCATAGAGTCCAGGTCTGTTGTTGAGGAGCAGGGTAGAGGGGTACCCAGAATAGATGATTCTATTGGGGGATCTCTTTCAATTTGTGAATCCAAAAGGGTCTGTGTGTATCAGGGGTCTGGTTTTGGGGTGAGATCTGGTGGTGGACTCTCCATTCCATGTATCTCTAGGTTTTGCCTGAACCATGTCCAGCAAAGCTGATAAGAAGCGGAGAGTGGGTGGCCGGGGAGGCACCCGAGGAGGCGCCCGAGGAGGCGCCCGAGGAGGCGACAGAGGAGGTGCCCGAGGAGGCGCCAGAGGAGGCCCCCGGGGAGGCCGGGCAAGTCGAGTTTCTCAGGCTGCTCTGGCTGCATGGGATGCAGAGAATGACCAGGCCACCACTCGACCAGAATCTGAACCTGAGCCTGTGCCACTCAAGGAGGAGCCTGGTAGGTACTTGATAAGGAAGGGGATTCTTAGATATGGAGGGTAGGGGAAAATTGGAGGGACTTGAAGGTAGAATGTTTCTATTTCCTGAGTGTCTTAGGGCTGGGGAGCAGGTACTCTCGCTTCTGTGTCTCTCCTCACTCTTGTCCGGGCATGAGGACTTAGCAGAACCTCAGGCCTTCTGCAGGGACCCTTTTCTGTGCTTCTTCTTCCTGCTCAGCCTTATTCTTTCTGTCTTGAAATTTCCCACCAATGCACCAGGAGTCCATCAGCCAATCCTTTCTCTAGCATTTTCCTCCTTATTTCAACTGTTCCTGGTTGTTCCCACTTCACTGCAGAGGGTTTGATCTCTTCCTTTTTCCCATTTTCACCCTGGGTGGCAAAACAAATAATGTTTTTCTCCCATTAAGCCCATCACCATGGAGACTCAGCCTGCTTTGCCACCCTTTGAATCCTAAGCCCGGCTGATGCTTTCTACCATCTGTTGAAGGCTTCTGTATCTCCGCCCTCATTTTGGCAGGGACTTGGTAGACTGTGGAGGTTCAGGTTCAGGGCGACAGGAAAAGAAATCTAGATGGAGGGAGCAAAGAGTTTAAAGAGGCTGCCTCTGTGGCTTTGATCCAGGAACCAGCAGGTTTGGAAGGCTTTCGGTAGCCGTTACTGTCACTGGGCTTTTGCTTAGAGCACTGGCCAGCATAGATAGGACTGAGCTAAGTATAGACTGGGGCTTCTTGACACCGCTAATAACCTAAAAAGATGGAGAAAAATAGTATATTTGCTGCTCCACTGTTTTTTTGTTTTGTTTTGATTTGTTTTTGCAGTGCTAGGGATCAGACCCAGGGCCTTGTGCTGCTAGGCAGGTGTTCTACCACTGAGCTACATTCCCAGTTAGAATACCCTTTTAATATTAATGGCTAAGAGAATAAGGGTGGATGTGAGAGAAAGGTCCAGAGACATAGGACCTGACCTAGGCTCCAGGACCTTAGAAATGTGTAGCATTTTTTCTTCTGAGTTCTTAAGTGCTTATCTGAAAGCAGTTTAAAATGAGTCTGGGTACCCATAGTAGAGGGAGGTAGGAGAGAACTTAAGGAGGTTCAATTGTGTTGGGAGAATCTGCTGGGGAGCAAAGGGAAGGGAGGCGCTTCCAAAGAAACTCATTGGCCTCCAGACACCAAGGATCTCTCTCACCATACCCCTAAGCTTCCTTATTGTTTGATATGGAGCCTTCCAGCTGCCCAGCAACCCGGGTAGAGGTTCAGAGAGGACTTGGGCCTCCCAGGCAGCCCTGAAACCAGATTAATCCCTTTAATGGGACTGAGGCCTATTTACTGGAGAAAGAGGGGGCCTAAAATATTTTTTGGTGGAAGATTGTGGGTTCAAGAGTAGAGAGCCTTTTTTTGTTTTGTTTTGTTTTTCAGAGCTGGGGATGAAAGAAGGCTTCTCATACATGTTAGGCAAGCACTGCACCACTGAGCTGTACCCACAACCCCTGGTCAGCTTTCTAAATTAAATTCAGAGATAATTCACTTACTATAACATTCAACTTTTTAAAGTGTACAAATTGCTGGGTTTTGATGTATTCACAAAGCTGTGCCACCATCACTACTATCTAATTTTAGAACATTTTCTCCCCTTTAGAAGAAAGCCACCTTGACAAATTGGCAGTAGATGACTTCTACGTCTTTACTTCTTAGTTGCGTCAGAACCTTACTTTTTATTTTTTTATTCATTAAATTAATTAGCTAGACAAAAACTGTACCACTTAGCTACACCCCCTTTACAGAATCTCGTTTTTGGGCTGGGATGTAGCTCAGTGGCAAAGCGTCTGCCTTGCATTCGCAAAGCTCTGGGTTCGACCCCCAGTTCCAAAAAAGACAAAAAAAAAAAGAACCCCACCAGAATCTCATTTTTAGTAGCTGTCTTCCAGATCCTGGGAACCACTAACCTATTTTTTATCTTTATGGATAAAAAATATCTGGATATTTCATACGCAGGAACTCATATAATAATGTGGTCTACGTGACTGACTTTCACTTGGCATCGTGTTTTCAAGGTTTGTCTGTGTTGTAGCATGAATCACATTCCTTTTTATGGTGTATTATATTTCACTGTTATGACAAGATGACTTTCGTTTATCTGTTAATAGTGTTAATGGATATTTGGGTTGTTTTTACCTTTTGCCTATTGAGATATCAACATCTTATATGAGCTCTGCTTTCAGGGCTCTTGGGTACAAACCTAGAAATAGAATTGCTGGGTGATATGGTGACCATGTTTAACTTTCTGAGCAAAGTCTTCATTTCTCTATCTTTATTCTTCCTAGAGCCAATTTTGGAGGAACCTGAAGGAAAGGAACAACAATTGGAAGAATCTGAGATGGATGTGGTAGGCTTGGGTCTTCCCTGAGGCTAATATTTCTTCCCCAAGATGGGTAAATCAAAGGATCAATGGTGGAAATATGTATGAGGAATTCTCAATAATGTCACTTCTCCCTACTTAATCTTTGCTGGTAGCCGACTCACCACAGATCTAGTCCATGAGTAAAGGACAAAATGGTCTAAGCTCCTCTCAGAAGAGGGCCTTCAGTGAGGAGCTGCTCTCCTTTCTCTGCCCACCCTTGATGGGTTTTATGGGTGGACATGGGAACAACTTGAACAAGCTGAATAATATCGTCCTATTTAGACACTAGTTTCTAAGACTTCTTTCTTCCTTTCATTCAGTTCTTTTCTTTGAAGAATTTTCAGAAGCTGACTCAATCACCTTGAGAAATTGGCACTAACTGTCCTCTACATCTTTACTTACAAGTTGCAGCAGAGCTGAGGCATATCCATATTGTTGTGGGTGAGAAGAATAGGGTGGTGATTTGGACATTTTTTTAAAAGGAGAGAGAAACATAATAATCTCCCGTTTTTAAAAACTGGAAGAGACAGAAAATACAAAGAAAGGGAAAATAAAATAGCATTACTGCCCAAACACATTCAAGATTAAGATCTTGATGTGTGTCTTTTTTTTCTGAGTATAAATTTGCATTTTTTGTGTAATCCTAACTGTACCACACATTACAACTTTTGTGTTCAGATTTTTCATGAAATATTTTATCATTCTTCATGATTTTATGTAGCTTTTGTAAGCACCATTTTTAATGGCCGTATACTGTTCTCTTAGGTGTATGAACCTTAGTTAGGCCATTATTCTAGTATGTCTTGCCATTTCTAATGTTTTTCTTTGATGATAATACTGTGGTAGATATTGTACATAAAACTAATACTTTTGAAATACTTAATATTTCCTTAAAACAGAGTCTTATATGTGGCATTACCAAACCAAAGAGTAATTTGATTGCTCTTCTAATTTTTTTTTTTTTTTTTTTTTGGTACCAGGGGTTGAACGTAGGGGCACTTATACCACTGAGCTACATCCCCAGTCCTTTTTATTTTTTATGTTGAGGCAGGGTCTTGCTAAATTGCTTAGGGCCCTGCTGAGGCTGGTCTTGAACTTGTGATTCCTTCTGCCTCAGCCTCCTGAGTTGCTGAATTACAGGATGTACCACTGTACCTAGCATTTGCAATGTTTTTGCTATCTAAAACCAAATTGTTTTCCAAATTGATTGTATTTTTTGCTCTCACATTAGCAACAAACCCTTTCAAATCCAGGGGTTATCAAGTTAGCAAGGATTTTATTAAAAATATAGGCATTAAATGATGTCTTTATTGTTTTTATTTCTATTCTTTGACTTTAAGTGAAACATATCAATTTTTCACATTTGTATTTCCTCTATTTTTTGACATGACACATCTCTTCATGCCCTTTGGTCCATTTATTTATTGGGGTCTTGGTGTTTTTCTTATTGGTTCATCCATATTGTATGTAGGAAAGGTCTTAGATCACTGCCAATTAAATTGTCTTGACTTGGAAACTTCAAGAGCAATTCCTTCTCATCTTTTAGGATCACTGGGGGAAGAAAGACAGGGTGACTTCTCAAGTTCACTGAACTATATCTTTGTCTCTTCCGGTTTCCTTCATTTATTTAGTAGAGTTCTATAGATTAATTTTTTTCTAGCCACCAGTTTTACAATTTATTTTCTATCTTACCAGTATATTCTTTGGTGCTTTTCAGAACCCCCACCCATTACTTCTTCCTTAATGCTTTGTTGATTGGCTTTTACCTGGTATCATACTTATTTTAGCATCTGTATGTGTGTGGGGTGCTGCTTTAAGAAGAAATTGCTCTGGTACTCTTATCCCTTTTCTGGTTCATCATCTCCTGCTCCTAATTGCTTGATCTAGGCTAACATCCTACATGTTCCCATAATTCCCTTTTACCTTTGAGATTGAGGGTTGCTTGAGAAAGCATTTTTTTTGCAATTACAGGCATAAATGAAATATCTTGGGAAGATAATAGCCCATCGTTTTCCTCTATGACACATTCTGTTTTCACTTTCAGAGGCAGGAGGATCTATTGTCTTGTATTTTCAAAAGCCTGAAACCTATCATTCAGTCGTCCTCAGTTTTCGCTGCTGAATTCTGAGCCTGTCTGGCTTTTCCTCTCATATCCCACGTCTTAGTGTATAATTGTGGAGGGGAGAATGGCTCATTCTAATAGCTTACTGATCTGCCTCTCTGTCTGCTCTCCTTTGGTAGAAGCCCCTCTTCCTCTCCCGAGCTGCAATGACAGGACTGGCAAATGCAGATTGGACAGAGGAACATGATGCCATTCTGGAACATTTTGCCCGGGAACCCACGGAATCTATCCTTACCATCTTCGTTGATCCCTATTTTGGGCTGAAGTTGGAACTGGGCATGCCCGTACAGGTGGGTATTCCACTTTCCCACATCAGGGGTGGTCTTCTAGGATGCTGAGGGTTCCTCATAGCTCCAGCAACCTTGAATCTTGTTATCTTCTGTGCCAAGGCCCATGGAGCCCCATTGTATATTGTTGCCCTACCTGGAAGCAGGGGTACAGGGAAGGATGAGACACCACTTTGCTTTTAATATAACATGGGTTAGTGGGGAAGACAGACATATAAATATTTACTATATCTGTATGTGTGTATGTGTGTGTGTGTGTATTTTTTATTTTTTGGTGGTAGTTCTAGGGATGGTGGTAGTTCTTAGTATGCCTCATGCATACTAAGCATGTGCTCTACCACTGAGCTATACCCTATGATGTATTTTGATGCATGGGCACAATGTTATAGGAGATTCCAGGAAGCAACTAATAGAGCCAGTAGAATTCTGGGAAAACTTGATGGTGATATTTGAGCTGGGCATGAAGGTGGTAAGTAGGATTTCATCAAGACCAGGTGAAGACTGTTCAGTAAAGAACACTTAATGTGGGCTGGGGTTGTGGCTCAGTGGTGGAGTGCTTGCCTGGCATGTGTGAGGCACTGGGTTCAATCTTCAGCACCACATAAAAATAAATGAATAAAATAAAGGTATTGTGTCCATCTACAACTAAAAAAAATTAAAAACAAAACATATAATGTGTCAGGTATGGTAGCTCATGCCTGTAATCCCAGTGACTCAAAAGGCTGAGGCAGGAGGATCACAAGTTGGAGGCCAGCCTCAGCAATTTAGTGAGACCCTGAGCAACTGAGTGAGACCCTGTCTCAAAATCAAAACCAGAAAGGATTTGGGAATGTAACTCAGTGGTAAAGGGCCCATGAGTTCAAGCCCTAGTACCAGAAAACAAAAACAAATGAACCAAAAAACCTCCCCCAAATATATTTAATTTACACAGAAGAGTATGATACTGAGAAAGTGGATTGGAGTCAGCTTGTTTAGGGCCTTATATGTTATATTAAACAAATTGGCCTGTGTTCCAGAGAGAGTTATTCAAAGTCTTTTTTGGTTTAGATAACTATTTCAACAATATGGAGGATATGTTACAGAAGGGTAGACCTAGAGTAGGGAGAAAAAGACCTAGGGTAGGGAGTCAAAGAAAGATACACAGTAAGATGTTAATGGTAGAATCTGTGTCACTATTGTAAGATTCTTTTAACTTTTCTGTACATTTGAAAAAATTTGAAATAAAATATTGGGGGGAAAAGAGGTTGTTGCTTTGCTTTTATTGGCAACACATACACAAAACTTGAAATGATAATGAAGTTTTAGCATGACTCTGCCACGATGACACAATTTTGAAGCATTCCATATTAAACAAAGATAAACAGGCCATGGGTTTTCCTGTGTTGGCAACGATCAGCCACAAAACATAATGAAAAAATGATTTTACACACAAAACCCACAAAAATTTGGAAAACTGTTTCTTTTTGAATGTAAATGTTTAATATAAAGTGAGATTTATGCAAAAGGAAATAACTTTGTGACAGGCCATAAAAAAAGACTTGAATAAATGGTGAGCGATATCTTGTTTCTAAGTGGGAATCTTAATAGCATAAAGACACTTTGCTAGGCATAGTGATGCACACCTGTAGTCCCAGACACTCCAGGAGGCCGAGGCAGGAGGATCCCAAGTTCAAGGCCAGCCTTGCAACTTAGCAAGACCTTGCCTCAAAATAAAAAAATAAAAAAGGGCAGGGAATATAGCTCAGTGGTAGAGCACCCTGGGTTTAAATTCCAGTACCACAATAAAGAAAAAAAAACTGTAAAAGATATTTAATCTAGGCCTGGGGTTGTAGCTCAGTGGTAGAGCACTTGCGTAGCATATGTGAGGCATTAGGTTCAATCTTCAGCACCACATATAAATAAGTAAAATAAAGGTATTGTGTACATCTACAACTAAAAATATTTTAAAAGAGATATTTAATCTAGAAATTTACCTTTTTATGTTTGTTTTTTGAGATAGGGTTTTGCTTTGTTGCCTAGGTTGGTCTTGAACTTGTGGCCCAAATGATCCTTCTACTTTAGCCTCCTGAGTAGCTGGAACTATAGGAGCATGGCACCATGCCTGACAAAAATGTATCATTTTTAATGCAGCTCCAGTCATGGTGCCAAAATGTCACAGTCCTAGATTCCTGTGTAAAGGATTTTTTTTTTCTTTTCGGTACGAGGGATTGAACCCAGAGGTGCTTAACCACAGATTTACATCCCCAGCCCTTTTGATTTTTTATTTAGAGACAGGATCTTGCTAAGTTGTTCAGGGCCTTGCTAAATTGCTGAAACTGGCTTTGAATTTGCAATCCTCCTGCCTCAGCCTCCTGAACTCCTGGGATTACAGGCATGCATTACTGTGCCTGGCAAGGATTTTAAATGAAGTCCAGGAAAATAGCAAAGATGTTGAAGAAGGAAAATCATGGAGGAGACATATGAATATAAAATCCTTTTTATTAAGCTACAGTAATTAAAACAGTTCTACTAAGTCGGAATATGTTATAGCAACAGTACAGAAATGTAGAAAGTGCAAAAATAGATGTTATTGGTAACAGTACAGAAGCATAGGAAATACAGAAAATAGAAGTAGAGAAACAGATATGTAAGCATTTTCTACAAAAAATATGGCCTTTTAAAATCTGTGGCAAAGAATGGATTAGTCAATGAACAGAATTTGGAAACATGCAAGATGAAGTTTTCCAATTAAAAAAGAATCTATTTAGCTTGCTGAAATACATTCTAAATAGATTATCAGTTTAATTGTATTCTCCTGGTTAAGATGGTCAGTTGAAACTTCCTTAAAAAACTATTACTCTTGAGGGTTGGGGTTGTGGCTCAAGTGGTAGAGTGCTTACCTAGAATGAGTGAGGCACTGGGTTTGATCCTCAGCACCACATAAAAATAAATAAAATAAAGGTATGTGTCCAGCTACAGCTAAAAAATAAATATTTTATAAATAAAGATGTTGTGTCCACCTACAACACACACACACACACACACACACACACACACACACACACATATATATATAAAACAATAACAAAAAAATAGCCTTGAGCTGGGCATGGTGGTGCATGCCTATAATCCTAGCAGCTTGGGAGGCTGAAACAGGAGGTTTGTGAGTTCAAAGCTAGTCTCAGCAAAAGCTAGGCACTAAGCAACTTAGTGAGACCCTATCTCTAAATAAAATGCAAAATAGGGCTGGGGATGTGGCTCAGTGGTCAAGTGCCCCTGAGTTTATCCCTGGTACCCCTCCACCAAAAAAAAAAAAAAAAAAAACACTATTACCCTTGAAGAGATGTGGGCACAGCTCAGTGGTAGAGCTGCTTTTCAAGCATGCACAAGGCTCTGGGTTCAATCCCCAGCACTGCAAAAAACAAACAAAAAATTATTACCCCAGGCTGAGATGTAGTTCAGCCATAGACTCCTCTAGCATGGAAGAAGCCCTAGATTCCATACCCAGCACTGTGAAAGAACTACAACAAAAATAGACAATGGCAAGGTTTAGCACTGAGTCCAGGTACCTACCCTGCCCATAGGAAGGCACCCCCCCCCCCCCCCCCCCGCCAGCTGAATGGAGGGAACCTTGGATCATTTACAGAATCTCGAAAGAGAGAGCAAGCCTCAAGCCTCAGCGTTTTAACAAAGATTAGATGCTGCCTTAAATTAGCCTTGACCACCTGCTCATTCCCTCAATCAGGTCTCCTAGGCTAGAGAAAAGTGAATACAATATAAAATACCCAATCCTTTCACTTTATCTTCAAGAGGCAAAATAAACTGGTCCTTCACAGTGGGACATCTAGAAGTCGCCCACAGTATGTTACAGCCAAAAGAATGAATTCATAGAGCTGCCCGAGCATGAGCAAAGTGAGGAGAAATTGCATGGCAACAGCAGGCATATTATATCAAGAGCAAAAAAAAAAAAAAAAAAAAGGAACAAAGCATGCAAAGAAGGAAGACATAACTGAAAGAACAGAAGGAAGTTCCTCACAACAGCATTATGCTATAGAGTAACATAATACGAACATACATTCAATTTTTTAAAAATAAGAGATGAAATGATAAAAGGTGAGAATGAGATAAAAGGGAGACTATAGATTTTAGAAAATAAATAAAGCTGCATGTTACAAATCTGGTAGATTTGAAATGGCAAGGAACTGAAGAAATGATGCTGAAAAGCTTGTCACAGACTAGAGGAGAGACTTGAGGTAATCACAGGGTGTGCAGGAGAGAAGGCCAAAGTCATTAACATAATTAGAGAGGAAGACCAGCATAGATGATCTAGGGGAGTATAGAGAGCCAGCAAATGGCACTGAATGTACATTTAAAGATAAAATACAAAGAATTTCTCCCAAATACAAAAGAACCAAAAGGGCACACTATATTCCACAAAATTTGTTACTCAAGGTTTAATGTCAACACACATCTTAGTTACAATACTAAAATTCAAGGATGCTAATTCTTTGGGAACATCATCTATGGGTTATTCTTGCCAAGAATATTTAACTTGAGGGCTGGGGTGTGGCTCAGCTGGTGTGGCCTCACCTAGCAAGTGTGAGGCCCTGGGTTCGATCCTCAGCCCCACATAAAAATAAATAAAATAAAGGTATTGTGTCCAACTACAACTAAAAAAGAAATATTTTAAAAAAGAATATTTAACTTAAATGTAATAATGAGGAAGAAATCAGATGAATCCAAATTAAAGGATATTTTGGAAAGCCACTGGCTTGCATTCTTAGAAATGTCAATCCGGTGAAAGAGCGAAAGGGCTGGGGAATTGTTTGAAATGAAAGGAGACTAAGGGGATAGGACCATGTGTGATACTGGATTAGATGGTGGATGTGGGGAAAAACAGCTATAAATGATATTTGGACCATTGGGAAAAGTTGAATATGGACTGTATGTCAGATAAGCTTAAATTTTCTTTTGTTTAAGATAGTGAATTTTATCTTACTCAGATGCTAAAATAAATTTTGTTTTTTTTTTTAGATACACATGACAGTAGAGTGTATTTTGACATATTACTCACACATAGAGTATGACTTATTCTAATTAGGATCTCATTCTTGTTGTGGGAGATGATGTGGACAAGCTTAAATTTTCAGAGTGTGATCATTACTGTCGGAGATTATCCTTACTTTTATGAGACACATGCTGGAGTGTTAAAGGGTATGGTATTGTGAAGTCTGCAGCTCTCTAATGGCTCAGCTATAGAGAGAGGGAAGAAAATACAGTAAAGGATTAACAGTGATTCTAGGTGAAGGGTATGTACTATCCTTGCAACTTTTCTATGAATTGACTTTTTTTTTTTTTTTTTCAGAATGAAAAATTGGGAAATAGAACTGGAGATGTAGTTAGTGGTAGAGTACATGTTAGTGTGTCCTGGGTTTGATCTGAAGTACCACATTAAAAAAAAAAAAAAAAAAAGGAAAAGTTAATAGACATCTCCTCCAAAATACCCCAAATTATCTACCCAGGGAAAAATATCAGGCTGATCTCTGACTTTTCTAAACCCAGACCATTCCTACAGAGTTTTCTGGGAAAGATAGTCTGATAAGCATATTATTCCCAGCAAAGATGCTTAAGGATAAAATAAACAAATAGGCACTCATTCTCAACCTTGAATGACTCCTATTTAAAAAAAACAAACAAAAGAAAAAACAACATCAACCGAGGGATGGGAGTAGCTCAGTGGTAGAGTGCTTGCTTAGCAAATGTGAGGCCCTGAGCTCTATCCCTGCAAAAAGGCAAACAAATCAGCTAAAATCCAGTTAAGTTTGGCTCAAGATATGAACCAAATAAAGGACTCAGGAATAGAGAATTAATGAACATTTAATTCATTTAAATAAAAATTCATATTAAATAACCTTAGGAACTTATAACTATGTTATAGAATGTGAAGGTTATAAACCTGGACAATGTAAAAGTGATACTATAACAAAAATGGGCAAGTATTAGTAAAGTGAGAGGGAGTGTGAGGATGTTACCTCTGGCCTTTGTCTTTCAAAGGGTGAGACAATAGAATTTAAAATTGTAATGGTTGCAGTGGCCAAATGCCTGTAATCCCAGCAACTTGCAGGAGGATCACAAGTTTGAGGCCAGCTTCAGCAACTTTGTGAGACCCTGTCTCAAAATAAAAAAAATAAAAAGGGCTGAAGGTTGGGGCTGGGACTGTAGCTCAGTGGTAGAACACTTGCCTAGCCCGTGTGAGGCCCTGACTGGGTTCAATCTTCAGCATCATATTAAAGGAAGGAAGGAAGGAAGGAAGGAAGGAAGGAAGGAAGGAAGGAGTATTGTGTTTATCTCAACTAAAAATATATAAATTTAAAAAATTTGGGCTGGGATTGTGGCTCAGCGGTAGAGCACTTGCCTAGTACGGGCGGGACCCGGGTTCGATCCTCAGCACCACGTAACAATAGGCATTCTGTTGTGTCTATCTACACCTAAAAAATAAGTATTAAAAAAAAAACTTAAAAAAAAAGGGCTGTGGGTGTAGCTCAGTGGTAAAGCCCTTCTGGGTTCAATCCCCAGCACACACACAAAAAATTGAATGGCACTGAGAAAACTCAATGCTTTAATAATCTTTGTTTGTCACAAACTTTTGGTCTTTGGGGAAGAACTACCTCTTAGGGATGAAGAAATATTTATTTGAAGCCTCAGAAATGCCTTATATCTATTTCAATTTCTTTTTTTTCCTATTAAATTGTATTATAATTAAATGGCAATACTTTTAACTAAAATAGCACAATCCTATTTTAAATCAACTTTCTTTTTTTTTTAATTTTTAATATTTATTTTTTTAGTTTTCGGCGGACACAACATCTTTGTTTGTATGTGGTGCTGAGGATCGAACTTGGGCCGCACGCATGCCAGGAGAGCACGCTACTGCTTGAGCCACATCCCCAGCCCCTTAAATCAACTTTCAATTAAATTTTCTACTTGTCTATGTCTGTAGGAAAATGTCTGAAAAATATTTTCCCTAATGCTAACAATATTTAATTTCTGGGCAGTGGAATTTTAGATATTTTTACTTTTATATTTGGGGAGAGAGAGAAAGAGAGTGTGCGAGTGTGTGTGTGTGTGTGTGTGTGTGTGTGTGTGTGTGTGTTTTGCAGAGCGGGGGACTGAACCCAGCATGTGCGTGCTAGGCACATGTTCCATCACTGAGCTGCACCCCCAGCTCTTCTGTGTCATTCCATAATTAACATATATCGTTTTAACAAAAATAATAATCGTTAAGATTTAAACAAAAGAATATAAAATGCCAGGAATTAGTTCTGAGTAGTGGGCGGATGGATAATTATTAATTTCTTCTTTGTGTTTAATTTTCAGTTTTTAAAATTAAAAAAATTATAAAGAGTAGTTACAAAAGCACTAAAAACCAAACCAGTGAATCTGACCTTAGGATAGGAATGGCCTATGCAGGTAGCCATCAGATCTTTAAATTTGAAATGTTTTAGATATAATTAATGAAAGTTATGCATTTCTGAACACAAGCAGCAGCAAAAACTCATGATAGGCAAAATCAAAGAACAAATGAAAAAATTGGGGGGAAAAACATATACAACCCAAATGGGAAATCCTAGACAATTATTTCTTACTTCTAGAAGTTTCTTATTTCTGCTTTTCCGCTGGGCCAAGTGCTTCATTCATTCTATATTGTCCCTCGGACTATCCACCCAACAAACATCTATTGAGCATAAACTATGTGCCAGGCACTGTGCTAGGTTCTGGAGTCAAGTTGGGCAAAATGCAGAGTCCCTACCTTTAAGGCTCACTCTGCATTTTCTCTCCGTATTAATGGGTACTGAATCGATTACGTCCTGAGAAGAACAGAAAACACCTTATACACATTTAGAGAAGGATAAGGGTATACTAGGGGTCAGTGACAAAGAACTCAGCCAGGCTTTCACAGTGGGAGCCTTAGATTTCTCTTGAATCATGGTGGGCATCATGGTGGGGCCTGGAGACTGAACTCTGATCTCCTTTCATGCAGACCCAGAATCAGATTGTCTACTTCATTCGCCAAGCACCTGTCCCCATCACTTCGGAGAACTTTGATGAGACTGTGCAGTTTGGGACAGTGCGGGGCTCCTACATCCCAGCCCTGCTTCGGCTGCTCACTGGTGTCTTTGCCCCTCAGATCTTTACAAATGTAACCTGGCCTGAGAGCATTCGAAATCATTTTGCTTCACATCTGCACAGGTTTTTGGCCTGTCTGACGGGTGAGTGCTTGATTTCTCCTTGGTAGGGCTCGTGAGGCAGGTGGATCCTGGTCAGTTTGTGTTTGTTGAGTGAGCGGAAAAGGGTGCAGAATCAGTGTTCTTCTTCCTCTTTCTCCTTCTGTTTTGGTGGAGCTGGGGATTGAACTTAGGGCCTCACATGTTCTCTACCATTGAGCTACACTGGTAGCTGTAACTGACATTCAAATCAACATCTAAAATAATCCGCTTTTTAAGGTTCTGGGGTCTGAACCAGGGTGTACTGCATACTAGGCAAGTGCTTTACCACTGAGCTATATCCCCAGCTCTTAAAAGAATCTTTGAAAGGAAATCTCACTGTGTATACCCACTCATGTGCACTTGAAACATACACCCACACACCCCCCCCACAGAAGCATTTTGCCTAAGTGTCCTAAATCAAAACTACGAATCTGCTGACTTAAAGAGCAAGGGAAGCTGGGTGCAGTGGCACATGCCTGTAATCCCAGCAGCTTGGGAGGCTGAGACAGGAGGATTGGGAATTCAAAGCCAGCCTCAGCAATTTAGTGAGGCCCTAAGCAACTCAGTGAGACCCTGTCTCTAAATAAAATACAAAAAAAAAAAGGGCTGGGGATGTGGTTCAGTGGTTAAGTGGCCCTGAGTTCAATCTCGGGTACAAAAAAAAAAAAAAAAAAAAGCAAGAGACATCTTGAGTATTACTGATTAATGAAGATAAGTCTCTGATAAATAAATTTTATCATAATGAAAAAAAAATCTGCCTTCTAATCCAGACACATTTTGCTACTGTATAACTGGTTGGCCACACATGTTGGAACTTAGAATTGAAAATTTCTAAGAATACAATTGGGGTAAGGAGAAATGTAAGTGGTGTGGGAGCAGAGGGAGACTTGCATGCATCATGGTAGATTCTGGAGGGCCATACAGATCTTTGGAATTATTTTATGGCAATTTCTTGTTATACCTCAATGAGTTTTTTTCTCTTGCATTCTGTTATTTCCCTTTTCGATATCAAAAAAGCATGAATCATAATTTCCCCTGCCTGCAGTCCTCAAATGCATATGTAGTTTGTCTCTCAGTATCTCTGGAGACTGGTTCCAGGACACCCTCAGATACTCCACTTCATGGATGTTCAAATCCCTTATGTAAAATGGTGTAGTATTTGCATATAACCTACACACGTTCTCTTGCCTACTTTAAATCATCTCTAGACTACTTATAATACCTAATAAAATGTAAATGCTATGTAAATATGTTTTCTACTGTACTGCTTAGGGAATAATGATAAAAAAGAAAGTCTGCACATGTTTAGTACAGATGCAGTTTTAAAAAATATTTTCCATCCATGGTTGGTTGAGTCTGCAGATGTGAAACAGCTGTACCTCTCAACCCTCCCACCCCACCCCACCCCCGACCAATCATCAATCATGATTGATACTTGGGCAGCAAAAACTCACATTCTTTGAACTCCCACGGTCCTTTCCTTAGACACTCGGTACAAACTGGAGGGGCACACTGTCCTCTACATCCCCACGGAGGCCATGACCATGCAGCCGGAGGTGGTGGTGAAGGACAAAGAGCTGGTGCAGCGGCTGGAGAGTGAGTGGCCAGCATTGCCAGTGTCCAGTGGGGATTGCAGAGGAGAGAAGAGGCAGCCCCAATGCTAATCAAGGAGCTGGGTTAGGTGGGCAGGGTGGTAAGGGAAGGGCACAATTGAGCAAAGGCACAAAGAAACACAAGTGGTTTGGTTCTCACCTGCAGCCTCCATGATCCACTGGACCCGACAGATAAAGGAGGTGCTCAGCTCCCAGGAGACCGTGGAGACAGGAGAAAACTCAGGACCTTTGGAAGAGATTGAGTTCTGGGGCAACCGATGCATGGACTTATCTGGTATCAGCAAACAGCTGGTGAAGCCAGGAGTCAAACACATTGAGTCCATCCTGCGCCTTGCCAAGTCATCCTACCTGACACCCTTTATCAAACTGGCCCAGCAGATCCAGGTTTGTGAGTGGATCAGTAGATGGGAGCTTAGAGCAAAAAGTGGGCAATGGTTGGAGTGGCAAGACGGACTAAGAGTGGGGAGCCAACATAATTATCAACACAGTCTACAGTTTGGACTCATACTTGTGGGAGAAGATAAGACTAGTTGAACAGGGTCCCCAAAGAACTCATAGTTTAGGTAGGGAGACATCTATATGTTGATTACCCTCTGTGAATCTAATCCCTACAATCCAGCTGAGAAAATAGGACTTACAAAAATAGAATTAGTAAAACTACACCTGTATTGTTCAGTCAAGAGAACTTGAAAATAAATACTTCAAAAATAAATTTGAAGCTGGGTGTGGTGGTACTCACCTGTAATCCCAGTGACTGGGGTGGCTGAGGCAGAGGATTATAAGCTTGAAGCCAACTTCAGCAACTTAGCGAGATTCTGTCTCAAATTTTTTAAAGGGCTGGGGATGTAGCTCAGTGGTAGAGCACCCCTCGGTTCAATCCCCAGTACTGTAAAAAAGAAAAAAAAGATACAAAAACCTGATTAAAAACCTGATTATGTTAGTGTAGGGTCATGCAATAAATGGTCAGTATGATATAGAGATCAAAGACCTCTCTTCCAGGTGAGAATTTCAACTAGGTATTAAGAGAACTGAGCCATAACTAACCAGAGAAATCTAAAGCCTTGGTTGAAAACAAGGCAGCTAAGGGAAACAGGGGATGGGATGGGAGTGATATCTGATAGTTGATCAACAGCTATGGAATATCCACTTGGTATGGAGTTCTGAATTCAACTGGAGAACAAAGAGGAGTAGACAGCTGACCTGAACTTGAGGAATTCCCATTCTGAAACATTTTCACAAAAGTTGTAAATGAATAAAAGTTGATATGTGCAAACTTTGTTCCCGAGGGGTGCCAAGACCTGAAATGATGGCTCCTGGGTACAGTTCACTGGGAGGGCTTCCTGGTAGAGGTGAGTCAAGAAGGTGTTTAAGATGGATATTAAGGGACTGGGGTTGTGGCTCAGTGGTGGATTAGATCCTCAACACCACATAAAAACTAACTAAATAAAATAAAGGTATGTGTCCATCTACAAGTTTTTTTTTTTTTTTAAAGATGGATATGAAGTGCATGCTCTAAATTTGCTCTTTCCAGTGGATAAATGCCCTCCTGGGGTCTCTTTACTACCAGGATGGCTCTCGCCAAGCACAGTCGAACCTGACCTTCTTGTCAATCCTGAAGGAACCTTATCAGGAATTGGCTTTCATGCAGCCTAAGGACATATCTAATAAGCTCCCTAATCTGATCAGTCTCATCCGCATCATCTGGGTCAACTCTCCCCACTACAACACTCGTGAGAGACTGACTTCTCTCTTCCGAAAGGTGTGTATATGCAGAGGGCCTTTGGGAGGGGATTAGGAGGATGGCTGAAATGATAGGGCTCAGACTTTCAGAAGAAGGTGGAATTCCCTGGCAGAAGACGTGCTGGTGGCAAGGTGGTAAGAATTGCCCTTATCTTTGACAGACACTCAAGTCTTCTACCTGCATTTTGGCTTTAGTGATGCTCAGAGCTGGGGCCTGGGCTGAGCTTCTGTTTCCAGATGGAAGTAGCTCACTCAGGAGGAGGGGCTGTGAGAAGAAAGGTTGATGAGCATAGGAAAGGGAGGCAGAAAGGACAGACCTGCTGAGTTGTGCAGAAGGGAATATCTCATTGTCCTCATTTCCTAGGGTGGGGTCTGCAGTGGGGCAGAAGCAGATTTATCAAGGAACACAGCTCCTGGGGAGCAGGGCCTGGTGCATTTCATCTGGAGCAGTAGCTCTAAAGAGAGGGAGTGGGGACACTGGCTGACATGCTGGGTCAGTGAGACTGTAGAGCTGAGGACCACTAGGGGCAGAGCAAGGGACCACAAGGACAGGAGTGTGTGGGGAACCCAGTGGTGGAGGACCAGGGGTGAGATGGGTCTCAGGAGACAAATCAATGTGGAGGAGGTGGAGGCATGAAGCACAATCAGGGAGCTTGAAGAGATTGGGTGAAAATGAGGCTGGGAATTGAGGCTGTTGGGCTCCCTTTTGCAGATGAGCAATGAGATCATCCGCTTGTGCTGCCATGCCATTTCCCTGGACCGAATCTTTGAGGGATATGTCTCTTCCAGCAAGGAGGACTTACAAGGCTGCATTTCCTGTTGCCATGCTTGGAAAGATCACTACCTGCGGGCTGTACAGATGCATACCCAGTATGATGGGTCTCTCCTACCATTACCACCTTGTCATTCCTACAGAGGGGGAGATTCCAATTCCTTTCACAAACACTTTTTTGTAGTCTGTGGATTATGTTTTTGTAGACCTAGCTGTTTCTACATCCAGCCAAGATATTCTAGCTCCAAGCTTTGAGTTCTCCTTATTCTCATAACCTTTCCTTTCTGATTCCAGGAGGCATGAGTCACCTTTGGTCCCACAATCTAAAATTCAGTATGTAAAAATCTTCTCCTAGAACTTAGATGCTGTTTCTCCTCTCTGGTTCTTGACATTTTGAGTCTCTTCATTCAGGATTCAGGGAAGGTGCTTCTTGGGGTCTCTATTTTCTGAAACCAGGGCTTGCAGTCTAGTTTTGCATGGGCAGATTGATCCCTCGTGTTTCTGCTTTTTGATTCAGTTCATTTTTCTCCTAACACAGGTTCTCCAGTCGGGGCTGGGTCCTAGACCAGACCAGCATATTTGCTCAGGTTGATGCTTTTGTGCAGCGTTGCAAGGACCTTATTGAGGTGAGAAGACTATCGGGGAAGGTGGGGAAGGCGAATCAAAAGCCAAAAACAGAATCAAAAGCCCTCGAGAATCCTGCTTCCCTCTCCCTAGGAACCAGGGCAGATGGGGTGGAGGTTCTGATTAAGTGGCTATAAGTAGAACTTACCTCTTGGCTCTTTCTGCAAAATTGTGTGCTTTCCCACCACCACATTCTTTTTGGCTTTTGCCTGTTACCACTGTTTTAGCATCTTGTATGTCATTGTGTGGCCAAATTCATCCCAGCATCCCCCCTACATCTGGTTGGTCCTCCCTAGTTCCTAGATATTTGAAGCTAAATCAAAGAGCTCAGGACTCACTTTTCAGAAAAGAAGGTAGGAACCATCATGCTGACTTCTTTTCAGGTCTGTGACTGTCAGTACCACTTCGCCCGCTGGGAAGATGGCAATCAAGGTCCCCTTCCTTGCTTCTTTGGTGCCCAGGGGCCACAGATTACACGAAACTTGCTGGAAATTGAGGACATCTTTCATAAAAATCTTCACGTGCTGAGAGCTGTTCGTGGGGGGATCCTGGATGTGAAGAACACCTCTTGGCATGAAGACTACAATAAGTGGGTGGTTCACAGGCTGATGTCAGGGTCAGGCAGGAAGACACAAGAATGGGTGGAGTGTCAGAATGTGCAAAGAAGATGGTAGAAGGAAAAACAGCTCAGGGATGGGAAGATGCAAGAGTGCCACGGAGGGAGGTGGCTGATCAGCTTCAGGGTTCACCTTTCAGGACTGAGTTTTGGTTCTGCCACATCTAGGTATGTGACATTGGGCAAATCATGCTACTAGTTGGTGGCCTCACTCCTCAACTATAAAATAAATAGTAGAACCTTTCTTGTAGCATTGTTTAGAGGATGAAAGGATTCAGGGATGTAAATCACTTAGTCAATGCCTCGCATGCAGGAAACTCCAGTACACAGCAACATATGATTCTCCCTAGGGTGATGTACTTGGGGAAACAGGTAAGAGCACCCCCCACACTTTCACATGCCTCTCTGATGATGCAGATTTCGTGCTGGAATCAAAGACCTGGAGGTGATGACCCAGAACTTGATCACTTCGGCCTTCGAATTGGTTCGAGACGTGGAGCACGGGGTGCTGCTGCTGGACACCTTCCACAGGCTTGCAGCACGGGAGGTATGTCCTTTCTGTCCCTGCCTTGAGTGTCTCTCTGCCTCCCTTAGTTCCTCCCTAGCCTTCCAGATGCCATTTGGGCCAGGCGTGGTGGTGTGCATCTGTAATCCCAGTGACTTTAGAGGCTGAGGCAGGTGGATGACAAGTTCAAGGCCATCTTGGACAACTTAGCAAGACCATGTCTCAAAATAAAAAAGGCTGGGGATGTAGTCAGTGGTAGAGTGCCTCTGGGTTCCGTCCCCATTATCACCAAAATCAAGACAAAATAAAACAGATGCCATGCAGCCCACACCTGCGCCCTTTCCCACATGCTAAATCCCAGGTGCCTCTTTTCTTCCATCTGCTCCCCTGGCTTCCATGTCTCTAACAAGTGCAGCTCTCATGGTAGGGCCACTTTCCTCTGGGATAAGTGGCTGAGGGAATCTGGCTCCATGGGGCATGGCACCTGTTTCTTATTATCATTTAGGCCATCAAGCGAACATATGACAAGAAGGCAGTGGATCTCTACATGTTGTTCAATAGTGAATTGGCCCTTGTGAACCGTGAACTGAGCAAAAAATGGCCATACTTGGTACCCTACATGGCCCAGTATTCTGGACAGGCATACTGGATGCGGATCCTTCGGCGGCGCATTGACAGAGTCATGAATGTAGGTGCCTGTCCTCTTCCAAAATCTGTCCTCAGTGAGATGGCAGGGTAGGCGGGCTATGCCATGGGCTAGGAAGGATGGGGGATGGGTCCAGAGAGGTTCCCTAGAGAGTTTTCATGACCAGAGACTAAGCTGCACAGGGTGGGAGCAGACTTAGTTCAGTAAGGCAGGCCATGGGTCTGGTTTGCAGAGGTGGCATGTGCGGTGTGGCTGGTAGAACAGGGATCATTTTAGGAATTTCATGTCAAGGTGGAGAGGAAGAATAGTGATAGTAGTAGTGTCTGGGAAGTTGGGTGAAGAGAAAAATGTTACAACTTGGTGATCCAGAGACCTGGACAGGCGAGGAACTTAAAGGGTCTGGTCTGTCTGGAAAAATAAGCTCAAAGAAACAGGCAAAGCCAGGCACAATGGCTCACACCTGTTATCTCAGCAATTTGAGAATCTGAGGCAGGAGGAGAGTAAGTTTGAGGTCAACCTCAATAACTTAGTGAGAACCTGCCTCAAAATAAAAAATAACAAGGACTAGGGATGTAGCTCAGTGGTAAAACACCCCTGGGTTCAACCCCAAGTACTAATAAGTAATCAAAAAGGCAATTAAACAAACAAAAAACAGCAACCTTTAAAACCCTTTTGGGAATATAGGGTGAACACTTTAGGTACTGACTTGCTATTGTCGGATTGATTCTGGTTCTGGGAGAGAATAAGGCAGCCTGCAGATGAGCGGGCTAAGACTGAGGCATAGAAGGGCTGAGACTCATTTTCAACCTTGTATCTCTTAGATCCTTCACCTTCTGTGATTTACTTTTGGCTCCTCAACTTTTGTCTTGTGCTGAATCTCTAGGTTTTTCTTTTCTCACTTTGACTCCCTTTCTCATTGTTGCTTGGTCTCTTCCTTCACATTCCTGTTTGGCTCTGCCTTCCCCTAACAGAATCAATAAAAAAATCATAGTAAGGCTTGCATGTATTGTTGGGGTGTGCATGTGCTTGTGAGAGTGCATGAGTGTACATGTGTAGGAGGTGTTGGGGGGTTGTTCCTCCTGGGAGAATGTGCCAATAAGCCAACCTCATCTGTTCTCCCCACTCAGTGCCTTTCTGGTGCCCATTTCCTGCCCCATATTGGGACTGGAGAGGAGAGTGTACATACCTATCAGCAGATGGTTCAGGCCATTGATGAACTGGTTCGAAAAACCTTCCAAGACTGGACAGCCACGCTGGACAAGGACTGCATTCGGCGACTGGATACCCCATTGTTACGAATCAGCCAGGAGAAGGCGGGCATGCTGGATGTCAACTTTGACAAGTACAGGACCCAACCTGGTCCCTTCTTCCTATCCTTGGTCCAGTCCTCCTCTTCAGCTCTCCCAAGAACTTAACTCCCATCTTTTGATTTCTCTCTCTGTTCATCTCTCTTTCTCTGTCTCCCTCTCTTTCTCATACTGTAATATGATTGCTATTGCTTCTTAATTTTAACTTTACAGTTTATCTTTTAAAAATAGAGCTAATAGACAGATGTAGAGGCACGGGCCTATGATCCCAGCAACTAAGGAGGTTGATGCAGGGACTTGCAAGTTTAAAGCCGGCCTGGACAACTTAGTAAGACCCTGTGTCAAATAAAAAGGACTAGAAATGTAGCTCAGTGGTAGATGCCCCCGAGTTCAATCCCTAGTAACACACACCACACAAACACAGACACACACACATAAAATACAAAAACAAAGGATAAACCCAACCAAAACACTAACCTAATAAACCAGTGATACAGATGTTCTGCCACTAGATGGCCATGATGGCTCAGCTAAGTCATTCAAACACTGAATCATGGTCTGGACTTGCCTGAGAATTGATGGATAAGGCTGGAAGATCATGCCCTCTCCCACAGCTTCAAAATTATGATATTTTTATACTATAATTTAAAAAGATTTAACCAGTCCATTAATGAATTTATTCAAAAACACAGTGAGTGTCGTCGACGTGTTGGGAACTGGGGTAGATCCAGGGAATGTGCAGATGGCAAAGGAGGAGGCATAGCTGTCACTCTGTAAGTCAACAGTCCTACTGATGGAATGGAGCTGGCTTGCTGTCCACAAGAGATGCAGAAGAGAAAAAACAACAAAAAAGCTATGTAAGGCATGTGTCCACAGAGATTGCAGACCTTCTGGTGACAGGGTTTTCCTAATCAGAATGAAATAACTTTCCATTTGATTGGCTTTGGCAGGCTCTTGTTATCAGCTCTGCCCTGTAGGAGTGTTGCTTCTTATACTCCTAAGTTGTTGCTCCAGCATTGGCTTTAGCTCATAAAGTATCCTTAATTGTTGGGGACAGATGTATAAGGGACTTTGCCAGAGAAGGCCTGTATGGAGATGGAGTCCCAGAGGAAACTGTAAGTGTCTGTCCTGGGCAGCTGAAGGAGGCCTAACCTGGGGGACATGCATACTATGGTTGAGAAAGGAGGTGACAGAACCAACATGGAGCCTCATATAAGAGGGCTGAGGTGAAGCATTAGGGAGGAAGACAGAGATGTCAGAAACCACACACATGAGGGAGCAGTTAAGGAACAAAGTGTGAGAAAGGAAAGGGTAAGAGGTTTGGGATAAGACTATGACAGTGATGGGTATTAGGACTGGATTTGGTTTTGTGATCTGTGGCTTGAAGTACAGCCAATTAGAACCCTATGACAATTGCCTCATAAATTGATGATAAAGTTCTGAAGAGAAAGATCACTAGGCCAGAGTTACCCTGGTAATAACATTTGCAGGCACACAATGGGATTGAATCTACAGGATGTATTCTCTGCGTACCCCTGAAGGCACTGTGCTGGGGAGCCACTTGGACACCCTTAGATTAATATGAATGTGGGCACACACAGTCCAACAGTTGCCCCTTTTCCCACAAAATAAGGAATTGTATTTAAATCATAGAATTTTATTGAACATTGATGATCGATATTTACATTTTAGATATGAGGGGAAAAAAAACAAAAGTTGAGGCAGAGAAATGCCCTCTGTGACACTGGCTGGGGGCTCCTTGCTTCTAATCCTTAGGGCCAGCCAGTGAGAGTGGGTATAGTACAGCTTTCAATCCCAGGCAGTTTGGAGTCTGACCTCTGCGGTGGCAGGTCTATTTTGCCATGTGGCCTTAGGCAAACCACCTAATTTCTCTGAATTTGAGTTTCCCTCATTTACTTAAAAAAAAAAATTTTCTGAGGTTGTCATGAGGCAAGTTGACATATGTAGGAGTCCTCACAAAGAATAAAGGATCAATCAGCATTATTTTCCCTTAAAAATTGCTTCATAAAATTCAGTGAACACATTAATTTCAAACATTTAGGAACACAGTAGGTGGTATGGGCTTGTAGTTCCAGCTACTCACGAGGTTGAGGCCACCCTGGACATCTTAGTGAGATTCTGTATCAAAATGAAAAAAGGATACATAAAAATAAATAGAGATACTGTGTGTTTATCTACAACTAAATAAATGTTTTTAAAAAAATGAAAAAAGGAAAAAGGGCTGAAGCTGGCGCTCAGTGGTAGAGCACTTATCTGGCATGAGAGAGGCCCTGCATTCAATCCTCAGCACCTCAAAAACAACAACAACAACAAAAAAACCCAAACCCCCCAAAATCAAATTTTGCAGGTTGGAATAACAGTTTTAATTTCTAAAACATTTAAGCATTTTAGAAGGGCTAACATACATGTAATATAAAATTCAAAGGTTATGAGGTGGTAGAGGCTGAAAAATCTCCCTCTGCTGCTGTTCCCAGTAATCAAGTTTCTCTCTGAAGACTCTGCATTCCCAGATTCTCTTGTAACATTCCAGAGATAATTGTATATGCCCACACAGAAGTATCCTCTTTTTATATAAATAGTAGCATAATATATATCTTGTTCTGCATAATCAAAATATTTAATATTTCAAAATATTTGCTTCTAAATATTTAATATATCCATTGTAAAATTAATTATCAACCATTTTAGAAAATTTGCAAAAATGAAGGAAATTAGAAGAAAGAAAACACATAAAAATTATGTGTTTATATGTGTATGATGCTAAAGATTGAACCCAGGGCCCTGTTCATGCTAGGCAAACACTCTACCACTGAGCTATCTCCTCTGCCGGTGTGTGTGTGCGCGCGTGCATGCACGTGTGCGTGTGCGCACACATACAAAATACATATATACATTTTATATTACACACATATATAATTCCCTGTTTTAGTATAATTGTTTTCCTTTAATCTTTTTAATTATTACTAGATATTTTGCAATAATGCTCATTGTTAAAGGAAAATAGAAAAGTTATGTAAAGGAAAAAGTAAAAATTCCATACACAGTCCCAATCCCAATGATGATCATATAATTACCAAAACCAAACCCAAAACCAAAACTAAAACAAAATGTACTTCACACACAAAATAAGATCACATTATGAGAAGTTTTTGTTGTTGTTGTTGTTGTTTTTTGTGGTGCTAGGGATGGAACCCAGTACCTTGCATGAGCTAGCAAATGCTCTACCACTGAGCTGCACCCCCATCCCATGAAAAATATTTTTGCAATTTGATTTTTTTTAAAGAGAGAGAGAGAGAGAGAGAGAGAGAGAGAGAATTTTTTAAAATATTTATTGTTTTTTAGTTTTCGGCGGACACAACATCTTTGTATGTGGTGCTGAGGATCAAACCCGGGCTGCACGCATGCCAGGCAAGCACACTACCACTTGAGCCACATCCCAAGCCCCAATTTGATTTTTAAAAAAGTTATTATATAAGTGAGATTTTCCATTTGGTTTGTATAGAATTACTTGATTCTTTCATGGCTGATAGTATTCTAAGGTAGGGCTCTGTTGTAATTACAACATATCCACTATTGATGGACTTTTTCTAAGTTGTAGTTTCCAGGTTTCTTTTTTTTTTTTTTTGGTACCAGGGATTGAATCCAGGGGTGCTTAACCACCGAGCCACATCCCTCTTTATATATTTTATTAGAGACAGGGTCTCGCTTAGTTGCTTAGGGCCTTGCTAAATTGCTGAGGCTGGGTATGAACTCCTGATCCTCCTGCCTCAGTCTTCTGAGTCACTGGGATTACAGGCGTGTGCCACCACACCTGGCCTCCAGGTTTCTTAATATTCTGTGCCAGAGGATTTCTGCTGGGCTTCCTGAACCTGTTCCCCTTCTTTCTCCAGTGCTGTGCTTTCTGGAAGGTTGATTTCAGTGTCCTTTAGGTAGGAAAAATTTCTGCTATAATCTTTGACCTGGAACACTTTTTGCACAACCTTTATTTTTTTTTAATGGTATTGGAGTATTGGGGATTGAACTCAGGAGACCTCTACCTCTGAGATACCTTTCCCAGCCCTTTTTGAAATATTTTATTTTGAAACAGGGTCTTGCTAAATTGCTGAGGTTGTCTTGGAACTTGTGATTCTCCTGCCTGGTCCTCCTGAATGGCTGGGATTAGAGGCTTCCCCTACCACACCCAGTGCATAATCTTTATAGTAGAGCTTAACAAGGCAATTTTGGGCCAAATATTTATGACCAGGGTTTGTCTGAAACCCAAATAATAGACACTTCTTCCAAAACGAGGTAACTGTTCCTGTCCTTTGGCAGTTGTTTTCTAGAGAGATATAAGATGCTTTATACTTTGTGGTTTTAAGATAAGCCTCAATCCCATAAATAATGGATGAGAAAGAACATGATTGTAGTGAAGGATTTTGAAAAGTTTGGGCTCATTAAGCCTGTAAAGAAATTCAAGAGAATTTCAGTTTCCAAACCTTATTAACACTCCCCAGGAGCACAGATAACTTTATCAGGTTTACTCTTCATGTTCAAGGTCTGGTTAAGATCTTGAAATAAGCATATTTTTTTAAATGTCCTGATGGTCTTCAGACTGACTCTTTTTTAGTTCTAGGAGATTTCCAGTCCCTAATAGTATTTATTTTATGCCACAAGTGCTTTTGTTATCCCACCTTATATCTCAAATATTTGAACTCTGAGGTCCAAATCAGCTTTTACCACATTTTATGACCAGACCAGCTTTGCAGATGGCACTTAACACAAACATATTCCAGATGTCGTCTATACCCTGTTATCACTCTTTGAATAGCAGAGTGGAATTTCCCCAGAGCAGGAGAGGGGACACTGACACCTCTTTGATTTTTGTTCTGAGGGATTCCCTCTCTTTCTTTCCCTGTTATCCAGTACATTCTCCACTGATCTATTCATTCTGACTAATCAGCACTGAGCTCAGCTGGCCTCACCTGTCCTACCTCTGTTACCTAACTGTATATCTGGGCATATATTATAAAATATTTTACAAAAACAATTTCCAAAATGCATTTTTTTAAAGATAAATTATATTTGTCAATAAAATAAAATTTGGGGCTGCACTTGTAGCTCAGTGGTAGTGTGCTTGCCTAGCATGTATGAGGCACTGGGTTCAATCCTCAGCACCACATAAAAATAAATAAATAAAATTAAAGTATTGTGTCCATCTATAACTAAAATAAAATAAAATAAAATTTACATTCTGAAAATTTATTGACAAATTTCTAAAAGACTGAATGTCATTATAAAAAAGATTCCTTATAGGATTTTCAGTTCAACCTCAGGAAGATATTGTCTGAATTTATCCTGTTGGCTAATTAAATTTTGATAATTTGTGTTATTTTGAAAATTGGGTCAAGATGAGAAAAATCAAGAAATATTTTGATATATTGTTGGCCAGTATACTTACTCAAGTGGGTGTGTCCTGATGTTTATGAGCAGGGACAAATTCAAGGCCCTCAGTTTGAAGAACATATGAGAATAGACTTATGTTACTAGAAGTGCCCATATATATTCAAGCCCCTCAGTAGCTGTAACACAATTTCTGGTTAAATTGATATACTGTGTTTATTTTATTATGATTCTATTTTATTGTCCACTGCTGAGCTGAGTGATTATATATTGATACACAGTGGTTCCCCCTTAACAGCGCTCAGAAAATATTAATTAGTCTTGACTTGAGAGAGTGAGATCACACATAATGAAAATGATTATTACAGTATATAGTTATAATTGTTCTTTCATTATTATTGTTGTTAATCTCTCTTTTGATACTGGGGGTTTAACCCAGGGGTGTAGCCATATCGTCAGCCCTTTTATTTATTTATTTATTTATTTATTTATTTATTTATTTATTTAAATTTAGAGATAGGGTCTCTCCAAGTTATTTAAGGCCTAACTAAGTTTGCTGAGGCTATTCTTCAACTTGCAATCCTTTTGCTCCTGAGCCACTGAGATTACACGCTCAGTTTATTGTTAATTTCTTACTGTGCCTAATTTATAAATTAAACTTTATTATAGGTATGTATTGATGTGTAACAAAAAAATATAGTATAGTATGTATAGCTGTAGTTTCAGGCCTCCACTGGTGGCCTTGAAACATTTCCCACATGGCTGTAAATTGAGGTTCCTATAGTTCTTTCCTTGTTTACATGCTATCTTGTCTTTTCTTTTATCTTTATTTTTGTTTATTTATTTTTATGTAGTGCTGAGGTTTGAACCCTTGGCCTTACATGTGCAAGGCAATTGCTCTGCCACTGAGCCACAACCCCAGTCCCTGTTATCTTGTCTTTTTGAGATGGATAGTTACTATTTTTGTCAACACACTATTCACTAGCAGTTCTTCCAAACAAACCAACAAAATTCCTTTGAATAATATTTTTCCTTGCAATCTGACATGTCAGATGTGCTGTTTCATAGTTTTCTCAGATCTGATCCGTCACTCCTATGTTTGGTCTGACTGGTTGATTTCAAGGTCTGTTATGGAGGGGTGACCCTGGAACTTCCCTGAGTCTCTTTTCTTGTTTGATCTTTTTTTTTTTTTTCCCCTCTGTGGTTCTGGGGATTGAATTCCTCATTTATGCTAAATAAGTGCTTTACCATGTATCTACATCTCCAGCCCCCTTGTTTGATGTTCTGTTTCCTCTGTCTTTTGATTTATGCCTTTAGATAGAGTGCATCCTTTGGTAGCTTTCCAAGCAAAAATGAAAAGGAGTTAATTTTTTTGAGTTTTTGCATGATTGGTAATAACTGTTTTGTTTGTTTGTTTTAACAACTGTTTTCTGCCTTTTATTTACTAGACATTTGCCTGGGTTTGGAATTCTAGTTTGAAGGTAATTTTCCTTGATTTTGACTTTCTACTTTTACTTCAGAAGCTTTTCTCAAATGTCTGGTGATCCATTGGTCATTTGTGCTTGGTAGAGTTTTACTCACTCTGAAGAAATTTTGACAGTTTCAGAAAGAATGCATACTTCAGTGTAGTTCTTCAAAGTGAAAAAAAAAAGCATTTTTTCTACAATGTCTTAATGCAGGTATCACAAATAAATGAACACTTGAAAATAATTTCATTCATTAGGTCATTTTCCTATAATGAAGATGAAAATATAATCCTTTGCAAAGTTTAAAGTGGACATTATTTCCAATATTGTTACTGCAGGGCCTGTAGAACAGACAAAAAAAATATTCTGGAATTTTCACCTCAATATTCTTTCCAAGTAATATTTCAGTAATATTCAGAGTGCAGTTTTATAAGCATATTTTTAGGTTGAAAATTCTTTAATCCTTTGTGATTAAATGGTGAAATTTTATTTAAAAAGATTTTTTAAGTCAAGTGATTTTATTAAATATTTTGAAAATGTTCTAATATTCTTCAGGTATTCTCTGATTTTATTCTTCACATTTAGATCTTTGATCCTTTTGAAATTTATTTGGTTAGGGAGAAAGGTACAGATTCAACTAGAGTTTTGTATTTTTAAAAAAAATTTTTTTTGTAGTTGTAGATGGACTCAATACCTTTTTAAAATTTTTTATTTTTACTGAGGATGGAACCCAGTGCATCACATATGCCAGGCAAGGGCTCTACCACTGAGTTACAACCCCAGCCCAATTTTTGTATGTTTTTCCAGATTGCTAGCCAATAGACCTAATTTCACTTATTTTATTATTATTATTATTATGTTGTTGTTGTGGTGGTGGTGCGTGGTGCCAGGGACTGAGTCGAGGGCCTCACATATGCTAGGGAAGAGATCTAGCACTGAGCTACATCCACAGCACCCTAATCTCTTTTATTGAACTGCTATCTTTATAATAACAAATTCCCACATCTATCTCTTATTTTGGAATTCACTGTTCTGGTCTAGAGTTTCTGTCTAGTCATGTGCAGGATCCACACTGTTTTAATTATTGTCCTCATTACTCTCCTTTTTTTTCCCATTTCCTTGGCTATTTTTAATCTTTATTTCCCATAAGAATTTGAACCAATATATTTTGTTCTAAAAAATAGTTTCATTCCTATTTTTATAAAAATAGAGATTGGATTAAATTTATAGGTTAACTTTAGATTAATGCATATCTTCATGATTTTCAGTATTTTTCTATCCCCAAATAGCATTTTCTTTTTAAGACCTGCTTTTTGTTCATAAGTCTATATATATATATCAATGTATCTAGGGTGTGTATAATAACTTCTAATTATTGTTTTAATTATCATTATTTTCTTTCCTCACATGATAATGTCTAACTGGTTACAGTTTTTGTACTTGGCAGCTTGTTTTTTTTTTTTTTTTTTTTTTTGTACCAGGGATTGAACCCAGGGTCTTTACCACTGAGCCATATCCCCAGCCCTTTTTATTTTTTATTTTGAGACGGGGTATTGCTAAATTGCTTAGGCCTCACTAAGTTGCTGAGGCTGGCTGTATTCTTGTGATCCTCCTGCCTTACCTCCTGAGTTGCTGGGATTACAGGCATGCCCCGCCACAAATGCCACACACCACGGCAGGAGCTTTAATTTTTATGTTAATTTTGTACCCTGCCACTTTCTACAAATATCTTGTTTAAAATATTTTTTCTTGTAAAAGATGTTTTTTTATCATAAAGCATACCATATACATAGAGACCTGCTTAAAATTTGTATGTTCAGTTTAATAAATAGTCTTATAAAATAAATGCCCTTGCATCTACCACCCTATTCAAGGACAGAATACTGCCAGCAATCCAGAAATCCCTAATAATTATTTTCAATAGAATTGGTCATTAATACTTAAAACTCAGGGCTGGGGCTGTAGCTCAGTGGCAGAGCACTTGCCTAGCATGTATGAGGCACTGAGTTTGATCCTCAGCACCACATACAAAAATAAATAAAATAAAGGTATGCTGTCCATCTACAACTATAAAAAAGAATTTAAAAAAAATACTTAAAACTCAGGAGATTTTACAAAAAGATCCATTTTGTCTTGAAAAATCAGAAAGCATGGCCACATTGGGGCCACATTCCCAAATGCCACAATTGCAAGGAGCCCTGTGGCCATGGCCCTTTTAGATGGAGTGTGCAACTTTTTAGCTCAGCGTTAGGCCAAGTGTCAGTTGCCATTTATCATCACACTGAAGCTACACTTTCCTTGGACATTTCAGAATTTCTGAAGTTTGCTTTAGAATACAAAACCAAAAGGAGCTGGTAGGAGGTTGGAAGGTGAGGCTGAAGGAGAAGACTTGGTTCTGGTGTAGGTTAGTGCTGCTTTCCTTGGGGTGTTCCAAGTTTTTGAACTAGATGATTCATCTGCTTATGAGTGCATTGAGTTTGAGGTGCCTCTGGGACAAACAGAAGAGATGTCTAGCAGACAGGAGCACATGCAAATACAGAATTCAGCCATTTAGGACTGATCAGCCTGTAGTTGTGGCTGAAGCCACAGGAGTGGATAATGCCACCCAAGGAGAATGATTGGACATGAAGAACCTTGAGGAGCCCACAGTTAAAGAAAGCATCAGGGAAAGCAGATTCTTTACTGTGATCCAGCACTTAGCTGAATGATTTCCAGGGATTCTGGAGAGAGGAGGGTGCTTCTACGCAGGCAAGAGCAGAGTGGGGGAGAACTGTGTTCCACATGTCAGGGAAGAGAGTTGGAAGAAGGTGGGGAGTATTTCACTGGGATGTTAAAACCTACAGAGAGATGAGGAGAAGTGCTGAGAAGCACCCCCAAGGGAATCTTAGCTATAAGAATCCTTGGTGAGCTTGATGAGAGCAGTTTTAGAGTTGGGGTGGGTGGGGAGCCTCCTCTCTGGGGGTGAGAGTGAATGGGAAGAAAGGAAATAACAGAGAATCTTTTAGGAGGATTCTTTAAAGAAGGCAGGTTGTGAGGGGGAGGAAAATGTGTTGCTTGCAGGAGGATAGGAGTCAAGGGAGGGTTGCTTTTCTTTTATTTCTTTTTTAAGGCCATAGAAACGTGGCTGTATTTCAATCATGGGAAGAAACACGTAGGTTGAAGGTAGAGGAGAGTTCGAGAAGATGGCAGGAAACAGCGTTAGACCAGAATCCCGGAGGAGGGTTCAACTTCTGTGGGAGGAGGGACTCTCCTGCTCTCCTGTCATAAATGGAAAGAGTCTAGCTGTGGAGACAGGTAAGTTTACAAATTTTATAGCAGGAAGTGGATGGAGGTTTTTTTTTTTTTTTTTTTCCCCTGTGACTAGGAGGTGAGGCTTTCTGTTGGAGGTGTGGGAGAACAGCTTTGAGAAAAGGGGAAAGGACTTGCAAATAGTCCCTTGAGAGAGCAGGAGGCAGCCTGGGGAGCCTGGTGGGAGAGGGACCTTGAGAGGGCAGTGAGCTAGTCTTCATGGCCTGGTAGCTTTCTCCAGCATTACTCAGGGCTCGGTGTGAAGGACAGTGGATTTCACCAGTTTGGGGTTTATGTTAGGTGGTTTAGACTAAGCAATGAGATGGAAGAGTGAAGTTTGGCAAGAGAATGGTTAAAATAAAGGGCAAGTGCTGGGGTGTAGCTCAGTAGAGGAAATGTGTGCTTAGCATATATGAGACCCTGGTTCCAATCATGAGCACCAATAAGTAATTAGATAAATAACAAAATAAAAGACAGCTGAGACTGTGGAGGAAGAAGTGAAGATAGGAGGGGTCTGAGAGCCAGTACCATGGCCTGTGGGCCTAAAGGACCCACTGAGGTCAGAGAACTGGTGGGCTGGGAAAACTTGAGGAAAGTTCTGGAGTGGGAGGGAGGAGGACGCATCTGGACTGGGGTTGTGTGAATGGGTGTGTTAGATGTGGAGGAACTGTGAACAAGTTCCAGGATGTGACAGGGTAGTGGCAGCTGGAGTAGGAAGGAGGAGAAATTCATCAGATGTGAGAAAATTCAGGCGCTTAGGATGAAGGTTGCATATGCAGCTTAAAATGCAGCCATTTAATAAGGGAAAAAGAAGTAAAAGTAATTTTTAATATTCAACCCAAACATTACCATTATAGTACATTTTTTAAAAACCCAACATTATTAATGAAATGTTTCCTATTCTTTTTTCCACAGAAAGTCCTCTCCCCCCCCCACTCTTTTTCTCTACCTTCTGAGAGATTTCTGTCAATTTTATGTCTTTCAATTATTTTTTTCTGTATTTGGGAGTGAATCCAAGGCTTTGCATATACTAGGTAAGCACTGAGCTACATCCCAGCTCTTTTTATTTAAGTTGGAGTCAAGGTCTCACAAAATTGCTGAGGCTGGCCTTGAACTTTTGATTTTCCTGTCTCAGCTTCCCCAGTAGTTAATGGGGATTACAGGTGTGTACCACCATGCCTGATCTTTCTTTTGATTTTTAAACGTTTCTACTATTATTTCTAACTTCTAAGAGTTTTTATAATGTTCCTTTTTAAAAAAAATATATATTTATTTATTTATGTGGTGCTGAGAATTGAACCCAGTGCCTCACATGTGCTAGACAAGTGCTCTACCTCTGAGCCACAACCCCAGCCCTTTTAGTGTTCCTTTTTGTAGCATCATGTTCTTGTTTCATGGATGCTCTTCTCTGTCTCTTTATTTCTCTGAGGATGTTAGTGAGAATCTTGTTGGCTTTTCTTATTGAGTTGAGCAGTCTTCTTGTTCCCTTCTAGCTTCTGTTTCTTTGGGCCTCTACCATCAGTGCTAGGAAAGGCAGAATCTAATGTCTTGTGATCCTTGGTGTTGTGTTCATTCTTAAGGAAGGGAACTGGAAGCCATTGGAAGCTCTGGTGAGAGACAGGTAGGGCTTGTCAACTGTGAACCTCACTGTGGAGTCATCTGGGTGGGCTGTTTTCAGGGTGACTCTCAAGGTCAACATCCTTAGGCTTGTTCTTTTAGGCTGGTCAGAGGCCACAGAAAAGAATTTTCTAAACATTCCTGGGAGCATAGGTCCTGCTTCCAGAAGGTGGGTTTCTGAGTGGGAAAGAAGGCTGGGTCTTAATGTTCAGTATGTAACTCCCTCTGCTTTCAGTAACTCACTCTCTCCTTCAACTCAATCTGGGGCCCCCAAACCAAAGGCTCCCTGTTTGTCTCTGTACTGCTTCTGCCAGACAATAAACCTTCAGTGACTTTCTTGGGTAAGGGGAGGGCACTTCTTTACTGTGCCTAGTAGGGAAGAGACAGGGAGAGAACTGTTTCTTCAACTTTCCACTGGTCTTCCTCTTTGAGTCCCAACTTCAACTGCTCTTCTAAGAGATTTCTTTGAAGCCACCATCCCCTGGCCCTTAGAAAGCCAGTTGACAGCTGGGTGCGGTGGCACATGCCTGTAATCCCAGAGGCTCTGAAGGCTTAGTCAGGAGGATCACAAGTTTAAAGCTAGCCTCAGCAATGGCGAGTCACTAAGCAACTCAGTGAGACCCTGTCTCTAAATAAAATATAAAATAGGGCTGGGGATGTGGCTCAGTGGTTGAGTGTCCCTGAATTCAATCCCCAGTATAAATGCCCTTTCAAAAAAGAAAGCCCCACCCCTGGGGCTTGTCCCCACCCCTGGCTTGTGATTCCCCCTCGATCCTTAGTCATCAGCTTTTCAACTTCCAGAATTCCTTAATTGTCATCTCCTCACACCTGTGGGCTATGCCTTTGCCACCTAGAAATCGACTTTACTGTTGTTCTGATATTTTGGGGAAAGAGCAAATGTAACTGTGTCTGGTCAGTCTTTGTCACTTGGAAGTTCCACTTCATCTCCTAACTCTGTTCTTTTGTGCTTCCCAGTCCCAAGCCCCTTGTTCCACTGTTGGTTCTAGTTTGTCCCCTTGAGCAGTCCCCTCAAGTGCTCTGCTTTTTTTTTTCCTCTTAAGGACCCTTCTGATTCTCTTTTTGGAGATTGACTACTGGGAGCGGCTGCTGTTTGAGATACCCCATTACGTGGTGAACGTAGCTGAACGAGCAGAGGACCTGCGCATTCTGCGGGAGAATCTGCTACTCGTTGCTCGAGACTACAACAGGTAGGGCTCCAGGCCTCACTGCAGCCCTTCTAGATGCTATTTCATTCCTCCTCTTTGTCTTCTCTGCCCCATGATGTTGTCCATTTCCTACAGTTTGTCTTTTACATTTTGTCCATCACACACACAGAAGTTTCCCTATGCTTTCTCTTGTGGCCCCATAATGATTCCTGTCCTTTGTAGTTATGTTTTTCAGCTTTAGAGAAGAGAGCAAAAACAACCAGATTCCTTCCCACCTCACAGGGCATTTCTCTAAGAATGAAACTGGGCCACACTGGGGTCATGGACACAGAATGACAGCAGAGTCATTGAATCAAGGCCATGCTGTTCCCATCTCACCCCTATCCCTTTGGTCTCTGAACCCCCTGTTACCCATCTCTGGAGTGAGGCCTTGTCCTGGGTTAAGTACTGTCTTAGTAAGTTCAGGTTGCTATAACAAAAATACCATAGACTGGGTGACTTATAAACAACAGAAATTCATTACTCAGAGTTATGGAGGCTGGGAAGTTCAAGGTGAAGTTTCAGGCAGATTCAGTGTCTGATAAAGGCCCATTTCCTGGTTCATAGATGATTACCTTCTCACTGTGTCCCCATGTGAGATGGGAGCTTTCTCAGGCCTTCTCTATTTATCCTCATGACCCAGTCACCTTCTAAAGGCCCCGCTGCCTAATATAGTCACCTTGGGAGTGAGGATTTCATATGAATTTGGGGAAATCAATAATTCAGACCACAGAAGGTATCTTTCTCAGTCTAGTGAAAGTCTAAGGGGATGGAACAAAGCATCTGAGTGTCTAGACCTGCCATATTCAGTATGGAGCTTCTCCCTGCATGTGGTTATTTCCATTTAAGATAATTAATTAAAAAATAATGAGTGATGTGGGTCAGTGGTAAAGAGCACCCACCTAGCATGAATGAGGACCTGGGTTCAATGTTCAGCATCATAAGTAAGTAAGTAAGTAAGTAAGTAAGTAAATGAATAAATAAAAATTTCAAGTACTTATCCCACAGGCCACATTTCAAGGGCTCCATAGTCACATGTAACTAGTGGATACAGTATCGAATAGCACATATTGTAGAACATTTCCATCACCACAGAAAGTTTCTTTGGAAAACACTAGTCTAGAATTGAACTTTCAGATCTTTCCAGGTGTGGAGGAGAGGTCTTCAGAACTTGTCCCCACCAGCTACCAGTCCTTTCTTATATGCAGGATTATAGCCTTGCTGTCCGAAGATGAGCAGGCCCTGTTCAAAGAACGTATTCGATTTCTGGATAAGAAGATTCACCCTGGACTCAAGAAGCTGCATTGGGCCTTAAAGGGGGCCAGTGCTTTCTTCATCACGGACTGCCGCATACATGCCAGCAAGGTAAGCCATAACTGGGAGACCCTAAAGGGCTGCAAGATTGAGGGAGAGGCTGGTGCATGGTAACCCATACCTGAATCTTGGGTAATGGTGGAGAGACCTGAGAGTATTGTAAAAGAAATTAAGTGTGCTTAGGAAAGCACTTTCGTGTGTCATCAACTCTAGGTATAGGACAGATGAGAGGGTAGAATCAGGTCCAGAGGGTCTCTTTCCCAGCTGAAACTCCCCAACAGAGGTGTGTCCAAGTATGCATGGTGCTGGGGCAGTTCAGTGGAAGATATATTAGTTCCTAGAAAGTGGCCATCTACAGACCATGGGTGGGGTCTGACTCCAGGTGCAGATGATTGTGAATGACTTCAAGGCTTCCACTCTGACCATTGGCTGGCGGGCCCAAGAGATGTCAGAGACACTGTTGGTTCGAATTAGTGGCAAACGAGTATACAGGGACCTGGAATTTGAGGAGGACCAAAAAGAATATCGGGCAGCTATACAGCAGAAATTGATGAGCCTACACGAGGATGTGGTGGCCATCATGACCAACTCCTATGAAGTCTTCAAGAATGATGGCCCTGAGGTAGGCTCCTGTGGCTAGGGGTTTGTGGTTTAAAAAAGCCACAGTCTCCAAGTCCCATTGGACCATTCTCTTGTCCTCACCACCCTCCATTTTTTTTTTTAACAGTGTGTGTTTCTCAAACATCCTACTGTAGTCCTGCATTCAGTCCACTTTCAATCTTCCTGTCGAACTCAGCAACTTGCCTTTTTATTTAAGCACCTGTTCCTTTCCATATTGGCTGTTTCTCATTTCCCAGGATCCCCCCTGTTTCCCCTGAGGGCTTCTTTTGCTCTTGGTTCTTTTCCTACCAGATTCAGCAGCAGTGGATGCTGTACACCATCCGGCTGGACCACATGATGGAGGATGCTCTGCGCCTGAATGTGAAGTGGTCGCTGCTGGAACTATCCAAGGCCATCAATGGGGATGGGAATTCCACTCCAAACCCACTTTTCCGAGTCCTTGTCATTTTGCAGAATGATGTGCAGGGGGGTGTAGCAAAGGTAGGGACCAGTGTGTCAACATCCCAAAGCTATCACACCTTATTTACCAATTTCCCTCGATTCCTAAACTTGGTCCTTGACCTTGATTTTCAGCTGTGGCCACTGGATCTGGTTTTGAAGCGTTCAGCCTTACCAGTCTTTTTTAAAATTCCATATTTTTTTTATTGGTGCATTATAATTATATGGGGAGATTTGTTGTTACATATTTGTACATGCAAACAATGTAACAATATAATTTCCCAGTATTACTCCCCAGTATTTCCCCTTTCTCCTCCTTACCTCCCCTGGTCACTTTCCTCTACTCTACTGATCTCCTTTCAATTTTCATGAGATTCCCCCCACTCAACTTTCTTTTCCTTTTTCCTCTCTAGCGTCTACATTTAAGAGAAAACATGAACCTTGACTTTCTGAGTTTGATTTATTTTACTTAACATAATGTTCTCATGTTCCATTCATTTTCCTGCAAATGACATAATTTCATTATGTATGGATGAATGAAACTCTGTGTGTGTGTGTGTATACACACACACATATATATATATATACACACACATACATATATAAGTGTCTCACATTTTCTTTATGCATGCCTCACTAATCTTGAGGCTTGTTTCCTCCATGGGCTGTGCTGAGGTCCTCTCTGTTGTGCTCCTCACAGGTGGAATTCTCACCCACTCTGCAGACTTTGGCAGGTGTGGTCAATGACATTGGCAGTCACCTCTTTTCTACCATCTCTGTCTTCCGCCACCTTCCCGAAATCCTCTCCAAGCGCAAATTTCACCGGGATCCCATCCATATAATTGTGGGTGAGTGAGCACTAGGGGGAGTGTCAGGGGTGGAACTATCAGAGGCTTAGGCCTCGGTGGAGCTAGAAGGAGAGACCAGGGATGTTTGCAGAACATATTGGGCCAGTCATCTCCATGAAATATCCAGTCAGGGGACCAGATCAGGGAAGGGAGCAGGGGTGGGATGGTGGAGAGATTAGGTGACTGATGCTCGTGATATTTGGGAATTGGGTGGGAAATGAGCAGAGACAAGTTTGAGACTGTAGCTTGGCTTGAAGAGGCCCCACAGGAGAGATCTCTGATCTTGTGGAGGAGACACTAAGAATCATACTTTCACTTTCTTCCTCCTCCATTGTTTTATAATTGTCATGTTTGAGCAGTACTTCTTTCGGGAACTGGTGTTACAGTGGAAGATCGAGGGCAGTGCCCAGGGGCTAGGCTGGAACTTGGGCTGGGATGGATATCAACGAGAAGTATCTTTCTGGATCCTTTCAAGAGCGAGATGAGGACATTAAGAAGATCCAAGCCCAGATTAGTAGTGGCATGACTAACAATGCCAGTCTGCTGCAGAACTACCTCAAGACCTGGGATATGTATCGGGAAATCTGGGAAATCAACAAGGACTCCTTTATTCGTCGTTACCAGCGCCTTAACCCCCCTGTCTCTTCTTTTGATGCTGACATTGCTCGGTGAGTGGATAAGGTGGGACAAGTATCTGGAGGAGGTAAAGAATTAATTGGAGGAGGAGGAAAGAACCCAGAAACTAGGGAAAGGGTCTGGAGAGGGCAGATGCAGGCACTGTGTGTCTATAGATATTAGATATTATGCTCCCTACCTTAGGACATTGTGAGATCATCAAATATATGTGAGAACACCTTGTGAACTCTAAGGAACTGTGCAAATGGACTAGTTGTGGTTACGCAAGCTTCAGTGTGATCCACACTATGACTAAGGTGTATAAGGTGCCAGGACAGGTCAATGGAAGTTGTGATATCAGCTTTCTGTTACTGTAACAAATACCCAAGGCAATAGACTTATAAAGAGAAAATGTTTGCTTCAACCATAGTTTGGAGGTTTTAGTGCATGACCAGTTGACTCCATTGCTTTGGGTCTGATGTCTCTGATGGCAGGAGCAAAGCAGTAAACCCTCAGGGTCCAGAAGGCTTCCTGCTGGGACCCACCTCTTTAGGTATCCACCACTCTCAATATTGTAAGCTGGGGACTAAGCTTGTAATACATGGACCTTTGGGGGGACATTTAAAAATCCATATTACAGCAGAAAGAAAAAATTTCAACTGGGGGCATCAGGAAGGCTTTATGAAGTAACTTTGAGGCTGCTCTTTATAGGGTAGGTAGGATTTCAGCATGCACAGAGGGGAGGGCATTGTATGTAGAGGAAATAGCACAAGCAGAGGTAAAGTTGAGCTCCAGAAGCACGTTCCTCACATAGTGAGAAATCTAAAGCATGGGAAGTATGCGAAGGGACTTATATCCAGAAGCTGGTCCTCTAAACAACCTCATGAGATATGTTCCATTATCACTGCCATGTTACAGAAGAGGAAACGAAGATTTAGGACAGTTAAAAAACAACAAAACAACAACAACAACAACAAATACTTGGGCTAGGCACAATGGCAGGACCCTGTAGTCCCAGTTACTTGGGAGGCTGAGGCAGGAGGATCTCTTGAGCCCAGGAAGTCAAAGCCAGCCTGGGCAACATAGTGAGACCCTGCCTGAGGTCACAAATTAGAAAGCAGCAAAACATGAGCTCAATCCAGACCCATGCAACTCTAAGACCTTGGATATCAGAAGAAGGAGCATGACCATTATTTCATCTCCAGTGGTTGGGCTTTGTTTTATTTTTTGCAGTGCTGAGGATCAAACCCAGGTCCTTGTGCATGCTAGACAAGGGCTCTACCACTCAGCTGTATCTCCAGTCCCTTGTAGTGGGAGATTGGGAAATTGACACAGTCACAGTTGTCTTCTGGGGATGGGTTGGCCCAGGAGACACCTGGAAGTAAGAGAACCCTCTAGAGATGGAAGGAAATAAGAACTTGAACCAGTATCGGGACAAGGGGCACATCTGGGAAGAAAGAAAACATGCTAGTGCAAATCTGGGGTTCTTACAGCTACACAGAAGTGGCTAACAATGTGCAGAAGGAGGAGACGGTCCTCAACATCCAGTTCGTGCTCCTGGACTGTTCACACCTCAAGTTCTCGCTGGTGCAGCATTGCAATGAGTGGCAGAATAAGTTCACTACTCTGCTCAAGGAGATGGCAGCGGGGCGCCTGCTGGAGCTGCATACTTACCTGAAGGAGAATGCAGAGAAGTAGGGCGGGCTCCCGCAGGTGTGAAGGTGGGGGCCGGGGAGGTCCTGCGCTTTCTGCCTACGGTGCTCCCTTTGCTGGCCTTTAGAATCAGCCGCCCTCCCCAGACACTAGAGGAACTAGGGGTCAGTCTGCAGCTCATGGATACACTGCAGCACGATTTGCCCAACGTGGAGAGCCAGATCCCTCCCATCCACGAGCAATTTACCATTCTGGAAAAGTACGAAGTGCCGGTTCCAGATGATGTAAGTTCCAGCAGTTCTTTGGTGCACCCAAGTTAGACCCATACTGGTGGCAGCAGTTTGTGGAGAACTGTGGTGCTGTCAGGGGGCAGTGCAGAGAAGAGAGAGGAGGAAGAGGCTCAAGATTCAACCCCTGAGAGCAAAGCTAATTCAAATGGTATTTCTGTCCAGTGTATAGGGTTCTTTTAGGCCCAGCAACTCCCTGCTTGATTTCTTGGGTCCTCATTGTCCCTGTGAAACTCATCCATGAGCTGCATGTAGGGAAATGAGCCTGTAATAGCTACTCAGATTGAGTTGGGAGGATCCTTTGAGCCCAGGAGTTCAAGGCCAGCGTGGGCAACACAGTGAGACCCCATCCTCCCCAAAAAGCTTGTCTATGAACTCTAATCTAGAGAATCAAAAAAGAGACCTTAAAAACATTAGCGAAGGACTGGGGTGGATCTCCATGGTAGAGCGCTTGCCTAGCAGCACAAGGCCCTGGGTTCCATTCTAGCAACAACAAAGCATTTGTGAGGACAGTCGTCCTATTCATGGCTCCTCCTCCTCTCTCTGATGTACCCAGGTGCTAGAGATGCTGGACAGTCTGAATGGGGAGTGGGTCGCTTTCCAACAAACTTTGATGGAAAGTGAACAAATGCTCAAGAAACACAAGGAAAAATTCAAGACAGGCCTTATTCACTCTGCTGATGATTTCAAGAAGAAAGCGCACAACCTTCTGGAAGATTTCAGCCTCAAAGGTTCTCTTGCGCCACCTCTCCGCCTTCTTCTTCTTCTTTTCATAATAACTATTTATTTATGTGATGGTGCTAAGAATCAAACCCAGTGCCTCACAAGTGCTAGGCAAGCACTCTACCCCTGAGCCCCAGCCCCAGCCCTCTCCCCTTCTTTAGCCTCTGTCCTGGGAAGGAGAGAACAGAATGGGAGGAGGAAAGAGTCCTCAGCCGGGAAGAGGAGGAGCACAGCTATCGTCACTGGTTTTGGGGTGAAGGCCGCAGCCCGGCTCATATCTCCAGTGTTCTTACCTCACCTGCCCACATTCCATCTGTTTCTGATTCTCCAGCCACACTTATCATTTTCTCAGAGCTGCCTGTATTCCCTCTTACTCTCCATCCTTTCCCTCTCTCATGTAAGAAGTGAGACTTGCCTACAAAGAGATAGGAGAACCATAGCCATCCTTTCAGGGCACCAGGGAATTGAGCAGGAACCTGAGCTGCCCCTGAAACTCCCCAGGCCCCTTCACCAGCAACGTGGGCTACGTGGTGGCCCTGGAACAGATCGCACAGCTGCGGGCCATGTTGATGGCCATGCGTGAAGAAGAAAACACTCTCCGCTCCAACCTGGGCATCTTCAAGATCGAGCAACCAGCCTCCAAGGACCTTCAGAACCTGGATAAGGTGTCCTGCTGAGATAGGCCCCTGAGGGAACCGGGGATGAGGAGCCAGGGTCAGGAGAACGGTACCCAAGGGTCTTGAAAACACAGCTGGCCTGGGGAGATGAGCTCACTTGTGGTTTTTTTTTTAGAATGTACTGGCATTCTCATAACATGATTAGTCATTTTAAAATGAGCAATCCAGTGGCATTCACAGCCATTGCTTCTGTCTAGATCCAAGACATTTTATTACCCCCAAAGGAGATGACGAATGCCTTAGCAGTCACTCCCATCCCCTCTCTCCTCCACCCCTGTCAATTACTGATTTATTTTCCATGTATATGGATCTGCCCATTCTAGACATTTCACACAAACAGAACCACATGTGGCCTTTTGCCTCTGGACTTCTTTCACTTGACATAGTATCTTTCAATTTTCATCCGTGTTGTAGCATGCATCAGTACTCCATTCCTTTTTATGGCTTAGTAATATTCCATTGTTTTTTTTTATTCACCCCATTTTGTTCATCCATGCTCCAGTTGTGGGTGTTTGGGTTGTTTCAGCCTTTCAGCTGTAGTGAATAGTGTTGCTATGAACATGGGTATACTTATATTTGCTTGAACACCTGTTTCTAATTCTCATGGGTGTAAGCCTAGCAATAGAATTGCTGGATCATATGGTGACTCTGTTGAAGTGTTTGAGGCACTGCCAAAGCTATTTTCCATAGCAGCTGCACCATTTTATATTCCCACTAGCACTGTACTAGGATTCCTATTTTTTCTCTGTGTCCTTGCCAATGCTTATTTTTCTTTTAATTTTTTTTTTTTTTTTTTGGTTCTAGCCATCCTAGTGGGTGTGAAGTGATATCTCTCACTGAGGTTTTTAATTTGCATTTCCCTAGTGACTAATGATGTTGAGGATCTTTTTATGTGCTTATCATTTGATGAGCCCTTAAGGCAAGCGAAATGAACTGGGGAGGCAGTGCTATACCCTGGAGGGACCAGCTCTGGAGGAATGAGAGGAGCAAATGAGCAACTGTCAGGGAGGAACTAGACTGGGGCCACTTCACCTGATGACTTGCTGCCTGCCATGCAGGAGCTCGATGCACTGCAGCAAGTGTGGGAGATCACCCGGGACTGGGAGGAGAACTGGAGCCAGTGGAAGACCGGCCGGTTCCTGACTCTGCAAACAGAGGCCATGGAGTCTATGGCCCATGGGCTGTTCCGTCGCCTCACAAGACTAGCCAAAGAGTATAAGGTGCGTGGAGACAGGACAGGGACGCGCAGATGGGCCATCTGAGGAAGGGGGACTGGTCTCCAAAAGGCCTTTTGGGTCTTCTAATTCTTCCCACTTCTGCTCAGGACAAAAACTGGGAAATTATTGAAACCACTCGCTCCAAAATAGAGCAGTTCAAGAGGACCATGCCTCTCATCTCAGACCTGCGGAACCCTGCCCTCAGAGACAGGTGAGGCTGCCCCTCGGCTTCCAGGGCGACCGCTCTGCTCGCCTGGCCTGGGCTACCTCCTGCTCCTTTCAGTCCTCCCCGCTACAGCATCCACAGCTTGAGCATTCCCTCTGGCCTCTTGGGTGCATCTGTTTTGTTTGTTTTAAATGCTTTTGTTTTTCAGGGCTGGGGCTGGGGCTCAGTGATAGAGCGCTTGCCCAAGGCAGGCGAGGCCCTGGGTTCCATCCTCAGCACCACCTAAAAATAAATAAGTAAAATAAAGGCATTGTGTCCAACTACAAATAAAAAATAATCATAAATTTAAATGTTTTTGTTTTTCACTTTTTATATATTTATCTTTTTCAAGGTGCTGGGGATGAATACAGGGCCTCACACATGCTCAGCAAACACTCTGCCCCTGAGCTATACCTCCAACCCCCCCCACCCACCCAATTTATTTATTTATTTATTTATTTATTTACATTTTTAGTTTTTGATGGACCTTTATTTTATTCATTTATTTATATACAGTGCTAAGAATCGAACCTAGGGCCTCACATGCTAGGCAAGCACTCTACCACTGAGCCACAACCCAGCCCCCAAATTTACAAAAATTACGTTATATTTATAACGTACAACTTGACTTTTTTGAAATATGTATACATTGTGAAATAGTTAACTTGAGCTAATTAACATATGGATTACCTCAGTACTTATTTTTTGTGTGCGTGGTGAGAACATTTAAAATCTATTCAGTGATTTTTTTCAAGCATACAACACATTGTTATCAACTATCTTCATCATGTTGTACAATAGATCTCTCAAACTGTTGCTCCTGTCTAACTGAAATTTTGTACGGGACCAACATCTCGATTCCCTCCTCCCACCCCCAGCCCCTGGGAACCACCATTCTACTCTGCTTCTGTGATCTGACTTCTTTAGATTGAACATATAAATGAGATAATCTAATATTTGTCTTCCTGTGCTGCCTTATTTCATTTCACATAAAGTCCTCCAGGTTCATCCGTGATGCCACAAATGGCAGAATTTCCTTTTTGTTAAAGGTGTAATAATATTCTGCTACATTTTCTTTATCTGTTTGATGGATACTTATGTTGATTTCACCTATTTTGGAGAAATAATTTTAATTCTTTTGCATTGCCTCCAGTGTAATGTTTTTGGCAACGTTTCACCTGTGTGATGAAACTGCTCAAAACATTATAACTTAATCCCTTTATTAAGTTATTTAACTCTCTAAGCCTCAGTTTCTCTGCTTACAAAGTGGAATAGTAATACTTTCTAATTTATGGAGTAGTTGTAAGGATTAAATGTGCTGTTTCACATAAAGCACTTGTCTCAGCACATGATCCGTGTAAACCTGCAATGATTTATTGAACTTTCCGTGTGCACACCTGTCTTAACTCCCTCTCCAGAGAGTCAACTCCTAGAGGGTGGCATCAATCTTTGTATTCCTCAGGGTGTCTAAGATTGCACCTTAGAGCCTATCTAGTAAAATCTGTTGAATCATGAATTAATAAATACCCAGAATCATAATGTCCCAGTGGGTAGAAGCACAGGGAGTGATTTTCTTTTATTCATGTGTGTGTGTGTGTGTGTGTGTGTGTGTGTGTGTGTGTGTGCGTGCGTTTGTGTGCGCTTGCATGTGCTCTGGGGATGGAACTCAGGGCCGCAAGCATACTAGGTAAATGTTCTATCACTTGAGCCCTAGGGATGATGTTGACCCTTTCAAGAGGCCTCATGTCTGGCCTCTCAGTCAGACTTCCTGTTTTGGGCTGCAGGCACTGGGACCAGATCAGGGATGAGATCCAACGGGAGTTTGATCAGGAATCTGAAAGTTTCACCTTGGAGCAGATTGTGGCGCTTGGGATGGATCAGCATGTGGAGAAGATTGCAGAAATCTCTGCCTCAGCAACCAAAGAGCTGGCCATAGAAGTGGTATGACTCAATCCTCTCCCATCCTCGCTCCCACAGGCTTTCAACTGTTTCTAATCTGAGGGCCCCTTTCAGCTAGTCTTCCCCTTGGGGACTATATAGTGATTGTTCTTTCTGCCCTCAACTTCTCTGCACAGGCATTACAAAACATTGCCAAGACCTGGGACACGACACAGTTAGATATAATTCCCTACAAGGATAAGGGCCATCACCGCCTCAGGTAGAGAGGGACCCAGGGCTACAGGAGAGGGGAGGGCCATGTGATCTGGGCAGTGGAGTGGGGACCCAGTTTTGGCAGATGGGCATGGACTGTGACTTTGACCCCTTGTGGCCCAGAGGTACAGAAGAAGTATTCCAGGCACTGGAAGATAACCAGGTAGCTCTGTCAACCATGAAGGCATCACGTTTTGTGAAGTCCTTTGAGAAGGATGTGGACCACTGGGAACGTTGCCTCTCCCTCATTTTGGAGGTTATTGAGATGGTGCTCACAGTGCAGCGTCAGTGGATGTACCTGGAGGTCAGGACACGGTGCCCGAGCTCTTCCTACTTCTGCACCTTTGTGTGCCTAGGACCTAGACATCTGTCTTGTTGTCAACTTCATTTTTCTGTCTCTCAAGTTCACACCTTATCTAGGATCCAGCAGTCCAATCCTTGGTTCTTAACCCTCACCTTAGCTTCCCTTCCTGGCAGGCCTTAGTTCTTTCCAGAGTTTCATTTCATTTTTCTTCTTGGACCCAGCCACCTGACTTTCCAATCCCAACTTCCCTTCTAGAACTTGAACATATTGCCCATTGGTTCCTAAAGCTCTGTGTCTTCTATTCAGTTATCATCCCTGGTCTGTGAGCAGGGAACAGAGGAGAGTATCTGAGATACAGTTTCTCACCCCAATTCCATGGCCCCTTAGAATATCTTCCTAGGAGAGGACATCCGCAAGCAGTTGCCGAATGAATCAGCCTTATTTGACCAGGTCAACAACAACTGGAAATCCATCATGGACCGAATGAACAAGGACAATAATGCTCTTCGGAGCACCCACCACCCAGGTCAGAGCTCCATGGCTTCTTGCTTAGACATAGCTTCGGTTGGGTCTATGTATATGGCCACATGTTTTATTTATTGAAAGACTGATTTTATACCTGACCATTATAACACTTCCTGTCACCATTGCCTCTTCTAAGCATTGAATAAGAATAATTTAGCAAATCAAATGCAATAAGTACGGGAATGGAATCCAACATAGAGGTTAAGAGCACGGGGTATGGGGTTTGGGATCAGACAGCTCTGCGTTCAAATCTGAAATGTAGTCTTGGGCAGCTTGTGTCCTCTATACTACAGTTTCCTCATCTGTTCTAGGAGGTTAGGATAGCAGTCTCACCAGGTTTTTGTAAGGATTATAAAGGAGTATGTAACAGTCCCAGTGTAGTTTTTGGTACAAAGGTAGTGTGTGATTAACAGCATCGTGTCTCAGTGGCCCTGAAGGAGAACCATTCTTCTTCTCTAGCTGATTCATTCAGTGAGTACACTTAGTAAGGTGCTGTAGGGAAATGAGATGACACAAGTGAAGCACTTCTAGCCTTAAATGGTACCTAGAAAACCCTTGGTTATTTTTAACTATTGTTATTATTACATTGGCTTTAATGAGTTTATCAAATGAACTAGTCTTTATTGTAGATGCTTTGACAGACATGGGGTTGGGGTAGGGACTGGGGAAGAAGGATCAGGGGTATACATGTTGAGGCCTAGATGACTGGGGTGAATTAGGTAAAGAATCAGGGAGTCAGGGTTGGCAATGAGCACCTAGAATGACAGATACCCTGAGAAGAACATTTCCAGAGGGCGTATGGAGGACTTCTTTATTTTGCCTAGGACTAGTCTAATGATTCTTCATTTTCCCGAGCAACTTGAGTGTACACATCCAAAAAAATAAACTTTAATTATCCTGATAAAATTTAAGTCAACAACATGCAAAGTGAGTGACAACAACTGACAATATTTGAGATAATTAAAAAGATTATATTTTGGAACAATTTGGGGCTGGGGATGTGGCTCAAGCGGTAGCGCGCTCGCCTGGCATGCATGCGGCCCGGGTTCGATCCTCAGCACCACATACCAACAAAGATGTTGTGTCCGCCGAGAACTAAAAAAAAAATAAAATATTAAAAATTCTCTCTCTCTCTCTCTCTCTCTCTCTGTCACTCTCTCTTTAAAAAAGATATTTTGGAACAATTTATTAGCAAAGCTCTAAGAACATCAATCCTCCTGTTGAATGCACAGAACAAATCCATCTGGTCTGAGGCTACTGAGTGGCCCCATGGTCTTCAGGGTTACTCAGGTGATCTCTCAAGGCTCCAACAGCCTGGAGACACTGTTTGAAATCACAGCATCTTGAAAAGACTAGAAACTGGGAAGACAGGGGAAAACCAAGAACTAAGGAATAGCGAAATAGGCTGGGAGAAAAGTGAAGACAACCAGGAACCTACAAATGGGAATACATTTTATTAATATCTTGAATTGTCCTTTGAGATGGATCTTATTGCTATTTTACAGACAAATAGGTCAAAACTCAACAAGGTTAATAACATGCTAGTAGATGTAAAAACTGCCATTAGAGTGGCGGTCTTCCATCTCCTAGTCTAGTACCCTTTTTACTATGTCATGAGGGACACTGGCAACCCCATTGGTTACAGACCTCTTTCATTGTGTGCAAGTGATAGGTTTTTAAATTGGTTGATTTAACTTGTTGGATTATGTAAATGGAGAATAATCTCTAATTTTCAGAAGCTGCTGGGTTGACTCGTGGAGCCCCAAGTTCTTAGGTAGATAGGATAGTTGTTCCAAGACTAATGGGACAGTGAAATTGTGAAATCACATACGATGTATAACGAATGTATAATAGTGCGTAACGAATACTTAATAATGAGTTAATGATGAGCATGGGCTAAACATGACAGAGGGATTGGGGATATTTCTCTGCTTTCAAAAACCTTTATGGCAATCTATAACCCAAAATTCCATATCTGGCAAAGAAAATAGAGTTGGGCACTCCAGATCTACTCAGGACAATGGTGAAAAGACCACCAAATGTCATTCACTGCTCTTCTTCCCAGGGCTCCTGGACAAATTGATAGAAATGAATACAATCTTGGAGGACATTCAGAAGTCTCTGGATATGTATTTAGAGACCAAGCGCCATATTTTCCCCCGCTTCTACTTCTTATCCAATGATGACCTACTGGAGATTCTGGGCCAGTCTCGCAACCCAGAGGCTGTGCAACCACATCTCAAAAAATGCTTTGACAATATCAAATTGCTGAAAATCCAGAAGGTCAGTAGAGGTGGTCATGCTGGGATGGAGGGCAGGGAAAGGATGGTGATGTCAAGGTGTCCAAGGTTTTGGAGGGGACCATGCCCTCCCAACAGGAGTGATGTTCATGATTCTAGATTTTCACAACTTTTTAGAACTGGTAATACTGAGAGGAGGGGTGAGAAGAAGAAATTACCCTCAAAAGGCCCAAATACTTCTAGGCAGATATCAAACTTGGGCAGGCCAGTCTATTAAGAACTTCTCTTTTCTACAGATTGGGGGGTCCGGCGGCAAATGGGAAGCTGTGGGAATGTTCTCAGGTGATGGCGAATATGTTGATTTCCTCCACTCAGTACTCTTAGACGGTCCTGTGGAGGTGAGTGGTGATGAGGGTCTAAGAACCAAGTTGATTCTTTTTCCTGTTAGAAAGTCTGCTTGGTTCTACAAGGTGAGAACATCTCCATGAAGAGATGAATGCTAGTTGCTTTTTCAGTGACCTGTTCCCCTCCCACTGACTATTTCTTGTCAATCATAACCTCTGCCTTGAACTTAAATTTCCTCTTGAAAATCAGATACTCTGCACTCCTGGCCTCCATTTCTCTTGGTGACCCAAGCCAGATATTGCCCAGGTCTTGCTTTCCTCCCGATTCCTAAGCCCTAGAGTGCTATTTCCCAAGTACCTTCCCTTTGGGGAGTCTTGCCTCTGACCCTGAGGCCACACCATCCTGTTCTTTCACCTCTCCCCAGTCTTGGCTTGGTGATGTGGAACGCACCATGAGGGTGACCCTGCGGGATCTTCTCCGGAACTGCCGCATGGCCCTCAGGAAGTTCCTCAATAAAAGGGACAAATGGGTGAAGGAATGGGCTGGACAGGTAAGCTGTTTTCAACAAAAATGGGGAACAAGAAGATGGAGGTCACCAGCAAGTAGATAAACAGATTCTAGAGATGCACAGAACAAAGAAAGGTTTCTTGCCCCACTTTGTGGGCTGTGGGTGTGTGTACTACATGCTGGACCTATAGCTCCTGACCTGAGGCACATGCATGCTCCATCCTTTAGAGCAGAATAGGCACAATGAGAACCTGGTTCAGGAAGCCTCTACTCCACGAAGAGGCTAGAACTCAGGAGTTGTGCTGTGTGGGTGGCCAAGAGCAGGGCCTTAGAATTGGCTTCTGCATCTGCTCAGATGGTTATCACCGCCAGTCAGATCCAGTGGACAGCAGATGTCACCAAGTGCCTGTTGACAGCTAAGGATCGGGGAGATAAGAAAATCCTCAAGGTCATGAAGAAGAAACAGGTAGGAAGCTCTTCAAGTATGGGATAGGCCTGGAGTAGGAATTGCTGGGAGGGAGGTGATTAGCTAGAGAGAAAATTAGAAAAAAAAGAAGAAGGAGGAGGAGGAGGAGGAGGAAGGGGAGGAGGAGGAGGGGGAGGAGCAGCTGGTGCAAAAGGGCTAGAATGAGGGTACTTTTGACAGAATTCCAGTGAGGAGAGTTTGGTGTGGAGCAGAATTTGATTTTCCCATGTGGCTGTTAGGTGTGGATAGGATCAGCTTTGGGGTTGAAGTGTTAAATTGGGATAAGTGCATTTTGGCTTGGGAGCCTTGCTGCGTCTGTTCTGCCCTGCTGCCTCATTCCACAGGTGTCAATACTAAATAAATATTCAGAAGCCATCAGGGGGAACTTGACCAAGATCATTCGGCTTAAAATCGTGGCTCTGGTGACGATAGAAGTTCATGCCCGGGATGTATTAGAGAAGCTTTATAAAAGTGGCCTCATGGATGTCAATGCCTTTGACTGGCTCAGCCAACTTCGATTCTACTGGGAGAAGGTATCCTACTCTCTTACCCTAAAACTGATCTTATTCCCAGAATTAAAATCATGTTTCCTAAATGCAATAACAATCTAACCCAACCCTTAGCCCTCTCATAATACCCTACTCCAGTTCTTAATAGTGTTTTACCTCTTAATTCAGGAGGGGTAAATAATTGTTCTAGGTAGTGCTCACAACAGGCATTACTTGATTGGGACTTAGCTGCTGCCATGGATCAGGGTGGACATGCAATCTGAAGCCCATTTTCCATGTTGATAATAAACCATTCCCTCCTACACTGGGCATGGTGGTGCACACCTGTAATCCCAGCAAGTTGGGAGGCTGAGGCAAGAATTCAAAGCCAGCTTCAGCCACTTAGCAAGGCCTTGAGCAACTTAGTAAGACCTTATCTCAAATTAAAAACAAAAACAAAAACAAAACAAAAGGGCTGGGGATGTGGCTCAAGCGGTAGCGCACTCACCTGGCATGCGTGTGGCCCGGGTTCGATCCTCAGCACCACATACAAACAAAGATGTTGTGTCTGCTGAAAACTAAAAAATAAATATTAAAATTCTCTCTCTCTAAAAAAAAAGAAACATAAAAAGGGCTGAGAATGTGGCTCAGTTGTTAAACACCTTTGGGTTCAATCCCTAGTAGTAGTAGTAATAATAACAATAATAAACCATTCCCTCCTTCTAGCTCTAAAGTGGAAATCCTAATCTATTTGCAACCCCCTTCCCTCTTGGATCCATTACCACAGACAATTTCCATCTTGTTCTGACCTCTTTCCCCAGGATCTTGATGATTGTATGATCCGCCAGACCAACACACAGTTTCAATATGGTTATGAGTACCTGGGTAACTCTGGCCGGCTGGTCATCACCCCTCTGACAGACAGGTCTGCTTTCAGGGAGGAAGGAGGTGGTTGGGGTTGGGGTGTGGAGTTGAGAGAGACTTTTAGGAGTCTTACCAAGTCCTGTCCTCAATTCCCAGGTGTTACATGACACTGACCACGGCATTGCACCTACATCGAGGGGGCTCCCCCAAAGGCCCAGCAGGAACTGGGAAGACAGAGACTGTCAAGGACCTGGGAAAGGCTCTTGGCTATTATGTCATTGTGGTCAACTGCTCGGAGGGTCTGGATTATAAATCCATGGGCCGAATGTACTCAGGCCTGGCCCAGGTCAGCATCCTGATTAACCTGTCCCTTCCACATCTTTTAGTGTCAGAAAATCAACTGAAATCCACTTCTGGTTCAGTGTTTCATAGCTTCCATCATTGTGTAACCTGAGATAATTCTAAAAATTTGAGAAGCCCTTGTATCTCCCTGAATTTCATGTTGCTTGTTTACAAAATCAAAAGATTATATAAAGATTAAACAAGATCATACACAAATAGCTGGGTGTGGTGGTGCATGCCTATAATCCTAGTGGCTCAAGAGGCTGAGGCAGAAGGATTGTGAGTTCAAAGCCAGCCTCAGCAACAGTGAGATGCTAAGCAACTGAGACCCTGTCTCTAAATAAAATACAAAATAGGGCTGGGGATGTGGTTCAGTGGTTGAGTGCCCTTGAGTTCTAGCCTTGGTACCCCCACCTCCAATCCTTCCCCACCTTCCCCACCCCCTGCCAAAAAAAAAATCATACACAGAAACTCTCTGGCACACAGTAGAACTCAGTACACACAAATTCCCTGCCCCAGTCTCTTTGCAACCCAGCCTGTCCTGTTGGATGGAAATCTCTGTCCAGAAGCCATGATAGTGCTACTCTGGTGCCCTCTGGCATCTCCAATTTTGGAGCCACCTCACCTACTGAACATTTTAAGGAAGAGTATGGTAGCTGTGCTTTCTAGTATCTTGGGGAAATTTTCTTGCTCCCAGTGACTTTGCCTTTCTCCCTCTATAGTCCGGAGCCTGGGGCTGCTTTGATGAGTTTAACCGCATCAACATCGAGGTACTGTCTGTGGTGGCCCAGCAAATCCTGTCCATCCTAACTGCTTTGGCTGCTAACCTCACTCGTTTCCATTTTGAAGGCTTTGAAATAAATCTAGTGTGGTCTTGTGGAATCTTTATTACCATGAATCCTGGTAGGTATAAGGGAGTGGATGGGACTTCTGGGAATGTGACTGGAGAGCTGTGGTTGTCTAGGGCAAATAACTGCACCTCCTGTTTTCCCCTTCCAAGGGAAAATCTGGCTAAAGATAACAGAGAGTGAAACTGGGGATGCAGCTTGGTGCTAGAGTGCTTGCCAGGCTAAAGGCTACAAAGGGCAAGAGAAAGATATACATGCAGTTTTCTAGAAGGAGGAATACAATCTCTAAAGGGATCAATAACCATTTATGTGTCTATATGTAACCTTAGTCTTAGCTATCCTCTCCCATTGGGCTAACCCCCAGGGTTCTGGTCTACCAGCTGTCCCTTGTGTAGGAAGCAGAATCTCCTAAAGTGCTCGGCCTGGAGTCTCTCATTACTATCCCATAGCTCTGGGGGAAGGTGTAGGAGAGAACAGGCATAGAAAGAGTTGAGGTCCTGAGAAGAATGAAAGAAACAGCTGTGATTTCTATCAGGATTGATGTTGAACTATGTAGAACTTGGAGAGATGGGAAATAAGCAGCCCTGTAATTTCAATGTGAAACAGGCCCATGCAGGAAGTAAGGGAAGGACAGAGAGGAAAGAAGGTCAAAGTTCAATGGGAAGATTCAAGGCTGTAATCTTAGAGTTGGACTTGGAGAGAAAGTTAAGGATAGAGCTAGGGTTGGGCAAAATGGAATTGATAGGGAAGTAGGTTTTGGGAGGCAAGTCAAAATAAGGAAATGCAGAGATTCTAAATAAATGGAGTTGTTTTCCAGGTTATGCTGGTCGCACAGAGCTTCCTGAAAATCTTAAGTCCATGTTTCGTCCAATTGCCATGGTGGTGCCTGATTCTGTACTTATTGCAGAAATCATTCTTTTTGGAGAGGGCTTTGGAAACTGCAAGGTATCTCTAGAATCCCTTTATTCCAGTTATTTTATTTCCCTTCCATAATTATTCCCTGAACAGAGGAACCCCCTGAAGTTCTCACAATCAACTTATTCTACAAGGAACTAGACCATTATCAGTAGGATGAAGGCAGAAGAATTCAGAGGAGGGAGGTCTGCCTTCCACCATGTCACTAATTAGTAATAAGACAGTTCACCAAATCTTCCCATCAGAATTGTCCACAGAGCACCTCCCAGGTGCTTCAAGTCCTTGATCCAGCTTCTGGTATCTGTAACTATCCCTAGATGAAGAGGGGGGTTTGTGGGGAGATGGGTTGTTTCCTCCTCTGTTTGGTTCTCAGGTCCTGGCCAAGAAGGTGTACACACTCTACTCACTGGCTGTGCAGCAGCTCTCCAGACAGGACCACTATGACTTTGGCCTCCGGGCCCTCACCTCCCTCCTACGCTATGCTGGCAAGAAGCGTCGCCTACGGCCAGAAATGACTGATGAAGAGGTACATCAAGGACATGGCTCTTGGACCTTAACTTCTATTGCCATTGGTCCTGTGTGCCTTCATTAATGTTTTTCAGACCCTTTATTGCCCCTGATTGAGATTCCCACCCTCATGCCTTAAACCCTGTGTTGCTCGAGTTTTACCTGTTGTGTTGCTAAGGACTCACTCTGGTGTATCCATTGTTCTTGGTGTCCACCCCTGAGCCCTTTGGAGAAAGGCCTCATAAGAACCTAGGAACTCTCTCCTCATGGCTGAGTCTCTGTCTTTTCCCATCCAGGTTCTGCTGCTCTCAATGAGAGATATGAATATTGCCAAGCTTACATCAGTTGATGTTCCACTGTTCAATGCTATTGTGCAAGATCTTTTCCCCAACATTGAACTGCCAGTCATTGACTATGGCAAGGTATGTATGCCTTAACACTCTCCTAGCTTCTTGGAATCTTGGAAACAGGGAACCTGGCTTCCAGGCCTTGTTCTGCCTTTTTACTAGCTGTGACTTTGAGTAAGATAGTGGACCTCTCCTTAGGTTTTCTTATGTATGATATGATATACATATTCTCCTTTCTGACTACAGCTCCCTACCCACTGATTTACCCATTCAGGTTACTTCCATGACACACTTCTTTGATTTCATTGAAAACTTGAATCCATTGGCCTTTTTACTTTCTCAATATCCACTAGCCCTCCCTCCCCTGTCTCTCCATATCTCTTCATCTGGGGGTTTTGAGGAGTAACTGTGGAGAGCTGTTTGATATGAGGGAAACATGAAGTGGAGGAAATAAAAAGGAATTTTAGAAAGGATAGAAACTTTCTTCTGGGGCTGGGGATGTGGCTCAAGCAGTAGTGCGCTCGCCTGGCATGCGTGCGGCCCGGGTTCGATCCCCAGCACCACATATAAACAAAGATGTTGTGTCCACCGAAACCTAAAAAAATAAATAAATATTAAAAAAAAAAAAAGAAACTTTCTTCTCCAGTGTTACAATAGTCTAGCTACCCTGAATGGTCCTTCCAGTTGAAACCACTGAAATGTTGAATAAAAACAGAAAAAAAACACCTTTTTTTAAAAATGTGTTGTTTAACTGGCAAAAATTTCAGAGGGTCATGTGTTGGGGGGAGGGTAAAGGCAAGAACCCTGGGAGGGGTGTAAATGAGTTTCCAAAGATGACTTTTCCCTGGAAATTTCTGTGAAATCTAAAGCACTGGGGATAGGAGATAAAGCAGCCCAAGTTTGGAAGTATAACAAAAGCCCAGTGCTGCATAAACCTGAGGCCACAAAGAATAATACTCCAATAAATGGAAAAATGAGACAACCATCATTTAGAAAAGATGTATATGGAAAAGAAACTTGCCTGTCTGAACTCTGATGATGGAAGGAAGGGGCAAAAATCTCCTTTGAGATATCTTAGCCACAAGATAACCCCTCACATGGTTTATGGTCATAATTTATTTGACTGTATACCAAAAAAATTCAAATTTTGTTTTGTTTTGTTTTGGTACTAGGGATTGAACCTAGGGGCACTTTACCACTGAACTACATCCCCAGTCCTTTTTATTTTGAGATAACATCTCAACAGATTGCTGAGGTGAGCCTTAAACTTGTGATCCTCTTGTTCAACCTTCTGAGTCACTGAGATTATAGGGGTGTTCCACTGTACCCCACTCAAGCTTGAATTTTTAATTTTAAGTAGTTCTAGGTTGTTGGTGCCCCCAGGTGACTGGCAGAAGTAAAAGCAAATTGTTTCTGGAGGAATGAAACATTAACTTAGGCCTAAAGGAATCCACACAGATAAAAGCCCAAGAAAATGAGCAACTTGTGGTCAAAAATCACAAAACACATATCATAAAGCAAAATACCATAAATGGAAGCTTGAAAACCCAGCAGAATCAGATCCATGAAGACTTCAGGTATTGAAACAAAAAGATACAGATTTTTTTTTTAATCTGTGTTTAATGTTTAAAGAAATAAAAGAGAAGCTTGAAACTATGAACCAGGAACAAGAGACTTGTAAACAAGTAGATTTGAAAAAAAAAACAATAGTATTTCTAGAAATGAAAAATAAGATTATTAGACAAGCAGCACAAAAAATCACAATAGAAAGATAGGACTTCCAGAGCTGGGCTGTAGCTCAGGGGTAGAGTGCTTGCCTAGCATATGTGAGGCCCTGGGTTTGATCCCCAGCACCACATAAAACTAAATAAACAAAATAAAGATATTAAAAAAATAAAGGACTTACATGTAATGAAAGTAGATTAAAACACACTACAGCTACACTAAAGAAGTTTGTAAGTCATACACATAAAGGGATGGGGAGAATGAGAGAGGAGATAACAACGAAATGTCAGATGTAGGAAGCAAATGGGTAAATTGTGGCTTATCTTAGCAAGCCTGAGAAAACTGGGGAAAACTGAAAGGCAATCTTCAGAAGGCTCAGCAGTTGTGAAATTAGGTGTCTCTGTAGGTTGGGAGTTGGCTGAGATGGGAGGATCACTTGAGTTGTTAAAGCCTAGCCTGGGCAATATGGCCAGACCCTTTCTAAAACCAATAAAAAAGCAATAAGCAAACAAGCAGAAACTACCATTAATATTCTCAGAGAGTGAAATGCTAGTGAAATGTTATTTAAAGGGCACTATTCCATGAGATGGACATCATTACCCTAGGTACATGTTTGACTGCACATATGGTATAATGCTGCATCATGTACAGCCAGAGAAACGAAACATTGTGCTGCAGTTGTGTACAATGAGTCAAAATGCATTCTGCTGTCATTTATACCTAATTAAAATTAATAATAATAATAATAATAATAATAAACCCTAAAAGGTACTATTCCAGAGAATAGAGCAGAGAAGGGGGAAGGAGAGAAGATTCAAAAGCAAATCTAGGAAAGACTATCCAAATAAAGGGTTACGAAAATAAGAGCAAAGGAAATATTGGGGGTGAGATAATAATGAAATAATTCAAGAAGACTCTCAAGAGCTGAAGGATAGAAGTTTACTAAATGAAAATGTCCATAAGTGTGTGACATGATGAACAAGAATACATTCTTATGAAAGCCCATTAATATGAAATTTCAAAACACTAGGACAAGTACAGCTTCCAAAGAGGGCAAAAAAAAAAAAAAAAAAGCTATATTCCAAATGTAAAAAAACAGAAGGCTAGGCCTGGTATGGTAGCACACACCTATAAGTTTGAGGCTAGTTTCAGCAATTTAGTGAGGCCCTAAGCAACATAGAGAGACCCTGTCTCAAAAAATAAAAAGGGTTGGGGATGTGGCTCAGTGGTAAAGCACCTTAGGGTGCAATCCCCAGTCCTAAATAAATAAATAAATAATCAGAATGCTAGACTTCTCAATAGCAATATTAAACTTATAAACAATCAATGGCACAATCTTCAAAATTATGGAGAAAAATTATTTCCAGCCAGGTGTGGTGGCGCACACTTGTAAACCCAGAGGCTTGGGAGGCTAAGCCAGGAGGATTGAAAGTTCAAAGCCAGCCTCAGGAATTTAGGAGGCCCTCAGTGAGGCCCTGTCTCAAAAAAAAAAAAAGAGAGAGAGAAAGAAAATGATTCCCCACCTTAAATTCTGTATCTACCCAACCTGTCAGGTATGAGGCAAGATTAGAAACATTTTTAGACATGCTGACTCTCAAAACAACAACAAAGGAAACAAAGAAGATATCCCCTCTGATATCTCCTTTCTCAGGCAGCTACTAGGGAACGTGCTGTGCTAAAATGCAGAAGTACACCATGGAAGGAGAAATAGAGCAAAGGAGAAACAGAAGATTCAGTGCAAGAGAGGCTGAAGTGATGCTGGCCGTGGTGGTGAATGGAGATCACAGGTGGCAGCATGCACAGGGCAGAGAGAGAAACCAATACAGAGTGGAGCAAATCTAAAGGAGAGATTCTTCAAAAAGAAAAAATTGAGCCAGGCACAGCGGCATACAACTATAATCCCAGTGACTTGGGAGGCTAAGACATGAGAATCATGTTTGAGGCCAGCCTAGGCAATCTAGTGAGACTCTGTCTCTAAAATTTAAAAAGGTGAGGAATATAACTCAGACCCAGAATGTCCCTGGGTTCAATATCCAGTGCCACCAAAAAAAAAATAAATAATAATAATAATAATAATAATAATACCTGACGTGACAAATATTTTTTTTTTTTTTTTTGGTACTGGGAATTGAACTCAGGGTCACTTGTCCACTGAGCCACATCCCCAGCCCTATTTTGTATTTTATTTAGAGACAGGGTCTCACTGAGTTGCTTAGCACCTCACTTTTTGATGAGGCTGGCTTTGAACTCGAAATCCTCCTGTCTCAGCATTCCAAGCCGCTGGGTTTACAGGTTGCCACCATACCTGGCAACAAATAATTTTGAGAAATTTAGTCAGTTGGCACAAATTTGGAGCTGAGGTAGAGAAGTGTATTAAAAACCAAGCAAATGAAAAACATAGCAACTATTAGCCCCTACTGGGGGAAAAATTTGTATAAGAAAGGAAAAGTTAATCACACCTTGAGTGGTACACATTGTTACAACAATACTTGGTACTGTTTACAAGAGGAATACCTAAAACTTAAGGACAAAGGGTTAAGAGTAAAAAAAAAAAAAAAATAGAAAAAGATATGTAAATACTAATTAAAAGAAAGCTAGGCTAGGTATCAGACAGCAGAGACTTTAAGGCAAAAAACATTACTGGAAATAGAGGGTCCCTACATAATCACAAAAGGTACAATTCACCAGGAAGACAGGGCAATTCTAATTTGAATGCACCTAATAAAATAGACTCAAAACAAGTTGCAGAATTACAAGAAGAAATAAACAAATCTATCATCATAGTGGATTTCGTAACATCTTAGTAACTCATAGGTCAAACAGACTGAAAATAATTTAGGTCATAGAAGATTTGAACAATTAACAATCTTGATTTAATTGATATCTATATAAATTTCACTTACTAATTGAAGAATAGTCTTTTTTTTTCAAGCATACATAGAATATTAGGACAAATGTCATAAATCTGCCTCAAATATTTTAAAGGAATTTATTCAAGCCATATTTTCTGATCACAATTGCAACTCTATTAATACTAGGCAAGGCAGACTTTAATGAGAAAAGCAGTATTAAAGGTAAAGGGGAGCTGAGTATGGTGGCATGCACCTGTAATCCCAGCAATCCAGAGGCTGAGGTAGGAGGATGGCAAGTTGAAGGCCAGCTTGGGCAACTTAGTGAGATCCTGTCTCAAAGTAAAATGGAGGGCTGGGGTTGTGGCTCAGCGGTAGAGCGCTCACCTAGCATGTGCGAGGCCCTGGGTTCGATCCTCAGCACCACATAATGATAAATAAATAAAAGTATTGTTTCCAACTACAACTAAAAAAATAAATATTTAAAAAAATAAAATGGAGAAGGCTGGAGATGTAGCTTAGTGGTAGAGCACCGCTAGGTATAATCCTGTCACAAAAGGTAAAGGGGAACATTGCATAATGGTAAAAGGACCAATACACAAAAAGATATAACAGTGATACATTTGTATGCCCTTAAATATAGCTACACAATTCATAAAACAAAATTGACAGAGCTAAAAGAAGAAATAGATAAATTCATAACCCTTGTGGAAGATCTGGTCATGTTCATTTTAGAAATTGATAAAACAGGTAAAAAATTCCACAAAGATATAAATTTGAATGCTTTTTAACAGATTTTGACCTGAAACACATAGAACATTGTATCTAACAATTGCAGATACACATTCTTCTCAAGTATACATGAAAAGTTGGCCATAATTACCATATGCTGGTTTATTAAAGCATAAGTCTCATAAATTTCAAATGTTTGAAAATATACAGAGGATGATCTGTATATAAATTAAATTAGAAATCAGTAATAGAATAGAAAAGGCCCAAATATTTGGAAATTAGGTAATATAATCCAAAATAACTCCTGGGTCAAAGAAGGAATTAGAGAATAAGTGAATAAATAGAAAATATATCATTATACTTTCAGTATAGCACTAAACACACACACATATAAATATACCAATAAAACTAACTCTCAGATAGTTGAAGGAAGTACTGTTAGTGAGACCTGTTAGTGATCTTTAAGATTTATAAATAAAGCTGGGTGCAGTGGCATATACCGATAATCCCAGCAACTTGGGAGGCTGAGGTAGGAGGATCGCAAGTCTGAGGCAAGTATCAGCAACATAGTAAGGCTCTAAGCAACTTAGTAAGATCCTGTCTCAAAATAAAAGTAAAAAGTTTTTAAAGGGCTGGGGATGTGGCTCAGTGGTAAAGCACCCCTAGGTTCAAATCCAGCACACACACACACAAAGAAATCTAAGTAAAGATCGTGCACCTATTTGAAATCAGTTGGTTGCATGAACTGTGTTTAACAGTGTTATGCTATTCTGGGACTGATCCATATGGGTCACAGTTCTATAAGCATTACTTCTTAACTTAGGTTTTTAAAATAAATCAGGGCCGGGGATGTAGCTCCATGGTAGAGTGCTTTCCCAGCATGCACAAGGCCTTTGGTTTATTCCTCAGCACCGAAAACTAACAAACAAAAGCTGATTAAGGTTTCCCACCATGCTGTGAGCTCTGCTGTAAATTAAACTCTATTTTGTTTCCAGCCATATCCCTAGCACCCAGCACAGTGCTCGGGACATACTGTAGAGACTTACTAAATATGTGTTGAATTATAATAGAAAAAATGTGTAGAGCTATGTGTCAGACATTGTGCACGCGCGGAAACTGAGGTTCAGAGAAGTAAGTCACTCGGGATCACATAACTGAAAGTTGAGGAACCAGGCTGGCTGACTCCAGAGCCCAGTGTCTTTACTCTGAGACTGGCCGGCTTTTCAGTGAATGAACATGGTCAGAGTGCAAAGAACTCCAGTGCCACTTTTAATAGTTTGAACATATCCTCCCAGGAATTGAGGGAATTTGAAAGTCTGTTGGAGGCCCTGTCCTTTATTATTCCACTTCCTGTATTTTCCCTTCCCGCAGCTGCAAGAGGCTATCGAACAGGAGATTCGGGATATGGGCCTGCAGATCACGCCATTCACCCTCACTAAGGTTTTCCAGTTGTATGAAACCAAGAACTCCCGCCACTCCACCATGATTGTGGGCGGCACGGGCAGCGGCAAGACTACCTCCTGGCGAATCCTGCAGGCTTCCTTGTCCTCCCTGTGCCGTGCTGGAGAACCCAACTTCAACATTGTTAGAGTATGCATTTGGGACAGTTCATCTTGGGGGTGAGAAAGCTCAGGTATCAGGGAGGGCCACGCCGGGAGCCAGGGAGGCCTGGAAAGCGTGAGAGAGAGAGAAAGGGGAGCTGGATATAAAGGGGGATCTTGAGAGTTTTGTCTACCAGCAGCTCAAAAATCCTTTGTGTATCACTTTCAGGAGTTCCCTTTGAACCCCAAGGCATTGTCCCTAGGAGAGCTGTATGGGGAATATGACCTCAGCACTAATGAATGGACAGATGGCATCTTGTCCAGTGTCATGCGGGCAGCATGTGCAGGTATCCAAAGGATTGTGGGGTGGGGAGATCAGATGCCTGGATCTCCTAAAGGAGTGGGGAGTGTGGGGATAGGAGGTTCCACTGGGGGAGAGAAGTATAGGGGGAATGTTGAAGAATAAGGAAGCACAAGGGCTTGGCTCTCAGAGGAGCCTGAGGGAGGTGGAAGAGCAAGGGGAGGAGGCTCCTGGGTCAGTCCTCATCATCCACCTGCTACTAAGACGAGAAACCTGATGAGAAGTGGATACTTTTCGATGGCCCTGTGGACACATTGTGGATTGAAAGCATGAACTCCGTCATGGATGACAACAAAGTGTTGACCCTCATTAATGGAGAGCGTATTGCAATGCCTGAGCAGGTAGGGGGATGTGGTCCTGCCTAGGCCCTGCCCAGGAGAGAGTGGAGGGCATGAGGAGGGGGTGGGAGGAGACCAGAATCCTAAGAGAAGAGTGAATTCCATAGGGTATAGCTGGGGAGGAGGATGCCTGGATTCAGGGAAAACTGTGATAAAGAAAAAAATGTTTTGCTTAGGCTGGGGGTGCAGGTCAGTGGTAGAATGTTGGTCTGGTGTGCCTAAGGCCTACCATGGAGGGTGGGAAGAATTTTACAGAAAGTAACTCTGTGTACAAAAGCAGTGTATAGACTTTGACCCTTCTTAGCCTATAAGGCATGTGTTTGTCATGCACCTCGGCTATAAGTTCATGGGCTACCATGCCCGCCCTTTCCCACAATGCAAGCCAGAGTGATTTTTCCTAAGGATAACCTGGAATAACCTCTAATTTTTTTTTTTTTTTTACAAAAGCGAATCACTTATGAACCTCAGGTCTTTATTCTTCTTGCCACACATTTTGGGACATCAGGGTTCTGGGATATTGTTTTTTTTTTTTTTTTTTTTTTTTTTTTTTTTTTTTTTTTTTACTACAAATGGGGAGTCAGAGGAAAATGGGGTTCTGACCAAAATATATATATCCTTAGGTGTCTCTCCTGTTTGAAGTGGAGAACTTGGCAGTGGCCTCTCCAGCAACTGTCTCTCGCTGTGGGATGGTCTACACTGACTATGTTGACCTGGGCTGGAAGCCCTATGTTCAGTCATGGCTAGAGAAGAGGCCAAAGGTATAAGGGAACTGAGGAGAGAGGAAGTGACCAGGGCAGCCTACCAGACATAAGAGCAAATAAATAAAGTTCCCTTCTTATTCACCTCCAGACTGAGGTAGAGCCACTTCAACGCATGTTTGAAAAGTTCATCAACAAGATACTGGCCTTTAAGAAGGATAATTGCAATGAGCTGGTGCCTGTGCCGGAGTACAGTGGCATCATCTCCCTCTGCAAGCTGTACTCAGCCCTGACTGCATCAGAGAATGGGGTAAGGGGTGGACCCAGGCCAGGGCAGGGGCAGGAGAAAGGGCTCACAATCTCATGGGGATAGCTTCAGTTTGAGCACCAGGCTTGAGTGGAACAGAGACTCCAAGGGGAGGCCTCAGGGATGACTGTGGAGGAAGGGGGGCTGTTGTGCGTGCGTGTGTGTGTGTGTGTGTGTGTGTGTGTATACACATGGTGACCTGGAAGCTCATATTAGAGATTCTAAATTGCATATAGCAAGGGCTGAGGATGCACATCAATGGAAGAACATGCAGAAGGCCCTGGGTTCCATCTCAAGCAACACACTTGAACAGTAAATTATAACACACAATGGGGTCTCACTGATATTTCTCACCAATATTCTGGGAGCTGAGGATAGTTCATTCAACTTCTCATTTCTCCATCCTTTCAAGCTATGAATATATTAATTCTTGGTACATGTGGGGCCCTGGGATACCATTTTGGCTAGAAGGAGCCCCCAGATAAATCTGATAAGGGATGGGTTCTAGAACATTTCAGATGAATTGATATTTAAGGAAGATTTTGCCCAGTTTAGAATTTATGGAATAGTGACTACAATTTGGTATTTTCTGTTGAGATTAAATTGCTACCTAGAAATGGTTCATACTGTTTTTAAGGACATTGCCAGATAACTAAATATATTATGAACAACAATAAGATCTGTAACAGTGTGAGTCATTCCTTGTGCAGTTAATACAGATTTAAAATATGTAGATGCACTTGCAAGGTAATGTGTGGGATGAAAACAAATCACATGGTATTAATGGCATTCAGGTGTCAAAGAGAACTGCCTGGAGAGGGGCAGCTTCCTGGGGAGCTGAGGGGGATGACAACTGCATATTGGGGTCAAGCTGGAAGGATAGAATTAGGATTCTGGCTAAGCACAGCAGACTGCAGATTTTCAATATACTTTCCCACCCATATTTTGAGAGTAGGAGATTATTCTGAAACCAAATCCAGCATTCTGTATTTGGACAGCTGTAATTTTAAACATCTTCATTCAGAGCCTGTTGTCAAGCCAGGCCCAATGGCACATGCCTGTAAACTTGGGAGCTCAGGAGGCTGAGGCAGGAAGAAGATTGCAAGTTCCAGAGTAGTGAATTTAGCAAGATCCTGTCTCAAAACAAAAAATGAAAATTGCTGGGGAGGTAGCTCAGGTTCAATCCCCAGTGCCCCCAAATAAATAAATAAATAAATAATTCGGTTACATACAAATCCATAGTATCTACAGAAAATGCAGTATTTAAAAAAAGGATTATGTTGCTGGGCGTGGTGGCACATGCCCATAATCCCAGTGGCTCAGGAGGCTGAGGCAGGAGGATCACGAATTCAAAGCCAAGCCTCAGCAACTTAGTAAGGTGCTAAGCAACTCAGTTCAGTATGACCCTGTTTCTAAATAGAATACAAACAAAGGGCCAGGATGTGACTCAGTGGTTAAGGGCCCCCGAGTTTAATAGCTGGTACCAAAAAAAAGGGGGGGGAGATTATGTTCTATACAATATGCATGGTAAACCAACAATATGTTTTTGGGTTCTGTATTGCTATGTGTAGATTTATTTAATTGCTCTAACTGATATGCACTATTTCACAATAGAACCTTGTGTTTTATTTTTTTCATTCCTTTTCTGGTGAATGTTTAGGGTATCTCCACATTTTTACAATTGCTGACAAGTCACCACACATAGCCCTGGGCCTGTCTGCTTGAACACCCATGAGTGCTTCTCCAGTGAAGGTCTGGTATGGCCAAATGACAGTTGTGTTGTTATGACTTGTCACAGAGGAAGCTCCAGGCAACTGCAGGGAGCTTGAGATTTATCTGAAATGTTTCAGTAGTTGTAGATTAATACACACATTTGGAAGACAATATGTGGTTTTCCAACTAGAACCAGGAATGGAGAAAGGCTCTAGGCCTCCATGATGATCCCTCCGACTCTTATAGGAGTGTCCTCTAATCTTCTTCTACTCAGATGAACCCAGCTGATAGTGAATACTATGTGACTATGGTAGAGATGACATTTGTGTTCAGTATGATCTGGTCTGTGTGTGCCTCTGTGGATGAGGAGGGCCGCAAAAAGATTGACAGTTACCTCCGGGAAGTTGAAGGCTCCTTTCCCAATAAGGTCAGTGCCCTCAAACCCAGCTGTCCTATATGTTTTTACCGAACCCACTAACATTTCTGATCCTCAGACTCTGCCTGATCTTCTGACGGTGGACCCAGCTCTATTTCCCTCAGCCCCTGAGCATTCTGTGAGCCATGTCTCTGGGCTGGGGAGGGCTGGAGGAAAGCTTTGGTAACCAGACACCCATGCCCTCCTTAGGACACAGTGTATGAGTATTTTGTGAACCCCAAGACACGGAGTTGGACATCATTTGAAGATAAGCTCCCTAAGAGTTGGCGCTATGCTCCAAAGTAAGAGCATGGTCTGGGGGATGCAGAGGGACCCCAGGCTGCAGTTGGTGGGAGATGTTGCAAGAGTGATGGGGTCCAGAGGCAACAGTGAGCCATAGAAGGAGAGGTGTATGCCAGAGAGAGATGACTCTTGAGTAGAGGAAGCAGCATTTAGAGGACTTGGGACGGGGTCTTTAAGGAAGATGCCTCTCTCCAGGCTTCACAGGAGGCAGGATTAGTGACCAGACCATGGTGACACTGGAGGAAGATAAACACTGGGGGGAAGAATGGAATGGGAGCTGCAAAGAAGTGAATGATCCTTGAGACATAGTTCCCATTTCTTTGGCTAGCATCCCCTTCTATAAGATCATGGTGCCCACCGTCGATACTGTTCGTTACAATTACCTGGTAAGCACCTTGGTGACCAACCAGAATCCTGTTCTGCTGGTGGGTCCTGTGGGGACCGGAAAGACCTCCATAGCCCAGAGTGTTCTGCAGTCCTTGCCCCCGAGCCAGTGGACAGTGCTCATTGTCAACATGTCTGCACAGGTGTGTTGGGGATCCCAGGCCACCAGCTCCCTGAGCTCTCCCTGCCTTCTATCTTCCCCTGGGATCCAATTGCCTGGTTGACACTCCTCTCTGACCCCATATTTCTCCTGGAGGATTCAAGCACCCATTTTATGCCTTTCCACCAGACCACATCCAACAACGTGCAGAACATCATTGAGAGCAGGGTGGAAAAGCGAACCAAGGGTGTCTATGTGCCATTTGGGGGCAAAAGCTTGATCACTTTTATGGATGAGCTAAATATGCCAGCTAAGGACACTTTTGGGTCCCAGCCACCCCTGGAGCTGATTCGTCTCTGGATTGACTATGGCTTCTGGTATGATCGCTCCAAGCAGACCATCAAGTACATTCGAGTAAGTATCTGAGAAATGTGCTCAGGTCTTTGTTCCCTCCTGTGACAGGCTCAGTCTCCACTCCTGGGACCCCAGGCTCTAATCCTCTAACCCTGTATTCCTTTTTACACAGGGGTACCCTGCATTTTCTCCCATGAAATTCTGAGCATATTGTTTGTTTCTCTTTCTTTAATCAATGGACAGTACCCATTCAGTTCTGATTTGGGGGGGTGCCCATCCACCTGGCACTCAGGGTTAAAAATCTGCCTAATAATATATTCATGTGTTTCTGAGAGTACCCACACATGCACACCCACATGTGTGTGTAAACATATACAGTTTAAAAACAAAAAAAAAGATAAGATCTAAAAGACATAATGAAAATGTTTTACTTACCTGAATTTTATAACTTGGGTACATTGATTTTAATGATGAAATAAAGGCAAATATGTTATTTCAATAATTCTAAAAGAAAATTTCCCCAACCTCTTCTTTCTCTGGGTCTTTCCTGCCCACATTACTTCATGCTTCTCCCTCCTTACTCTGTCCCTGTCCCTCTTCCCTCAATTTCCTATCTTCTTCTCTACTCCTTTTTTATCCTCTCTATTCTATTTTTTCTTTTTGGTTATTTAAATTTAAAAAGTTTTTTTTTGGGGGGAGTGCCAAGGATTGAACTCAGGGGCACTCAATCACTGAGCCACATCCACAGCCCTATTTTATATTATATTTAAAGACAGGGTCTCACTGGGTTGCTTAGCGCCTTACCTTTGCTGAGGCTTGCTTTGAACTTGCGATCCTCCTGCCTCAGCCTCCTGAGCCGCTGGGATTACAGGCATGTGACACCATGCCCAGCTAAAAAGTTTTAATTGACACATATAATTATACATATTTATAGGATATAGTGTGACATTTCGATATTTATATACAATGTGTAATGATCAGATCAGGGAAATTGGCATATCCATCACTTCAAACATTTATCATGTGCGTTGGGAACATTTAAAATCCTCTGTCCTAGTCTTTTGAAGCATCCTCCCTATTTCTGTGCCTCATCTCATCCTATCTTCCCCCTGTCTCTGCCCAATCTTGTCTTTGCTGTATAGGACATGTTCCTGATGGCTGCCATGGGCCCTCCTGGCGGTGGACGGACTGTCATCTCCCCAAGGCTTCAGAGTCGTTTCAACATTATCAACATGACCTTCCCCACAGTGAGGCGATAGTGGGGGCTGCCACGAGGGGGACTGTACTGTACAAAACTGTCCCTGTACTAGAGAATGAGGGAGCAAATTAAGGAGAGGGCTAAGGAGCTCTGAGCAGAGTTGCATTCAGGGAGCTGTGACACAGGGAGGTGGGGCCCTTGTCTTCTGAACCAGGAGAGCTATAGGATGGAGTGTGGCTTACTGGCTCTGGAGTATGGATCCTTGAGGCCCCAATGGGCAGAGAAAGCCTGGGGGCTCAAATAGACTTAGGAAGGTAGATCCTGCAAAGTTGAGAGCTGAAAGCAGTGCCAGGAATAGGGTGAGGCATGAGGTGGGTGAGGCATGAAGTGGGTGAGGCACTCGCCTCAGTGCAGAATTTAAGGGGCACCAAAACCGAAACAAACAAAAAGTAAGTCTCAAGAGAAATGACATTTAATGCAAAGTGTGTGTGTGTGTGTGTGTGTGTGTGTGTGTATGTGTGTTTGGTACTGGGCATTGACTCCGGGGTTCCTACCACCGAGCTACATCTCCAGCCTTTTTTATTTTTTATTTTGAAACAGGGTCTCACTACATTGCCTAGGCTGGCCTTGAACTTGTGATCCCCCTGCCTCAACATTCTGAGAAGCTGGGATTACAAGAGTGTGCTACCATGTCTAGCAATATTTGTAAAAACATTAAAATCAATACCAAAAAATCATGATGAAGATACTGAAATTTATATAAATACAAGATCAGCACAGTGTAGTGCTTAGCCATAGTGAAGCCTAAGGCAAAAGGAGAACTCCATAATACTGATCCAGCCTTTATTTAGAAGATTTGTATTTATTCATCATGGAGATTTTGCATAATTTTTGATTTTTAAATATTGTACTAAATTTCCTCTCTCTCTTTCTTTTTTCTTTGGGGTGCTAGGGATCAAACCAGGGCCCTGTGCATGCTGGGCAAGCATTCTACCACTGAGCTATACCCTTAGCCCAAGATTCATTTCTCTTGATTTCAGAATTTCTAATTTCCTTTTACTTTTTTTGTTGTTCTGTTTTGTTTTGGTGCCCCCTTAAATTCTGCCCGTATGGCAAGCCGTGCACTGCCTCATTCTGCTCCAATCCTGGCCATAGGCCAGAAGCCTTGGAAAGTGAGTCTGAGGTCTCTTTCTAGGAGTCCCAGATTATCCGCATATTTGGCACCATGATCAACCAGAAGCTTCAGGACTTTGAGGAAGAGGTGAAACCCATTGGGAACGTGGTGACAGAGGCCACCCTGGATGTGTACAATACGGTGGTACAGCGCTTCCTGCCCACACCTGCCAAGATTCATTACCTTTTTAACCTTCGAGATATCTCCAAGGTAAACATCAATCTGATCTTGCCTCTTTTATCTCCTTATAGGCATATCTTCTCAAAATAAGCCTTGGAACTTCATAGCAAACTGAACACTCAAAGCCACCCCTTCCTAAAATACCATGTTCTCTACCCTTGCAGCCAAAACTCCTACAGGGAATCTGTTTCCTCCCTCCACCCCAACAGTCGCTTCTCTTCCCCAGGTATTCCAGGGCATGCTTAGAGCCAACAAGGACTTCCACGATACCAAGTCCAGCATCACACGACTCTGGATTCATGAATGTTTCAGGTGACAGGAGTGTGTCAGATTTAGGCTTCCTCAACCTTGCTCCTAACCCCTTCCTTCACCTCTGCCCAACCCTCCCTTCTCCAGGGCCATTCTCCTCCTTAGTCTCAGATCTCATCCCAGCTGCCTCCCAACAGAGTCTTCTCTGACCGACTGGTTGATGCAACAGACATGGAAGCCTTTGTGGGCATCATAAGTGACAAACTTGGCTCCTTCTTTGACCTTACATTTCACAATCTCTGTCCCAACAAACGTCCTCCCATCTTTGGTGAGCTGGGAGCTGTGACTGTTGTAGGACTATAGTTTCAGGAGATTGGGGCTGGAGGGAGGGTCACAGGACATGGAGTCCTGATGCCTGAGAACCCTTAGGGGAACTCTGGGGAGGACCAGACACTGGAGACTGATGTCCTCTTCTCTTGGCCCAGGGGACTTCCTGAAGGAGCCCAAGGTCTATGAAGACCTGACAGATCTGTCGGTACTGAAGGCAGCCATGGAGACTGCATTAAATGAGTACAATCTGTCCCCCACTGTTGTACCAATGCAGCTGGTGCTCTTCCGAGAGGCCATTGAACACAGTAAGCATTTGCTACCCCCAGGCCCTCACCCACTGTTCCAATTAAAGGGAATTTCTAAGAAAATAGATTTTCCTTCCCAGGTCTCTCCCAAACTGGGTCCCAAAAGGTGTCCTGCTTCCTGGCCCCAGATGGCCTTTTGTGGATGGATGTTTCATACACAGGGAGAAGGTGAAAAGTTTCAATTGCTATCCGGTGTTCTCACACCTCTTGGCTCATCCACTTCAGTTTTATGGCTTTTTTTATCCCTAGCCAGGGGCTTGGAGGTCCTCTTTTGAGTTTTTCAGCCAATTCATTACCTTCATTTTGGTCCCCAGTCACACGGATCGTGCGGGTGATTGGACAGCCTCGGGGCAACATGCTCTTGGTGGGCATTGGAGGCAGTGGACGCCAGAGTCTAGCCCGCTTGGCCTCATCCATGTGTGATTACAACACCTTCCAGATTGAGGTCACCAAACATTATCGGAAGCAAGAGTTCCGAGATGGTACGGAACAGTTGGGTTTCTGAAACAAAGGAGGGTTGGGGCTTGGAATGATAAATGAGATGTTTCAGTGCCTGCAATGACAAGAGGGGAGAGAGGAAAGCACCTGGCTTGTGTGTGTGGGGGCTGGGGAAGGGTTCCTGAATGTCAGAAAAGGAATCAAGGGCAGAATAGGGAATCTGAAGTGAGTCTGGTCCCTCTCCTCTTCTCCTTCCCTCATCTGGCTAGATATCAAGTGTCTGTATCGCCAGGCTGGGATAGAGCTCAAGACCACATCCTTCCTTTTTGTGGACACCCAAATTGCTGATGAATCCTTCCTAGAGGACATAAACAACATCCTCAGCTCAGGCGAGGTCCCTAATCTCTACAAGCCTGATGAATTTGAAGAGGTAGGATGCCTTCCACACCATTTGGGTTTTTTGGTCTTCCTAATTGATCCCTGAGGAATTGTAGATCCAGAGTATGCCTTTGGCAACCCCCACCATCCATTTTATGGGCAGGAGATTAAAGGATGGTTCCTCTTCCCCAAGGAATGATGACTGGGAGGGGCTACTTTACCTCCACCCCTGATCAGTCCAGCCTAATCCACTGCCCACTGATGCTGCCATGGATTTCAGCCCTCTGACACTGTGTGGCTCCTCCAGATCCAGACGCAGATCATAGATCAGGCCCGGGCTGAGCAAGTGCCTGAGTCCTCAGACAGCCTCTTCGCCTACTTCATCGAGCGTGTGCGGAACAACCTGCACATTGTGCTCTGCCTCAGCCCTGTGGGGGACCCCTTCAGGTGATTCCTCTTATAACCTTCTTCTCCTATGTACCCCAGTACTCCTCACGTGGTCTCCTTCCCTCTTTTGGCCTTCCATGCCTTCTGGAAGTTAAGGTCATGAATAGCAGTATGCTCTCCCACTTGGCTCCACCCCATCTCCTTTCCATAGACTGTGCCTTCTTTCAGGAAATCCCCATGGCTGAGATGGGAGTTCTTCATCCCTTTTGTTAATCATTATTAATTATTAACAATAAATTATTATTATTATTAATTATTAATTATTAATCAATAGTTAATTGTTATTAATTTATTAATAATAAATTTTATTAATTTGGTTGGTGATTAAAAACTTTTTTTGATTAGTTGTTTTTAATGTTTAAATGTATGTGTGTGCGTGCTTACACACACACACACACACACACACACACACACACACACTGCCAGGCATGGTGGGGCACACCTATAATTCCAGTGACTCTGGAAGCTGAAGCAGAAGGATGACAAATTCCAGGCCAGTCTCATCAACTTTCTGAGACCTTGTCTCAAATTAAAAATAAAAAGGTGTGGGGATGTAGCTCAGTAGTAAAACACCCCTGGGTTCAATCCCCAGTGTTAGAAAGAAAAAAAGAAGAAAGAAAGGGAGGGAGATAGGAGGGAGAGAAAAAAAGGCACAAGTATGTAAAGACAATTTGGGTTACTGTTTTTTGTTTTTCTTTTGTGGCAGTATGTATTGGTAGTGGGATTGAACCCAGAGGTACTCTACTACTGAGCCACATCCCCAGCCCTTTTCAGTTTTTATTTTGAGACAGGGTCTCACTAAGTTGCTTAAGCTGACTTTGAACTTGCAATCCTCCTGCCTCAGCCTCCTGAGTCACAGTGATTATAGATACCCATTTTTTAAATTTTTTTTAAGTTTTCAATGGACCTTTATTTTATTTATTGATACGTGGTGCTAAGAATCGAACCCAGTACCTCACACATGCTAGACAAGCACTCTGTCATTGAGCCACAACCCCAGCCCTAGATACCCATTTGTGCTTTTAATATTATGGCATATGGTGAAGTGATCATGTGCTAAGTGCTATGCTAAGTATTGTACACGTGTTACTTTGTTGAATCCCCCAACAGCCTTAGTTTGTATTATTATGCCTCTTTTAGCAATGAGGAAATTGATGTTCAAAGAGGCTAGATAGATATTTGCTCAAGATTCACGCCTAGCAAGTGTGGATCCAGGACTTTCTGGCCCCAGAGCCTGGTTCTTTCTTTTCTTCTTCTCCTTTTCCTTTTCCTCCTCCTTCTTTCTTCCTTTCCTCTTCTCTCTCTCTCTCTCTCTCTCTCTCTCTCTCTCTCTCTCTCTCTCCCTCCCTCCCTCCCTCCCTCCCTCTCTTTCTCTTTCTTTCTTTCTTTTTTTGATACCAGGGATTGAACTCAGGGGCACTAAACCACTAAACCACATCCCTGGCCCTATTTTGTATTTTATTTAGAGACAGGGTCTCACTGAGTGGCTTAGTACCTTGATTTTTGCTGAGGCTGGTTTTGAACCCACAATACTCGTACCTCAGCCTCCCAAGCCGCTGGAACTACAGGCGTGCACCACTGTGCCTGGCTCTTTCTTTCTTTCTTTTGAGACAGGGTCTCACTAAGTTGCTTAGGGTCTGGCTAAGATGCTGAGGCTGGCCTTGAACTTGGCAATTCTCCTGTCTCAGCCTCCCCGAGTCACTGGGATTACAGGTGTGCATTACAGCACCTGACTCAGAGCCTGTTTCTAAATGCTATGCTGGACTAACTCTGAGGGGACCAAATTTGCAAGAGGATGGGTGTTTAAGTTCCTGGAAAGCAAGGGGATATTGTTCAGCTTTAAAGCCAGGAGCTGGAGGCTACATTGCAAATAGGCTTGATTGTCTCTAAAAACCCTTCCTTCCTCAGGAACTGGATCCGCCAGTACCCAGCCTTGGTGAATGGTACAACCATCAACTGGTTCTCAGAGTGGCCCCAAGAGGCCTTGCTAGAGGTGGCTGAGAAGTACCTCGTGGGAGTGGACCTGGGGACACAGGAAAATGTGAGTCTTTCCTCCTCCTCTCTCATTACACCCCTGACCTGCCTCCCACTTTGCCTCCATCTCTTTTGTCTTTCATTCTCTGTTCTTGGCCTCAGATCCACAGGAAGGTGGCCTGGATCTTTGTCACTATGCACTGGTCAGTGGCTAGGTATTCTCAGAAGATGCTGTTGGAACTGCGGAGATACAACTATGTCACACCCACCAACTACCTGGAACTGGTGTCTGGATACAAGAAGTATGAAGAAGAGCAGGCGGTGGAGGGCCAGGAGCCTTATGAGGGAAACTGGCAAAATGATGTCATAGGAAATATTCAGGAACTGGCCAAGGGGACCAGCTTGGGGACCTGGGGGCCAAGATAGGATGATCAGATGCAAAGGGTCTTAGTTCTGCCCCAGAAGTTAATACGAGAGAGAGGTGGGGCTTAAATGGGAGGGGCTGCTGCTAGAGTGCCCTGGTTGTGTTCCCCAGGTTCTGAACCCTCTCTACATCCTCTCTGCCCTTATTTTCTGGACAATGTTTCTCGTTTTCTGAACATAATATGATTGGAATATTGCTACCATATACCTAGTCTTTTCACCTCTGCCTTTGATGTCTTCTAGACTTGCTGCCTGCATGGGACAGGCGGCAAAAACAAACTACGTTCCCTCCTACACTCAACACAGTACTTTATAACTGACTCCAGATTGCATTGGGTTTCCCCCACATACCTAGCAGTTTTCCAGTGGACACAGGCTGCGGGGAGGGGGGGGGGAGGTCTTACAATCCAGCTCAGTCTTTATGCTGTCTACCTTCAATTAGAATCAGATCCCACAGGTTAAGATCTCAGTCCCACAAAACTGTTCCTTACTTCATATGCCAGTCCCAAGCCTCAGGTTGTTTTCACCTCAGCTTCTTACCAGCTGATTCTAAATCATGGCTTCCCTGACCTCCTAGCATGGCTCAGAGAACTCAGGAATTTGCTACGTAGGATATTTTTATTGGTGCATTATAATTATACATAATACAAAGTATATTTCAAAGGATATGTGTGAACATAGGGTGAGGTTCCGAAGGAACTGGAACACAGGAGCATCTGTCCACATGAAGCCAGGGCACATCACCCTCCCAGTACATGGATGTTCACCAGCCTGATAGCTCTCTGAGCCCTCCCTCTTGGGTTTTATGGAGGCTTCAATTCATAGCCAGGACTGATTAACTCATTTGCCACTGGTGATCTTCTCAACCTTCAGCCCCTCTCCACTTGGAGGCCAGGGGGTGAGGCTGGAAGTTCCAATCTTCTAATCACAGGATTGATTCCCTGGCAGCCAGCCCCTAACCTGAGGCTATCCACAAGCCCCCAGTTCATCTCACTAGCATACAAAAGACACATTACATTGAAGAGTCCAAGGGTTTTAGAAGCTGTATGCCATATGGACTATATAAATATATATCTTATTTTAAAGCACAATATCATACCAAAGTTCCCAACAGTTTTATATTTATTAAGTTGCTGAGTGTCTTTTCATATACAAAGCACAATAATTTGCTTTGAAGAATATGATAAATGTAAAAGAAAAACCCACCCATTTATTGGATTCAATATTTTAATTAAGGTGAAAAAAAAAGCCTTTTTTTTATGGTACTGGGATTTAATCCAAGGGTACTTTACCACTGAGCTATACCCTGCAGCCTCCCACATGGCAGGGATTATAGGTGTGCACCACCATGCCTGCCTAGAAAAAAAGTGATTTGTAATAATGTAATAATGATAGTCAATTCATTCACTCATTTACTGTGTATTTTTGAGCACCTACTATATGTTAGGCACTATTTTAGATACTTGTAAGATGCCAGAGATCCTGCCATCTCTGGGGACGGAGGCTTACATTCTACCTTGTGTTTTCTATTTGTCATTCATTGTGATAAGCCCTTGGGCTACATTTTCACCTAGTCAAGAGAATACCCATGACGTTATTTTTTTGCCCTGAAGAATGTCGAAAACTTTTTGAATGAGTTGTCCACCTTTAAAACTTGAGACACTTTGAAAAATCCAGATTTCTAGCTTCTCTTTAAACATCAGAAATGGTGGCAATCCTAGGCTCCCATTCATTTCCATTGCGGGGGGCGGGGGCAGGTTGGAGTGAGGAATGACTGCTCCCTTTGGGGGATTCATGTTTTCCGGTTCACTGCAGCTCACCTGCCTACTGCATACTGGGGAACAGGGGGAGATTCTCAAAGAGAGAAAGTAGTGTGATGGAAATCATCTTCAACAGGCTAATTTTGAAAGTGGTATATAGAATAAATCAAAGGACAAGGAGACAGACTGGTTGGGAAGCTGTTGGCAACCATCCAGGCAGGAAATGATAAGAAACCGGGTGGTGGGGTTGATGGTAGCAACAGAAAAATAACAGGGTCCAAGACACACAGGAAAGGAAGATTATGTAAGCACCCCCTTCCTGGGACCCCAGCTTTTCCACACACCTTATCCCGCTCTCACCCCCAGGCTGCTGGGAGAAAAAAGGCAGGAGCTACTGGACCAAATCAATAAGCTGCGGACGGGATTGTCTAAGATTGATGAAACTAGGGAAAAGGTGGAAGTGATGTCCTTGGAGCTGGAAGAGGCCAAGAGAAAGGTGGCTGAGTTCCAGAAGCAGTGTGAGGAGTACCTGGTCATCATTGTGCAACAGAAACGGGAAGCAGATGAACAGCAGAAGGTCCCAGCCCTGCCCCTTGTGCCCCATTCCTCCAGGGTCCTCTGGGAAGAGGCTTTGGAGTCCCCATCAGTGGCTGCACTAGAGAATACTCCTTCCACTTTGGAAATTTTGTTTAGCTTTCTCTTTCACCCTTCCTACCCCGTCACCCCTACCTTTCCCCAAAGCAAAGACAGGACCCCCTGGTTCTCTTTTTATCCTTAGGCTGTAACAGCCAACAGTGAGAAGATTGCTATTGAGGAAGTCAAGTGTCAGCAGCTGGCTGACAATGCCCAGAAGGATCTAGAGGAGGCATTGCCTGCTCTGGAAGAGGCCATGCGGGTACCAGGGGCTGGTGCCAGGATGGGTGCTGGGAGTGGGATAGAGGCTGGCCTTTGTCTCAAAGTCCCTGGGAAAGTAGGAAGAAGTGGTTCCTCAGTTAGGCCCTGTATCTTACTGCCTGAGTTGACTCTGGCCCAGCTCCCTGAGTGAACCCCTTTTCCCAGGCCCTGGAATCTCTGAACAAGAAGGACATAGGCGAGATCAAGTCTTACGGACGGCCTCCTGCCCAAGTAGAGATAGTGATGCAGGCAGTCATGATTCTTCGGGGCAATGAGCCCACATGGGCAGAGGCCAAGCGGCAGCTAGGTAAGCAAGAGAACCACAAGGCAATTGGCTTCTGTTCACCCAGTGTTCATTTATCCACTGCTGTGCATCAGAAAGAGCAATAAATGAGGCATCATACTCACCCTCAAGGGCATAGAGCGAAAGAAGAAAGAGAAGATGTAAATATCAGTTAGGATTCTTTGGTTATAAGTAAAAGAAACAGCTATCTTACTATAAACAAACAACAACAAAAAGATTGTCATAAAAAATATAGGACTGTATTGCAGAATCCAAGAACAGGAATATCTTTGGCACCCCCTCCTCCACCCCAAGGGGACAAGAATCAGGAAAGGAGAAATAGACTCTTTTCATTCAGTGGTTTTTTTTTTTTTTCTGCCCTGGAAGAAAATGCAAACCACAGAGAAAGAAGGGTGTGTAGGCCTCAGTGTTTTAAAGGTAAGTGATAGGAGATAAGGCTGGGGAGACTGTGGTGGCCCTAGGGGCTGTGAGGTTACTAGAGAAGGGAGCAAGATCAGAGAAGTGAATTAGGGAGGAGGTCAGATATCTTGGCCTTGGGAACTGAGCCCAGGAGAAGCCTGGCTATGCCTAAGTAGTGGCAGTAAAGCGTGACACTGAGGATGAGGTTAAGCCTCTTGCTGAGGCCCTTACATCTGTCACCCCATAGGGGAACAGAACTTCATCAAGTCCCTGATCAACTTTGATAAAGACAATATCTCAGATAAAGTGCTGAAGAAGATTGGGGCCTACTGTGCCCAGCCTGACTTCCAGCCTGACATCATTGGTCGTGTCGCCCTGGCCGCCAAGTCCCTCTGCATGTGGGTGCGGGCCATGGAGGTGAGCTGTGGTTGAGGTGGCTGGAGGCAGGCCCTGGAGAAAGCTGGGGGGGGCAGCAGACCCAGACAGAGGGAGGCTCCCCTGTGTGTGAGTGGGTTGGTGGGCGACCCTCAGCCTGATTCTCTCCCTGCAGCTTTATGGGCGGCTGTATCGGGTGGTGGAGCCCAAGAGGATCCGAATGAATGCCGCCCTAGCCCAGCTTCAGGAGAAGCAAGCCGCCCTTGCTGAGGCCCAGGAGAAGCTGCGGGAGGTGAGCCTCACTCCTGTTTTTTCCCACAGGTGTCTCTCACTCTGATTTCTGGAACACTTCCCCATCTGATTCCACCCCGCTCTCCTGCGACCTGTGTTTTCCCAGTCCTGTCCCCCTCCCACTATATGCCCTGTTTACACTGTGGCTCAAAAAGCTGAGCCAGTTGCAGTGTTGAAAAGGCTCAGAGTGCACTGTCACCCAGGAAGTCCTTTCAGAGATCCACTTGGAATCACTGGCCTCTGTCACAGTGTTTGGAGATAGGCCCTGGGTTATTGACTGATAAAAATCTGTAGGGAAAATCAGTCTTTGCCTGGAGAAGAATGGAAGGAGAGAGAGAGAGAGAGAGAGAGAGAGAGAGAGAGAGAGAGAGAGAGAGAGAGAACCATTTCCATGGCCCTGGCACATGTGAGGATACCTGTGCCTGTGCTTGGGTAGGGCTGTGGCTGTGTCAGATGCCAAGGGGATTAGACAACCCTGACGGTGATTTCCTACAAGATGTACAGACAAGTAACTCTCAAACCAGGCATAATGGTCAAATGCTTTTACCAGAGTAATTCAAGCTTGGTGTGATGGTACACATCTATAATCCCAACTATCTGGGGGGCTGGGGCAGGAGGATCCCAAGTTCAAGGCCCCAGGGGCTGCAAAGTTACAGGGGCTACACCTTCATTATGTAACCATTCTCCCTTTGATGGACAAGATTGTTTCCAATCTTTTGATCTTCACTATCCTCTAATTTTGTTGATGCTATCTTTATAACATTTTAAAAATATTTTTAGTTGTAGGTGGACACAATACCTTTATTTTTATGCGGTGCTGAGAATCAAACCCAGTACCTCACACATGCTAGGCAAGCACTACCACTGAGCCACAGTCTGGTCAACTTAGCCTGTCCTAAGATTTAAACAAACAAACAAACAAACAAAGAACCAGAGATGTAGCTGAGGGTAGAGCACAATATATGTGACAATATATGTGAGACCCTGGGTTCCATCTTTAGCACCACCAAAACAACAACAACAACAACAACAAAATGTAAACAAAAAACCCTCAGGGACTGGGATTGTGGCTCAGTGGTTGAGCACTCACCTAGCATGCATGAGGCACTGGGTTCCATCCTCAGCACCACATAAAAATAAAATAAAGATATTGTGTCCACCTAAAACTAAAAAATAAATAATAAAAAAGCTCTCAGAATTCTGCCAGTCTATCATTTGATTTTTCTACTATTGACTTAATAGATAATACAACTATATGGCTAAAGTAATACAGCCACATGGTTTGAAATTCAAAAGGCCCAAAAGAATATCCGATAAGAAGTCTCCTTCCTACTTCTGCTCTGTAGCACCCACTTTCCCCCAATGATAGCAATTGATATTACAAATTCTTGTTCCAAAGGTGTCTACGCTTATATAAGTAATACATATATTTCTTTTTCTTTTTTTTCTTACATTATACACACTAGTCCAAACCTTACTATTTTATTTACCTATAAACTGAAGATTTGTTCTATATCAACATATTACAGAATTTCTCTCTCTTTTTATTGCTGCATGATATTCCAATGGATAGTTACACCATCATTTATGTAACCATTCTCCCTTTGATGGACAAGATTGTTTCCAATCTTTTGATCTTCACTATCCTCTAATTTTGTTGATGTTATCTTTATACAGTCATTTAAAAAAAATTTTAACTGTAGATGGATACAATACCTTTATTTTTATGCGGTGCTGAGGATCAAACCCAGTACCTCACACATGCTAGGCAAGCACTACCACCCACAATCCCAGCTGGCCATATGCCTTCAAATACTTCAAAACATTTGGAAAACATCTGATCCAACTTTCTCAAATGGGCTGATCAGCCCGAGGCTTAGTGAGACTAAGTACCTTGCCCAGGTCACTGGCTATTTCCTGACAGAGTAGGGGTTCGACCTCATGTTTCCAACTCCATGGTACACTGCCCAGGGTTTGTTCCTGTCTTTTATTGCAGAAGGAGTCTTTATTGTCAGAAGTAGAGCTACCCTTAGGCCTCTTCTGGTCCTGCCTGTGCAGAGAACCCTACCAGGCCAGGTAAACAGGCTTGTGTCTGTACCTGCTCCTCCACTGCTCCATTCCTGCCTACACTGGCCCCTCCCGACCTCTCAGGAAACCTTCACTCTTTTTACTGTCTCTTTTCCGAGAGTGAATAGTCACAGGTGTGGCAATTCATTTGGAAAGATTTCTCATTCAGATGAATCATATCCTGGGCTAACTAATTAGGGGTTGTTCCCTTTGCATGTGAAAAGATGAGACCTCTGAAGTAAACTGCCAACAGTTCATTCATTGGACAAGCACTCAGTGTTAGGTCTCTTGGTGGAGGATCCATTTATCCCCGAGAATCCCTAATTGATAAGAGTATGCAGACAGGAGATCTGGGCGCAGTGGTATGTACCTGTTGAACTAGCTACTTGGGAGGCTGAGGCAGGAGGATCACTTGAGCTCAGGGATCCAAGGCCAGCCTGGGCAACATAGCAAAACCCCATCTCAAAACAAAATAGAACAAAACAAAAAGAGTTTAGACAGACAGAACCTAATGTTCTCCCCATTACTGATAAAAGGCTGTGTAGTTTAAGAACCAAATGCATCTTTTAGCAGAACCTAAGATCTAGGACTGTGCCAATACTAGAGCCCCACCCCAGGCCCATCAAGTAATAATCCCTGGAAGAGCCTAGGAATCTTCATTTTAAGAGCTTCCCTGTTAGAGCCAACCAGGGATAGGAACACAGTGCTAGGGCCCCCCTAGACTACATATCAATGCCAATCCTGAATGAACAGTTAATACTTACTTGTTTGGGGTCATGAAAATATATTTTCCCCAATTAAAAAAAAATTTAGTTGTATATGGACACATTACCTTTATTTTATTTTTATGTGGTGCCAGGGATTGAACCCAGTGCATGCTAGGCGAGCACTCTACCACTAAGCCACAAACCCAGGCCCCCAATTTTAAAAAAATAATTCAGTCCTTTATTTTAACTGTATGACACTTTACAAAACTACTTTCACTTGTTGTTGTTGTTGTTTTACCAAACCTATTGGGGCCCCCTGGTTTTGAGGATCTCACAGAGATACAAGCTTGCAGGCTTTGCTTCAATCTGCAAAGACTACCATGCTTGAAAACTGAGAGAATTATTACAGAGTCCGAGAGCATGTGTGTGGTAAGGGTTCCATCTGCATTCTCTACAGCAGTTCTCCCCTGTTAATGCTCAAGGTCTTCTCTTTGAGTAAATAAGAAGCCTTCAATTTCATGAAGGTAGTAAGTCTTGGTTAAACACTAAGCACCTTCTTTCCCCTCTTGAGTCCAAACACACACAAGTAACAACGTAATGAAGACAGTGAAAAATCTTCACGCCTTTAGTCCTGCATGTACTAGCTGGCAGACTTTTTGCACAATACTGAATCGCACCAAATCTCTGTTTCCTCATCTCCAAAATAGGTTTATCATGATAGATTTCTTCTTCATGACGTTATGAGATTTTATTTAAATTCCATGATAACCAATGTGCAATATTTGCACTAAATAAATAAATGGTAGCTATTATGATCATCAATATTACAGATTACAATATGCCAGGCCTCTGAATACTCTAAAGCTTTTGTACTAGATATGATCTAATTTGCTGTCTTACATTGAAACTTTGAATTTAATTCCAGATGTTATTTGCCCAGGGAAGGGCTAATAAATAATAAATAAACATACTATTTTGTTTAAGATTGGGGAGGTCACAGTTCCTAAATACCCAAGCCCAATTTTGATAAGCAGCAAGGGGTACAAACCACTGGCTTAGAGATTGCCCCCAGAAGGCTCTGAGATGGATCAGAACAGGATCTTAATCTACTTCAAGGCAACTGTAGCCCCAGTGTTGAAAATTCACTTTCATTCCTCTTTTCCATTCCAAATTATGTTTGGTCACATGGTTCAACATAGTATATCCAGAGGTTGGCAGTATGACTAAATGACAACATTAAAGCAGCAAATCTAATATTCTGTCCATTGGCACCTAAAATGACCTAACCCTGCTTCTACCTCATCAGCAATAACGGCTGTGGTTCTATATTGTTGCTCTAGCTGTCTTTATCCTGAGATTTCCCCTTCTGTGTTAAGGTCACCCTTAATATTTCTTCCCTTTGCCCAGGTCAAAGTGATCCAAGCCCAGTTTCCTTGAAGCTGCCCTGCTTCAAACTGTGCTGTCTCTGTAGAAGCAGCACTCACCTGTGAACAAAGCCGCAGTCCCCTGCCAAGGTCAAAATAACACATGGTTGGCATAAAGCCTTCTGCTCTGGCTACGTGGTTAAAGGTCAACCCCATATGATCTCATACAAGCCTCTACAGACCACTTTAGTCCAGACAACTGTGCACACCTACAAATTCTAGCCCCAAGCAAATCTTCTCAGTGGGTTTTTTTCTGGTTTGCAGATATATTCTTTTTTTTTTTTTAAGAGAGAGTGAGAGAGGAGAGAGAGAGAGAGAGAGAATTTTTTAATATTTATTTTTTAGTTCTCGGCAGACACAACATCTTTGTTGGTATGTGGTGCTGAGGATCGAACCCGGGCCACACGCATGCCAGGCGAGCGCGCTACCGCTTGAGCCACATCCCCAGCCCCAGCCCGCAGATATATTCTTGAGAAGATCCAACTGGTAGCCAGGTTCTATGCCTCGGTTCTAAACAAATTGAGAAACAGTTTGATAGCACATGATAGCATGTGCCTGTAGTTCCAGTTACTCGGGGAGACTGAGGCAGGAATGTCACCTGGGCCCAAGAGTCTGGGGCCAACTTGGGCAAGATTCCATTTCAAAACAAAAACAAACAAACAAAAATAAATAAATAAATAAATAAAAAGTTTGGCCAAAATGTCCCCTTTATAACCTGTAGGGACACAAGTTGAAGGATATAACATCTGTAGGCAAGTGGCCCCACTGGTAGTCTCCCCAAATTTTAGATGGAATTGCCTGATCTTAGGCAGTGCTGAGCTGGGCAGGCCCCCCACACCCTGATGGAGCTGAGGGGAACTTGTACTTTCTGTGTCCTGCTCATTCCTAAAATGAAACTGAGTTTATTTGAACATCCTTAGTTTATTCTTCCCAGTTTCAATTAGAGCAGTCCTATGCCTCTCCTGGAGAAGGTGTAAGTGAGTAAAAGGGTGGAAGAAGTCTTCCAATAAGCAAGGGAACACGATAAAAAATTATAACAAGCTGAGTGTGGTGGCACACACTTGGGATCCCAGTGACTCAGAGAGGCAGGAGCGTTGTAAGTTCAAGGCCAGACTGGGCAACTTATCGAGACCCTGTCTCAAAAAAGAAAAAGGACTTGGGGTTCAGCTCAGAGGTAGGGCTCAATCCCCAGTACAAAATAAGTCCTCCATGCTTATCTCCAAGCTGGTTACAAAGGTTGAATGTCACAATGCCATTACAAATACAAACAAAATATGATCCCAGAGAAGGGAAAACATTACATCAGTTTACAGAAAAGAATGCAAACTTAATCTAATTGGTACAATCAGAATGAAGAAATCATATACACAAAACAAGGATTCGAATGGTAAGAGGGAAAGTCCAAACAGAGAGAAAGAAAAATTTGTGGGAAAAATTTCCCCCGACAGTGTTGGGGATGGAACCCAGGGCATTTGCACATGCTAGTCAAGTGCTCTACTACTGAGTTATATCCCCAACCCCTATGGGATATTTTAATATTATTGAAGTATGACATCCAAAAGAAGAGTGGCAAAATAGTGTCAACGAATATAATATAAAAAGACAGAAAATATGATAGGGATATGAGAGACAATCCAACCAATGAGAATTTCTGAAAGAAAAATACAGAATCAAGGGTAACAGAAATATTTAGCAATCGGTTTGAGTGTACATGACTGATTCAAGTATGCCTGGGTCAGAAGCAACTGAGTCAGACACTGGTGCTCAGCATTTGGGCATCTGCTCAGATCATGATACCATCAACACTGCTTGTGACATTCAACTTTTGGAATCTGCCTGGAGACAAAACATGAGGACTCATCTTAGACTCCGAATGTAGGTGTGGTCAACCCTGACAATGTAAGAATGAAAGTACAGCTGAAAAAGTTGAAGGGGGTGCAGGGGTTGGTGAGGGAAAGAATAGGCAATACTCCTGAAGCTGAAGGGTTTTTTGTTTGTTTGTTTGTTTGTTTTGAATATATACATATGTGTGTGTGTATTTTTAGTTGTAGATGGACACAATACCTTTATTTATTAATTTATTTATTTTTATGTGGTGCTGAGGATCGAACCCAGGGCCTCACACATGCAAGGCAAATGCTCTACCACTGAGCTACAATCCTAGCCCCAAGGGTTTTATGATGCTAGGGACTAAACCTAGGGCCTTGTGCATACTAAGCATACACTATACCACTGAGCTCTATTCCCAACCCCATAAACTGAGGGGTTTTTTTTGTATTTTTGTAACGGGGATTGAACCCAGGGGCACTTAACCACTAAACCATATTCCCAGCCCTTTTTTGTATTCTTTAAAATTTAGAGACAGGGTCTTGCTAAGTTGCTTAAGGCGTCACTACGTTTCTAAGGCTGGCTTTGAACTCGTGTGATCCTCTTGCCTCATCCTCTTGAGCCACTGGAATTATAGGCATGCACCACCATGCCCAGATAAACTGAAGTTTTCAACGTTATTTAAAGCGAAAAAGGTAACCAGTAGAAACCAGGTATGGTGGTGCATGCCAAGCCCAGCTACTGGGAATGCTGAGGTAGGAGATTACAAGTTCTAGGCTAGCCTAGGCAACTTAGCAAGACCCTGTCTCAAAAAAATAAAAAGGACTAGGATTGTACCTCTGGGGTAAAGCAGCCCTAGGATCAATCTCTAGTACCAAAATAAATAAATAAATAAATAAGGCTGGGAATGGGGACTTGGGGCTGTAGCTCAGTGGTAGAGTGCTTGCCTCACACGTGTGAAGCACTGGGTTCAATCCTCAGCACCACATAAAAATAAATAAAGAGAGAGTGAGAGAGAGAGAGAGAGAGAGAGAGAGAGAGAGAGAGAGAGATTGTGTCTATCTACTAGAAAATACTTGAAAAAAAAAAAAGCTGGGAATGTAACTCAGTGGTAGAGTGTCTCTGAGTTCAATCCCCAGTCCTGGTGGGAGAAGAAAAGATAACCAGTAGAAGAACTAAAACTATTAGTAAAGAGAAAGGAGAGTGGTATGGAGGTATAAGCCCCTGGGTTCAATAATATAAATTGATATGTGAGGAAAAGCAGTATTAAATATACTCTTGTGTGTATAGAAGACCTTTGGAAGGAGATAAAGAAGAGGGTTACATTGGCTGCTTCTAGAGAAGAGGTCTGGGTAGGTGGAAGGTAGGAACAAGATCTGGAGGAAAACTTTCCTGGTCCTGATGTTCTTGTGCCTTTTGAATTTTTAAATTCCTATTCACAGAGTAAACAATTAAACATAAAAAGAAAAAGCAGTATAAAGATGTGCTTAGGAGTGTTCAAGGATATTTATTATACAGCATGCTGAATAATAGAAGGTTAGAAAAAGACAAATGTGTCTCCATAGATTGGTTAACAAGTTATGGATCAATCACAAGAATTTTTTTTTTTTTTTTTTTTTTTTTGCAGCTGTTAAAAAGAATGAGGCAGGGGTGGGGGAGGGCACAGCTCAGTAGTGAGAGCAGCGCTTGCATAGAATGCACAAGGCCCTGGATTCTGTCCCCAGCACTGAAAAAACAAATAAAAACACCCCCCAAATAGTAAAGTAATCTGGGCACTGTGATCCATGCATGTAATCCCAGTAACTCAAGAGGCTGAGGCAGGAGAATAGCAAGTCCAAGGCCAGCCTGTGCAAATTAGCAAGACTCTGTCTCAAAATAAAAATAAAGAGGGTGAGAATGTAGCTCACTGATAGAGCACCCCTGCGTTCAATCCCCAGTACCACATTAAAAAGAGAAAATAAAAGATTAAAATAAAAAAAATAAATAAAAAGGAGCAAAGTGCAGAACAGTATCATAGTGTGTAACCATTTATTTAGAATTCCATCCATTTGGGTCTGGGCAGTGTGGGACATACCTGTAATCCCAGCTACTAAAGAGGCTGCAGCAGAAGGATCCCAAATTCAAGATAAGCCTCAGCAATTTAGCAAGGCCCTGTCTCTAAATTTGTTTATTTGTGCTTGTGCTTTCATACTGTTTGCTTATGTGGGCAATGTGCTACAATCCACATTTATTCTCATATACAACAACCCAGACAAGGCTCCAGAGGGTTGAAACTCACTTGGTATCACTCCTTCCTCAGTCTCCTGAGGAGCTGGGATTACAGACACATGCCACCATGCCCATTTCTTATAACAGGTTTTTCATTTTGTGCGTATATATCTCATAAAAAAAAAACCAGAAAAGATAACAAGGCCACATGCAAACTAAACAACAAAATATAGAACTATCAAGTGGTATGGATGCCTCCCCAGAGACATATCTCCACAGGAAGTCAAATTACTATCAGAATGTTGCTGATGAGAGTGGCCTTAGTACAGGAAGGGGTCACATGATCCTGGTGACAGGCCTCTCAGTGCAAAAGCCACCAGATGCATGCTCCATCAGGGCTAGACCTGACATGTTTAAGGGGCCAGGACACCCTCTACTGTGGGGGGCCCCCAGACAGCTGGCATTCCCTCTGAATGGTCCAGCTGACTATGCCCACTCTGGGTGATACTTTCTTTTTCTTTTCTTTTTTTTGTTTTTTTGTTTTTCTTTTTTTTTTTTTTTTTTTTTGTAGTGCTGGGGATTGAACTCCCATGCATGCTGGGTAAACAATCTACCACTGAGCTGTATCTCTTAGCCTAACACCTTTCTTTCTTTCTTTCTTTCTTTCTTTCTTTCTTTCTTTCTTTCTTTCTTTCTTTCTTTCTTTCTTTCTTTTGACATAATACCTTTATTTTTATTTATTTATTTTATGTGGTGCAGAAGATGGAACCCAGTGCCTCATAAGTGCTAGGCAAGCACTCTACCACTGAGCTACAACCCTAGCCCAGACACTTTTTTTCTTTAGACATTAATATCTTATAACTATCTGACACTGAAGCTGAACCTATAGGCCTAGAGGTGACATTTTGAATTTCCACTTTGTCTTAAAAAATATTTTTTGGAGAGCTGTTCATCCCCTTTCTAAGTGCCTGTGCTCCCGTACTGCTTGCTTACCTGGGCATTGTGCTACGATTCACATTGACTCTCATTTACAACAACCCAGACAAGGCTCCCGAGGGTTGAAACTCACTTGGTATCACTCAGTAAGAACTGAGTTATTTCTCCTTTATAATAGTGGGAATATTTCCAAGGTTGCAAGCTGATTCTCCCAGTGTGGAGTGGGACACAACCGGGGAGGGAGCTAATGTTTACAGTATGCACTCAGTGTGTCACCCCACCCCCATGTTCCTCATGGCAAAAAGAGCAGGCAATACAGTCTGTACCCCAGCCCAGTGACAGCAGGCCATCAAGGCCCACACACAGGATCTTGGACAAGGCTGCACCAGTCCTTTGCTTTTAAATGAGGTGAAGGATTCAACCTTCCTAGTGGCCGTGGGTTGAGGCAGGCTTATCCAACATACACAGGTCTTCCCAGGTGCCCAGCTCTGGTGTGGGCAGGGCCTAAGACTTGGCTCTTTCTCTTGCCCGGACTTTCTCTTCTTAAGAGTTTGTTTCTAGCTTTTACTTCCTCTTTTAAGCTTCTTCCTGAGATATAGCCTCTGGCATAGAGCAACAATTGTTTCTACACTATCTGAACCTAGCTTGCCAACCTATATAATGTGTTTTATCTATTTATTTATTTTAGTTGTAAATGGATACAGTATCCTTTTTTAAAAACACCTTTATTTTTTTAATTGATTTATATGAAGTGCTGAGGATCCAACCCAGGGCTCTGCACTAGGCAAGCGCTCTACCACTGAGCCACAACCCCAACCCGGATAAGTATCTTTTTATGTTTTTATTTTTATGTGGTGCTGAGGATAGAACCCTGTGCCTCACATGTGTGAGGCAAGTGCTCTGCCCATGTGGTTTATTTTATTTTATTTTTTAAGACTTCAGGAATAGTTCATTTATTTTCAAATAGTTTTTGGCAATAACAATTTTTATATCTATCATTGATTTATTAGGAGATAGACATTTCTTTCAACATGTTTATATTATTTTAAATCTTTACAATTATAACTCAGAGAAAAATTATTATGTTTATTTTATTTTTTAAAATTTTTTTCTATTGATTTTTATTTTTTTTAAATACACGACAACAGTGGAATGCATTACAATCCTCATTATACATATAGAGCCCAATTTTTCGTATCTCTGTATATACCATGTGGTTTATTTTTATTTTGCAGTACTGGAGATGGATCTCAGGGCCTGGTGCATGCTAGGCAAGCACTTTACCACTGAGCATATCTCCAGTTTCTTCTGTGTTTTATCATGCTTCAAGAAGGTCTCTGTCCCATACCCAGCCTTGCGTTTTATTGCCCAAGTAGTTTCTGGGCTCTAGGACAGGGCGGTGGACAGAAGGGAAAGGAAACTATTGTATTTCCCTTACTCCTCATGTCAGTCCTATAGGATAGTTATTCTTTTTTTTTTTTTTTTTTTTTTAGAGAGAGTGAGAGAGGGGAGAGAGAGAGAGAGAGAATTTTTAATATTTATTTTTTAGTTCTCGGCGGACACAACATCTTTGTTGGTATGTGGTGCTGAGGATCGAACCCAGGCCACACGCATGCCAGGCGAGCGCGCTACCGCTTGAGCCACATCCCCAGCCCTAGGATAGTTATTATTCTTCTTGTCCATATGAGGGAAACTGAGATTCAAAAACTGAGATTCAAAGACAGTACTTCACCCAAGGTCAGAAGGCTACCAAGTGGCAGACATGATTTGAACTGGAACCATCTGGCCTTGAGCCCAGCACTCCATGCTCTGTTCTCTAATCCCTCCAAGGTGGCGGAGAAGCTGGAGATGCTAAAGAAGCAGTACGATGAAAAGCTGGCACAGAAGGAGGAGCTTCGCAAGAAGTCTGAAGAGATGGAGCTCAAGCTGGAACGGGCCGGGATGTTGGTGTCTGGGTTGGCTGGTGAAAAGGCCCGATGGGAGGAGACAGCAAAGGTGAGACGGGTCACAGCACCAGGCTCCCCTTCTGCTCATCCTGCCCATTCCTAGGGATCCATCCCCTTACCTCTGAGGGACAGTTAGGGAAAACAAGGTCACCTGGGTGTAGAGAAATCCAAGAATAGGCGGGTGGGAATCCTCCCCTCCCTCTCCTCACTTGTGGGGAAAATATGGAAGGAAAGGTGTTTATACCTTTGGGGGTCTGCTTCAGTGTTTGGACAGGGCTGAAAACACACAGAAGAACAGCCTGCTGACCTGACAGACCACAGATATATGCCCTCTTGTCTCTACCTCTCTGTTGTTATCACCAGAGCGTAAACATGGCTGTCAGAGGTGGGAAACTCCAAAGTGATTACAATCAGGCTAGAGATCTTCAGAGCACAAAAGTTTAAGGGAAGGAAAGAGTCTCTTTGATCTAGATAGGGTCCAGGGGGAAGTGCCTTCAAAAGCATTCCAAGTGTCTCCCAAAGGCCTGGGGCCCAGACAGCGTATACCTGCCTACTGTCTGCCAGGGCCTGGAGGAGAACCTGGGATACCTGGTGGGAGACTGTCTCCTGGCAGCTGCCTTCCTGTCCTATATGGGACCCTTCTTGACTAACTACAGGGATGAGATTGTCAACCAAATCTGGATGAAGAAGGTGAGCTGCGTGGGGCCTAAGTATGGAAGATAAATGAGCTCTTAGGGTGGGCTCTGGGAGCCAGGGCCTCTGGGAATATTAAGAGGTATAAGGATACTGCTGGACTCAAGCTGAAGTTTGGGATCCTTCTCTCCCCAGATCTGGGAGCTTCAGGTTCCTTGCTCACCTAACTTTGCCATTGAGAACTTCCTGACCAATCCTACCAAAGTTCGGGACTGGAACATCCAGGGGTTGCCCTCAGATTCCTTCTCCACTGAGAATGGTATCATTGTTACCCGTGGCAACAGGTAAGGATGTTGTAAGGAGTGAGAAGCAGAGGAGGGACAGAGCCTGTCTCCTAAATGACACTTCCTCCTTCAGGTGGGCCCTCATGATTGATCCTCAGGCCCAGGCCCTGAAATGGATTAAGAACATGGAGGGAAACCAGGTATAAAACTGGGGGGCTAATTGGGTCACCCCAATAGAATCCTCTCCCAGGCCTCTTCCTGAGGTTCTGTCCTGGGACTTGGTATTCCTCAATGTTCGTTCCATCTTTCCCCTTTGCTTTTAGGGCCTGAGCGTCATTGACATGCAGATGAGTGATTACCTTCGAGTCCTAGAAAAGGCCATCCAGTTTGGACACCCAGTGCTGCTTCAGAATGTGCAGGAATATCTGGACCCCACACTCAACCCAGTGCTCAACAAATCTGTAACTCGAATTGGTCAGATCCCAGGCTTAACGGTGGGCTTAGGTTGTGGGACAAGTCCTAGAGAGCAGCCAAGTGGGGCACTGGGGAGGAAAGGGTGGCTCCTTGGCTGTGTCTTCTACTTCCTTGTTCCTTCGTACAGACAGGCTTGGACTGGGCCTTTAAAACAGGCTCAACCACTACCCCAGAGGTTATTGGAAAATGGATCAGCTCATACCTGGTCATGTAGGACTCTTGTCCTTGACCCTTTTTGTGATTGCAGGTGGTCGGCTGCTGATGCGCATTGGTGACAAGGAGGTGGAATACAATCCCAATTTCCGTTTCTACATCACCACCAAGCTCTCCAATCCCCACTATAGCCCAGAGACCTCAGCCAAGACCACCATTGTCAACTTCGCTGTTAAAGAACAGGTGGATAAGAACTGATGCCCAGACTGAGCTAGGATGAAGCAGGAAAGGCTATAGAGTTTAGGTGGAAGAAGCTCAGAGTAAAAGGCTATGCTTGAGTCTGGCAACTGAGGATGAGGGTCTTGGGAGGCATAAAGGGAAGAAAGGAGTGAGACCCTCACCATGAGTGCTGCTACTCCCAGGGACTGGAGGCCCAACTCCTGGGCATCGTGGTTCGAAAGGAGCGGCCTGAACTGGAGGAGCAGAAAGATTCCCTGGTTATCAATATCGCTGCTGGCAAGAGGAAGCTCAAGGAGCTGGAGGATGAGATCCTCCGGTGAGATCTTGCCCCTCCTGCCCACTGTCCCATTGGTCTGTTCCCAGCTGGTCCTGCAAAGCTAGCTAGCATCCCAGAGGCCGGATGATCCCCTTCTCTCCAGCTCAGTACCCAAACCCCTCAATCCATGTGCCCTTTGGCTTCCCCTAGGTTGTTGAATGAGGCTACAGGCTCCTTGCTAGATGATGTGCAGCTGGTGAACACCCTGCAGACATCCAAGATAACTGCTACTGAGGTGACAGAGCAGCTGGAGACCAGTGAGACCACGGAGATCAACATTGACATGGCCCGCGAGGTAGGCTCCAGCACCCTGCAGCTGCCCCTGGCTAGCCACCAAGAAGCAACTCTGATGATGTTGACTAAAGGCCCCTTTTCCTTCTCTGAGCCTCTGCTGGATGCCCTGCCCCTCTGTGACTCTGACTCTGTCCTTCCTGATGCAGGCTTACCGCCCGTGTGCTCAGCGAGCGTCAGTGCTGTTCTTTGTGCTCAATGACATGGGACGCATCGACCCCATGTACCAGTTCTCATTGGATGCCTACATCAGCCTCTTTATCCTCAGCATTGACAAGAGCCATCGAAGCACTAAGCTGGAGGACCGCATTGACTACCTGAATGATTACCACACCTACGCTGTCTACAGGTCTGATGGTCTGCCCCACATGAGCCAGGCAGGAGGCCAAGTGACTGCCTCTAATTCTTCTCCTTGGGCTATTTCTAGCAGAGTACTTTCCCAGGACACCTTCCATGGTCCACTGTTCTCCTCTCCTTACAATTTTCCTGGGAAGCTCATCCATTAGAATCATCTATGGGTTGCTTACTCATTTTAATACCCTTAGCTCCCCATTGCACTTTGGATATGGATATACATCTGTCTACTATACCAGCACTTCTCTAATGCTAATGCACACATAAGGCACCAGGGGTCTTGTTAAAATACAAACTGGGATTTAGGAGATCTGTGACAGGGCCTGAGATTCTGCATCCCTATCAAACTCCCAGAGGAGCTGTTGTTTCTGGTCAGTTGATCATATTTTGAATTCTCTACCTGGACATTCTACAGATCCCTCAAGTTCAACTTGTTTCAGATCAGACTCAAAATCTTCCCTCTTCCACCAGGGTCCTCATCTTCAAATGACACCAATAACCACCACCCAGTCATTCAAGCCAGAAATGAGGAGTTGTCCTTGACTCTTCCCTCTCAAATCAGTCACCCAGTTCTGCTCATGACTATTTCTGCAAACCACTCCCCTGACCCACCTCATTCTCCCCACTGACTGCGATAGCTGGACCTTGATGCAGGTCTTCATTATCTTCCTTTCTTAATTGCACAACAGTCCCTCAACATGTCATCCTACTTTTCAATTTGTCCCTCTCCATGTGTCCTCTCAGAGATGCCATGTGAGCCTTTCAAACACACAAAGCTGACCCTGTCACTCCTTCGGTGATTGTCTCATCTCCGGTGGCCCACAAACCCTCTGTGGCCTGGCCTCCACCTGCCTCGGCCTCCCTCTTCCCCAGCTCACACCAACTGTCCTGGCACCACTGCCTAATCCAGCCCCTGCCCCTGTCCCTGCCCCATGCTCTTCTCACCCACTGGCTTTTGCCTATGCTCTCTGAGCTCTCCTGGGAGGGCTCACTTCTCTGCTTCTCTCACCACCCAATCAACCTGCTGCTCCCCATGTATCCACCAGATAAGGCTGGGCGTCCCCATCCTGCATTCCCTTAACACCCCTGCCACCTCATTACAGTGCTCTGCACACCTTCCTAACAAATGGCTCCTGTGTCTCTGTGTCAGAGCAGGTGGCCTCCTGACTCTGCCATGACCTCCACAAGGACAGAAACAGAGGCTGACTCATCTTTGTCTTTAAGACTTAGCAGAGTGCCTGGCAGGACAGTGGCGGGGGGCAGGGGATCAATATTTTGTTTCCTAATAAGAACTGAGTACCTAATTTCCAGTGAACTTTGGGAAAATCATGCCACCTCTCAAGGCCCATAGTGCCTGGCTGTTGCCAGGAGGTTCGGTTTAAGTTCTAAGGCCTTTCTTCTGCGTAAGGCTCTGTGTTCCTAGGATCTTTATTCAGTGAGCATTTGTGTTGGATATCCCATCTCCACTTCGCCCTACTCATTCCATCCTCCCTGTCCCCTTCTCCCAGGTACACCTGCCGCACCCTTTTTGAGCGCCACAAGCTACTATTCAGTTTTCACATGTGTGCCAAAATTCTGGAGACTTCTGGCAAGCTCAATATGGACGAGTATAACTTCTTTCTGCGTGGGGGTGTGGTGAGTCGAGCAGAGGGCACATCTCAGCATGGGTGACCAAGGCTGGGGATGAGGGCAGGTGTGATGAGGACACTGGACCCGGGGGTTAGGCCCAAGCCTTCAGCATGTGAGCTGAAAAAAATCATGCCAGGAGCAGGTGCCCAGTGAGTTCCCTGGGGCTGTGGAGGTGACTTGTCATGCCCCCCCCACACATAGTACAGGCTGGGCCTTGGGGCACGCCTCACCTGTGACCCACCTCTCACTGTGATCTTGCCACTGTTTTGCTGCCTCTCTGTCCACTCCTTTCCCAGTCTTAATTCCATGGTCTCTATCACAGTCTGTCCCTTCCAGTCATCTCCACCCTTTGTTCCTCTGTCTTTTGTGTTGTATATACTTGGCAAAACCACCAGTCTGCTAGATCTAGCTCCTCTTCCCTCTCTGACCCTGTGTAGCTGAGGCAGCTGAGCATGGCTGGAGAAAAGCACATCCACACTGACTAGATTCTCTTTAAATCCATGATCATGAGCTTCACATGGATATTTAAAGCTACCAGACAACCCGGCTGCCTTTCCCTCCCTCTAGGATAGCAGTTCATTTCTTTGGCCACCTTCCCTTTATCTCTCAATTGGATTCTAGCCACAGCCTTCCAGCACCCTCTACTAAGCTCTCAAATCAGTAACTCCAGAGGGCTTTTTAAGGTGGGCACCACTGGAGAGGATTCCCCATCACTGATGTCTCCCACTGTCCAGCCCCTCCCTCCAGATGCACAGGCTGCCTTGCCTCCTCTATAGCTCTGTCACATCTCACCTTAGGGCCTGTGCCCTGGCTGTGCCCTGTGTGCTGGGAAACTATTCCTCCAGGTATTCACTTGGCCCTCTCTTACAAGCCTAACCTCAAGGAGGCCTTTGCACTTGTGTGAGTTCTCTCTCTCTTTATCTCTCCCTGCCCCCCCCCCCTTGTTCTGGGGATTGAACCCAAACCCAGCCCTGATCTTCTTTTTGTTTTTTGGTACCAGGGATTGAATACAGGGGGCGCTTAACCACTGAGCCACGTCCCCATCCCTTTTTTTGTATTTTATTTAAGGACAGGTTCTCACTGAGTTGCTAAGTGCCTCGCTAAGTTGCTGAGGCTGGCTTTGAACTCATGATCTTCCTGCCTCAGTCTCCCAGGCTGCTGGTATTACAGACGTGGGGGTGTGGTGAGTCGAGCAGAGGGCACATCTCAGCATGGGTGACCAAGGCTGGGGATGAGGGCACCACCATCCCCAGCTTCTGATCTTCTTATTTAATACTTCACACTACCTCTTAGCACTTCCAATCTCCTTTACCCCCTCAGCTTATTCTGTTTCTTCTTGGCACTGCCATCTTTAATATACTAGATAATTTACTTTCTTGTTACATTCTTGGTTTGTAACCTGCCCATGGGTTCCTAACCCCATGATGGAAAATAACTTCCTCAAGGGCATAGATATACATCAGATTTGTTCAGTGACATATGCCAGCTGCTTAAAACACATATAACAATAAATATGTGTTAAAAAATTGGGCACCGTGGTAGTCCCAGGTACTTAGGAAGCTGAGGCAGGAGGATTGCTTGAATGCAGGAGTTTGAGGCCAACCTGGGCAACATAGCGAGACTCCATCTCAAAAAAAAAAAAAAATTGGTAAAAAGAGAGGTTGGGGATATAGCTCGGTTGGTAGAGTGTTTTCCCCACATGCACAAGGGCCTGGGTTCAGTCCCCAGCACCACCAAAAAGCAATTGGTAAAATGAATGAATGTGTGAATGAATTGTGAAAAGGTTTGTGCTTCTCAGTAGAGTAAGGCCATCAATTAAGGTTAATAAGGTTGAGGGCTGGAGATAGAGCTCAGTTGGTAGAATGTTTGCCTCACACCCACAAGGCCCTGGGTTCAATACCCAGCACCACCAAAAGGCGCAAAAAAAAAAAAAAAAAAAAAAAACCTTAATAAGGTTAATAAAGTTTGGCCGTTCATAACCCACTTGAATCAAATGTATGAAATATGATATGTCAAGAGCTATGTAATGTTTTGAACAACTAATAATAAAAAAAATAAAATAAAGCCTTTTATAACAGAAATAATAATAATTATAATAAAGTTTGGCCATCAAACCACCAGAGGGCGCCAGCTTCTTACAGTTCAATTGTGATAGCTGACAGTAGTGAGTCCTAACTGCAGCTGGTCCTATTTATTCCTGGATAAAGGAGAATTCCCATCCATCTTGGATTCATCTCCTCATTCACTCTATTTCATGCAAGACCAATTTTGGCTTTCTTACAAAGAAGGCGGAGAAGAAGGAGAAGAGGAGGAGGAGGAGGAAAGGGTGATGGAGGGGAGGGAAGAGAAAGGAAGAAAAGAAAAGAAATGGGAGAGAATAGTTAACTTCAAAATATATATGATTTTTGATAGACAGCAATTGCACATTTTTCTACATTTTTATTGGTGCATTATAGTTGTGCATAATGAGATTTGTTGTTACATATTTGTACATGCATACAATATAACAATGTAATTTGGCCAGTATCACTCACCAGTACTTTCTATACCCTTTCCGCCTCCCACCAGTTGGTCCATTTCCTCTACTGATCTCCATTTGATTTTTATGAGATCCACCCCCACCTTTCTTTTTCCTTTTTCCTTTCTAGCTTCTGCATATGAGAGAAAACATACAATCCTTGACCTTCTGAGTTTGACTTATTTTTGTTTTTTAACCTGATGGTCGCTGGTTCCATCCATTTTCCTGCAACATAATTTCATCTTTATTTATGGCTGAATAAAATTCCACTGTGTATATATACCACATTTTCTTTATCCATTCATCTGTTGGTGGACATGTAGGCTAGTTCCATTGTTTGGTTATTGTGAATTGTGCTGCTATAAACATGGGTATGCATGTATCGCTACAATATGATGACTTTAATTCTTCAGGGTAAATACTGAGATATGGAAAAACTGGGTCATATGGTGGTTCCCTGCCTAGTCTCTCGAGGAGCCTCCATACTGATTTCCATAGGGGTTGTAGTAACTTACAGTCCCACCAACAGTATAAAAGTGTTCCTTTTTCTGTACATCTGTCTAGTATTTATTATTTGTATGCTTGATTGCTGTCATTCTGACTGCTGTGAGATGAAATCTCAGTGTAGTTTTGATTTGGCAGTGTTGTACATATTTATGGGATACATTGTGATACTTCAATATGCATATATAGTATGTAAAGATCAGATCAGGGTAATTGGCATAGGCATTCCTTCAAACTTTTATCATTTCTTTTCTAGGAACATTCAAAATTAATAACTCTTCTTTTGAGGTGTTCTCATCAGTCTCTTCTGCCTCTCTCCTTCCCTTCAAGGTCCTGGATCGGGAGGGTCAAATGGATAACCCATGTACGAGCTGGCTGGCGGATGCCTACTGGGACAACATTACAGAGCTGGATAAACTGACCAACTTCCATGGACTCATGAATTCTTTTGAGCAGTATCCTCGGGACTGGCACCTGTGGTACACCAGTGCTACCCCAGAGAAAGCCATGCTGCCAGGTACCCAGGCCTCAGAACCTCCCCCTGTTTGCTATTCTCCTTCCCTCCATTCAGCCTTTGTTTGCCCTTCCCTTTATTCTTCCTCCCTCTCCCCAGCTCCCCTCCACTGGATGCTCTCCCCACAGGTGCCTCTTTGTTTCCATTCTGGGTCCTTTCAGACTCTCTCCCTCTGCATTTATTTTCCTCATCCCCAGGTGAATGGGAAAATGCCTGCAATGAGATGCAACGAATGCTGATTGTTCGCTCCCTGCGCCAGGACCGGGTGGCATTCTGTGTCACTTCTTTCATCGTCTCCAATCTTGGCTCCCGCTTCATTGAGCCACCTGTGCTAAACATGAAGTTGGTCAGTGGCTCTGCCTCCTGTGCTCTGTTGTGGTCTCCTCAAGCTCGCTGTCTTGCCTCGGCTCTGGGGCTTTCCTTCCTGAGGCTATCCTTGTGTTTCTAGGTAATGGAAGATTCAACTCCGAGATCCCCACTGGTCTTTATCCTGTCCCCGGGAGTGGACCCCACGAGTGCCCTGCTCCAGCTGGCAGAGCACACAGGCATGGCCCAGCGCTTCCATGCCTTATCCCTGGGCCAGGGCCAGGCCCCTATTGCTGCTCGGCTCCTCCGAGACGGTGTGATTCAGGGTCAGTGTCCACGCCTTCTTTCACACTCATACTCAGCCCTGGTCCTCTGACTCCAGTCATAGTACTGTGACTCTAATAGCTCCCACTTTTCCACAAGGCCCCAGGAGTGGCAGACTTGGGTATTGGACACCACCCCCACTGCCACCAGGTGGAAAGAATAAGGAATGTTTCCCTCTGACACCAGCATCTCCTTACAGGACATTGGGTGTTTCTGGCAAACTGCCACCTGTCATTGTCTTGGATGCCTAATCTGGACAAACTGGTGGAACAGCTGCAGGTGGAGGACCCTCACCCTTCCTTCCGTCTCTGGCTCAGCTCTAGTCCCCACCCAGACTTCCCTATCTCAATCCTGCAGGCCAGCATCAAGATGACCACAGAGCCACCAAAGGTATGGGTGGCTATCGAGGACTCGCATCAACAGAGTCATCTGGTCTGTGTTTCCTCTTGATGGCATCAGAGAGAGAGGTCTTAACTATAATAACAACACAACTTTGTTTGATTTTATTGTCCTCTAAAAACATTGAATCTCTCTTCTTTGTGCCAAACTCCTAGAACATAATAGTAACATCTAACATTTCTTGAGTGATTATTATGTGCCAAGCAGTTTTCTAAATTCTTTTCATTTGTTAACTCATTTAATACACATATACACATACAACATCATGTAAGAACTGTCACCCCCAATTTACAGATAGGAAACTGAAGCACAGGAAAATGTGAGTATTCCAGAGTCAGAATATGGGTAGTTGTGCTCCCAAATTCTTTTTGTGGGGAGTGGGGTACTGGGGATTGAACTCAGAGGCATTTACCACTAAGTTATACTCCCAGCCCTCCCTCTCTTTTATATTTTGAGACAGGGTCTCCCTAAGTTGCCCAGGTTGGCCTAGAACTTGTGGTTCTCCTGCCTCAGCCTCCCAAGTAGCTGGGATTACCAGCATGGGTGTCTGTGCCCAGCATAGTTTCTGTGTGTGTGTGTGTGTGTGGCCGTGGGTGATAGAGATTGTACCAGGGGTTCCTTTTTATTTATTGTTTATTTTGAGACAGGATCTCGCTAATTTACCAAGGCAAACTTGTGATTGTGATCTTCCTGAGTTCTGGAATTGCAGGAGTAAGCCACCATGCCCAGCCCAATTCTTTCCTTCAAATTGCAGAAACTTCCTGTTTCCCAACATTTCCTTACATTCCCTTCCTAAAGTCACACTTCCTGGACTCCTAGTCTCGTTCTCCTTCCTTCTAATGCTCTAAAAAGTTTTATCTCCAATATTACAAGCTCACCATTGAAATGCAATGATACTTATCTTTTAAAATCTGCTCATGTCATTATACCCCACCCACATACCCCCTAGTAAGTTATTTTGGTAGCTTTTTATTGCTCTTCCTTGAGTTCAAAAATCACACCATATGAAAAGCACAGGGACCTGCTTGTCAGTTACCTACAAAGAAGTACTCTGAACACATTTCATACATTTATCATTCTAACCCTCCTTGCCCACCCTGGGGTAGTTGACACAGTTGACTGTCCCTGGCTTCTCTGACACAGTACTACTGTTTCTCCATCTGTCTGTTGACACATCATTTATTACTTCTGTTTCCTTTTCCTCTTTGCCTGTGGTCCTATCTCGGGACGTAGTCCTTGATTCCTGACTTCTCTCATTCTACATTTCCTCTTTTCACAAGTTCATGGAGAAGTTGTCGTTTTTGTGATTTCAACTCTTAATTCTTGTCTCTGGCTCCAATGCCAAGCTCAGTTCTAGATCTGAATTGCCATCCAATTACAAAGCATTTTCTCTTGTCACACCAGGCCCATAAACCTCACACTCTTAAATAGAAGATATCAGTTCCTTCAGTATCATTTACCTTCTCTTCCCATTTTCGTTACTGGCACTACTATTTTAAAAAATAATAATAATATGTAAAAAATTTTTGCCTTTATTTTTTCTGCCAATGAAAGTATTCTGTGCCCCTTCTCCTTTTGGACTGGTGATTGAACCCAGCAGTGCTATACTACTAGGTGAAATCCCCAGCCCTATTTATTTATTTGGGTACTAAGGATAGACGACAGGGGCTCTTGATCACTGAGCCACATCCCCAACCCCATTTTGTATTTTTCTTAGAGACAGGGTCTCACTGAGTTGCTTAGCCCCTCATTTTTGCTGAGGCTGACTTTGAACTCACAATCTTACTGCCTCAGCCTCCTAAACTGCTGGGATTACAAGCATGCACCATTACACCCTTATTTTTTACTTTGAGACAGGGTCTCACTAAGTTGCTTAGGGCCTTGCTCATTTGCTGAGGTTGGCCTTGAACTTGTGATCCTCCTGCCTCAGCCTCAGTCTCAGCCTCAGCAACTTCTGAGGCCCTAAACAACTTAACGAGAACCTGGCTCAAAATAAAAAGAGCTAGGGACATAGCTCAGTGGTAAAGCACTCCTGAGTTCAATCCCAGTACAAAAAACAAAAACAAACAAACAAAAAATCAGGTCAAATAGTCCAGAAATTAGTCACCAACATAACAGAATATTTTGCAACACACACACATTTTCCAGTGTTGGGGATGAAACCCAGGGCCTCAGTTATGTTAAGCAGAAGCTCTGCCACGGAGTTACATCCCCAGCCCCTTCTCTTTTAAGAATCCATTTATTTTCTTTTTTAATTTTAGAATCTTTTTTGGTCTTATAAGAGAAACGTGCATCCTGTGATGAGCAGAGGTGTGTAAATTTGGAGGAAGTGATGCTGAGGAGTGCTTAATAAAAGTGAAAGGCAATGATGAGTCTGAAGGAGAATCTAAGAGGAGGGAGACAGAATGGCTCTGCAATGAGGAGGATCCAGTGGAGAGCAGGTCCTTAGTCCTGGTTGGGTCCAAGAGAGCTTTTTTTCTGCTGCAGATGCGGGACTTCCCCATGATCCACCAAACCATCAATGAGAGCAGAAAGTTCAGGGTATACTTGGTAAAACGGAATTTCTTCTGGGAGCTGACAGATATTCATCAGTTTAATATTCTTAAATAGAAAAGTCACATGTTATTCCAGAAAAGCTGTAAGAATAAGAATAGTACAAGGACACACCCACTTATGTTACACAGATTCATATGTTAACTTTTTGCTCCATTTGCTATATCATTGATAAATCCCTCCCTCCCTCTCTCTCTCTACCTCTCATCAGGGGCAGCCATGCACACATGCATGAAAGCACATGCACACACACAGACTTTTTGTCTGAACCATGTTAGAGTATATTACATATATCATAATTCTTTACCACTAAATACTTCACTGTATTTCAGTGTGAAGAATCCAATCCTAAGAACAGGATGTTGTACATGATTGCAATGTGCTCAGCTTCTTCAATAAATTTAACACCAATACTATATTTTTATTTAACCTATTCTACATATTCCAATCTTGTGAAATAAACCAACAATGTCCTTGATAATCCACCACCTACACACACACTACCACAATCACCACTAAATCCATCCTAAGACCAGATATCCCAATTTTGTCCTTTGAAGAAGGCCAATTTTTGCATCAGGAAATACAAAGGCAGTCCAGATAGTTAAGGGTACAGAGGTTCATCTGAGTTTTATTTTAAATAAGAAAGTCCCTAAAGCTGGGCTTGGTGCTGTATGCCTGTAATTTCAGCTATTCCAGAGGCTGAGGTAGGAGGATTGCAAGCTCCAGGCCAGCCTGGGCAACTTAGCAAGACCCTGTCTCAAAATAAAAAGCAAAAAGGACTTGGGCATGTAGCTCAATGGTAGAGCATTTGTCTAGCATGTCCTAGGTTCTGTGTTAAATCCCCAGCAACACACACACACAAACACACGTCCCTACAAGCACAGCCAGTTGCCAGTGTAAGGTATGGTTCTAGAGCATATTATTGGATTACTTCCTTTTATCTAGTGTTTTTATTAGATATTAAGTAAGTCATATTTATATCTGCTTAACACAAATATTTACAAGATATATACAGGATATAAGGATCATGATTCAAGAATACCTGTGTGTCCACCAATCTTCTTTTTTCAGGGTTAGGCTTTGAACCCAGGGTCTTGCACATGTTAAGTATAGGCTCTACCATTGAGCTACATCCTCAGTCTTGAAATTTTATTTTTTTTCCACATGGATAACCAGTACCATTTATTGAATAGTTCACAATTATCTTTCTGATCCATAATGACTGCTCAGCCTTAAATCATGCTTTAATATATGTATGGGTTTTGGGGTCCTTTTTTCTGTTCATTGGTCAAGTTTTTTTTTATCCTGGGATCAATACTTATAGATTTATTCACTATATAGATTTATAATGATTCTCAATAACTGGTAAGGCAAATTCTCTAAACTTACTATTCTTCAGGGTATTCTCAGCCTTTTATTTTCCAATATAAAGTTTAGAATTAGCTTGTCAAATTCCCCCAAAAAAGATTTATTGAATAATTTGGGGGAAAATTAACATCTTTAGAACAGTGAACCTAATCCATGAATATAGTATGTTTTGCCATTTTTTAATGTCAATAACATTTTGTAATTTTCTCCATAAGTATTTGTATATTTTAATGAGATTTGTTTCTAGTTACTTTACATATTTTGATGACATTGTAAATAGCATTTTTTTAAATGATTTTTTTAATATTTATTTTTTAGTTCTCGGCGGACACAACATCTTTGTTGGTATGTGGTGCTGAGGATCGAACCCGGGCCACATGCATGCCAGGCGAGCGTGCTACCGCTTGAGCCACATCCCCAGCCCCATGTAAATAGCATTTTTAAAAATCACATTTTTGTTATTGCTATCCATTATTCTCACTTCAAGTTTCTCATTGCTCTATCCTATTGATCATAGATAAGTTTTCTTTAAGTGACAGGGATGTAGCCAAAGGGATATGCTTAGCATGCATGAGGACCTGGGTTCAATCCCCAGCACCAAGAAAACCATTCTTTAACATATCACTCATCCAGCTCTAGGTATAATGGTGGTGTCTGCCTGTAATCATAGTGACTCAGGAGGCTAAGGCAGAAGGCCAGCCTGGGCAACCTAGTAAGAGCTGTCTCAAAAAGAGCTTGGGATGTAGCTCAATAGTAGAGTGCTCCTGGGTTAAATCAATCCCAGTGCCACAGGGGAAAATAAATCCTACTCAAGATAGAGTGTGGCTCCATGATGCCTGGAAAATCAAGTCCAAATGTCTCAAATGATCATTCTTCATAACATGGTCCTTCTTTCCCCACCTATGCATCTGCATTTGACTTCATCCAGACTCATCCTCTCACTTAGTTTCTTCTTTGGGCCTTTTTTCCTTTAATTCCTTCTATCTTCAGGGAACCAAGATCCTCCTCTCAAGTCTAATCATAATCATATCCTACTCATTTGTAAGACATAGTTCAATTCCTAACTTGTTCAAGGAGCTTGCTAAATCCAATCACACAGAATGTTCTTCCTTAATCATACTGATGATATACAATGTCCTTTTAAATCTATAGTGAACCTTTGCACTTAATTCTGCACATTTTTGTCAATTAGCAGTTACATGGGATTATGGGTGTAGCTCTGGGGTAATGTGCTTGCCTGGCATATGCAAGATCTTGATTTTAGGGCTGGGGACATAGCTCAGTTGGTAGAGTGCTTGCCTTGAATGCACAAGGCCCTGGGAACCACTAAAAACAACAACAACTTGATTTCAGCCCCCATCACTGAAAAACAAAGCAAAACAAAAACCATCACCACCACCACCACCAACAACAACAACAAACAGTTGAACTGGATGTGGTGGGACACACCTGTAACCTCAGTGACTCAGGACCCTGATGCAGGAGCATCACAAGTTTGACGCCATCCTCAGCAACTTAGTGAGAACCTGTCTTAAATAATAAATAGAAAAGGACTGGGGATGTGGCTGGTGGTAAAGCACCCCTGGGTGGTTCAATCCCCAAGCACAAAACAAAAACAAAACATAACAAAGTTGAATGTATTTGTCTTTGCTTTTGTTCATATTTTCTGACACTCCCAAATTGAGTTGGTTGACCTATCCTTGAGAACACCACGGCTGAGAGTATCAAATGTAGAGGATCAAATGTACAAGCCACTGACCTATACAGGGCCCATGTGTGAATCAGGTAGAAAAAGGTACTTAATTTTGTAAATGGGTGCACATGTTGGCATGCAGATCAAGGGTTAGATTTCAAACTCCATTCACCTCTTAAACCAGTGCCTCTGTGCAGTGAACAACCTCCACAACTGTACATGGTTGTGCTAGTGGCCAGACTAGGCATGGAATATGTCACCTTACCTGTGTATTTCATTGCTCCTAGGGACTAAAGGCCAACATGACACGTCTTTACCACCTGGTATCGGAACCACAGTTTTCCCACTGCACCAAACCTGCCAAATATAAGAAGTTGCTATTTGCACTCTGCTTCTTCCACTCTGTATTACTTGAACGCAAAAAGTTCCTGCAGCTTGGCTGGAACATTATCTATGGCTTCAATGACTCTGATTTTGAGGTTTGTGCTAGCCAGGGGTCCCACATCCCAGTCTTCTTTCCTGATATTTCCTGCCCCATGGCAGCCCTTTGGGAATATTGGCTGACAGAAAGCCTGTGTTAAAAGCCCCTTTAGGAGAGATCCTGTCATAACTGTATGTGGGGCTGGGGTTGGGACAATGCACAGGTGTCAGAGAACCTGCTGAGTCTCTATCTGGATGAGTATGAGGATACACCCTGGGATGCACTCAAGTACCTCATCGCTGGTGTCAACTATGGTGGACATGTCACAGATGACTGGGACCGGCGCCTGCTTACAACCTACATCAATGACTGTTTCTGTGACCAATCTCTATCAACTCCATTCTACCGGTAAGGGGAAGGTGACACTGAGCAGGGGACAAAAGGACACAGACCAAGTGGCAAGGATTGGGGGCAGGGGAAGTGTTTGAGCAGATAGCATAAGATTGAGAGAAGACCGAGTTTGTAGGTCTGGGAGGGGCAACAAGAGCCAGGAACTGGACAAACAGGACATGCACAGGGACAAACAGGACATGCACAGGGACTGGGGTCTTGGTCTGGCATAGAAACCCAAGTTCTGGTGACATGGTGACAGTGATGCTGTGGCTCCCCAGGTTGTCAGTCCTAGAGACTTATTTCATTCCAAAAGATGGAACCCTCGCCTCTTACAAGGAATACATCAGCTTGTTACCTAGCATGGACCCTCCCGAGGCCTTTGGCCAGCACCCCAATGCTGATGTGGCCTCCCAGATCACAGAAGCAAGAACCCTTTTTGAGACTCTGCTTTCTCTGCAACCCCAAATCACACCCATCAGTGCTGGTGGCCAGACCCGGGAAGAGAAGGTAGGACCAGGCAGACCCCTGGTGGGGAGTGTTAAGGAGGAAAGGCTGTGCTGAGCTCATGCTTCCTCAGGTCCTTGAGTTGGCTACTGATGTGAAACAAAAGATCCCCGAGATGATTGACTATGAGGGGACCCGAAAACTGCTGGCTCTCGACCCCTCCCCACTCAATGTGGTTCTTCTGCAGGAGATTCAGAGATACAACAAACTCATGGAGACCATCCTGTAATATGGAGAGGGGCTCTGTGGAATGGGAGAAGGGGAAGGGGAAGGCCTTCACCTCCTGGCTGGGTATGGCTCTCCCATGCCCAGCCAAAGTTCAAACACTCCACCTACTTCATCCTGCTTAGGTTCTCACTGACAGACCTAGAGAAGGGCATCCAGGGCCTCATCGTCATGTCAACAAGCCTGGAAGAGATTTTCAATTGTATTTTTGATGCCCACGTTCCTCCACTCTGGGGAAAGGCAAGATTATACTACTGTTGATTAAACCTGTGCTAACCAATGAGCTCTCCTCTCACCACACCCCCATCTTCTGATTCTAGGGAGGGCCAGAATTTGAGGTTGCATTGTGGCTCTACCATTCACTGGCTGTGAGACTCTGCACAGTTTAATAACTTACAAACTTACTCAGAGAAAGTTACTAACCTCTCCAAGTATGTTTCAGAGATTTCCAGTACTGTGCATAATAGTCAATAGGTACTTTATTAATAGTACAGATTGAGAAATCTGAAATGTTCCAAAAATATGGAACTTTTTTAAGTGCCAATATGATGCTTGAAAAGTTTGATTTTGGATTTTCAGACTAATGATACTCAGCTGGTAAAGTCTGTCAAATATTCCCCAATCCAAAACAACAAACATTCTCCAAAATCTGGAACACTTCTGGCCCCAAGCATTTCAGATAAGGGATGCTCAACCTGTATTGAGGTCACTGTTATTAATTGTTGTCATTTTCTGTTTCTTTCTTGGGAATTGGCTTTTGGAGAGTTGTTGTCCAACTGTTTTGGAGAGTTTTTGGTTGAAGAGCAGGGGCTGACACCACATTGTCTTCCCATAGCCGCTCAGGTGCTCAAATAAAGTTCTGAATGTATGATGGAATGAATGAGCACAGGCACTGCCTCCTCCCCCAGGCATATCCCTCACAAAAGCCACTGGCTTCATGGACCCGGGACCTGGCCATGCGTGTGGAACAGTTTGAGCTGTGGGCTAGCCGGGCACGGCCTCCTGTGATCTTCTGGCTCTCTAGTTTCACCTTTCCCACTGGGTTCCTTACTGCTGTGCTGCAGTCATCAGCTCGTCAAAACAATGTGAGCAATGTGGAAAGGGGGAAGTGGGAGGGATGCTGGGGGATATGTATTTACTCTCCTCTCTGGGCCTCCCTTATTCTCACCTTCAATCCTCAGATTTCAGTGGACAGTCTCTCCTGGGAATTTATTGTTTCCACAGTGGATGACAGCAACCTAGTGTATCCACCCAAGGTGGGAATTGGATAAGCTTTGGGCTCTGAGAAAAAGGGGATTTGGTGGAGGAGAGTGGTGGGAGCAAAAGTGAAAAGTTCATCAGAACAGAAGGGAGGATAGAGTTAGGTCAAGGGTGCTGGCAACCTAGGGTCTAAACTTCCTCCTACCTACCCTCACCTTTCTGTAGGATGGTGTCTGGGTTCGGGGCCTATACCTAGAGGGTGCCGGCTGGGACCGGAAGAACTCCTGCTTAGTGGAAGCAGAGCCCATGCAGCTGGTCTGTCTCATGCCTACGATCCACTTCCGACCTGCAGAGAGCCGAAAGAAGAGCGCCAAGGGTGGGACAGCTTCCTGAGGCCTGCCTACCCCATTCCTTGTCTGGACCCTAATCCATCCCCGGCTCCAGTCCTCAGTTTCTCTTCCAGGGGCTTCAGGGATCTGATTGCTTTTCCTTTCTTTTTTCTCAGGCATGTATTCTTGTCCGTGCTATTACTATCCCAATCGGGCAGGCAGCGCTGACAGAGCCTCCTTTGTTATTGGCATCGACCTAAGGTCTGGGGCTATGACTTCTGATCACTGGATTAAGAGGGGAACTGCTCTACTCATGAGCCTGGACAACTGAGGCGGCTTCCTTTTCTTCCTGGCTTGAGAGTGGGTTGGGGACTCTGGAAGCCAAGTTCATTGGCTTTGGCTGAATCTGGCGTGTATTGGGGCCCTGGAGATAACTACTCATTCTAGCCATAAAGGAGGATGAGTTGTATTGGAGCTGTGTGCAGTAAAACAGCACAAGCCCTAAGTGTCTTAATGGAATGGTGGTGATTTAGGGAGTAAGGCCGGCCTTTATTCCGGGGTTCTAAAGCAGACAGGAGTTACTATGTGTATGTGGTGCTGGGGATTGAATACAGGGCCTTGTGCTTGCGAGGCAAGTACTCTACCTACTGAGCTATACCCACAGCCCAAGACAGGGATGACTTGTGAGCTCCTACTGTAAGGGGAAAGGAGCAAGGGAAGTGGGGAGGCCTTGAGAGGAAAGGAGGCGTGGCTCTGAACCAATGAGCAGAGCGGTGGAGCCTAAAGAGGGTGTGGCCTAAACTTCCGGGCCGGACACAAGAGGGGGCGGGGCTTACATTGGAAGGGCGCGGGATCCAAATGGAATTGGGGTTTATCAGGCAGGGATCCTGGGTGGGCCCGATAAATTGCATCCTGAACCCCGCGCCCTGCCCGCGGCATTCTACCCAGCACTGGCGTTGGTCGAGCCGGGCCCGCTGAAGGCGGGGCGAAGCCGAAGAGAAGGACTTCAGCGCAAGGAGGGGCGGGACCACAAGAAGGGGGCGGGGCTGGGAAGGGGGGGTACGAGTGTTTGTGTTGGAAAATCCAACTGCGCCACGGGGCGGAGCGGCCCCCCCAGCCCCGGCCTGGGAGAGGGGGGGCCCGCTCGACCCTCGGGAGACCTTGGGGACCCTAAACACCTGGGACCCCCAGAACCAGGTAACGGGGAGCTGCGAGGGCGTCTGGAAAGAGGGAAACCGTCTCTGTACGAGGTGGGCGGGACGTGAGAGTCGCGGGAGGGTTAGAGCTTGGGATGGACGTTTGAGTCTCTGAAAAGGCTCTGGGAAGACCACCGGGGCGCAGGACATCCGGGTTCCCCTGAAAAGAGTGAGGCGGGTGGGGGAAGAACTGGGAGGCGGATATCTTGGGTTCCAGATGTCAAGACGAGCCAGAAAGGATTTCCAGTCTCCCCTTGGGCTGGGATTTCCCCTTCCTGACACTAGGGTGGGGCGCGGCAGTCGTAATTGAAGGGCTAAACTAAAGGGCAGAGTTTGCAGTCAGGTCAATGCGATGGCCTATTGAGGTCAGATGTGGCCCTCCAGTCCTGTGACCATTTCGAGTCTCCCTCCAGTTCTTCCCACAGGTGGGGTATATAGTCGCGGCCCTCACCTTCCTACCAGGAACCCGGAGAGCCCCAGCGGTAGCCTTCCCCCCACTCCGCTGAACCTCCTTCCACACTCCCCTACCCCCCCCCCCCGCCGCCCCGCGTCCTGCCCCTACTCTGCAGTCCTCGGTTCCCTAGCCCTCTCCCGGCTCGGGCCCATCTCAGTGCCGAACCTTTGCAGCATAGCCACGAGATGGCGAGGACGAGACACAGAAGTCCAGAACTGAAGGGCATGCAGGTGGGGATGTGACCCTGAAAGCACTGAAGCCCCCCGCCTCGGCCTGAGGGAAAGATGGGCCGAGACTTCCTGTCATCTAGGACCCCTCACAGGAAATTATGGGTGGGAGAGCACTGGGCTTAGGGTGGGGAGGGGGCGGGGGACTCTGTTTCAGCCTGGTTGAAACTGATTTAGTGGGGTGGGGAGGGGTACGCGGATTGGTTATTAAGCAAGGCCATTCGCTTTCCTGTCTGCTGTGGCGTGTGGCTGTGTCTTGGGGTGGGGGCTGAAGAGAGTAGGGAGACTGTGAGGAAAGTCGAGGGCAGAACGTCTAGTTCCCGGGCACGGAGAACCCTGGGAAGAAAGAAGGGAAGCTGCCAAATGCGGCGCGGCAGAAATGGACTAGGTGGTTTAAGGGAGGGAGGGCGGAACCCTAGTCACAGATCTTAATTCGGCTCCCAGTCCCTTCCCGAGATTGCTTGCCCTGTTGCCAGAGTAACTGGAGAGTGAGACTCTGCAGCCAGATTCCCGAACTCTCTCTGCCCAATCCGATGCAGCGGACGTGGTTGACGTCACGGCTCTAGAAGCCAATGGGGAGCGGGCATTATGGAACGGCCGGAAGAGGGAGAGGGGGAAAAGGTGGTGGAAGGGAGGAGGTAGCTGCTCAGGATCTGCACGTGCACTCCCACACGCTCGCGCCCACCCTTCCCTCCGCCGCACGCGCCCGAACACCCCCTTGCGCCTGCGCGGGAGTCGGGCACTCCCCCTCCTACTGGTTTTGAGTGTTTGCAAAGTGGTCCACGGTACTCTCGTCAGTTCCTTCTGACCCAGACGTTTGAGTCGGCCTGCACTCTTTTGCCGGGTCTCCACTGTTAATGCCCATCTTCGCACCGGAGGGCCAGCTACCTGTTTCCCACTACCCCCCCCACCAGCTGGCGCCCCACACTCCCAGGTGGGCTGGGCGGAGCTGTGGTTTCCGGCCCCACGTGCTGAGTCGCTGCCTTCCCGGGCTCTGGCCTAGGTTGCCTCCCCAAAAGAAAAGGAGCGTGTACAGCGCCCCTTACAGAGGCTTTGCCTCCCCGGGCCAGCTGTTGTTGGCGAGGGAGGGCGCTGCGGGAAACCCCGTACGACCCAGGTGACGCTTCTCAAGCCGTCACGCCCATTCTTCGCGTGAATTCCTGCTTTGATGTGCCCCAAACCCCTTCCAATCTCTAACGTTTCCTCTTCACCCTCCCTAGTGTTCTTTGCACCTCTCTTGGCCCCTTTCGAACTGTCTGTCCCCGTATCCACTCGTCCTTTTCTGCTTCCCAGGGTTATATAACTCTTCCGCTCGCCGTGTCCTGATTTCAACTCCACTGACTCCGCCCTGGAACTGTACGGGAGGGGAGGGAGAGTTAGGGACCCAGACAGATTCCGACCGGCTGGGGCACAGGGGATCCCGTAGATAGGAGACGGAGCCCCGTGGGACCAGGCGCTTCGTCCCCCGCCTCCCGCCCCCACCAGAGATCTCGCCCTGGAGTGAGAAGGCACAGTATCCGAGGGGCGTGTCGTGACTCCCGTCAGAAATGTGGGTTGGGAGGTCAGGGCTGAAGGCGGAGAAGAGGAGGCAAGCGAGAAGCCCAAATCCCTAGGATTGGAGTCGTATTGGGGCCAAAAGAGATAAGGGCAGAACTCCTGGGTTCTTAGTCGGCTTTTCGGGTTCCCAGAATTCCTAAAGCTTTTTCCCAGGAAGCTTAGTCAGCGCCACCCTACCACCCCCATAGGGGTCAAAGGTCTGTGTTAGAGGTGGCCTAGGATGATGTCACCAGTGCACGTGCCCCGGGATGGTTGCCAGGCAATGAGGCCTCTTCCCCCTTCCATACCCTCCCACCTCTAACCTGAATCCAATCCCGGTCCCATGCCATCTCTTTCCCCTCTCCTTTCCCCTGGCCTTAGCATTCTGCAGGTGGGAAACCCTGGCATGGAGTTTTATGAGGGGGAGGGGCACGGGTGTGGTGTAGTTGAAAGACTTTGCCCCTAGGCTGGACTGAGAGAACCTTGGGTCACTTTCCCCTAGATTGACACCAGAGAGTTTCCTCTCCGGGTCCCTCCCTCCTTGAAAGAGCTTCCTACAAGCCTTTATACTTTTCCACCTGCTGCATGGCCCAGATTCCTATTGCCCCCTTCCCTGTCTAGAGTTGAAGTGGGAGTGGTTGCAAGACATCTGCTCCTAGGAGAAGAATTGTATGTGTGGGGATACACACCAGCTCACCTCTGACGTCCCCTTAACTGATGGCTCAATCCACTCCCCAAACTGAGAAAGGGTCAAAAATAGGTTTTTATTCTGTGTAAGGCAGATGGATCAGTTTTGAGGCATCCCACTTGGAGAAGAGGGACTTAGTTATAACTATGGCTGCCCTTCTCTGTTAAGTCCTGGGTTTGGTAGTGGTATTGGAAAAAAAGTATTTGTTTCCATGTGCCTTAGAGTTTGGACTCTTAGGACAGACCTGGATTCTAATCCCAATTCTTAGTGGCCATTGAGACTTGGAAAGGTCACAACCTACCAGAGCCCTAAATTCTTAATCTAGAAAATTTAAATATTAATATCCACCTCCCAGGCAGACGGGAGGGAAAAGATAATTTATAGAAAGCACTTAGCACAGTGCCTGGCCCCAAATGAACATTGAATGAATGCTTGTTATGAAATATTTATTATTAAATAGTGTTGTTATTTTTATTATATTTGGTGGGTCTTCTCTAAACTAGCCATGACCTTAGGAGTTAGTTATGGAGGAGTGGAGAGCTTGTGTAATCGTGTGTGTGTGTGTGTGTGTGTGTGTGTGTGTGTGTGTGTGAGAGAGAGAGAGAGAGAGAGAGAGAGAGAGATGGGGTGGGGTGCTGTGCTGGGGATTTGCTTTGCCTGTTCTTTGCACTTTATTTGATGAGGGCTTTAGTAAGACATGTATTCTTTCTTTAGTATTATAATTTTTTTCCCCTTTCAGAGAAGAAATAGCTAAGACTATTCCTTTGACTGTGAAAATAAAATAATCGTGCTGTGGTTGGTGATTTTGAAGCAAGACCCCAATCTCCCCCCACCCCCCATGTTGTTATCTGGAGCTTTTCATTTTGCAAAGGGACTCCACAGTTTCCCTAGCAGGGACTGGGCTAGGCTGAGGGGTGTGTAAAAGGTTGGGGTGGGTGGGTGGAGAGAGTCTTGTGCTGGGGGCTGGGGGTGCTGGTAGTTAAAGGAAGAGACCGGAAGGGAGGAGGAGGGAGCCTGCTGGTGGGGAGGGAGGGAGGGGAGGAGGTGGAGGAGGAGGAGGAGGAGGAGGAGGAGGAGGAGGGAGGGAGGGGGTTGGGGAGAGCCTGCTACAGTTCTTTGTTTGACTCCGGGACTCAGGGACGGGGAGGAGGAGGGAGGGAGGCAGAGGCTGCAAGCGCCGGGGCAGGCCCAGGAGGCAGAGGAGGGACCGTCTCCCCCGCCCCCCCAGCCCCCCCAGCCCCCACTCCCCTCCCTGCTGCTTCCCCCCTCCCTACCCGGACTCTGGGGGCACCGCCGGGGGACAGACACCCAGCAGGTAACCCTGGCCAGGATCGCCCTCCCCCCTCTGATTTTCCTCCACACCCTCCTGGATGACCCCTTTCCCCCTTCCGTCTCCCCGATTTCCTCGGCCTTCTTTCCCTAGCCCTCCGGTTCCATCTCCCCCACTTGGGCTTGTCGCCTGCTGGCCGCACCACCCGCGGTCTCTGTCTCGTGCAGCCTGACTCCCTTCCTCTTGCTCCGCCTGTGCTCCCCAGGTCTGCCCGAGGCACCTTTCTGGGCTCTATCTTGCTGTTTCTCTGGGCTCTTCCCTTCAGACCTGTTCCCTGGGGGCGGAGGTAGTCCTGTCCTTTTCTCCCCCCCCCCCAGTTTTCTGGGCCCCCCCCGCCCCCTTTCTCTTTCTAAATGTCTCTAGGGGTGGGGAGAGAACCGGAATTTGGGGGGCCCTATGGAGGGGCAGGGGCTGTGTGTTGCTGGGAAAAGGGGAGGTGAGTGTGTATGGGGTGGAGAAGAGGAGCCGTTAGAGACCAAGATGCCTCTGTGTTGTCCCTTTAAATGGCCCTCACATTTCTGGGGACGTGTGTGTGTGTGTGTGTGTGTGTGTGTGGGGGGGGGTGTCTAGGCGCCTGTCTGGGGGGCAGGGCCCTTGGTTTGTCCACACAATCCGGGGTGGTAATGATTTAAAGGGACAGCCTTGGTGTGGCCGCTGCCACCCTGTGCCGGCAGGAGGGGGAGCCGGCAGGGCCTGTCTGGGGAGGCTTGGCTGGTGAACAGGGCATTTGAGGCTGTCTGTTGCAGGGCCTGCCAGGTCTGGGATGGTGCTGTGCTGGAAGGTACACGGAGAGGTGACAGCCTGCCTGGGGGGTGCTTAGTCAGGACCCCACTTTTGGATCCATGTGTTCCTTGGCCAAGAATCCTTGAGTCTAAACTATGGAATCTGTTGGCCATCAGGTAGGGGACACCAGCAGGTCTACAGGTCAGCAGCCTGGCCTGGGTACTTTAGAGCTGGCCCTTCAGCTCCCCTTTTGTTGTTTGGTTCTGTGCACAAGAAAGCCCCAGCCCCTCCTCCAGATCCCCCTTCCTGTTCACATGCCCCCCCCCCCACACCCACCCACCCCAGCTGTTGGACAGATGAATTACAGCCTCCAGCTTGGGGCCAGGGCTGGTGAGGGATTAGAGCTCTGGGGTTGGCCCTTTAAATGGTTTTGGCCCCTCCCCCACTCTGGTGTCCAGATGCCCCTTACACACCCATCTGATTACCTTGGCTGCCCCTCACTCCTCATCTCAGTCTGTCCTCCTCACTTCCCTCTCTAGGCTAGACCCATATGCCCCCTCCCCACTACACAACCACATGTACAAATGCTGTCAACTGTACACATACACTCCCTAGTCCTGTATTCTGAGTCTCACTGTTCTGGAGGGTTCTAGCTTCAAGCTCCCTTTTCCAACAGAAGGACCTTACTTGCCTTGTTTTCCCAGCCTGCAGCTGACCACTGCCCTGGCTGAATGAGGGGCCTTGCTTGGGTCAGAAATAACACTTCCCTGGGGGCAGTGTCATCAGCAGCCATGGAGACTTGCAGCACATTGCATCATGGAGGCTGGGGGCCAGAGGCCTGAGTCTCTAGGGCAGGGGGAAGGATGGAGGCTGGAAGACCAGGGAATGGAGAGACTAGACTGGGAGTCCAACCAAATGTCTGGGTCTGTAGGGGCTGAAAACTGAAGAGGGGAACAGAACACATAAGCCCCTGAGGAGTGAGTCTGAGTTGAGGGTTAACTGAGTTCTGACCCCTGGATGGACACCTGGTTCCTGGCCCTGGTCTTAGGTTAAAATACCTACTTCTTTTTTTCTGAGGGTTGGAAGGGAAGGGATGGGCCTCTCTCACCTTCTTGGGCCACACAGAGGAAGGAGGTGATGGGGAAACAGGATATGTCCTTGGGGGTAGGATGGAGGGGGGCTTGCAGCAGAGGCCACTTCCAGGCTCAGGCCCAGAGTCATAGCTCTCACAGAGGAGGAAGGCTTCTCCCTGTTGGGCCCGTTCATCTAGTCTGGCCACCTGTGCTGCTCGCCAAGACCTGCCTGCACCCGCCTAGGGGAAGGGGAGGGGGCAGAGTCCAGAGGGTGGGGTTGACTGTTTGGTGTCTTGATAAGGAGAGTGGAACCTTTGGGAGGAAGAAGGTCTGCATGCCTTGGGTCCAGAACTGAGTCTGGCCTTGGTACTGCTGTCAGGGGCAGATGAAACTACTCTGAGGCTAGAGAGTCAGCAGGGGGGTCCAGTCAGTTGGTGCCCATTGTAGACTTACATTCCATAGCATGCCTCCTTATCATCTGGTCAGGATGCCTCCTCAAGGGGAAGGTTGAGGATCACTTTGGGGATGGCTTTTTCTGGTTGCCATGGAAACCAATTCTTCCATCTCATCTGACCACTAGAGCCAGGTTTCTCCTCAGTGAGGGGGGATAGGGAGCACAGAGAAACCTTCCAGTCTGGGAGACCCCCACTTCTAAATGACTTTTTTTCTTTTAGGTTCCCCCCAGGCACCATGCCAGCCCCATAACACTACCCACTCCACTGTGGTCTGCTGCACCCCACTGCTGGGACACTGTTCTAATGAGACAGGGCACACCAAACTCCATCTGGTAAGTCCATTCCCTTGAGTGCGCCCCAAGTCCAGCCCTGCACCCCATGTTTAAAAATTATCTGGATCATGCCAACTCCTCAGAATGGTCCAGTCCAACTCTGAGCTTCCCCCACCTTGTAGTGCTTGAGTGGTTCAGCCCTCCTGGTTTATGAAGCTCCCCTTGTCTCCTATGAATGGTTCAACCCTGCACTTCACCAACCTCTCTACTACCACCAAAAAAATCTTCTACCCCATGCCAACTCAGCAACTCAGTTGCTGATTGAATTAAGCTAGGATTTGCAAGTTGAAAGTAGATGTCAGATACCATGGAAGAATTCTTCTTCGGAGGGAGAGGGCTTTACTCCTGTAAGAGTTGTTGATAACTTGGCTTATGAAGGATGTTAGAAATTGAAGTGGAGAGATATTGGAGATCATTGCCCCAACACTATTGTCATGGCGATCTTAGCATCTCATCTTTCCTTCCAAATCCCTTTCTGTCCCATGCATTTGCTCCCCACACCCAAAGTCCTAATCCTCATTTTGTTTCCCTCCTTCCTTCTCCCAGTTCTGTCTGAGGCTCGGCTACATTCCCTTTTCCTTTATAGGAGAAAGAGATCTTGTCTAAGCCAGGGACTTAAGTTTCATGAGTGTGTGTTGCTCTTCCCCATTACTCACTGAGTTTCTTGAGTGGGACTGTTTTCTTTTATGTATCTCTCACTGTTTAGTATGACGGTTTGCACATTGGGGTGCCTCTGTGGATTTGTGTTGAATGAATGTGTTAACTGAATGAGCTTCATTGCCAAGAAACCTACGGCTTTTGAGATCTGCTGCACATCCTCCTACCCAAACTTCTCTGGAGCACATGAGACATTTTGGATGATAACAGAGGGTGAAGCTGAGAGGGGGGTTGGCCCAGACATGGCCTGTGAGGATAAGACCAAGGGAGAAGGAATAAGACAGAGGCAGCATAGAACAGTGGCAAGAATGTTGCTCTGGAAAGCAGCTGTCCCAGTCACTTGCAGAATGACCTTGGTCAAGTTACCTAACTTCTTTGAGCCTCAATTTCCTCATGTACAAAATGGGATAATCACAGTGCTTCCAATAGTAATTTTGGGGGAAGAGTTTTAAAAAAGTATGTAAAATGCTTAACAGTGCCTGGCATCTAATAAGTAGTCAATGAATGCTGCAATTATTGTCATAATGGGAGCTTCAGGGAGCTGTGAGAATAAGCAAGGATGTTAAGAAATGGGACAGAACTTGATTGAAAGCAGACAGACCCCCAAGTAATTGACTCACAGAAGGATCGCTGATTCTGCAAGACATCAGGATTCAGGGGAGTGAGGCGCGGAGTCAGTAGGGTAAGCCTGCTCCAGTGTTTCCCTGACTCTGTTCAGGAACATGAAGGCAAGCACAGAAGGGCATGTGCAGAGACACACGTGATCACCCGAGTGATGCAGAGGCAGACCCAGACAAAAGACCGAGACAGGAGCCAGGCAGACACACAGACAGAGACAGCCCTGCGGAGTCATGTAGACAGGGATAATGACAGGAACGCGTCAGACACAGGCACTGAGGAGACAAGATGAGCAGATATGCAGGTGCACGCGGAGACAGACACCGGGACTCACTGCCGACCTTGTCAGACAGATTGGTGAACACAGCGCCCAGTCAGAAGCAGACACAAGGCCCGCAGTGACACATAGCGGGCCGGGGCCAGCAGTGTCACTCCTTGATGGGAGGCGGGGAGGGGCCGGCGGCGGGGGAAGGCTGGGGAAGGGAATCCCGGGCGGGCGGTCTGCCCGGGTGGCTGAGTCACAGCGTAGCCTCCGCTGGCGGCCCTCCCCAACGCCTCCCCCTCTCCCAGGTAGGAAGCGAGTCTCTAACTCCTCACTTCCACCAGGTAGAATAGACCGGGAGCGGGATGCAGCGGGGTCCTGGACCAACCCCACCTTGGGCTACTGCAGTCTGCTATCTGCTCGGTAAAAACCCCATTTGCAGGGTCTAGTCCTTGGCGGTACTGAGTCTGCATGGGCACGGCAGGCCTCTGACCATGCGTCCCGTGCGGCTCCGGCGACGCGCGGAGGGGCTCCTCCACCTTAAGCCCAGAGAGAGTTAAGTGGGTGTGATTGATGGAGTGGTTCTCTCTTGGGGCTCTACCAGGAGGGGGTCGGTCAAAGTCCCCGAGTCCAGAGCCCGGATGGAGGGGGAGGAGCTGGGCTTTGCCGGGAGTGCCCGGATGGAGAGGGCGTGGTCTCTGCAGGAGTGGAATTAACCCCTTCAGAGCCGCTGACTCTGGGGATTGTGGGCCGGGTTGGGAGAGGCTGGAATGTCTGTCTCCGAAGTGTCGCCCTCCCAACCTGGCTCTGGCCATGCGCGTCTACCTCGTCTGTCTTCAAGGAGTCTGTGGGTGTCTTGTCTTTGCGCCTGTCAGTGGTTGTCCTCTCCCTTTGGTTAGTATGGACACTGGGAGTCGGGGAGGGCTGTTCCTACTCCGAAGCGAAAGTGGAGGTGAGAGTGTACTGCGACCCGACCGCCGGGGAACAGGTGTGAATGCGGCGGCGGGGCTGCCCGACCCGGGGAGGGGTTGTCATGAGAGAGACTAGAGGGGAAATTCCACCGGACCGGTGGTGAGCAGTGTGTGGGCTGAGGAGTTGTGTCTGTCTCTGACTGTGTGTCTGTGTGAGTTCGGGGAGGCGGGGGCTGAGTCAGTGGGAACTGGGGAAGAAGGTTTTCTGGGTGACTCACGCTCTGCCACCCCAAGCCTGAATCAGACCCTGAGGGAGGGCTGTGGGGGAGGGGGTGGGTGGGAGTTAGGCTTCTGGGTCCTGGGTGGGAACCAGGATCCGAGGTGGCTGGCAAAGTGAATGTGACTAGTATATAGGAAGTTTTGTCCTTAAGTGTGTGCTCTATATCTATAGTCCCAGGTGCCTGTGTAAGGGTTTGTGAATAAAGGTTGAAGATCAGGGGCTGGAGGGACAGAACTCGCTAGTTTAGGGAAAGCTGAGTCAGTTCCCCGTGGGAAAGGGGAAGTGTCATCATCGCAGAAGGGGAAGCTTCATTTCCTGGTAACTGGTAGCGCCCTGGGCACCACTTCCCTAGCAGAGATCTGCTTCTGGTATCTTGTGTCCCAGGTCCCCATTTGCCCACGTCTGCTCCTTGGGTCCCTGGAGGACTTGGGTGGGGGCAGCCAGCTTGGGCTCTGCTCGGCCACAGTGAAGTGTTTACTTGTTCCAGGACTTGGTTGCCTCTGGAGTGGAGAATTCTGACAAACTCCGAGGGTCCTTGGAGCGCAGGCACTCACCAGGGTTGGCCGCAGTGTGGCGCACCCTGACAGAGTGCTTCCCTGCAAACAGTCGACCTTGCCCCTGCGGGAGGGAGGGATGTTTTCACCTAAAACCCTTCTGCCCTTGTGGGCTTGGTGGAAATTTCCCCACAGCTCAGACTTTAACGCAAAGGCGAACTTTCCAGCCGCCCCCAGCCCCTCGCCACATTCTCTCCCCCAGCTTCCTGCTCGGCTCTGGCTCCAGCTGGAGCGCTAGCCCCGCCCCCGCCGCTTTGTACTCGACTCTCGGCTCTCACAGCTCTTTGTACTCTAGACTCTCAATGGACCGATCCTGGGAGCACAGCCGGCTTCCTACCTGGGAGAATGCGGGGTAGGCGCGGGGACTTAGTTCCTGGGTTCAGAGAGCAAGAAGGAAGAGCTGAGGCTAAAGGGAAGGTACCCCGGAGAGGGGAGTGCTGTGTCTACTGTGGGTCACGCCAGCACCGAGGGCGGGGGGGGGGGGCGCGTGAGGGAGGAAGTAAAACGGGTTCTGGGTTCTTTAAGGGAGTAGGCGGTGAGAGTGGGACAAGGGTGATGTCACTGCTCGTCGGGCCCCGCCTCATCCCTCCCGAAGGACACCCCCCCTCAGTACACTTACACACACCGCTTCCGCTGCGCAAGTAGCCACGTCACGGGCAACCCCCGAAATCCCCCCTCCCTCGGGGGGTAGGGGCCACGTGGGCCGTGGGGAACCGCGTGGCCCCGGCGGGGAAAGGGCATACAGGATACGGGAGCCACGCGAGAGGGGCCACTCGGGACCACGGTGCGCAACTTCTCAGAAGTTGGTGTTAAAGCGGTGTGTGTGGGGGGGTGTCTGGCTTGGGGGGTCGGTTGGTATTGAAGACCCAGAGAGCCAGGGGAAGTGGAGGAGCCAAAGGAATTGGTATGAGGTTGGAGACTTGACTGTTGTTTGGGACTGTGTCAGGCCTTGGGAGTGGAGCGCTCTTAGCGGCAAGGATGGGTTTGGGTGTCTTAGTTGGCACGGCTGGCTAGCCATAAGCAGTTCAAAGAGGGGCTGAGGGTGGTTGGCTCAGTCACTAGGTGAGGCAAAATGAGAATGGGAAGAGATGTCTTTGCGTTCTGGATCCATCTGCACCCCATCGGTCCTGCGGTGGCAGAGACCACTAATAGTTCCGTGGGTGCGTGAGACTCGCCGGTAATACCATGCCTGCCCAAGCGTGCGACTCACCGTTCTCACCCGTGCCTGTTGTGCTTAGCCCACCTGCTTGTAGCTATTGCCCTACTACCCCGGGTATCACATCCGAGATGCGACCCTTGGTGGGAGCCGCGGGGTCACATCGGGGTCACCCCAGGCCGATCCCGTCTGACCGGCTCCTCCGCCCCTCCTCCCCAGGCGCTGCCTGCCGGGCTAACCTTGCTCCCATTGGTTCCAGCCGGGCTGTTACTGAGGCGGAGACACGGGTGATGATTGGCTTTCCCGGGAGAGAGGAAGTCCTGTGATTGGCCAGATCTCTGAAGCTCGCCGACGCGTAAGAGGACGCTCCCACCGAGGCCGGGTAAGCAGCAGCAACGTTGCGGGTTTGTGGGTCAGCAGCAGGCATGTCCCTGGAGCTGAAACCTAGTAGGTAGTGCAACCACACAGTCGCCCCACAGTTGGCTCCCTGTCACTCCGAACTTATAGTGACACTACTTTTCAGGACTTCAGGGACCCTTAGGCCCTGTAGATCTCCCCTCAGACTTCCTGCACAAAAAAGCAGACCTGGGGGTGCTACAGGCATTCCAACCCAACCCCTGGGCCCTGTGTGCTGGCCAGCTCACTGCACTCTTTTTGCCTCTTTCTGTAGAATTGGCTGTGAAAGGCTAGTGGCTGCCATCTGGGTACAGTGGGCACTCTTGTCAGAGCGGCTGGAGCCGGACCATCCTCCCAGCTTCCCAGAGAGCTGGGGCAGGGGGCCGTGCCCGATCTCCAGGGCTCCTGGGGCCACTGCTGACCTGGTAAGGGAAAAACTGGGCCTGGGTTGGCTGGGTGTACACTGGCAGCTCTGCTTTTGCCTCCAGTAAGAACACAATCTTATCCCCTACTTAGGCTGGATGCATCGGGCAGTGGACCCTCCAGGGGCCCGCACTGCACGGGAAGCCTTTGCCCTTGGGGGCCTGAGCTGTGCTGGGGCCTGGAGCTCCTGCCCGCCCCATCCCCCTCCTCGAGGCGCATGGCTGCCTGGAGGCAGGTAAGCACTTGAACTGTGTCTTTCAGCACTCTTCTTTCTATCTTCTCTACCCCTCAATCTCTGAACCATTCTGTATGGTTTCTATCATTTCATGGGCCTCAGTACTATTTTCAGTGCTCTTATTCCTTCTTGTGGTATATAACATAACCCTTCTCTTTCCAGATGCTCAGCCAGCATCGGGCAACCCCCACTCCCTGCTCCCCTACCCACTTCGCATGGCAGTAGCTCTGGACATCCCAACAAACCATACTATGCTCCAGGGTGAGTGGGGGATTCAAAAGTTCTGAAATGGGAAGTAAAGACTGGGGCCTTGAAATATTTCCCTGAAGCCTAACCTTTCTGAATCCCTTCTATTCTTTAGGACACCCACCCCAAGACCCCTCCATGGAAAGCTGGAATCCTTGCATGGATGTGTGCAGGCATTGCTCCGGGAGCCAGCCCAGCCAGGACTGTGGGAACAGCTTGGGCAGCTGTACGAGTCAGAACATGACAGTGAGGAGGCTATACGCTGCTACCACAGCGCCCTTCGATATGGAGGAAGCTTCTCTGAGCTGGGGCCCCGCATTGGGCGACTACAGCAGGTGGGATGAAGCAGGACCTAGCTGGCTAAGAATGTGCCTTCTGTCTCAGTGCCCCCACCTTATGCCTTCTTCTGCCCTTTGACCCCTCAGGCTCAGCTCTGGAACTTTCATGCTGGCTCCTGCCAGCACAGAGCCAAGATCCTTCCTCCTCTGGAGCAAGTGTGGAACTTGCTGCACCTTGAGGTGAGGATGGGGATATAACATAAGGGTTAGGGAAGAGGGCTGGGCTAGACCTGCACCCATGCCATTGTCTCTCTTCATTTTGTCCTCAGCACAAGCGGAACTATGGAGCCAAGCGAGGGGGTCCCCCCGTGAAGCGAGCTGCCGAACCCCCAGTGGTGCAGCCTATTCCTCCTGCAGCACTTTCAGGCCCCTCAGGGGAGGAGGGCCTGAGCCCTGGAGGCAAGCGCAGGAGAGGCTGCAGTTCTGAACAGGTATGGTTGTAGGTAGGCCAGCAGGCAGAGAGTACACAGGTCTGGAACAAGGAGTAAGATTCTCACACACTCTTTTCTTCTAGACTGGCCTTCCCCCAGGGCTGCCACTGCCTCCACCACCATTACCACCACCACCACCACCACCCCCCTTGCCTGGCCTGGCTACGAGCCCTCCATTTCAGCTGACCAAGCCAGGGCTATGGAGTACCTTGCATGGAGATACCTGGGGCCCCGACCGCAAGAGTTCAGCACTCCCAGAGCGCCAGGTGAGCCCAGGTTTCTTGCTTGAGGCCTTTTACCTATAAGTTCAGTACCTTCTATACTTATCCTGCATCCTTATGTATCTCCCATAGGAACAGCGGCACTCGCTGCCTCACCCATATCCATACCCAGCTCCAGCCTACACTGCGCACCCCCCGAGCCACCCCCCGAGCCACCGGCTGGTCCCAGCCACACCCCCAGGCCCCAGCCCCCGCCCCCCAGGAGCAGAGAGCCATGGCTGCCTGCCTGCCACCCGTCCCCCCGGAAGTGACCTTAGAGAGAGCAGAGTTCAGAGGTCGCGGATGGACTCCAGCGTTTCACCAGCAGCAACTACCGCCTGCGTGCCTTACGCCCCTTCCCGGCCCCCTGGCCTCCCCAGTACCACCAGCAGCAGCAGTAGCAGCAGCAGCAGCAACACCGGTCTTCGGGGTGTGGAGCCCAGCCCAGGCATTGTGAGTGATCACCTGTGGTGGAAGATGGGGTGAAGCTTTTATGAGGTGGCCAGAGCATCACTCTGACCACTCCATTCTATATTACAGCCTGGCGCTGAGCATTACCAAACTCCTGCGCTGGAGGTCTCCCCTCACCAGGGTCGCCTAGGGTCCTCGGCACACAACAGTCGAAAACCGTTCTTGGCAGCTCCTGCTGCCACTCCCCACCTGTCCCTGCCACCTGGGCCCTCCTCTTCCCCTCCACCCCCCTGTCCCCGCCTCTTACGCCCACCCCCACCCCCTGCCTGGCTGAAGGGCCAGGCTTGCCGGACAGCCCGAGAGGATGGAGAGATCTTAGAAGAGCTCTTCTTTGGGGCTGAGGGGCCCCCTCGCCCTCCCCCACTTCCCCACCGAGAGGGCTTCTTGGGGCCTCCAGCCCCCCGCTTTTCTGTGGGCACTCAGGATTCTCACACCCCTCCCACTCCCTCAACCACCAGCAGTAGCAACAGCAGCAGCAGCAATGGCAGCCACAGCAGCAGCCCTACTGGGCCTGTGCCCTTCCCCCCACCTTATCTGGCCAGAAATATGGACTCCCTTCCCCGGCCACCCAGCCCAACATTAAGCCCCCAGGACCCACCTATTGCACCCCTGACTCTTGCCCTGCCTCCAACCCCTCCCTCCTCCTGCCACCAAAATACCTCAGGAAGCTTCAGGCGCTCGGAGAGCCCCCGGCACAGGGTCTCCTTCCCAAAGACCCCCGAGGTGGGGCCGGGGCCACCCCCAGGCCCCCTGAGTAAAGCCCCCCAGCCTGTGCCTCCTGGGGTTGGGGAGCTGCCTGCAAGAGGCCCACGACTCTTTGATTTTCCCCCAACCCCGCTGGAGGACCAGTTTGAGGAGACAGCTGAGTTCAAGATTCTACCCGATGGGCTGGCTAACATCATGAAGATGCTGGATGAATCAATTAGAAAGGAGGAGGAGCAGCAGCAGCAGGAGGCAGGCGTGGTCCTCCCACCCCCGCTGAAGGAACCCTTTGCATCTCTGCAGCCTCCATTCCCCAGCGACACAGTCCCAACCACCACTGCTGCCACAGCTGCTGCCACCACCACCACTACCACCACCACCACCACCACCACCACCCAGGAAGAGGAGAAGAAGCCACCACCAGCCCTGCCACCACCACCAGCCCTGCCACCACCACCGCCCCTAGCCAAGTTCCCTCCACCTCCCCAGCCACAACCGCCACAGCCCCCACCACCCCCACCAGCCAACCCAGCCAGCTTGCTCAAATCCTTGGCTTCTGTGCTGGAGGGACAAAAGTACTGTTATCGGGGGCCTGGAACAGCTGTTTCCACCCGACCTGGGCCCTTGCCCACCACTCAGTATTCCCCTGGTCCCCCATCAGGTGCTACTGCCCCGCCACCCACCTCAGTGGTCCCTAGCGCCCAGGGCTCCCCACAGCCCTCTGCTTCCTCGTCATCTCAGTTCTCTACCTCAGGCGGGCCCTGGGCCCGGGAACGCAGGGCTGGTGAAGAGCCAGCTCCCGGCCCGGTGACCCCTGCCCAGCCGCCCCCACCCCTGCCACTGCCCCCTGCTCGCTCTGAGTCTGAGGTGCTAGAAGAGATCAGTCGGGCTTGTGAGACCCTTGTGGAGCGGGTGGGCCGGAGTGCCATCAACCCAGTGGACACAGCAGACCCAGTGGACAGTGGAACTGAGCGACTGATGCCTTCTGCACAGACCAAGGAGGAAAGTGGTGGGGTGGTGGCTGTGGTTGCAACAGGACCAGGCAGTGGCAAGCGGTGGCAGAAAGAACACCAGAAGGAGCACCAGAAGGAGCATCGTAGGCACAGGAGAGCCTGTAAGGACAGTGTGGGTCGGCGGCCCCGTGAGGGGAGGGCCAAAGCCAAGACCAAGACCCCCAAAGAAAAGAGCCGCCGGGTGCTAGGGAACCTGGACCTGCAGAGCGAGGAGATCCAGGGTCGGGAGAAGGCCCGTCCTGATCTTGGTGGGTCATCCAAGGCCAAGCCACCCACAGCTCCTGTCCCTCCGCCAACTCCTGCTCCCTCTGCCCAGCCCACACCCCAGTCAGCCTCTGTCCCTGGAAAGAAGACTCGAGAGGAAGCTCCAGGGCCCCCAGGTGTCAGTCGTGCTGACATGCTAAAGTTGCGTTCACTTAGTGAGGGGCCCCCCAAGGAGCTGAAGATCCGGCTCATCAAGGTAGAAAGTGGTGACAAGGAGACCTTCATAGCCTCTGAGGTAGAAGAGCGGCGATTGCGCATGGCAGACCTCACCATTAGCCACTGTGCTGCTGATGTCGTGCGTGCCAGCAAGTGAGTTGGGTGCTCTTAACCCTAAGGCTGCAAACATGGCCAGGGATAGACTCCTCCCCATATTACCCTGATGTTTCTGTTTTCCTCCCACAGGAATGCCAAGGTAAAAGGGAAGTTTCGAGAGTCCTACCTTTCCCCTGCCCAGTCTGTGAAACCGAAGATCAACACTGAGGAGAAGCTGCCCCGGGAAAAACTTAACCCTCCTACACCCAGTATCTATGTATGTGAGCCATCTGTCCTCTTGGACAGTGTTAGGGTGGTTGGGGAGCTCAGAGCCTAGGGACAGGGCTCTGACTCCAGCTGTTCCTGGTCATCTCTCAGCTGGAGAGCAAACGGGATGCCTTCTCACCAGTGCTGCTGCAGTTTTGTACAGACCCCCGAAATCCCATCACAGTGATCCGGGGCCTGGCAGGCTCCCTGCGGCTCAGTGAGTATGGGGATGTACAGAAAGTATGGGGAAGACTACAAGGATCTGGGGTGTGGGGAACCCTTTGAAAATCCCCATAACTTGGAGAGTCAGGACAATGAATATAGAGTTTGCCTACTCAGTCACATGGAGACTATATTTGAATAGTGCTGAGTGATGTGTCAGCCAACTTCAGGCTTTTCTCCTGTTTTATCTGTCCCCAGCAGTGACCAAATGGGATGGGGATGTATCTCAGGGTCTATGTAGAATCACTTATGATTTTTTTTTTTCATGATTGAGAATGAGAGCTGGGGATATAGCTAAATGATAAGAGCACTTGCCCAGCACTGACTCCCCCTCCCCTGTTTAAAAAAAAAAAAAGATTGTAGACAACCCTGAGAGACCCGTGGTTTGGGATTTTCTTTTTCAACCTTTCATTGTGAAAAATGTGAAACATGGAAATACAAAGGTCAATCCGTTACACCCATACCCTTACCCCCACTGAGTTATTTGAAGCACATACCAGACTTTCATTTGACTAAATGTTTAATTGGACACAATGATAATTTAAGCTGCTGTTCACTTAGTACCTACTATGTGCCAAGTGCTGTGCACATGTCACATCCAGAGCTGAGGACTCTGGTTGAGGGGCTAAGGACCTGGAGCAGCTGTGGGAGGATTGGGGTTGGTGAGGATCCAGAGAGAGGCTAGCCCTGTCAGCCTCCTTTGGGACTTGGGTTCTTGTCCATTCCTTTGGACTGAATTCTGCCAAACCTGTGTCCACCCTGTCAGAGACTTGGGTGGTAGGAAGGGAAAGGGCGAGTTGGGTCTTCAGTCCCTATCCTTTGCCTCTGCCTGCCCACTCCCTGCTCTGCCCTTCCTTGCAGACTTAGGCCTCTTCTCCACCAAGACGCTGGTGGAGGCTAGTGGCGAGCACACCGTGGAAGTGCGCACACAAGTGCAGCAGCCCTCAGATGAGAACTGGGACCTGACCGGCACACGACAGATCTGGCCCTGTGAGAGCTCTCGTTCCCACACCACCATTGCCAAGTATGCACAGTACCAGGCCTCCTCCTTCCAGGAGTCATTACAGGTGATGGGGGAACGTGGGTAGAAGGAGGTGTGCTGGGATCAGAGGCTGCAGTGGGAGGGATCCAGAAAGGTCACTGATCCAGGAATGCCTGCCCCTCTGGCTGAGCAGGAAGAGAAGGAAAGTGAGGATGAGGAGTCAGAAGAGCCAGACAGCACCACAGGAACCCCTCCTAGGTAAGGAAGGCATTGTTGTGTCTCCTCCCTGAATGGCTCCTGTTCCCTGTGCTCTCCACCAACCTATGCTCTTGCTCCAGCAGCAGTGCACCAGACCCGAAGAACCATCACATCATCAAATTTGGCACGAATATCGATCTATCTGATGCCAAACGGTCAGTGGGGTTGAGGCAGCAAAACTGGGGCAGGAGCGCTGCTGGGCAAGCAGTGTGGAGGGTACCCTCTCATTTGGGTTGCTCCTTCGCCCTGCAGGTGGAAGCCCCAGCTGCAGGAGCTGCTGAAGCTGCCCGCCTTCATGCGGGTAACATCCACAGGCAACATGCTCAGCCACGTGGGCCACACCATCCTGGGCATGAATACCGTACAGCTGTACATGAAAGTCCCGGGCAGTCGAACTCCAGGTGCGCTTCTCAGTGCTCACTGTGTTCCAGTGTACCAGAGGAGGGAGTAGCGGCGGCCCTCAGTCGTCAGCCAATAAAGGCAAAGGGCGGGGTTGCGCGGAGCGTGGGCTGCTGTCAGGCCAATCATGCTGTTCTCTGTCTCCCTCTGCAGGCCACCAAGAGAACAACAACTTCTGCTCAGTCAATATTAACATTGGTCCTGGTGACTGCGAATGGTTCGCAGTGCACGAGCACTACTGGGAGACCATAAGCGCCTTCTGTGACCGGTGTGCACTGCCCCCTCTCTAGTCACCCTACTGCTTTCCAGTTTTGGGTCCCTAAGGACCTGACCCTTTGTCTGCCCACATTGCAGGCATGGCGTGGACTACTTGACGGGTTCCTGGTGGCCAATTCTGGATGACCTCTACGCTTCCAATATCCCTGTGTACCGCTTTGTGCAGCGCCCTGGAGACCTTGTGTGGATTAATGCAGGGACTGTGCACTGGGTGCAGGCCACCGGCTGGTGCAACAACATTGCCTGGAATGTGGGGCCCCTCACCGGTGAGAGGGTGGGGGCCGTGGAGTGTGAGCTCTGTTGGGAAGGAGTGGGCATGGAGGGTGGCCCATCTGCCAGGGAAGGGGCTCAGGCCTAGGTGGCTGGGGGCTGTTTGAGAATATGTGGTGACTCCCTCTGACCTGCAGCCTATCAGTACCAGCTGGCCCTGGAACGATATGAGTGGAACGAGGTGAAGAACGTCAAATCCATTGTGCCCATGATTCATGTCTCCTGGAATGTGGCGCGCACTGTCAAAATCAGCGACCCCGACTTGTTCAAGATGATCAAGTGAGGGCCCTGTTTGGGGTGGGAGCCCACCTCCACCTGATCTAGTCCCTGACTTTGTTCTTGGTATCTGACGTTACTCTACTCTTTATCTGTTTCTCTGTCCATGCCTACCATGTGCCTACAGTGTTACTGTGTTGGGGAGACTGGCAAAGTTCCTGGTCTCAGGACTTTCATTTTCTAAGTAGATAAAACAGGCAAAACTATTTGAAACTTCTTTCCTTTCTTTTCTTTCCTTTCCTTTTCTTTTCTTTCTTTCTTTTCTTCTTTTCTTTTTGTGGAGCTGGGGATTGAGGCCCTGGAGCAGGTTAGGTTAGGCAAACATTCTACCACTGAGGTACATCCCCTGGCCTTTGAAATTTAAACTGACAGATGCTTAGGACAGGAGAGGTGACCCAGCCATGGAGAGGGAAGACTCCCCACGGGAAGTCTATGGGGCTGTCTGAGCTCTTAACCCATCTGCCCCTGCTGCAGCCTGGCCTCAACATTTCCTCCCGGCCCCTCCCCAGGTTCTGCCTCCTGCAATCCATGAAGCACTGTCAGGTGCAACGTGAGAGCCTGGTGCGAGCAGGGAAGAAGATAGCTTACCAGGGCCGAGTCAAGGACGAGCCCGCCTACTACTGCAACGAGTGCGATGTGAGTGAAGCGTTCTTCCTCTCATTTGCCCCTGAGGAGGTGTCCACTGTGGCCAGCCCTCTTTGTGACTGCCAGTTTGTCCCGACCAGGTGGAGGTATTCAACATCCTGTTCGTGACGAGTGAGAACGGCAGCCGCAACACGTACCTGGTGCACTGCGAGGGCTGTGCGCGCCGCCGCAGCGCGGGCCTACAGGGCGTTGTGGTGCTGGAGCAGTACCGCACTGAGGAGCTGGCTCAGGCCTACGACGCCTTCACGCTGGTGAGCGCGGGCGCGGATGAGGGGCTGAGGAGGAGACTTAGGCGGGTGGCCTGGGGACCCGCTCAGCGTCAACCGCTGAGCCCCCGTCCGCTTTTCTCTCCGCAGGCCCCCGCCAGCACGTCGCGATGAAGCCGGATGCCCCGCTCGCCCGCCCGCCCCTCTGTAGGGCGCCGCGGGGCCACCAGCACATGCCTGGGCTGGACCTAGGTCCCGCCTTTGGCCGGGAAGGGGGTTGGGCCCAGCCCTTCCACCCTATTGGCAGCTCCCCTCACTTAATTTATTAAGAAAAAAAAATTTTTTTAAACAAATATGAGGAAAAAAGGAAAAAAAAATGGGAGACGGGGGAGGGGGCTGGCAGCCCCTTGTCCACCAGCGCCTCCCCTCACCGACTTTGGCCTTTCTAGCAACAGACACAAGGACCAGGCGGCGGCGGGGGTCACATACGGGTTCCCTCACGCCTGCCAGTCGCCCGCCCGCCCGCTGATGCACGCGGCTCGTGTATGTACATAAACGTTAAGGCAGCCGAGGTTTTTAATGAGATTCTTTCTATGGGCTTTACCCCTCCCCCAGAACCTCCTTTTTTTTTTTTTTTTTTTTTTTTTTTACTTCCAATGCTAGCTGTGACCCCCTGTACATGTCTGTTTATTCACTTGGTTATGATTTGTATTTTTTTTGTTTGTTTTTGGTTTTTAATTTATAACAGTCCCACTCACCTCTATTTATTCATTTTTGGGAAAACCCAACCTCCCGCTACCCCCAAGCCATCCCACCCGACCCTCCGGGGACTGCCCACCCCTGGGCTCTGCCCCCACCCCAATGTGTGTCCTCCGGGCTCGGCCCGTCGGTCTCCGCCCGCCCGCGCGTCCGTCCGTGGCTCCAGCCGGGCTCTCATGGTGCTCAAACCAGCTCCCCTCCCCTACGTCCTGCACTTTCTCGGACCAGTCCCCCACTCCCGACCTGACCCCAACCCCGCCTGAGGGTGAGCGACTCCTGTACTGTAGGGGAAGAAGTGGGAACTGAAATGGTATTTTGTAAAAATAAATAAATAAATAAATAAATAAATAAAAAATTTAAAAGTTTTAAAGAAAGAACTATGAGGAAAAGGAACCCCGTCCTCCCCAGCCCCGGCCAATTTTTAAAACAAGACCTTCACCTTCACCCCCCTTTTCTTTTTAAGTGTGAAACAGCCCAAGCCCAGGACCTCACTGGGGCTGGGACACCCCAGGACGAGCTTCTCTGGGGCTCTGTTTTTGTTTTCTTGTTTTTTTTCCCTCCCCGCTGGGGCTGTGGTGGGGTGGGGGGTTTACAGTCCCGCCCCCTCGCACTGCACTGTCTCTCTGCCCCAGGGGCAGAGGGGTCTTCCCAACCCTATTCCTATTTTCGGTGATTTTTTTGTGTGAGATTATTAATATTAAAAATAAAAGAAGAAAGAAAATCCTGTTTTGATAACGTGCTGGTGATAGCAGGGGAGAGTACCGGGAGGAGGGCCGCAAGAAAGTGATTGATGGGGAGGAACTGCACAGGCCCTGACAAGGGCGAACCCCTCCCGGAGGCGCCTGTGGAATGTCCAGAGCTCTGGACCGCTCCTTGGGATGGGGGTGCCTAATCCTAGAGCCGCATTCCAGGATAAGGGGGGGGGGGTGGGGAGAGGATGGGTCGGGGGAGGGGCAGGAAAGAGGGCTATAAGGGCCGAGGCCCAGGCTGGCGAGAGCCAGCCAGGCCATGGCGGATGTCCCCGGGGCGCAGCGACCGGTTCTCGGCGGCAGCCCAGAGCCCCGCGATCCCCTGGACTGCTGGGCCTGCGCTGTGCTGGTAACTGCTCAGAACCTAATGGTGGCTGCCTTCAATCTACTCCTGCTGGCGCTGGTGCTGGGGACCATCTTGCTACCCGCTGTCACCATGCTAGGCTTCGGCTTCCTCTGCCATTCCCAGGTAAGCGTGCACCCCTGTGTGTGTGTGTGTGTGTGTGTGTGTGTGTGTCCGCGCGTGTGGCACGGTCCAGTGTGGTGATGCTGGCGGCGGGGTCTATGGGCTACAACTTCTCCCCTCCACCCCGTGGGCTGGGCTGTTCCCACTCTGGGCACCATGTGGCTCAGGTCGACCTGGGCCTGACGCCTCTTCTCCTCCCAGTTCCTGCGCTCTCAGGCACCCCCTTGCACCGCGCACCTACGGGACCCGGGCTTCACCGCCCTGCTGGTCACCGGATTCCTACTCCTCGTTCCGCTGCTCGTGCTTGCCCTGGCCAGCTACCGCCGCCTCTGTCTACGCCTCCGCCTGGCCGACTGTCTCGTGCCTTACAGCCGGGCCCTCTATCGGCGCCGGCGGGCCCCGCAGCCGCGGCAAACCCGGGGCTCACCAGGGTCCCAAGCCGTTCCTACGCCGGGAAAGGTTTGGGTCTGAGGAGCCTCGAGTCAAGAACACTAGTGCCGTCCTCCCTTCCCGTGGGGCCCAAGGACTCGAAGCCAGGATCTTCTGCCCTACCCCCACCCCTACCTGAGCCGGGTTCTAGCATCCATTTGGGGGACAGCAACATTTTTGAACCCCAGTGCTGGCGAAAACTCCCACGCCCCAGAAAAACTGCTTTCCTGTGACTACCCACATTTGAATCGTGAATATCTGGGCTGGACCCTGCACACCCTCCTTCCCACTCCCTTAACGGGATCAGGACAACTGAACCTGTGCCATCCTTTTCAGCTTCAGCTCCTCTAGAATTTTACAGTGCTGAGGGGCAATGCTGGAGGTGAAGAAAAACACATCAATAAAGAATTTATGAACAGGAGTGTGCTGTGAGCAGAGGGTGCCCAGGAGCAGGAAACGAGTTCCTGAGATTACAAATACTCAGGCGGGAAGCATCCTTCAGCCTCCTGGCATTTCCTTATTGCATTTGTCCATTCTTCCCGGTTAGACCCCAGAGTCTGTCCCTGACCCCAAAGTCACCTCCACATCAATAGTAGAGGGGGCCTTGTTTCACCCCCCCCCCCCCGGTTCCCCTTGGGGATCGAGCCCGTTCTCTGACCCCAGCATAGAGGAACTCAGTGTTGCCAGGCCGGGGCGGGAAACAATGGGCCTTCCGGAGCAGGATGACACCCCTTCCCGCCACAATTCTGGAGCAGGAGCCACAATTCTGGAGCAGGAGCGTGGGAGGGAAGATGCTAGGGTCCACCCCAGGTTCTGTTGGTCTACAGCCTGTTCCCCATCCCCAACCTCGTACTGAAGGGATATTTTGGCACCCCTGGGCGTAAGGTTGGGGGAGGATTGAAAATGCTCTTGGCCTCAGATAAACTCCCGTTTCTAGGGGTTGGGTGTATTCTCTGTCCTGGCATAGAAGCTACACACTGACACAACGCACATCAGTCATAAATTTAATGAGGTTTGAAAGACATGCCTAATTATGGTCAGAGATATGGAGGCCCTGCAAGGCTCTCCCTTTGCACCTCAATAGAAACGATGTGGTGTCCCGGTACCATGGCCAGGCCTAGCACACGGGGTTCCCCGGCAGAGAAGGAATCTGGAAAGAAGGGTCAGAGCATCAGGGAGGCAGGCCAAAGTCGGTCCCGCCCCTTCTGAGCCACGAAAACACGCCCCACAAAACAAAGAGTGCTGTCAGACCCTGAGGGAAAATGCCTTGCGTGAACTTCCGCCACATTCCCAAGCGGGTGTGCATCCCCTGGGCACTGACCCGACGGCTTGAGGAACTCCTGCGCCGAACCCAGGATGACATTGCAGTCGCGGTCGGTACAGAGGAAGCAGCCGACCAGTGTCCGTCCATCTGTCATTCGAATGCGCATAGTCTTGTTGAGCAGCGCCTCTAATTGCTGCCGGGCACGCGCAGCCGGCGAGTCCTCGCGCTCCCCATCCGAGTCCTGCTCCGGGCGGAATACACTCAGACCTTGCAGTCTCTGCTGCCCGCCTGTCTGCGAAACCACAGCTCCCGGCAACCCACGGGGCACTCAGAAGCCCAGAGGCTGCCGGGAGCTGCAGTTCCCCCCCCCCCCGTCCCCCCATCTTGCTGCCCGACTGCCCCTCAATCCCAGAACCCGAGCCCGCGCTAACCCCGGTGCTGGAACTGCTTTGTCGCCGGCTGCAACATCCATTCTCCTCTCGTAGTAGCATGGTCGGCCCAGCTCCAGCCATTTGCCTCGCGGGCCCCTCTGGGCCCTTAAACTTCCTAAAAACCTTTCGGGTCCGGTGGTCTGAGATCTCGCGAGCGCTCCCGACGTCTTTCCTTTCGCGAGATCACCACTCCTCCTCCTCTTCGTCTCCTCGGCAACTGCAGAAATCTCGCGAGCTTCTCCTGTTCCAGGGCAATGGTTCACCGAGACCTATTACGCCGGATGTCTTAAAATATCGCGAGAAATTTACCTGTATTTTCTTACACATCTTTTAGAAACCCAGAAATTTAGCGAGAATACCTTCTTCCATCCTGCTTCCTCACCTTGTTTTTCTGCCTTAAGATAGTTCTTCCTGAATATCCCGTGTAGCCCAGACCTCTGGATTAAAACGGAATGTGTTCGCTTTTCCCTGGAACTCAAATTATTCAATGTTTATGTGACCGATGTCGGAATCAGACTACGTTTCCCGTGAGCTCGCACAGACCAAACCCTTCCTCGCCCTCACAGTGTTTAATCTCAGTGGACGGTGGCCGGGAACGGACAATGGTTTCCATGTGAGCGGGTAAACGCGCTCACTTTAGCTCCTGGACGCGGAGAATGTGTGTGTGCTCTGAGGAGCGAGGAAGCAGCCAAGGGACCCAGTGCCCGATAGAGCAAGAGCCATGCCGCACCGGGGCCTAGTGGCTGGGCCAGAGTTTGAGGGCTTCCAGCGTCGCTTTTTCACGCCGGAAGAAGTGGCCAGACATAACCAGCCCGAAGACCTTTGGGTGTCTTACTTGGGATACGTGTACGACCTAACGCCATTGGCTCAGGAGTACAAGGGTAAGGGACACAGGTTGGACCAGGACTGGGGTGTGTGTAGGGTGGAGGTAGGCGGGGCTGGTTCTTGGGTAGCCAGCGTTGACAACAGCTCCTCCTTCTAAGGGAACCTGCTGCTGAAACCCATTGTGGAAGTTGCAGGCCAGGACATCAGCCACTGGTTTGATCCAAACACCGGAGACGTAAGTTCTGTTGGAACATGGGGTTTGGTGGGGGAAGCGGTGATAGGGAGGAAAAGCGGGAAATAGCTGGAATCTGAAATAGTAACGGCTGGGATCCGCGCCCAGCCTCACCCCAAACTCAAACCCTTCTTTAAAGATCCGCAAGCACATAGATCCCCTGACTGGTTGCCTGAGGTACCGCACCCCGAGGGGCCGTTTCGTGCACGTCCCACCTCAGCTGCCCCGATCGGACTGGGCCAATGATTTTGGGAATCCCTGGTGGAAAGGGTCGCAGTACGAGGTGGGGAAGCTGTCTGCCAAGACCCGGAATATTCGCATCATTAACACTCTCACGTCGCAGCAGCACCTACTGGAGGTGAGATCTGGTGCCTGGGGACAGGTTAGAGAAGGAACTGATACTTTCAGGAGATCTCCAAAGAGATCTTCAGGCCATCAGTTTGCCATAACTGGGTGAGAACTGAATTTTCTCTTTTAAATTGAGGTGACTGAGGAAAGCAGACCACATAGGTCTCCAGGGTTGGGAATTCTAGGAGTGTCTGGGTTACAGGGTACAAGACATTCCTTCATAAGTCCAGGGCAGCATCTTAGTAATGGTTGTCCTTGGAAGCTCTTACAGGCTGTTTTGGACAGTTTTGGACTCTTAAGACTATTCTATGCCAAGGATGAAGTGAGAGGACACTAGCTTTGACCCTTTGGGGCCATCTGTTTGTTAGAAGTGGCTTGCCATAAAGATGACAGGATTTTGGCACCCTTCATTGCATGCTGAAACTTCTAACTTTATTTCTGGGACTGTGGAGTGCCTGAAGTACTATCTGCCAAAGGAGGCATTCTGATCCTAGCTCTGTATATCTTGGGCTCCTGGCCTTTGCTCTGTGTGTGTGTGTGTGTGTGTGTGTGTGTGTGTACATGAGCATATGTTCCATCCAGAATTCTGGAGGTGGGTGCTTCCATGTTCTCCAGGTGGGGGCTCTGGAGTCAATGTGGGAAATCCTACACCGCTATCTTCCCTATAATGCACATGCTGCCAGCTACACGTGGAAATATGAAGGGAAGACCCTGAACATGGATCATACCCTGGAAGAGAATGGGATCCAGGATGAGGAGGAAGAATTTGACTATCTCAAAATGGATGGTACACACTACATACCTGCAATACTGCTCTACTTCAATGATGACCTCACAGAGCTATAGGAAAGGAGATGTGTGCTTGTCTGGATTAAGACATAATTTGAGTTTGCCTTTTTCTGTCCTTGAGGAAAAGAGGTGAGGGTGTGGGGTGCTTGGATTCAGACCTCCTTTCCCCTTTGGGATCTGGACTGTAGTTCTCGTGACCTTCTGAAGTATGAATCTTATTCTCCGGCTCCCTTCTGATTCGCTCTGCGAAAATTAGGGAGAACGCTAGAAGTGAATTAGTCTTTAGGGATGACACAAGAAGGCACAGTATCTTGGATAGGGAGTTGTAGGGGAGAAGAGGTAAATGGAGCTCAGGTAGAAGGTGATAGTAAGAGAAAGAAATCCTACACAAGGATGAGGGGTGGAGGAACATTTTTGGCAATGGCAGAAATGAGATGGCTGTAGAAAGATGGGATCTACAAAGATAGGAGTAGGAAATGACTATCATTGACCATAAAACCTGGCTAGTCTCTTTTTTAAATTTTTCTTTCCATATTTTCTATTGGTGCATTGTAGTTGTACATGATAATGATTTGTTGTTACCTACATGCACACAATATAACAATGTAATTAGGCTATTATCATTCCCTAGCACTTACCCACTTCCTCCCCCCCTTATTGTCTTTTTAGAAAAGTATTTAGTAGCTGAAACCCAAGGGAAAGAAAGGAAATAAATGGTCATCAGATAATCAAGTCAAGATATTATAATGGGTACTTTATTCACCCTCTTTACTACAACTACCCCATAAAGTGAATACTATTAACACTATTTCCCAGATAAGACTTTTGAAACTTAGAAGTGTTCATTAGCAAAGAGATATTAGTTACCATTAGAATCAGGATGCAAATCCAAGTCTGCCCAACTCCAAAGGCTAAAGGGACTGTTCTCAATCTCTTAACTTCATGGTAACATTTTAAAATGCTGCCTCTGACCAAGTATTTGGTATTTGGGTTTGTCCTGAATTTGTTGCACAATAAGAAACTGTAGGCCTATTGATTAGTCAGCAGTTACTGTGTTGGGAAAGAGTTAATCAGCAGAGTACTCCAGAGGCAAAGAGTAAGCCAGGAAGACCTCTTTAGGAATAGCTGTTGAGGCTGCTTCTTGTTCATTCCATAGTAAAATTTCTCTTCTGACTTTTTTGAGGCAAAGATGTTGGCATTTATTAACTCCTAGAAAAACTGGAGTAGGAAAAGGGCCTGTAGATTGGGTTATATTGGTGAGGGAGCACAACAGAGGCATCTTTTTCACCTGTGGACCTTTCCACTTAGAGGAGGTGAGGAAAACAGGGTTGACTTTGAAAGATTCTAATTCCAAAAAAGGTGACTTGACAGGGGACATGTAAAGAGAGAACTAAGTAAGGTAGACAATTCCCAATGACCAAAAGAGAACCAACCAGGAGCAATGGCTAGATTTCACCCCTTGTAACCTAAGCAGGGGAGGGAAATGGAGAAGGACAGGTGAACTTACTGGCAGCAGCAGGCAAAAATGAACCAAGGAGAGTTTAGTACATCTTCCTGGTTGGGTCCTGAACCCAGCTCAGAGGAAGGTGGTCTCTAGAGACATTGGGTGGGTTGCACAGAAGTTTTCTAAGTGGCTATGAGAAGCATGAACAAAGGTGGGGTTATCCCTATTGGCTTCAGGTTTCTGAATTCATTGGGATTGATAGAATCTAGTCCTATGGAATGAAAGAATCCTTGAATTATCTGGATCAATAATTGTGATATTTAATCAACTCTGCAATGACTCATATGTATCTTGTTTGCTCAACTAAACCTTAAATTATTTGAGAATCGAAGCTATGCTGTTCCTCTTGTTGCCAGCTTCAAAGGCTGTGCCTATGGTATGTGCTTAATTTGCCCAAATTTGTCCCTCTTCCAGAGTATCCTATTTTAGTACCTCTTGCCAGAAACACACACCTTTCTTCACATACCCAGATACTCACCAAGTAGATTCTATCTGATAAATATCACTGGAATCTATCTTCTTTTCTCTGAATTACCAACACTTCTTGTTTAGACACCTGGGAAAACTTCCTAACCTGTCCTTCCATTTCTACTTCTGCCTTCTATATGCTGTCATCAGAGTGATATACAAACCTCAACATCTCACTTTCCTGCTCAGATATTTCAGTGGCTCCCATTTGCTTTTAGAATAAAACACTAATTTAAAAGACCCTGCATAAATAAGGCCCTGCCTACCTTGCGTGTCTCGTCTTATAATATACCTTTTTGTTGCCTGTGCTTCAGACACCATGGCTGGCCTTCATAAAGTATCTTCTTTCCTCAAAGCCTTCACAAAGATTGTTCTCTCTGCTCACCACACCCTTCCATTTTCCACTTAGCTCATCTAAATGTTTCTTCCTCAGGCAGTCCTTTTCTGATTTCTCGGTATAGATCTAGACTTTTTGTTAAGTCTTCTCAGCACATTCAATTTGTCAGGTTCTTATAACTATTGTAAAATTATAGATGTTACCAGCTGACTGCTAGATTGTAAGCTCATGGAGGCAGAGATCTTATATATTTTGTCTTTGCTGTATTCCCATTGCTGGGTACATAGTTGCTGTTCAATAAATATTGATTGAATGAATTCAGATATCAAGGAATTAATCTGTTTGTAATGACTAGTGGGTGGGAGGCAATGATGGAACCAAGAGATATAATAAGTGTCACAGTTTCTATCCACAGGTTTCTTTTTCCCTGCTTCCCATATACCCAAGAGGAAAGTTATTCCTTGAATTCTTCCTCACCAGAGATGTTTTGGGACACTCAATCTGTCCTTTTCCCATATGGCCACCAGGTGGCTGCAATTGCCTACAGAGTCAGGGAAAGCCTCTGGGAGAAAAGAAAACCCTTTAGGTTCCAAACAAGTTAGCATTGAAGGTGGCCCTTGGAGATTTGTAGCAGGAGGGAAAGATCAGGGTAAAAAAGGAAAAACTACATGGGCACCATTCTGGTAGCATTAGATTTTTCCTTATTTTAAAAATTTCCCCATAAGCACATGTCAGGAAGAGAGTGTAGTTTGAGAAGTAACTCTTGAGAAAGGATGAATATGGGTCCTATTTATAGGTGTGGACATATGGGGCAAGGTATCAGAGTTAAGGAATAAAAAATTCACAAATTTTTATGATAGTAGACTGCATTTATTTTTATTTTTTGTATAAAGCTTTCTACTACACACTGCTTTGTTCTCTAAATATCTAAGAGTGGATATTTGCATGAGATGTATGTGTCTGAACCTAAAACCTTGAAAGTAAATAGAACATGAGTGTAGGGTCCAAGTCCTCTTGTGGTGATCTCTTGTGTTGGAGGGAGGTAGGGCAGAAGTGTTAAAAGCTGCCTGACTTTGTAAATAGCAGCAGCTTCAAAAGATTCATTTGACAAATGTTTCCTACAAGCCATAGTCTACACACATACATTCCGGGGGATAATAAAAGGCATATGTACTGGGCATGGTGGTGCACACCTGTAATCTCAGCAGCTCAGGAGGCTGAGGCAGGAGGTTTTTGAGTTCGAAGTCAGCCTCAGCAATTTAGCCAGGCCCTAAGCAACTCAGTGAGGCCCTGACTCAAAATAAAATATAAAAGCGGCTAGGGATATGGCTCAGTGGTCAAAAGCCCCTGGGTTCAATCCCTGGTGTATCAAAAAAAAGAGCAGGTTATTTCAGAAAACCTACCTACTCATTGGGATCAAACATCACATATGAAAGGGCTGAGGATGTGGCTCAGTGACAGAGTGCTTGCCTAGCATGCATGAGGCCCTAGGTTTGATCCTCAGCAAAAAAAAAAAAAAAAAAAAAATGTGAACAGAATACAATAAACCAAATGATGGTATAGAAAAGGTTTCCATCCTCATGGCAAATTACAGGTAATTTCTTAATCCTTAAAACTTTCTAAATATTGTGTGTGTGTTTATTTGGAGAAGAGTACTATAAGTTCCATCAACTTCTCAAAAGGGTCCAGCTTTCTGTCCCTAAAAACAGTTTACACAGTAACAAAAATTTAAAGAGCCTCCAAAAGTAAAATATAAAAAAATGACAATATAATGTGGTCCCAGAATTACTGGTACCTGTTTCAATGGTCTGCTTCATACCTGCTGTGTTTCCATGGCAGAAATTCCTAAAACTTTTAACCTTGGGGATAAGTTAATGACTAATCTGAAGTGTTTTACTACAGTTCCAAATTTTGATCTAACTGTGCCTTGTTGCGAGAGAAGGGATCCATCATTTGGGCTTGGGACTGTTAATACCCAATCATGACATCGGGATAAGGTTAATACATCTAGTCCTGCTGCTGAGTTACAGGACAGCATACAAGTGTGTTGATATTGGGAGAACAGCCACTTAATGATAGATTAGCAAGAGCACATGACTTAATTGCCAAGAAAATACAGTTTAAAACCTTGGATCCTTACCTTGGAAGATTAGGCATTCAAAATACAAACATATGCTAACTTAGTAATGGGTATTCTATGCTCATGAGAAGCACTTAAAAAAGCTGATGAGTGTGGGCTGGGGTTGTGGCTCAGTGGTAGAGTGCTTGTCTAGCTGTATGAGGCACTGGGTTCAACCCTCAGCACCACATAAAAAGAAATAAAGTAAAGATATTGTGTTCATTTACAACTAAAAACATTAAAATAAAAAAGCAGATGTGTGAATAAGTGAAGTAGGGATGGGAGTAAAGAATGAGATGAGGAATAAGATGGTCGGGACTGCTGGACTTGAGTCTGTTCCTTATCGAGAGCAGCTCAGCTGCTGCCTTTGGGGAGTTGCTATTTAGTGGGAGCTTGGGCATCCAGCTTCAATTATCTGACTAACTCATCTTTGTATTCCTTGTAGCAACATAGTGTCTGGCATAGAATGGCAATAAATAAATACTTGTTTCAGGAATGAATGGTACACATAACACACACACACACACAGTGAAATATGTTGAACTCAAGTTAAAGAGATGTAGATAATGTAGTGTGCCTTGCTACTTAACCAGTGTCACTATGTGAAGTGAGCTAGAGATCTGTATATTGAATTAGCTCTGGGCTGATAAATTCTTTGGGTTCTCCTACAGAGTAGTAAGGTAAATAAAATGCATAGGCTTGTCCTTAATGATCGGTCTAGAGTAGATAGGACTCCATAACAGACCATTTATTTAGCTACATGTAACAGAAACCTGGCTGTTGGAGTTTAAATACAAAGGGTTGCTAAGTGTCTTCTTAGAAGTCTGCAGTTAGTGGAACAGTGACTTCACTAGATCATCAGTATCTCCTATTTCTCCATCTTGTTTTCATGCTCATCAACTTTTTGGCTGTTCTACTTTTAGCCTGTATTAAAAGCAGGAAGGAGGGAAAGGAGACAGAAGAAAGGGTAATACCTAGGTTAAGACAGCAAAAAATTTCCCAGATATCCTTAGCAGACTTTTGACTACATCTTATTGATAGAAAACTCATAACATGATTATCCTTAGATTCCAAGGAATCTGGGACAGTATTTCATGACATTCACAACAAAAGCAGGATCTACTACTCTGGAAGGAGAGAATAGATAGGAACCAGAGACATCTTCCACAAGTAGTGTGAAAAGTGCTATGCATACATTCATTGACAAAAAATATTATATGCACTTTGTGCTAGGCAATGTTCCAGGTACTGGGGATATAGTAGTGAATCAGACAAACAAGGTTCCTACTTTATTGGGGCTTATACTCTGGTGAGATGAACAATAAAGCAGATAAGATCATTTTAGTATTAAAAATCATACATACATTTATACATACACATATATATGTATTCATATACATATTCATTAATACATTTACCTGTACTAAATCACTTCTCTCAACAAACTTAAGTACTATATTGACAAAAGAGTATGAAAGCACAGAAATGTTGAGCAACTCGCCAATAGTCATGCAACAAAGTAATAGAAGTAGGCTTTGAACAAAGGTAGTTGTAGCCCATTTACCTAACCACTGAGTTGTATCACATCACTGTGTGTTGAATGTAGGATGCTGTTTCAGTTACCTATTGCTGTTTAGGCAACCATCCCCAAACTGTGTGGCTTAAGGTAACAACCACCATTACTTATTTTACTAATGAAACTAGGCAGGGTTTGGTAGGGTCAGCTTTTCTACTCCAAAAATTGTAAACTGGGGTATATCACTAGGAACTAGAAGATGCACTTTCAAGATAGCTTGCTCATGGCTAGAAATTTGATGTTGGCTATCTGTTTCCATGTGGGTCTCTACAGGGAAGCCTGGGTTTCCTCACTGCATGGTTCTAAGAGTGAGCTACCTAAGAGAATCAGGAGGAAGATGAATTATATGACCTAACTTCAGATTCAAGGAGAGGGAATAAGACTTCACTTCTCAGTAGGGAGTATCAACATTACACTGGAAGATGGGTTGTGAGATATTTTGGCCAGTTTGGGAAAATACAATCTATCACAGATACACTGGAAACAAAAGGAGGTACATGCTAACCCAGCCTAGAGTGGGATAAAGAGTTGGTCTTTGCAGGGTTATGTATAGGGTAAATGGGATTTTGAGAAATGAGCATGGTCTTTCTTGAAAACCTAAGCTGGAATGTTGACCCCAATCATTCATTTATTCATTAAAATAACTCTCTGATTTGTTAGGCACGGTGCTGAACTTAGTAAGACACAATTTCTGCTCTCACAGAGCTTACAGATTGGTGGGAGATTGAGACACTGGGGAGCCTCTTGTTACCCTGTTCCCACTTTTACACAGTAGTCAAGGGGAATTTTAAACTTCCCTTATAAGGCTTCATACTTCTCTTTTTTTTTTAATTTAGAATTTTTTATTCTTTCAATAAAGGCAACAGCTCCAAGTTTCTAAATGCTCTTCATCTAAATTTTTGCACTTTTATTTTAAACTTTATAGTCATTTTGTCTGGTACATGAATCTTTTTTTTTTAATTATTTTATTGTTGGTTGTTCAAAACATTACATAGTTCTTAATATACCATATTTCACAGATTGATTCAAGTGGGTTATAAACTCCCATTTTTACCCCGTATACAGATTGCTATGTCACATCAGTTACATTTCCATTGATTTACAAATTGCCTTTCTGGTGACTGATGTATTCTGCTGTCTATCCCATTCTCCACTGTCCCCCCTCCCCTCCCCTCCCCTCCCCTCCCCTCCCCTCCCCTCCCCTTCTCTCTCTCCATCCCCTCTACTATAGATCGTTTCTTCCACTTATATAATTTTTCTCCTACTCCTCCTTTCCTCTTATATGTAGTTGTGTATAACCCTGAGGCTCACCTTCCAATTCCATGCAATTTCCCTTAACTCTCACTTTCCCTCCCGCCTATCATCCCTGTTTAATGTTAATCTTCTTCTCCAGCTCTTCGTCTCTACCCTGTCCTTGGTTACTCCCCTTATATCAAAGAAGACATTTGACATTTGTTTTTTAAGGATTGGCTAGCTTCACTTAGCATAATCTGCTCTAATGCCATCCATTTCCCTCCAAATTCTATGATTTTGTCATTTCTTATTGCAGAGTAATACTCCATTGTGTATAAATGCCACATTTTTTAATCCATTCATCTATTGAAGGGCTACTAGGTTGGTTCCTCAATCTTGCTATCGTGAATTGTGCTGCTATGAACATCGATATAGCAGTGTCCCTGTAGCATGCTCTTGTTAGGTCTTTAGGGAATAGACCGAGAAGGGGAATAGCTGGGTCAAATGGTGGTTCCATTCCCAGCTTTCCAAGAAATCTCCATACTGCTTTCCAAATTGGCTGCACCATTTTGCAGTCCCACCAACAATGAACAAGTGTACCCATTTCCCCGCATCCTCGCCAGCACTTGTTGTTGTTGGACTTCTTAATGGCTGCCAATCTTACTGGAGTGAGATGGTACTTCTCTTAAATAGAAACTCTTACCATGTTCCACATGGACTGGCATGATTTGGCTTTCTAGGCTCTTTTTGGTCTCCTATATTGGCCTTTCCATTTCTGAAATTCCCCTAAGCTCTTTCATGTCAGAGCATTCTCACATGCTCTTCCTCTGCATGGAGCACTCCACCTTCCACTCTTCCTTTGGCCAACTCCTATTAAAGTTGCTTAATCAAATGTCACTTTCCTAGAGAGTGTTCCTTGATCCCTCAAATAGTGTCACATTTCTTGTCATACCCTCTCAAGAGTGTTCTGAAACATCTTAACTATAATTAAAACATTTAGTATAATTGTTTAATGTCCATCTTCCTCCCTTGTTAGACTGTAAGCTCCATGAGGACGGCTCTTACTTGCCACCAAAACCTAGTACCTGGCCCACTGCCCATCCCAGAGCAGCTATTCAGTCGCTCTCCATAGAATGAGCAAATATATAATAAATACTATAGAAGAGCCAAGTATGAAATGCCTCAGGGTACACAGCAGGAGCACCTAATCCCTTCAGGGGGATAAGGGAAGGCTTTCTGGGGAGGTTTCTCAAACTGAAAGCTAAAGGGCATGGAGTTAACCAAATAATGAAGAGGAGGGTAAGGGAGAGAGGTGGGGAGAGAGTGCTTCCTGCAGAGAATAAATAGCATGTGGAAACATTAGAGGTGATAATGTAAGCTCAAAAGAACAAAAGTGCAGAATGGTAAAGCTGAGAGGAGGGGGATGTGGCCGGTTGTGGGGGTAATGAGGAATATAAAAGCCAAACCAGGTCATTTTTTTTTAAATTGATACATAATTCACAAACCATAAAATTCACCCTTTTAAAGGATACAACTGAAGTACTTCCCTAGCTTGCATGAGAACTTGAGTTCCATTTCCAGCACCACAAAATAAATACATAAATAAATACTTAAAAATATTCAATCAGGCTTAAGGATTTTGTAGGGAGGACATAATCAGATTTGCCTTTTAAAAAGGTGGCTTGAAGCCAGGCATGGTGGCATACACCTGGAATTCTAGTAGCTCAGGAGGCAGAGGCAGGAGGATCACAGGTTTGAAGCTAGCCTTAGCAATTTAGTGAGATCCTGTCTCGAAAATAAATAAATAAATAAAATTTAAAAAGTGTTTGGGTTTTAGCTCAGTGGATCAGTGCCCATGGGTTGAACTGCCAGTACCACCTCCCCCCGCAAAAAAAAAAAAAAAAAAAAAAAAAAAAAAAGTGACTTAACTACATTGCCAAGAAGGGATGGAATGGAGAGGAAAAAGTAGAGACAGGGTGGCCTGATGCCCTTTCAGGTCTGGGGACAAATGAAGGCAACTGGAACTAGGTTAGTGGTAGTGGTCAGAGAAGATGGACCAAAGTTACTGGGTAATTTATTGGGTAGAAGTCTGAGAGAGAGGGAAGACCCAAGAACGACACCAGGTGTATGGGCAGCTGAGAGGATGGTGAGTCCAGTGATAGAAAAGGAGAATGCTGGAAGATGAAAAAATGACATTTTAGTTGGCTATATCCTTATATTCTGGGACATGAAAGTACACATGTCCAAACCCTGGGACTGGAAAGCTCTGGGTCAGAGTTACAGGTATGGGAATTGTTAGCAGATAGTTATAATAGCCAAAGACAGGACGAGATCATCTCAAGAATGCATTATGGGTCAGGTGCCATAGTGCACGCCTGTAATTCTAGTGATTCAGGAGGCTGAGGCAGGAGGATCGAAAGTTTAAGATCAGTCTCAGCAACTTAGCAAGGGCCTAAGTACTTAGCAAGATCCTTTCTCAAAAACAAAAGAGCTGGGGTTGTGGCCCAGTGGTTAAGTGATCCTGGGTTCAATATCTGTTACTGGGGGGGGAAAAAAAAGTGAATTCTGATCTAAGCAGAGGACCTAGGAGAAACAATATCTAAGGGAGGGGAGGAGGAAAAGGGGACTCACAGGGAAGAGCTGGAGAGTGACAGGGAAACTGGAAAAGGATACCATGCAAATTAAAGGGAGAATACTTGAGAGGAGGGAAAGTGTGAAATACTGCACAGAGGCTAAATAGTAATATGATGACTGGAGTATCTGGATTTAGCAAATAGCAGATCATTGGTGGTTTTGTTAGGCTATAGTTGCATAAGATACACATGGGATATGAGAATCTAAAAACCCAACTGCAGAAGAGAGTTTTGTAACATGTACAGAATACCAACCTTTCATTAGATTCCATTTCTTCAATCATAAAATAGGGATGATAGAAGGTAACAGTAAGGACAATAGACATAACCCTGGACATGTTCACCCTAAATGAAAGTTTCTTATAATGTTGTTGAAAAGATAAATGAGATAAAGTATGGTAAAATTCCCAGCACTATAAACATCCTTAGAAAAGACACTACCACTAACCAGTTTTAGTTTTCTTTCCCATTCCTTGTGTTAATTACTATTTAGTAACAAATACTTCCCTTGGAAATTCCTGAGATTTGGTAACATTCAGCATTCAGGTCCATCTGTCATAATTAAAAAATTAGTAGACCATGTTTGTGACTAACATTTCAGTTAGAATTTCTGTGAGAAAATTTGAGTCAAGTAAAATGCAGTTTTATGTCATACCAAGTGAGGGAAAGCAAGGAAACAAGGCTAACTATAAGAACAAGAGTAACTAAAGTCAGCCTCTTTGCTCCTTCCAGTTTAAGGTGCTGTATAATCCAGGTTGTGAGTCCTCTCAATTTGCAGTCATCTTAAGTGAATCATTCTGAAGTGAGAAATGGCTAAATGGTAAATTTGATTGTTTAGAATAACAGCTACCAATTATCAAGTGCCTTATTATACCCAATGCCTTATGTAAGTTAGCTCATTTAATTCTTGCTACAACCTTGTGAGGATGGCTGGTTTACAGATGAGGATACTGACACGCAAGGGATAAACAACTTTCCCAGGGCGAAAGTTAGTAAGTATAGAGCTTGGTTATCTCTCTGATTGTATAGCTCCAACTCCTCCTCTAATGGACAGATTGGGTAGCTTCATTATTGGCTCTGGAACATATTTCAGAAGTTAAATAGTTTGGGGACATAGAATCTTTTTAAAAAATTAGTTGGTTTTAACTTAGGAATTATATCAAATTTAGTCTGAAATTAATATAATTCCTTACACAGAAAGTTAGATAGTAGCAAAGGGCCAAGAGCAAATGGAGGGGCAAGAGGATGATAGCTGAAGTTAGCACTATAACACATCTATAATCTGAAGAGTAATCAGTGGGAAAAGTGTCAGGGCAATATTACTGGGAGTACTATGGCTTGACAATAGATGGAAAGAGCAAGACATTCCAAACTGGCCAGCTATTGGGAAACCTAGGCTATCCTTATCCCAGATGCTTGAAACAAACATTTGAGATATTGAATTTTTTCAGGTTTTGGAATACTTGAATATACTAGTGAAACACTGTGGGTATGGGATCCAATTCTAAACATGAAATTCATTTATGTTTCATATATACATTATACACATAGCCAGAAGGTAATTTGATAAAATATTTTTAATGTGCCTTCATTTTGACTGAGACCCATCACAAGAAGAACCTTTCACTGTGGACATTATGTTGGTGCTCTTGGATCTTGAAGCATTTCAGATTTTGGATTAGGGATGTGAGCTCAACCTACATCAAGAAGTTGTTAAAAGGCAATGTTAAACAGCATGCTTATAATTACAGTGATTTGTGAGGCTGCAGCAGGAGGACCAGAACTTAGACAGACCCCATCTCACAATAAAAAATAAAAAAGGTTGGGTGTGTAGCTCAGTGGTAGAGCATCCTGGGTTTAATCCCTGCTACCAAAAACAAACAAACAAACAAAAAACCCATCACATATCAAGCTAAGGACATCGAGAAACACATTATACCCCCTTAAAGCCAACTTCTATCTCAATTCCTGTGATTTTAACAATAGCATTTCAATCCTTGAATTATCATATCATCTGAATTTTCACCTTTTCTTCAGGTTTACCCTGGTCCATGAGTTTGGGTATATAAATGCCTGTTTTACCTCTTAGTAGCTCTAGTCTTAGATGTTTAATTTCCTTTTTTTTTTTTTTTTTTTTTTTCTGAGGATGGGGAAGAGGCCATTGGGAATCAAACCCAGGGGCATTTTACCACTTTACAATGAGCTACATCCCCAGCCCTCTTTAGTTTTGAGACAGAGTCTCTCTAAATTGCCCGAGCTGGTCTAGAATTTGTGATAATCCTGCCTTCACATCCTGAGTAGCTGGGATTACAGATGTGTACCACCGAATCCAGTTTATTTAATCTTCTTTTACCTCTGCTTCCTCATCTGCAAAATGGAGATTTTATAAGGTTATTGGAAGGAATTAGTGAGTTAGTACATATTAAGTACTTACTTAGGGTATTTCACTTACAAAGTAAAACTTCATAAAAATCAGCAATCATACCTGGGTGTGGTGGCACATGCCTATAATCCCATCAGCTCAGGAGGCTGAGGCAGGAGGATCACAAGTTCAAAGGCAGCCTCAGCAATTTAGCAAGGCCCTAAGCAACTCAGGGAGACCCTGTTTCTAATTAAAATACAAAAAAGGGCTGGGGATGTGGCTCCGTGGTTGAGTGCCCCTGGGTTCAATCCCCAGTACCTATCCCCCAACTAGCAATCATCATCGATTTTTTACACATAATTTATTTACTTTATATTTTGATTTATCTGAAGTCTTTATTTCAACAAGAAAACAAACACTAAAGCTAGTGTGGTGGCACAGACAGGAAGTAGATTTCTGGTGGGTCAGTTTTGCAATGTTCTGTTCACTCTGGAAGCCCAGACTACAGTACTTCTCTGGCCTATCCAACAATTTTGTAAGTTAACTTCCTGCATAAAATCCCTTTTTGCTTAAAGGAACTAAAATTGCTTCTGTTACCTCCAAGTTCTCTAAAGCATACACTACTTACTGAATGAGCAGTTTGTCATAAATGGTATAAATATTTTCCTGGTTTTTCTTTTAACCTTGTTTGTGATGTTTTGTATAGAGTAAATTTATTTATTTATTTATTTATACTGGGGATTGAACTCAGGGCATTCAACCACTAAGCCACATCCACAGCCCTATTTTATATTCTATTTAGAAACAGGATCTCACTGAGTTGCTTAGCGCCTCACCATTGCTGAGGCTGGCTTTGAACTCATGATCCTCCTGCCTCAGCCTCCCAAGCGGATGATATTACAGGTATTTACCACCACGCCCAGCTAATTTTATTGAGTAAATCTGTAAGTATTTTCCTTTATGGCTGTTACTCATGTAGCTTAAGACTTTAAAAAAATTTTTTTTTTTAGTTGTTGATGGACCTTTATTTTATTTGCTTATTTAGATGTAGTGCTGGGAATCGAACTCGTGCCTCACACATACGAGGCAAGCACTCTACCCCAGAGCTACAACTCCAGCCCCAAGTTTAAGACATTTTTACCTCCAGGAAAATATTTTCTTATGTCACATTCTAGTTCTTTTAAATTTTTGTTTTTAATATAGCTGTTTAATCAGAAGAGAACTCCTTCAAAATATTGATGTTAAACCTACATATTTAACAATATGCATGTTTGTCCTTTCCTTCTTCCCTTCTGACCCGTCTGAAGTTAATCCCTTCACTTGTGCTCTTGCTCTCATTCTTTCCTCCTATTTCCTGGAAGTATATAAGACTTCCTAATTTGAGTATAAGGAAGAGATCATTTCTCAGCCTGTTACAGTTTAGATATTAGGTATCCCCCAAAAGCTCATGTGTGAAACAATGCAAGAAAGTTCAGAGGTGAAATTATTGGGTTATGAGAACATTATCTAATCAGTATATTGATCCTCTGATAGGGATTAATTGGGTGGTAACTATAGGCAGGGTGGAGGAGATGGGTCTTTGGGAGGGTGCCTTTGAATATATATTTGTCCCTGGAGAGTGGAACTCTCTCTGTGCTTCTTGGGGGTCTTGTTCAGACATGCTTTCCTCTGTTACAATCTTCCACCTTGATGTTCTAAGTTATCTTGGGCCCAGAGCAATGGAGTTGGCTATCATGGAGTGAGACTCTGAAACTGTGAGCCCCCTAAATAAACTTTTCTTCAAGTCTTTTGGTCACAACAGTGAGAAAAAGCTGACTAAAACATAGCCTTTTGACTAAGATCAAATGAGTATAAGGAAGAAGCCTGGGGAATTTGAATAAGTCACTGTGGAGAACTGACTCAAAAAGGAAACTGATTTGGAATAAAGTTTTCTGAGCATGGATACTAGTCCAAATGGTTATGGTATTTTCTTCCACAGCACTTTGAAGTGCACCAAGGCAAGGAGTTTCCAAGAAAGAAAATGAGAAATGGGCACCAGCACTGGCAGGAGAGTTGTTGAAATGAAAGACCATGGAATTTAAACTGGACAGGAGGGGCTGGGGTTGTTGCTCAGTGGTAGAGCGCTCGCCTAGCACGTGTGAGGCCCTGGGTTCGATCCTCAGTACCATATAAAAATAAATAAGTAAAATAAAGGTATTGTGTCCAACTACAACTAAAAAATAAATACTTTAAAAAATAAACTGGACAGTAAAGGAGGTGAAGACAGAATGGAGGAGAAATAATTAGGAGAAAATTAAGAGTTAAGCAGATAGAATGTCTCATGGGGGTCCAGGAATAGTGAGATATAAGTAAACGAGAGAGCTAGAAAAATACAAAGTTGTAGCCAAAGTGGAGGCTTGAATTTAATATTACAAAATAGGTAGGTACAAAGGCTGGGGATGCAAAAGTAGGAGGGAGAATAAGGTCTCTGGAAATCAGGGATTCGAGGAACTGAGAGGGTGATAAAAGGATCTTTCATATGGATCCTAAGGTGACCCATGATGATGGCAGAACTAAGCCAGTATCTTCCGTGAATGAGAGGAATGGTCAGGAGGTTAAGTGGTTGACAGTATAGGAGAGAGATTAAGGAATATACAGCTAGACTGCAGGAGACTTCAAGGAATACAAGCTTTTTATACAAGATGGGAGAATGTGGAAGTAACCCTGGAGATAAAGAATTAGATCCACTCAGGTATATGATGTGATGATTCCAGGTCTGTTTTATATATTACTTTAAAATATCTATTTGGGACTACCAAACTTCGTGACCACTGTCTCCTATTCATACTCTCTTCCTTCTTCTGGTGTGTGTGTATATATGTTATGTATGTGTGTGTGATAAAATATATATATATATTTGGATTATTTATTTATCCAGCCAGCCAGTATTGGGGATTGAAGTCAGGGCCTTGTGCATGCTAGGTAAGTGCTCTACCACTGAGCTAAAAAAAACCCCAACCCCTTTTTGTTTTTAAATTTTGAGTCAGGGTTTCGCTAAATTGCCCATGCTGATGCAAATTTGGGATCCTCATGCCTGAGCCACTCCAGTTGCTAGGATTACAGGTGTGTACCACTGTGCCAGACTATATTTGGTAACTTTGTTTTTCTCCCTGTGGTACTTGGGATTGAATCTAGAGGTGCTTTACCATTGAGCTACAACCCCAGTCCTTTTTATTTTTTTGTTTTGAGATAGTATCTCACTAAGTTGCTGGACCACTGAGTCCTGGAACTTAAGATTTTCCTGCCTCAGTCTCCCAAGTAGCTGGGATTATGGGCATGTGTCACCATACTTGGCCAATATTTAAATTTTTGAGGAACAGTCAGTTTGTATTGTTCTTGACTTCCACGAAGCATCTGGCAGCAAGTATCCTGTTTTTCTTTTGGAAGCTATGTTTCTATTCTTCCATAGTAACAATATCTGGTACATCTTTTATCCTAACAATTTGTTTTTCTTTGGTTTGTTTCTCTTCTCCTCCTTGCCTCCATCTTTCAAAGTTCCCCCAAGGTTCTGGCCTCTACTCTTCACTTTATATTCCAACATTCTTACTCTACTATAATTTTCTATTATGAAATTACCACTCCAGTCAGATGACTTCCAATGCCACCTGCTAAATGCTTTCTTATTCAACCTAGACTGCCCTTGCTTTTCCTGTTTGCTATATAGATCCTAGTTATCTTTTGGGGCCAACTTCAAACACAAACACAATTACATATGAAAGTTCTTCACTGACTCCCTCTACTCTCTACCCCACCACCCCCATGCAAGATTTCTTCTCCAAACACTTAGATTTTACAGCCCATAGCAATAATCAAAATCACATATTCATATTTAGCTTTTTTTGTGTTTATGTCTGATCTCCTCCCTCTACCCAGCCAATCTCTTGGTCACTTAAAAAGTTGCTTGACAACATTTTCAAGTTGCTTGAAAAGATAAAAAAATAAATTTACCTTCCCAATAGCAACTACTATGGTTTCTTGTATATTCTTCTAAGTACACCCTGTGGATATTCACATATTTTTTCTTTCACAAATGGCATCATGTTTGGGCTGGGGATGTGGCTCAAGCGGTAGCGTGCTCGCCTGGCATGCGTGCGGCCCGGGTTCGATCCTCAGCACCACATACCAACAAAGATGTTGTGTCCGCCGAGAACTAAAAAATAAATATTAAAAATTCTCTCTCTCTCTCTCTCTCTCTCTCTCTCTCTCTCTCTCTCTCCCTCCTCTCTCACTCTCTCTTTAAAAAAAAAACAAATGGCATCATGTTTATAAATATATATATATATATATATATATATATATATAAATTTTTTTTTTCTATATCTTTCCTTTTCCTCCTCATACTTTAATTAGTCTTTAAAGTGGAACTTCTCTAATGTTTTCAAAAGCATATCAGTATATCCACTGATTATACTTTGCTTACATGTTTTTCTCTTCAAAGGACCAGAGATTAATAAGGAGTGATTTCTTTAGAGAAATCAGATTACTTTTTATCTCATTTAGCTCCATTTGCTAATGTGATCAATTAAATGTGTTTACACAAATTAAACTTTCTCATTGTAAAAATTCAGAATTAACAAATTAAAAATCTTTGATATGTGTACCTTCAGAATTTTAAAAGGCAATTTTATAAATAAAAACATATCTCTAGAAATATTTAGAATTGTTTTTAATTTTTTTAAACACAAATAAATTAACAAGTATCATAATGTAAATACTGTTTTGTAGCCTGTTTTTTTTCCATGCAACTGTATATTGAAGAATCTGACCCTATTTATATATACAGATGTAACTCATTTTTCATGATTGTTGTGTAGTTTGCTTAGCTATTTCTTACTATTAGGGTGTTCAGAAGTTTTTGCTACACACTGTTATAATGAACATCTTTGCACATGTCATTTTATGTACAAGTGTGATGAGAAACATCTACTGTTTCCCAAAAGTAGGTGCTAAGGAGGATGTGGTAGCATATACCTGTAATCCCAGCAACTTGGGAAGCTGAGGCAGGAGGCCCACCCTGGGCAACTTAGTGAGACTTTGTCTCAAAATTCTAAAAGAGCTAGGGATATAGCTCAGTGGTAGAACATTTACCTGGCACGTGCTAGGTCCTGGGTGCAATCCCCAGAACTGCAAAAAGACAAAAGAGAATAGATGGTAAGAAGTTGAATTGTGGGCTGGAGCTGGAGCTCAGTGGCAGAGCGCTTGCCTGGCATGCATGAGGCATTGAGTTTGATCCTCAGCACCACATAAAAATAAATAAAATAAAGGGCTGTCCATCTACAACTACCAAAAAAAAAAAAAATTACGACGAAGAAGTAGTAGTAGTAATAGTAGTAGTAGTTGTGGAATCCTGTGTCAAAAAAAAGTTTGTAAGTATAAACTGTACATGGTGGTGCATACCTCTAATCCCAGCTCTGTGGGAGTCTAAGGCAAGAGGATCCCAAATTTGAGGACAACCTCAGCACCTTAGTCAGACCTTGCCTCAAAATGAAAAAAAATTTAAAAGATTTGTGGGTGTAGCTTAGTGGTAGAGTACTCCTGTATTCAATCCCACTACTGAAAAAAAAAGTATAATAAATACAATTAAATTGACCTTTGCCAATTCTGTGGTATAACTGTTATAAGTTAATAATAGTAACACAATGTGACCTTCAATTTTGGTTTCCTTTAAAACCATAGGACATCCTATTGACTCAGAAGTCATATAGTATATAATACAAAGTACACTAGAATAGCAATTGATAGATTCAAGTCCTGGTTCTGTCCTTAACTAATAATAATTGATCTTAGGCAATCCTATCAATATCTAAGCCCCAGTTTCTGAACCTAAAAATGTGGTATGGGTAGCATGGAAGATACTTTAATTTTTTTTTTTAGTTGTCCATGGACCTTTATTTTATTTATTTATATGTGGTGCTGAGAATCAAACCCAGCGCCTCACACATGTAACACAAGTGCTTTACCACAGAGCTACAACCCCAGCCCCACTTTAATTTTTATTGATTTTATTTTAATAATTAGTTGTAATTTAAAATAAATCAGGAAGCTATAATTACCAAATCTAATCAAAGATTTATGGATATTATTTCCATTAATATAAAATTTACTTTTTTTAAAATTGTAGATAGATACATAATATTTATTTATTTTTATGTGGTGCTGAGGATCAAACCCAGTGCCTCACACATACCTGGCAAGTGCTTTATCACTGAGCTACAGCCCCAGCCCTAAAATTTACTTTTAAAAAATTCATTTAAGTTAAAGAAAAATTCATCAGCTGGGTTGGTATTGTGATGCATGCTTGTAATCTTCACCTTGGGAGGCTGAGGCAGGAGGATCACAAGTTCAAAGCCGGCCTCAGCAAATTAGTGAGGCCCGAAGCAACTCAGTGAGACCTTATCTCTAAATAAAATATAAAAAAGGGCCGAGGATGTGGCTCAGTGGTTGAGTGCTCAATGTGGGGTTCCTGACTTTTCACTGTGTTAAGGACATTAAGAACCACAAAACCCTGACACACATACTCATCATCATTACTTCATAAAAAGATATTTTAAATGTTTTATAATTATAAAACATGTAAATATAGTCTGAAAAAATTTTCAAATTGTATAGGAAATATTAAAAAGTCATTTTCAGCCAGGTATGGTGGCACAGCTACTCAAGAGACTGAGGGAGGAGGATCACAAGTTGCAGGCCAGATCCTGTCTCAAAATAAAAGAACTGGTGATGTACCTCAATGGTAGAATGCCCCTGGGTTCAAATCCCTCTATTGCAATAAGTAAATAAACAAAAATTTTAAAGCCATTCTCTTGCTCTCTCTCTAAAATCCACTCATGGACCTTCTTCCATATAGATCTATCTTACTTTTACAAAGGACATTTTTAGCATTATAAAAGTTTGGGTGCATATGTAATTGTTAATTTATAAATATGTGTGTACATATATTTATTATATGCTAAATGTAGTATGTTACATATTTATCCTACATGAAATTATATAGAAGAAATTAAAAATTTCAGAATAAAGGATAGGCTTTTTGGGAAAGGACAAGTGGCAACCAATGATTTAGATGATTCCCCATTTCTATAATTCCATGATTGAGTCTAAAATATCCTGAGCATTTACATGCCTTTCATTATTATCAGTAACATATTTTGAAAATCATAGATTACAGTGTTTTTAATACTTCAATCTACATGTTGTATGAGCACAATTCCGTGCATTTTTACTTATTAGTTTCCTATATCAATTTTAACCTGAGGTCACAGACTTCAGGGTATTCATAACATCATGAACATATATATGATATTATATATATATATATATAGTTTTTTTTCTGGGGAAAAATAATTTCTAATCCAAATAAATTTCTTGATTTTTCTTTACATAATAATATTATTGGTTGGGGAGTCCCCTCAATGTTTTTCCTTTTTTTCCCTTTTGTATGTGTGCAGGGGAGCATCTAATTTCTGGTTTGCATTTGATAGTTGCATATCTGAATTCCTTGTTCTCATCTTAACAAGTCTAATTTTTTAAAAAAAGTCTCTATCCATTAATCATAGGGATTTAATTACTTAATTTTTTTTAGTTGTACATGGACACAATATCTTTATTTTTTATTTGTTTATTTTTTATGTGGTGCTGAAGATCGAACCCAGTGCCTCACACACGCAAGGCAAGCACTTTACCCACTGAGCTACATCCCCAGCCCTGGATTTAATTTAAAAATCTTTTTTTGGTACCAGGCATTGAACCCAAGGGTTTTTAACCATTAAGCCATATCCATAGCCTTCTCTATTTTAAGACAGGGTCTCAGTAAGTTGCTTAGAGCCTCGCTAAGTTGGTGAGTATGGCTTTGAACCTGCAATCCTCCTGCCGCAGCCTTCTGAGCCACTGGTATTACAGGTGTGTGCCAACATACCCAGCTAAAAAAAAGTCAGTCTTTTTTTTTTTTTTTTTTTTAAAGAGAGTGTGTGTGTGTGTGGAGAGAGAGAGAGAGAGAGAGAGAGAGAGAGAGAGAGAGAGAGAGAGAATTTTTAATATTTATTTTTTAGTTCTCGGCGGACACAACATCTTTGTTGGTATGTGGTGCTGAGGATCGAACCCGGGCCGCACGCATGCCAGGCGAGCGTGCTACCGCTTGAGCCACATCCCCAGCCCTTTTTTCTTTTTTTTTTAAAGTACAGAAAGACAGAAAAAGGCAGAGAGTGATGCCTACATTGAAACTGACAGGCAGGGAGACAAGCAGCTAGAGTCAGTAGGATATAACAGGCATAGATAAAAGGCCTAATAAGCATAGACATGTGAAAGAAATATAGAGAAACTTGGAAACACAGAAGGAAAGACAGAAGAACTGACCAGGTATAGAAGAAGGATAGCAGAAAAACAGGTTGACAGAAAAAAATGACCACAGTGAGGAAGGCAAGATCACCAAGGGAAACACTTGTCCCAAAGGACAAGTGAACAGAAAGGAGAAGAGAGAGAGAGAAGAAAGACACACCGATGAAGAAAACTATAAGGTAAGAAGGAAGACAAAGTGATAACAGTGTTTTATACAACAGAGTGCCTTATAATTATTTCAGGCAGACAGGGAGAATCCAGCAGACAGATGGGGTGATGGAGAGATATATGTCAATCACACAGAAGAGAGGAGAGGTAGCCAATCAGAAGGAAAAGCTAGAATGAAGACCAAGACAGATACAAGGAAAGAATAAACAAACAAATAAAAGAGAAGGGGTGGTGGGGGGGAGAAAGAAGAGCAACACAGAGATAAGAGGCTAAAACAGTTTAATTCAGGAATATACAGTAAATAAGCAGAAATGAAAGAACAGTATATCCTGTAAAGTCTTATCATCTTTCTCAAAGAGACCTGGTTAGAAGCTGAGTCTTTGTCTCCCTGCTAAAGAGTTATAATGTTTCTAAGGCAGCATGGGAGAAGATCCAGAAGGAAGGATGAAAAAGGAGAAATTTTAATAAGGAGCAAAGCTGTTGAGATGAGGAGAAAGAAACTTCTGGGATAGACCCAAGTCAACCACCTAAAAGGAGCTGGCACATGCCTGTAATCTGAGATACTCTGGAGGCTGAGGCAGGAGGATCACAAGTTTGAGGCTAGCCTGGACAACTTGATGGAGATGTGGCTCAGTGGTAAAGATCCCCTGGGTTCAATCCCCAGTACCAAAGCAAAACAGTACAAAACTCTCAAAGGATCTAGATTCGTATGACTTCATAGAATTCATATAGATAAAAAGGAAAGATAGAGCAGGCCACTGTATTTGTGTGTAAGCACAGCTTACAAACTATCTGTACTTATTAACTGTACTATTATTTATCTGGTAGTTTTTAGTATATTCATTTAATGCATTCATGTCTTTCTTTTCTCAATTAATACATACTTCAGCAATGAAGAGACCAAGAGTGTGTTTCCAGACAATTATGTAGAGTAGAATAGGAGATCAGGAGAGAATAAGACCTTTCTAAGAATTCCTTTGGTACTGGTAGTAAAAGCAGGTAATTAGCAACAGTCAATCAAAAACAGAAGTTCCATAAAGTAGAATCAGAAAGACAAGAGGCAAGAGGTGGCAAGTCACGTAAAGTTAGGAAGGAGCATCCAGCAAAACTGGAAAAAAAACATAAGGAGTACAGCAAAACCAAGTAGACTTGTGTATGTATAGATTCTTCTCTCAGGCATTATCCAAGAAATGTGACATAGTGGCTGCCTCTCGGGAGAGGAAATCATGGCCAGGGAGAGAATAAATGGGAGGCTTACTTTTTGCACACTGCTAGTTATATACTTTTACATTTTCATACCACAGTTATGTCTATTCAAAAGTTAATTGAGGCTCGGCACAATAGCATAAATCAGTAATCCCAGCAATTCAGGAGACTGAGACCAGAATATTTCAAGTTCGAGGCCAGGCTGGGCCACTTAATGAGACCCTGTTTCAAAAAATAAAATGTATTGCGGATATAGCCCAGTGATAGAGTGCTTGCCTAGCACATGCAGTGCCCTTCATTCAATCCCGAACACCACACACACATACACACACAAGCTGATTGGGGAAGAGGGGACTAAAACAAAAAAAGAAAGAAAAGCAAGCAGGGATGTGGACATAAAGAAAGAGCCTATCAAATAGACAGTAAAAAGGCAGGAAAATAGAGACTAGGGGAATGGCAAAAAGACTGAGGTAGGCAGCCTGTCTAGGAAGCAGAAAGAAAAAGACATGACTGAAATGGAAGCAAGTGTGAGAGAAGACAGGGTAGGGGATATGATACAAAAGCAGGTAAGACTTTGGAGGAAGGGGTTACTGAGAAGTCTGGAGAGAGAGATCATCCCTCTTCATGGGATGGTGGCAGAAAGCAAGTCAAGGGAGAAAGAGGTGATAAACAGAAAGAGGGAAAAGATACAGGCTTTATAAGCAGTAAGAGAACAGAGAGCAAGTAGGGAAGACAGGCAAGAAGACAGAACTAATGGGAAGCAAGGAAAATGATGAAAAGAGATAAATAGGAACAAGGAGAAGGGCAAGATAAGAGGCAAACCAAGATGGGGATGGCCATAGCAGGACCTGGAAGTAGACAAACCAAGAGATGCAGGCTAAAAAAAGTGATAGAGACAGGCAGGCGGAGAGACAGATGGCTAGAGAGAGAGTGGTGGGCAAACAGCCAGAGAAGCAGACAGACAACCAGAGAGAGAAAAAGGCTGCCAGCCAGTCAGGAAGGAGCAGACAGGCAGGCAGGCAGACACCATAACAAGAGCAAGCAGGTAAAGAGGCAGGCAGAAACAAGGATAGAAGACGACAAATCAAGAGGTCAGCAGGGAGGAAAAAAGATCAGGAAAGAGATGGAGACAGGCAGAGGGGCAGATGGACAAGGAGAGAATCAGGAAGATTAAAAAATCTGTATATAAAGCACACTCAAGAGAAAAAATGATGAAGGCCTGCATAGGGATGCACATGGCCACCTTTAGCCACCCACACCTGCAGATCATGCCACATGTGGCAGGCGGGCAGAGAGATTCAGCATAGAGAGGACCCAAGGCAGAGAGACTTGTGGAGCACCACATGATGCATAGTGTACCCCCACCAACACACACACACACACACACACACACACACACACAGAGACACTTTTTCTAGACCTTGGTTTGATCCACAGACATACAGAGGGGACCAGAAAGCGGGAGACAGGCACAAACAAGGAAGAGCCATACACAGAGATGACACAGGAAGACAGAAGAAAACAGAGGACAGAGATGGAAAGTCACTTGCAGGTGATGGAGACTGAGAGTCAAAGGCAAGACAGACAGTATTAGCAAATAATAAAGATGCACACATAGAAAAGCCATACTCAGAAAAAAGGAGATACCCAGATGAACTAGTACAGAGACTCAGAGAGTGGACAAGAGAGCTAAATTGAATGGAAGAGGAATGATTTGGGAGCATAGGAAAGAGAGTTTCACAGTTCAAATTATTAGGGTAAAAAAGGGGGAACCAATGTTCAATAAGGTACAGTAGTAGGAGGGGGGTAGGATATCAACAATGAACATTTTAGTTTAGCCTTATAAACAAAAATTTATATTGTATTCCCTTGTCACTAATGCTTTCTGACTGCTGTGCTCTTGAGCAGGGCTGGGGGCCAGCAATTATACTTCAGAGGTGAGAAATGGCCCAGGAAAGAGACTATTCTACTGGCCTGGGATGGGAAGCAAGGGAGGGACAAAGTGAGATCAAAAGAATGGGAGAAAACTAGAGTAAGAAAAAGGTGAGGTACAAAAAGGGTAGAATTAAAGCTAATTCACCTCCTTCCTTTGCTCCATTCATTGGCAAGCTGTATTTTATGTCTAGACCTCTCTGATCAAATCTGTTTGAGAAAGCTACTTTTTGGACTCCTTTTCAACTGTCCATCTGATTCCTGATACCACATTTAAAATAAACACTAGGGTAGAGGAAACCAAGGGTTAGCAAGTTAGACAAAAATGCCTGAGTGTAACCCCTACCTCAGTCCCAGTTACTTTTCTCTTTCCTGGTACCTCAGTTTCTTCTACTTTATCAGTGCTGGAGATCATGGAGGAAGGGAAATATACTGAAACAGGAGAAAAGAGAAAATAATTTCACAATCTTCAGACTTTATCTCTCCCCTTTATTCTAAAAATCTGTTCTATTTAACCCCAAATTAATTCCTCAAGTCAGCTTAATTTTATATGCTAGGGGGAGGGGAGGCTGAGGGAAAGGGAAAAAAAGTGAAGATAAAATTTACAACAATTATAAATCACTGAAAAGGCTGGGCAAAGGGGAGAATCAAACATGGACTCCTTTGAAAAAAAAACTCAATCATCGTATCTATTCATATCTCTCCCCCAAAAGTCACTAGGATTTCTGTCACTTTTTTTAAAGAAATAAGAAAAATATTCAGTACCGCTTCTCATTTAAAAGATACGTACACAATTAAATGCATTTTGACTTCAATGAGGTATGTAGAAACAGAGTTATATATAAACATATATTTCATCTTTTTCCTTTTCAATGCCTGAAGGGGAAAAAAAAAAAAAACCTTCACATCAAACCACTCCCTTCTGAAGTATTCAAAAAAAAAAAAAAAAAGCTTTTCTTTAGAGAAGGGAGGTGGGGAGAAAGAGACTAGTAAAGAAAAGAAAAAAAATTCAATCTAGTTGGACTAGTATCTAACTAGTTAACCTTTAACAATTTATGCTGATGTCAGACTGAGCATGAGTACTGATTAATGCCCCCCCCAAATATTTTTTATAAGGGGGGGAGTTAGTCACAGCAGCCATTTTTGTTTTATGCAGAAATCCTTCATGCCCCCCCCAACACACACACACACACACACACACACACACTTCAGTACACAAGGAAAATATCTCTATTAATCTGTGCACTAATCAGTTATGAAAAAAGGAAGAAATTTGTGGGTTTCTGGGTAGAGGGTTGGAGATGGGGGTGTAACAGGGAGGAGAATGGGGGGGGTGAAAAATGAAATATTAAGCCAGCCATTTTGTTTTAAAAGGGGATTTTTCCCCCTCTCTCTTTCTTTATGGAGGGGGTGGCGGTGCTGGAGGGGGGGTTGTTTTAAAAATAATTTCAAGGCGGCCATCTTAGTGCCTCAGCTCTGAGAAATATTTCTGAGCGCCCCCCTCAGAATTTAAATATATTTAAAGCAACGGAGAGGGGGGTAGAGAGAAGTCAAAAACTTTTATATATATATATATATATATACATACATATATATATATATATAATTTTTTTTCTTTTTAAAAATCCCCTTTCTTGTTCTCTTGGGAGGAAAGAGAAGGGGGAAAAAAGTCTCTCCTCAAAATTTTCCAAGAACATTTTTGGGGGTGGTTCGGCCCCCCTCCTCAGACGGCGGCCCCGAGGGTGAGGGTTTTGGAGGGGGGTGGCCCGGGGGTTTGGGGGGCTGGGGGAGGCGGTGAAGAGGAGGACGCCGCCGCCGAGGAGGAGGAGGAGGAGGAGGAGGAGGAGGAGGAGGTGGTAGCGGTGGGGGAGGCGGGCGGGCGGTGGGTGGGGGGGTGGTGGGGGGGCCAGAGCCACAGGATGGCTTCCCCTCTGAGGGACGAGGAGGAGGAGGAGGAGGAGATGGTGGTGTCGGAGGAGGAAGAAGAGGAGGAAGAAGAGGGCGACGAAGAGGAGGAGGAGGTGGAGGCGGCCGACGAGGACGATGAGGAGGACGACGACGAGGGAGTACTCGGGCGCGGGCCGGGCCACGACCGGGGCCGCGACCGCCACAGCCCCCCCGGTTGCCACCTCTTCCCGCCGCCGCCGCCGCCGCCACCGCTGCCTCCGCCGCCGCCGCCCCCGCCGCCAGGTAAGCGGCTGCCCCGACTCCCCCCCCCCCAGCCCGAGTAGGAGCCGCGGGCGCGCGAAGCCGGGCGGGGGGTCGGGCACCCACCGCGCGGCCGAGCCGAGGAGAATCCGGGGCGCGGGCCACCGTCTAGGGCCGGCGCTCTGCAGCGGTCCTGGCGGTCCCGGCGGTCCCGGCGGCGGCGGCCGCGGGGCCGGGCCTCCTCCCCTCCCCCGCCGCACCCCTCCCCCGCCGCCGCCGCTGCCGCTGCCGCCGCCGCTGCCACCGCCGCTGCTGCCGCCCGGGCTGGAGAGCGCTGGGCGCGAGCTGCGCGCGCGGACCGGGCCACTCGGTCGCGGCTTTCGGGGGAGGAGGAGGAGGAGATTTTTCTTTTTTTACCCTCGGCGGGGAGGGGGTAGGCAGGAAACGGCCGAGGCGAAGCCAGGACCCCCTCCCTGGCCGAGCGAGGGACCGCGGAGACCCTGGCGGCCGGACGGCTGCGTGGGGGGAGGGGCGCGTGGGGGAGGGGCGGCCGAACGAGCGCCCCTCGGGCTGCGACCCCGGTGGGGTTGCACCGAGGCAGGGTGAGGTTTCTGTGTGTGGTGTGGAGCAAACCCCCCACCCCACTCCACTCGGTACTTGGGCCGGCAGAAAGATGACAGTGTCCATCGGACCCCTTTCCACCTGCGGGGACTTCGGTGCCCTCCAGCTCTGGGGCGTGTGGTGGCACGCGGGGAAGGGGTCGCGTACATGTGGGCGGCTGATGACTCGAGGCAGGTAGCGGCAACACTCCACTCAGACCACTTCCTGGAGTTAGACTTGAGCTACCCCCCACTTCCCCAGCTGGGGAATCGTGAGAGTCTGTCAAGATTGGGGGACGAGAGGAATGTGGGGAGCCAGATGTCCCCGGCCCCACCCCCTTCATCTCTCTTCTGCTTCGGGCTCTTTTGTGTCAAGTGCGGCCCCCTCTCCCCTTCTCCTGTCAGTCTGGGCTGGCCGAACTGCCCAGCTGTGACTCTCACGTGGCTGCCATTCACTGTCACTCTTTGGCCAAACCACCCACATCCTGACCATGCTGGGGGGGGGGGCGTAACCTGCCCACCCAGCTGGTCTGCAGCTTGACCATCACTCAGCACCCCTCTCCCTGAATGACAAGTCACCCGGCGCTCTGGGCGGCACTCTCCGGGAGTGATGGAGATAGACTGCTGCCTGGCATCAGGAGCCCAGCAGTGGCTCCCTTCAGAACACCCTCCTCGTGGAGGGATTTTGGGGCTTCCTTGGGATAGGTGAGCCTTATGGTGTCTGCACCCGCTGCTTGGGGACTGCAGAGCAGTACAGATGCTCCAGACTTCAAAACGTCTACCATCATGCTCTTTGTAAAACTGTCATATTGATCCGTGTGGCTTATGTGGCACATGTTCTTATCTAGTTGAGGCAACCTTTGAGGAGGCAGTGAGGGAGTGCTTTCTTGTGTGGGTGGGTGGGGGTGTGTGTTTAATGGAGACTGGTTAAAGTCTCCCTGTGCCCCCAGGCTTGTCTGTATTATAAAGGGAAAAGTTTTTAAAAAGTTATCCCAGAGAGCCAGCCGGCAGAATTCACAGGAGGAAAAAGAAATAAAAGAGTCGCGGGGAAAGGGTTGCCTGTAGGGTTGCCTCCAGCAAGGTGCCGAAAGAGGGAAAGAAAGGATGTCAGGTGAGTTAGGGGAATAGCAGCCCTCACCTATTTTGTATTCTGAACTTGGAATCTGGTATTTGGGTGTTTTTGATCCCGGATCTGGGTTTGAGAGAGAGGGGCGCATGAAAGAATCTAAGGTTGAGATGGGTCTTTGTGTCCTACTCCCTCCCCTTTTCCCTCTTTGCTTTCTGAATCGTGAAGAAACGTCAGACGCTTTTAAAGTGTTACATCTAAAGTGAAATTCCACCTCTCCTCTCTCCCTGGGCAATGCTATCTCCCTTTCAGCCCTCCGAGTCAAATGAGTGACCCAGATACACCCCCTCAGATGACTTTCTGAGGTAAAACTTTGGGAAAATATTTTTAGCCTGCTCATTATCTCTGTCTACCTAAGTGTGGGGAGAATAAGCCTCCTCAGAGGAGATCTGCTCAGGCTGCCCTCCCTCATCCTTTTCTGGAACATGAATTTGTACATCTGAGAGCTTTCCATTGTTTTTCAGTCCGACTGCTTTGATTCTCACCATTTTGTTTTACATTCTTACTCAAGACCAATTTTATCCCTTCCCCCTCGCTCCAGTCTCCTTACATTGTTAAACGTTTAAAATAATAGCACTCGTGTTGGTGGGGGAAGGGAGCAGGAAGCCAAAAAAACTCATTTCTTCTCCCTCCCCCTTCTGGCAAGTCTAGAGAAATAATATAACATAATATATAGATGTGATTCCTTGAGGTGGGGGTGGGGAACGATTGTGGGTGGTGCGGAAAATTCTGGTAGTTTCTTTGCAAAAGGTCTGAAAATACAAACCCACCCCCTGCGTGCAGTACGCATGTGCAGCAGACCTATTATGGAGGTTCGTTGTGGGGGAGGGAGGGGAATTTGAGAAAAAATAAATATATGTGTGAGAGATTGATGGTGAGATTAGGAGAGAGGGGCGGGTGGGAGGCGAGGCTTTCGCGCAGGCTCCTCCCCCGGGCTTGAGCAGCCAGGCTCCACCCTCCCTCCCCGCCTTCCCGAGATCTGAGCTGGGATGTGGGAGAGTCTGGGCTCCAGGCCAGCATTGAGTGGCTGCTGAGACAGAGGTTAGGACTTAGATTTGCTTTATTACCCTCCCTTGCCTCCCCTCGCCCGTTCTCCTTTGCCTTCCCCGCCGCGGACGTCCGTCCAAGTTCGGGAACCTCCTGCTGCGCGGGGGGGGGTAGTGGAGTTCACAGGCTGCGCGGGCCCCCACCCCCAGCTGGGAGTGACCCAGGCCACTTTCCTGATCCTTCGCCAGTTGGCCTGCCCTTGCCACTGCCCCGGCAGCCTCCGTTTCCATGTTCGTGTTAACCCAAGTCCCTGGGGTTCAGGGGAGCCTGGCGTCCTCCTGACTTCCTACTACAGTTCCCCCCCATCCCCCACCTCGGTTTTCACACCCTGGTCCTAGGCAGGCAGCCCCCTTTCACATCCACAGCCAGTGCTAGAGTGTCCTCCTGGTTCAGCGCAAGAGGACACAGGTTGCCAGAGTTAGGAGAAAAAGTAGTGTGAAAGGAGGGAGGTGCCAGGAATTTGAGGGAATGGAAACCCAGGCCTCTGGTTGTTAATTGTGGCTAATTTTCCTTGCTGTTGAGGGAAAGAGGATTGTGTGTCCTAGAGCAAGGGTCTGGGCCAAACCCAGGCTTTCCCCTCCTGCAGCAGCTGCTTCTGCCTGGACAAGACAGGTCTGGCTGGTTAGTCTAGTGCTTAGGTGCCAGAGGCTAACAGGGGCCCAGTCTGTGTGGCATCAGTTTGTATGGCACATCCTCTTCCTGTTTAGGAGCAACACTGGCTCTCAAGCCTCAGCAGACTGGCAGGGGTCATGGAGTATGGGGTGGAGGAGGCTCAGGGAAGAACCTGCCCAGGGCCACTTGACAGAGGCTTCTGGTGAGAGAGTCAAGGATCTTGCCCTGCAGAAGCAGGTACAGGCTGACTCCTGGATTTGTGCCCGTGAGTGTGTGTACATTGGAGAACACAAATGCTGGGCATCTCTGTCTACCTATATCTTTGTTTCATTTGGACTCCTAGGTTGTCTGTATAGTGATGGATCAGGATGTCTGGAACAAAGAATAGAGGGGAAGAGTAAAATCAGGGGATAAAGGGTGCAGCCCCTGGGTTCTCAAAGGGAGCAAGAATATGGGAATAGATTTGGAAGCAGATTTCAAGTTAGTAGGGAGGAGGTATATCATTAAGGGAATTCTGGAGATTTCCTCCTCTCTGGTTAGAATGCAGGCAGACACTATGATCCTGTGGGCAAGAAATGAAAATGACTGGCTGAGGATTTCTTTTCCTCTAGGACTATGTTGGGGTGACAAGATGCCGGTGATTATCCCAGGAAATGTAAATAGAGGCCTCCCTCTTGGCAAAAAGCATGTCAGCCCCCAGGGTGTTAGTGTGAGAACCCAGGTGTCCACCTTTGGCTCTCCCTTCTCAGCATCTGGCTTAGAGAGCTGCCAGCTTGTGTCTCCCCACTCCAAGTGCTGGGGTCAGGCCAGGCCAGCAGCTGGGCATGGCTTCCCCCAGTTCCTGGGCAGGATGCCAGCTGGCGAAGTGAGGGGAAGGCAGGAGGAGTCCTGGCGGTGACTGAAAGGACCTGCCACAGTCAGAGCCCGTGGCCTGGAGCCTGGTCCCTTGTTAGTAGGAGGGGAGAGAAGGGAGTGGTTTGGCGTTCTTCCTTTCTGACCCCTGACCTCCCATTCAGAACCAGAGCATCCCAGAGTACTCAACACACTCTGGTTTGCATCCAGTGAAAGGCAGCAAGGTTTGGAGGAGTTAATGCCCAGTTCCTAGAGAGTGGGACTGAGGCAGTGGGGAAGGGGGTGTGGAAGGGCCTTAGAGATTAGGAACCTAGAGGCTTATGTTTTCTGATGTTCTCTGCTCCAAAGATAAGGATGACATTCGGCTGCTGCCTTCAGCATTGGGTGTGAAGAAGAGAAAGCGAGGACCCAAGAAACAGAAGGAAAACAAGCCAGGCAAACCCCGCAAACGCAAGAAACTTGTAAGTGACAGGGATTCCTAATTTTGTGGAAAGCCTCAGGGACCTTTCCCAGAGAATCACATTTTCTTTTTTCCTGATTATCCAGGTAGGGAGGTGTCCTGAAGTCAAGGAGGCTTGACCCCCCTCACACTCACCCACACCCCATTACTTTATATCTCTTGGATCTAGGACCCTAACCTCACTCTCTACAACCTGGTGAAGAGCCCGGTCATTATTCATGTGACTTGCCCTAACATCCAACAGAAGCAGTCTTGGAGGAAAACTGTATGAGTTCAGACCCCTCTGTCTTCCTGGGCAATTTATTTAGCTCTCTGTGCCTCAGTTTCTTCATCTGTAAAGTGGATAAATGAATCAGTTATTATACAGTTGTTATGAAGATGGAAATAAAATGTAATGTGCTAAGAACAGTTCTTGGCACATTGTAAGGATGAATAAATGTTATTTTTATTTCTCTCTCTTTAGGACAGTGAGGAAGAATTTGGCTCAGAGCGAGATGAGTACCGGGAGAAGTCAGAGAGTGGGGGTAGTGAATATGGAACTGGACCAGGTCGGAAAAGAAGACGGAAGCACCGAGAAAAAAAGGAAAAGAAGACAAAGCGGAGGAAAAAGGGGGAGGGTGATGGGGGCCAAAAGGTGAGTAGGATTAGAGAGCAAGGGTGAGTAGTCAGCATTAGAGAGGCATATCTAACATCTGAGAAACAGGCATGAGCAGGAAGGGAATTCCCTGAGGCGTAGTCTGTGAGGGATAGGGTTGGACTAGAGAAGGGAGCAAGAAGCTGGTAGGTAAGTACTGAGGCATGTGTTGGGGCCCAGGAGAGAGCCCGGGGAGTGCCCACCTCACTGAAGTTCCCCCTACCCAGCAGGTGGAACAGAAGTCATCAGCAACTCTACTTCTGACCTGGGGCCTAGAGGACGTGGAGCATGTGTTCTCTGAGGAGGATTACCACACACTCACCAACTACAAAGCCTTCAGCCAGTTCATGAGGTGGGATGGAACTGGGAGTCCTCCTGAACAGACAATTTTAGGGAGATCCTGATTCCCTCTGGAATCCGATCATTGCAAAGAAATTACTCTCCAGAGAAATTCTCGCCCATGCTCACAAAATTTCACACCATAATTTCAAGGCATTCTTGGACTCCTAAGTATCCTAGGATTCCAGTTAAGAATACTTCACTGAGGGGCGTGAGGGACAGAGATCATGATTCCAGTCCTAGGTTAGGGAACTGTCTAGCAGCAGAATACAATGAGTCCTTTCCTAGCCCAGCATTCCCATTTTCCCCTCCATGACTTCTTTAAACTCATTCTGGGAGATACCATCATTGTTTCAGAATTTCCCTTGCTCATTTATCGAGTCTCTGCCCCTTCCTTAAGTCCCAGTAACAATGGAGAATGCTTTGCTGCCAGTGGGCCTAAGCTACAATGGCCTTCAAAGTATAGAATAGTCTTTTGGGGAAGGAGGCATTTTAACAGAAATTATTATCCTGGGAGCAGCTGTTGTGAGGTTCAGGCCCTGGTCTCATTTTGGGCAAGTTACTTAATTTCTTTGATCCTCAGTTTCCTCACCTGTAAAATAGGAATAATAATGGTTTTACTGACAGGAATCTGTGGATATGATGGGATAATGAGTACAAAGCCCAGTACATTTGGTATCTAGCCCCAGGATGTGTTAACTGATAGCTGTCTTTAGTAAAGTTTCACTTACCTTACTGCTAAAGATGGTGCTTTTGTTATCACTCAGGGCCACATATGTCTTCACAAGAGCTTAACCACCCTATAGCAGAGCAGAACAATGTGGCCATCAGTGTTCCAGAATTTGCTTTGCTTATTTATTAAATCTTCATTTATCAGACTCCTTCCTACTGGAACCTTTTTTCAGGTTCCATGAGTTTAACTAGTAAAATGCAGTGAATTATAGCAAGAATTATTGTGAAAATGAAATGAGATATTATATAAAAGTGTTTTAAACTGTGAAATAGTATACAGAAGTAAATCATTTGAGTTTATGTTATTCTTTTTTACTTTATTCTTTTTAGCTTTTTTTGGTTTTGAAATTTTATTTTGCTTTTTTCTTACTGTTTTTTTTAAACTTCCTTTCACCTATTTATTATTTAAATTGATTTTTTCTTAATAGAATATATTTTTATCACCCAGGAATCCTATAGACTATTGATGAGGGAAGATGGCAGTATTCCTAGACCATCTGTGAAGGGTTTGAGTTCTGCTTCTATACTTACAGGCCCCTAATTGCTAAGAAGAATCCTAAGATCCCAATGTCTAAGATGATGACCATCCTTGGGGCCAAGTGGAGAGAGTTCAGCGCCAACAACCCCTTTAAGGGGTCAGCAGCTGCTGTGGCTGCGGCAGCAGCAGCAGCAGCAGCAGCTGTGGCTGAGCAGGTGTCAGCTGCTGTCTCCTCAGCCACCCCCATAGTACCTTCTGGACCCCCTGCCCTTCCACCACCCCCTGCTGCTGATATCCAGCCCCCACCCATCCGAAGAGCCAAAACCAAAGAGGGCAAAGGTAGGAAACGCACTTATTCAACCACTGTCACTCCACCCTCCAAATTGCCTAGAACTCTTGCCTTCCCAGCCCCAGTTGCTAGAAGAGAAACATTTTCCAGAAAGAGGGTCTTAGTGAAACCATAGCCCACAGAGTAATCCCCATGACCTTTGTTTACCAGGATGTGCCATGACTTTTGGTTTCTCTCTCCTCGTTTCTACCCTCATTCAGGTCCAGGCCATAAGAGGCGGAGTAAGAGCCCCCGAGTGCCTGATGGACGTAAGAAGCTTCGGGGAAAGAAGATGGCACCACTTAAAATCAAACTAGGGCTGCTTGGTAGCAAGAGGAAAAAGGGAGGCTCGGTGAGTGACCCCTTCGTTTCTGCTAAATACCTGGGCATCAAGGGCTAGGGTCCAGAGACAGGTCTATAAGGGAAGCTGGACCTGGGACCCCAAGGCCTGGGGAGGGGAGTGGAATCAAGTCTACCTCACTGACAACCACCGGCAGTATGTTTTTCAGAGTGATGAGGGCCCTGAACCAGAGGCTGAGGAATCAGACCTGGACAGTGGCAGTGTCCACAGTGCTTCAGGCCGGCCTGATGGCCCTATCCGCACCAAGAAACTAAAGAGAGGCCGGCCAGGAAGGAAAAAGAAGAAGGGTAAGGGGTGCTTATTCTGTGTGAGTCTGTCATTCTGCCTTTTTCCCTCCCTTTGCCGTTTTTCTTCTTTCCAATTTTGACTTCTTACTCAACTCTTCTGTGTGTGTGTGTGTCTGTCTCTCTCTCTCTCCCTCCCTCCCTCCCTCCCTCCTCCCTGGATACCCTTTTTTCTCTCTCTCGCTTGTGCTTTCTCTCTCTCTCCCCTTGCCTTCACTGGGGTATATGACAGTCCTGGGCTGTCCTGCAGTGGCCGGGGAGGAGGAGGTTGATGGCTACGAGACGGATCACCAGGATTACTGTGAGGTGTGCCAGCAGGGTGGGGAAATTATTCTGTGCGACACCTGCCCTCGTGCCTACCACCTCGTCTGCCTTGATCCTGAGCTTGACCGGGCTCCTGAGGGCAAATGGAGTTGCCCCCACTGTGTGAGTACCTCATGCCCCTAGGAACCCACCCACCTCTTTTTCCTCCTTGTTTTCAGTTATTCTTTTTCACCCCCAAATGCCTGGGCTCCTCAGTAATGGATGTCTCAGCATCCAGGATCCTAATTGGGTGCTTTCCCCCATCTCTTTTCCCCCATAGTCAACATTTTTGGAAATTGGGGTGTTCTATTCCTTAGTTTCCACCAGTCTTCTCTGCACTTCTAGGATTCAGGCATCCTGTTTTTGCCTCTATTCTCCCGTCTCACTCCTTAATCCTTTCCTTTATGTCTGTACTTGACCTTCTAGGAGAAGGAGGGGGTACAGTGGGAGGCCAAGGAGGAAGATGAAGAATATGAAGAGGAGGGAGAGGAGGAAGGGGAAAAGGAGGAAGAGGATGATCACATGGAGTACTGCCGTGTGTGCAAGGATGGTGGGGAGCTCCTGTGCTGTGACGCTTGCATATCCTCCTACCACATCCACTGCCTGAACCCTCCCCTGCCTGACATCCCCAATGGTGAATGGCTGTGTCCCCGATGCACAGTGAGTAGAACCACCTTCTTGGCATTTACCATGAGGCCTGACCCCTTTGTCCATCTCTGGGGCCCAGATGTTTAGGTCTTCCTTTCTCTGCCCCCTCCCCTTCTGGCACCTTTCTTCTCCTAACAAGGGGTTCTTTCTGCCTTTCTTCATTCTCATGTGTGTCCAACTTGAAGTGTCCAGTGCTGAAGGGTCGTGTGCAGAAGATCCTGCATTGGCGATGGGGGGAGCCACCTGTGGCAGTGCCAGCCCCTCAACAGGCAGATGGGAATCCAGATGTACCACCCCCCCGCCCTCTTCAAGGCAGATCTGAGCGAGAATTTTTTGTCAAGTGGGTAGGACTATCCTACTGGCACTGTTCCTGGGCCAAGGAGCTTCAGGTACAAGAGCCTTTCTTTTGCCCCCCTTCTGGGACCTTGATTACTGCCATTCTACTCTGGTCTTCCATTTCCTTTGTTTTCTTTCATTTTAGGCTTCTGTTCTCATATCCTTGCAACTTCCATGGTTTTCATAGGTTTCCAGTCTTCTTTCTCTTCATTTTCATTAGCTTTCTTTCCTTAGAGATAAAATAGCCTTTTTTCACTTTATTTAATTTCATGTTTTATCAATCTCCACAATTTTGTGTGTGTGTGTGTTTGGATTCAAACCCAGGGCCTGGCAAAGGCTAGGCAAGCTCTCTACCCCTGGGCTGTACTAGCCCATCCACACTCTTAATAACCATATTCTCTGCCTGTGTTTTGCTCTTCCTGGCCCCACCCAGGCCCTGTCTTCTGACTATTCCATCTGTTCATTTTATTTGTTCTCCTGCTTTGGCATTGGCTTTTTTTTGCTCATCTATTCTCTTTTAAAGTCATTCTCTTCTCCCAGCAGGCCTTTTCTCTGTCACCCTTCATCCTCTCTGGATGTTGGGACTATCTCTTCTCTTTCTCTCTGTGCATCAGCTGGAAATCTTCCACTTGGTAATGTACCGAAACTACCAACGGAAGAATGACATGGATGAGCCTCCGCCCCTGGATTATGGCTCTGGTGAGGATGATGGGAAGAGTGACAAGCGCAAGGTGAAAGATCCACACTATGCAGAGATGGAGGAGAAGTACTATCGTTTCGGCATCAAGCCAGAGTGGATGACTGTCCATCGTATCATCAACCACAGGTGAGTCCTTGGTCTGTGGGAAGGCCAATCTGGGATATGATACTGTTCTTACTGTGGAGATGATCTTGTGTTAATATCTGTTAATAGACTAAGTGACTGAATGAAACTTGATTACTCCTGCTAAAGCTCTAGCCTTCTGGCCTAGCTTCCTGTATGGGGTAGGAGAACCCAGGAGGAAAGTCCAGCCCAGCATTTGTCTTTGCTGTCACTAATTTCCCAATAGCATAAGAGATTCCCACATGGGTCTGGGAATGGGGGCAAGAAAATAAAACATGAGAAGCACAGTTCATCCAGATTCTTTTTTTCTTCATAGTATTTATTACTGCTTAATGTTATGTTATATATTCATTGCTGCCTTCCCAGTAGAATGTGAGCTCTCTGATAGGGTCATTTGTCTGTTTTGTTCACTGCTGGATCTAGTACCTGGAATAGTGCCTGGTACATAATAGATGCTCAGTAAATACTAACTGGAAGAATGAAGGATGGAGGATTCTTCAGGAATATTTTGTGAAAGTTGATATTTACCTGCCATCCTAAAAGATTAGCATAGTACTTAAATCATTCTGAATTCCCTTCCTTTGGCCTGCCATTGAGGGTGAGGTGACAAATGCTTCATGTCTGCTGATACTTGTGTTTATCAGGACTTCTTGCTCTTTGTGATTATTTTCCTCCTCCTGGTACACAGTGTGGATAAAAAAGGGAATTACCACTATCTTGTGAAATGGAGGGATTTGCCCTATGACCAGTCCACATGGGAAGAAGATGAAATGAACATTCCTGAATATGAAGACCATAAGCAAAGTTACTGGAGACATCGGTGAGGGAACCAGGTCATGGATTAGAGGGAGATTAAGGATGGCACCTGAAAGCTAAATGAGGATGAAGTAGGGACACAGCCAAGCTAGAGTTTAGGGAAGTGGCAACCTGGGCTGGGTTGTTTGGGTGGGGTCAGGAAACAACCAGTACAAGTAACAGAAATAAGATCTGTCCTGAGCAATAGGTAAGAGGATGCTTGGGAGTGGAGAAGGTTAGCTTTCAGGGTGAAGTATAAAAAGTGATGGTATAGAGACTGGGAGAAAAAAATACAAGAAAATCTAGGGTACGGACAGTGGGTTCAGGAAAATGGGAGGGGTTTCAAGGACTAGGCCTCACTCAGACATATTCTTTTCCCAGAGAACTTATTATGGGGGAGGACCCTGCCCAACCCCGCAAGTATAAGAAGAAGAAGAAGGAACTGCAGGGTGACGGGCCTCCCAATTCTCCTACTAATGATGTAAGTTCTCTTAGCTGGCCTTTCTCTTTTCTGGAGCCATGGTGATTGAAGTTTTTCATGGGACTCTTGACACAGCTTCCCAGGGTTTCAGCAACTTCTTTGAATAGTAGCTCTTCTCTCGGTGTTCAGCATTGTCTTGAGAGAGGCTAGGAATTTTGGCATAAGAGTGAGAGCTACTATAGATAGCAGCCCAGTAGGGCTCTTGTACCATCTAGCCTTTCCTCATGGTGCTGCTGCATGTTGTTTTAAGGAGTGAAGAGAGGAATTAAAGACTAGAACTTTGATAAGTTCAGGACATAGCAGAGAGAATTATAATCCAACTTGATACTGGTGCCAGAGAGGGAGGAGAAGACCAAGACCAGAGGAGCCCTGACTATTCCCTTGATCTTTCTGACTTCTTGACTCTACAGCCTACGGTGAAATATGAGACTCAGCCACGGTTTATCACAGCTACTGGAGGAACACTGCACATGTACCAGCTGGAAGGGCTGAATTGGCTACGTTTTTCATGGGCCCAGGGCACCGACACAATTCTGGCTGATGAGATGGGGCTGGGCAAGACCATTCAAACCATCGTCTTCCTCTACTCACTCTATAAGGAGGTGTTACATTCTAGGCCTCTAAGTGGGCAACTGGGCTAAGACCTAGTTTAGAATAGGGAAGTGGGGTGGAGGATGGACCTACATAGCAGATAGAAGGTTGGGTTGTATACTCTGGAGCCTAGACTAATGTGCTCCCCACCCTTGACTCCTAGGGCCACACAAAAGGTCCCTTCCTGGTCAGTGCCCCACTTTCTACCATCATTAACTGGGAGCGGGAGTTCCAGATGTGGGCACCCAAGTTCTACGTGGTGACATACACGGGTGACAAGGACAGCCGGGCTATCATTCGTGAGAATGAGTTCTCTTTTGAGGACAATGCTATCAAAGGCGGCAAGAAAGCTTTTAAGATGAAGGTAAGCCCCTTTACCTCACATCTCTTATGACCCTCAGATCTGTCATTTCTATATCTCAACCAGTAATTCAGTTCCTGTATTCTCCATTTGCATTTCTCTATCCTTTTTTCCACCTATTCTCATGCCTCTGACCCCCATGGATCTGTGTGCTGGACTGGTGGGTGAAAGTTTAGGGATCATATTCAGTGACCTCTGCTTGGGGTCCCAAGTTGGAGCACAGAATATCTGAGTAAAGAATGAGGGCTGGAGGTATAGGTGCATGGATATCAAGTGGCAGCTGAACATGCAGTGGTTGTGTTGGCAGAGGGAGGCACAGGTGAAATTCCACGTTCTCCTGACATCATATGAGCTGATCACCATTGATCAGGCAGCTCTTGGCTCCATCCGTTGGGCCTGTCTTGTGGTGGATGAAGCCCATCGACTCAAGAACAACCAGTCCAAGGTGAGTGAGAGTCCCAGACCTGAGAAATTTGAGACTGTGGATTCCAACTTGCCTTGGTCTTTGAAAACAAAATGAAACAAATAAAAAACAAGTTCTGGGAGGTAGAGTTCCTGGGAACTTCTCAGGGAAAGTCTTGCCTAGAGGAGGGAGAAGACTAAGGATTTGTCCTCTCTGATTTTTGAGGGAAGAAGGAGTTGGGGGAAGGGAACAGTCAATGTGGTGGATCAAACATTTGTCACTGATTAGCCTTTTCTCCTGCCTGTTTTTGCCCCATTTTCTAGTTTTTCAGGGTCCTCAATGGCTATAAGATAGATCACAAGTTGCTACTGACAGGAACCCCACTGCAGAATAATCTGGAGGAACTCTTTCATCTGCTAAACTTCCTCACCCCAGAGAGGTTTAAGTAAGTTGCTCACTAAGGGTAGTCTGCATAGAGAAAGCCACAGAGGCTCGGGAGCTGGTAGAGAATGAATCTTAGATGGAGATTGGAGAATAAAGCCTGAGATTGGGGTCAAAGAATTTGACAGTTGTTCATTTTCTTATTTCCTCCTGTCTATTAGCAACTTGGAAGGCTTCCTGGAGGAGTTCGCTGACATATCCAAAGAGGACCAGATTAAGAAACTGCATGATTTGCTGGGACCGCACATGTTGCGGAGGCTCAAAGCGGATGTCTTTAAGAATATGCCAGCCAAGACAGAACTCATCGTTCGAGTGGAGCTGAGCCCCATGCAGAAGTGAGACATAAAGCAGGCTACTGGGGGTTGGGGATTTGGTGGTAGCTTTCCAGGAGTTAATGACCAAATACAATATCATAATTGCTTCCTCTATATATCTCCTCTCTGCCCCTGACCTGGTCTTTAGGAAATACTACAAATACATCCTGACTCGAAATTTTGAGGCCTTGAATTCACGAGGCGGTGGGAACCAAGTGTCACTGCTTAACATCATGATGGATCTTAAGAAGTGCTGCAATCACCCATACCTCTTTCCTGTGGCTGCTATGGTAGATACAAAGAGCAGGGAACTGATAAAATGGCTAATACTCTGAAAACCTGGGAGAGACCATATTGCATGAGGGTGGAACTAGACCAGAAGGCCAAAGAATTGATCCTTGAAGAGTAGGAATTTGAAAGGTGGGGTAGATTTGGGTTTCTGGCTTTCCAGGCACAGTAAGGATAAGGAGGCATGTTTCCTGACCCTTTCTTCCTTTTGCTTCCTATTCAGGAGTCCCCAAAACTCCCCAGTGGGGCTTATGAGGGTGGAGCACTTATTAAATCATCAGGGAAGCTCATGTTACTACAGAAGATGCTGCGGAAGTTGAAAGAGCAAGGACACAGAGTGCTCATCTTCTCGCAGGTGACCCATCCCCTCTGTTCTGTTTCTGCTTTCTGTTCCTCCCTCCTAGCCAGACCTTAATTCTTGATGTCTTTTCTATGACTGCTATGGTGTGATGGATTAGGAGATTCTACCCATAAGAGTGCCTAGCACAGCTACTTCGTTCCTGGCTTCTGGTCTATATTCCTAAGGCTTTTGGAAGTTAGAGTCCAGCTCCTGTTTAGCTGGTTAGGGGCAGGGTGCGGTGGAGCCATCTGCCTCCAGGAGGCCTCTGGAACTAGTGCCATTTCCTAACCTTCTTGGTAGGTGGGGTCAAGGAACAAAGACCTTTTAGAAGTCCTATGAAAGCTACACTTCTGCTCTCCAGAAAACTGCACATACAGTTACATCATTTTGTACAGATTTTCAGAAATCTTATGAACCCTGTTTTTTTTTTTCTTTTTTTTTTTTTGGTACCAGAGATTGAACCCAGGGACATTCTACCACTGAGCCACACCCCAGCCCTATTTTGTATTTTATTTAGAGACAGGGTCTCACTGAGTTGCTTAGTACCTCACTATTGCTGAGGCTGGCTTTTAACTCACAATCCTCCTGTCTCAGCCTCCTGAGTTGCTGGGATTATAGGTGTGTGCCACCACATCCAGCTTTATGTACCCTTTTCTTAGGTCTCAGGGAACCTGTCTTAGTAGAAATGGTCTTTAATCAAGAGAATATGGCAAGAATACAGAATAGTGAGCAGCTGGGAATGGGAGGAGGGAATACACTCATTATGCTTAAGACAGGGCAGGGGTTCAGGTGTAAAGCTTGGGGTCAAATTTGAGTAAAGGGATAGTTTGAAGAGACAGGCCCATTCCACCGCCTTGGCATTTCAGACTCCTTCCTTTTCCCTTGCTGTAGATGACCAAAATGTTAGACTTGCTAGAAGACTTCTTAGACTACGAAGGCTACAAATATGAGCGCATTGATGGTGGCATCACTGGTGCCCTGAGGCAGGAAGCCATTGATCGGTTCAATGGTAAGAGGGAGATCCCTTAGTTGCTGGTGGGTGTGTAAGGCCTGAGAAACCTGTGCCAGGTCCCTGGGACAAAAGGGGAGCTGGTACAGGGGGATATTGGACACCTAGGTTTTGAGTTGGAGTCATAGTCATTTGTAGTCAAGGAACATCTAGCAGCAGGTGGACAGAACTACTGGGTACAGGAAAAACCTAGCCTCCTAATTCTCACCTCCTAGCTCCTGGGGCCCAACAGTTCTGCTTCCTCCTGTCTACCCGAGCTGGGGGCCTAGGCATCAATCTGGCGACTGCTGACACTGTTATCATCTTCGATTCTGACTGGAACCCCCACAATGACATCCAGGTGGGAACGTGCATCCTGGAGCCCCTGTGCCATTCAACAAGGAGATGTGGGTTCACAGAAAAGTGTATCATGCTGTGGGCTGGCTTAGAAATAAACCTCTTTGGGGAGTGGAGAGGGCCTTTCCCGAGCATGTGGCAGCTTCTCCCTGCCATTCCTCTGGCCCACCCCTGCTTTCTCTCATCCTTGTAGGCTTTCAGCCGGGCTCACCGGATCGGCCAGGCCAACAAAGTGATGATTTACCGGTTTGTGACTCGCGCATCCGTGGAAGAGCGAATCACACAGGTGGCCAAGAGAAAGATGATGCTGACACACCTGGTGGTGCGGCCCGGGCTGGGCTCCAAGGCAGGGTCTATGTCCAAGCAGGAGCTTGATGACATCCTCAAATTTGGCACTGAGGAGCTATTCAAAGATGAAAATGAGGGTGAGAGCCTTTTCTGCAGCTCCTTGAAGCCAGCCCCTGCTCCGTGAAGCCAGGTCCTTTGAGCACTTCTCTACTTCAGCCCACCCTGGGAGAAAAGCACACACTCCTCTGTAGCCTGTGAAGGAAGAAGAGTCTTCTTTCTAGTGGTCCTTGGAGGAGGGTTAGCCTCCTAAACAAACAAAAGAAAAACCCCTTGACATTGCTTCCAGGAAAAAAAGCCTTCCTTCCTGGGCCCCCAGAGTATATCCTTTTCTCCATTTTTGAAAAGGTGATGCCTGAGCTTCTGATTGGAACCCCAAGTTCTCTTTTGTTCCCCATCCCCACCAGGGGAGAACAAAGAGGAGGACAGCAGTGTGATCCACTATGACAATGAGGCCATTGCTCGGCTGTTGGACCGGAACCAGGATGCAACTGAGGATACTGATGTACAGAACATGAATGAGTATCTCAGTTCCTTCAAGGTGGCACAGTATGTTGTTCGGGAAGAAGACAAGGTGAGAGGTTTGGGGGCCAGGCATTGTCTATCACAGGTCGTCTTTCAAGGGCAGTGTCCTTTCACCAAACCTTGGAAGTAGGATTCTCTGCTCTTTTTTATTTATTCTCTCATGTTAGCCTCTAGCAAAGAGCAATAGTGAACCTCAAAGAACTTCTTTTTTTAAAATATTTTTTTACTTGTTCTTTATAGTTGCGTATGATATTATAATGTATTTTGCGTGTTATATGTACATGGAGTATAACTTCCCCTTCTTGTGGCTGTACATGATGTGGAATTACACTGGTTGTGTATTCATATATGAACATAGGAAAATTATGTCTGATTCATTCTACTGTCTTTTCTATTCCCAACCTCCCTTATTTCCCTTCATTTTCCTTTATCTAATCCAATGAACTTCTATTCCCTCCACCCATTGTGTGTTAGCTTCCACATTTCAGACAGAATGTTTGGCCTTTTGTCAAACAGATTATTAATCTAATAGGTTAAACCAGACTTTGGAGAGAAACTTGGACATAGAAAGTTCTGGTAAACCTAGGAGAGTATTTCCTGAGTCAATGTAGGAGGAAGATGGAAGTATAGAAGAAGTTAGAAAAGAGGGCTAAAAGAGGCAGAGAACCAGGTGCAGTGGCAGACACCTAAAATCACAGCTACTCAGGAGGCTGATTCAGGAGGATGGCAAGTTCAATGAGAGCCTGAGCAACTTAGCAAGACTGACCCAAAATAAAAAATCACAAGGGCTGGGGATGTATCTGAGTGGGAAAGCATCTTGGGTTCCATTCCCAGTACCTCCAAAAAACAAAAAGATAGGAGAAGTACCTTGCATAGAATAAATGATACAGGAAATGATTGATGTCCAAAAACTTGAAGCAGAGCTGAGAAAAAGGGATCTAGGAGCAGAAAGCAGGATTTGATTGAGGCAGGAGAGTAGGGCTTTTGATGTTGCCAAATGACTAGTGAGGAAGGTGACTGCCAGCCTTTACTCTGCTGCCCTTTAGATTGAGGAGATCGAGCGAGAGATCATCAAACAGGAGGAGAATGTAGACCCTGACTACTGGGAAAAGCTGCTGAGGCATCACTATGAGCAGCAGCAGGAAGACCTCGCCCGGAACCTAGGCAAGGGCAAAAGGGTTCGCAAGCAAGTCAACTACAACGATGCTGCTCAGGAGGACCAAGGTAAGGACTGCACCAATGCAGGTGATGAGAAGGAAAGAGATGATGAGTAGGAACTTGGAGGCTGGGTCTGCTTAGAGGGAAAGAGAAGTCAAGAAGTCAGGGTCTTTTCCTGCAGAAAGAGAAAGTGGTTAGGAAGGATTAGTAGAAACTACCCAAAGGGTAGGTGGGTTGGCATGCAATTTAACTACCAGTGGGTTACTTAGAATAGCTTTGGCAGGAGGCAGGGTGGTGGAGCAGAAGATGCCTTGGGACCAAATAGTGAATACAAATAGTTCAAGATACATGACCCAGAGTCAGGCTGTGGGCAGTGACCCCAGTGTCTCATGAGGGCTAAGGCCAGGGTGGAGGGGAGAAATCCAAGCAAAAAGGGTCCCAGCATGGCTAATCCAGGAGTTACCACTGAGTCTTTTCTACCCTCACAGATAACCAATCAGAATACTCAGTAGGGTCAGAGGAGGAAGATGAAGACTTTGACGAGCGTCCTGAAGGTGGCACATTTTCCTTTCTCCCTCAGCTCTTCCCATTTCACTTCCCAACTTTGTTTTTAGGCCTACTCTTTTTGAACAAATTAAAGTGCTTTTTTTATTTTGGGCGGGGGGAGGTTTTGGGTAGAAAAACTAGATTGCAGATGAGCAAAAAGGAAAAAATGCTGATAATCTCCCCACTGTTAAAATTTGGAGTTTACAGCCAGGCATGGTGGTGCATGCTTGTAATCCTAGTGACTTGGGAGGCTGAGTCAGGAGGGGGATCACTTGAGCCCAGGAGTTCAAGGCCAGCCCGGGCAACATAGCAACACCCTGTCCCCCTGCAAACAAAATTAAATAAATAAATAACAAACCCAAAGTGGTTACATCATTTTACCTTTCCACAAGGAATCTTGCCTGTGTCAAATAAATATTTGACATGACTTGATTCTTTTAGATTTACTGGGTTGATAGTTCTGCAAGTAGTTGGAAGAAAATTAGAAATGAATGTGACACAACTATTCCTATGTTTCGATGTGTGGGAAGGGGTGTGGAAGAGGTCTGAGTCTTAGAGGAGGTAGATCTATTAATCAGGGTCACCCCATCCTCAGGGCGTCGACAGTCAAAAAGGCAGCTCCGAAATGAGAAGGACAAGCCCCTGCCTCCACTGCTGGCTCGAGTTGGGGGCAACATTGAGGTGAGAATTGGGCCCAGGCTCCTGTGTATTCTCTAAGGAGAGAATGAGGGCTGCAGGGAGAGAGAATTGAAAATTGAGGTCTGGATCACTGAAGTAAAAAGGACCAAGACCCAAAACCTGGTCATTTATAACCCCTGCCTTCTTGCCCTATCCTCAGGTGTTGGGATTCAACACCCGTCAGCGGAAGGCTTTCCTCAATGCTGTGATGCGCTGGGGGATGCCGCCACAGGATGCCTTCACCACACAATGGCTGGTACGAGACCTGAGGGGCAAGACTGAGAAGGAGTTCAAGTGAGTATGGGGTGATTCAGGGGTGATTCAGTTGAGGGGTTAAGAACTTTGGGTGTTACTTTGATTTTCTTGGCCACCATATGATGTTATCTTACTCACCTGATCACCACTTACCCTGCCATGCTGTGTCTCCTGGCTCAGTTTCCTGGGGGTGGGCTCAGCCTACACCACCTCCCCTCAGCTGAGCCTAGAGTAGAGGGGCCAGGCACCCTCCTTCATGGGAGAGGTATTTAAGGAAGGCGCCTCGCCTGGGCTGGCCTAGCCTCACATTTACTTGGCCATGATAACCTGGCAGGAGGAGCTGGTGGAAAGGATGAATAACTGACTGATGGGGCCCAGGAACAAAGTATCAAAGCCCAGGATACATATACAGAGAGAGAAGTCAATGGGAGAGTTAGGATTTGGAGGGCTGAGAGCTGAGAGGCCCCATGGGGATGAGAGCCCTAGAGGTACCTGGGGAGTTGGGGTTTAGGGGTTCAATAATCTGTGCCTTAAATCCTTTCTAAGTCTCCCTAACCTTCCTCCCACCCCCATGCTCCTCAGGGCCTATGTGTCTTTGTTCATGCGCCATTTGTGTGAGCCTGGTGCAGATGGCTCTGAAACCTTTGCTGATGGAGTCCCTCGGGAGGGACTGAGTCGCCAGCAGGTGTTGACCCGCATTGGAGTCATGTCTCTTGTCAAGAAGAAGGTATCAATCTTCCCTCACCCTAAGAATCAGGGCAACCACTTAGGCTCTGTTTTTCCTCTGCCTTCTGTCCTCAAATTATGGGCTCAGGCTGGTTTTAAACAGAAGGGACCAGAGCATCCTGTTTGTCTAGTGCCTGGAGCTAACCCCTGTCTCTACAATAACCTTTCCCCAGGTACAGGAATTTGAGCACATCAATGGGCGCTGGTCAATGCCGGAGCTGATGCCTGATCCCAGCGCTGACTCCAAGCGCTCTTCTAGAGCTTCCTCTCCTACTAAAACATCTCCCACCACTCCTGAGGCTTCTGCTACCAATAGTCCTTGCACCTCTAAACCTGGTAATCAGGATTCCAGGTGGCAGGAGAGAGAGAGAGAGATGGGGTCAAGAGTCAGAGATGGAACCCCTGCTTTCCTCATTGTATTAGTCAATCTTGCATGATTATAACAGGAAACCTATGGCTAACTTTTTAAAAGAGTTTGAGTTCATGATTATGGTGGTCCAAGGTCAAAGGGCCACACTTGGTGATGGCCTTCTTGCTGGCACAGTCCCAAAGTAGGGTAAAACATCACAGAGGAGGGGACAGAGAGTGCATGTTTGTTCTGATCTCTAGCCCACTTCTTAAAAACTACTAGGATTCATCATGGGGCTCCACCTTGATAACCTCACCTAATCCTGATCACTTCCCAAAGACCCTCCTCTACACACCATGGTTGGATTAAGTGTCCCCCCTCCTAGTACCTCACAATGGGGATTAAATTTTAACATGTGAACCCTTGGAGGACACTTCAATCACATCCAAACCATAGTACTGTTCTGCCTTCCTCCTATAGCTACTCCTGCTCCAAGTGAGAAAGGAGATGGCATAAGGACACCTCTTGATAAGGAAGAAGCTGGCAACCAGGAGGAGAAGCCAGAGAAGAATAGCAAAATTGGGGAGAAGATGGAGACAGAGGTATGCCTTCTCTTTGTCCTCTCCTCTGAGGAGAGGGGAGGAAGGGTCTTGGGAGATGTATCTCAGTAGCCAGGTACCTGGGAATCAGTCCTCTGGCTGATCTTGACTCTCTTATCCTCCTCCAGACTGATGCCCCAAGCCCAGCCCCATCACTTGGGGAGCGGCTGGAGCCAAGGAAGATTCCTCTAGAGGATGAAGTGCCAGTGCCTGGAGAGATGGAGCCTGAACCTGGGTACCGAGGGGACAGAGATAAGTCAGGTGGGTGCTTGGCCCTAAGGGTGATGGGAGGATTAGAATTTGGGAGTTCCCTTTTCTGGTGTCAGGGGAATGAAGGTGACATCCTTCCTATCCCCTGCCCCCTCCCACAGCCACAGAGTCGACGCCAGGAGAAAGGGGGGAGGAGAAGCCGTTGGATGGACAGGAACACAGGGAGAGGCCGGAGGGGGAAACGGGGGATTTGGGCAAGAGAGGTAATGGGTGGAAGGACTGGACACTTGGACGCTTGGGTCCTTGAGGGGATCAGGGGAGGTGGAGTCTGGGAGACCAAATGGCCTGGGTCCTGGGTGGGTAGCTATTGGAAAGGCCAGTACAGTACAGGTAGTAAATAGTTTTGGGAACTGGAAGGAGGTGTCCTGAGGTGTGAGCTTTGCCCTGTCTGCCCTAGCAGAAGATATAAAAGGGGACCGGGAGCTTCGACCTGGGCCTCATGAGCCAAGGTCCAACGGGCGCCGTGAGGAGAAGGTGGAGAAGCCACGGTTCATGTTCAATATTGCTGACGGTGGTTTCACAGGTGGGAGAGGTTCTTCCTGGTATCTGCTTCTCACTGGGATCTGCCCAAACTCCTAGGGTTTCTCATTTTGCCTGAAGCTACTTTTAATTCTAAAATGGTGAATGCTGAATCTGATCCTTGCTTTAAGTCTTCCTAAGTGTACTGCCAAACTCCACACGTCTCTAATCTCACCTTTATTCTCAATCTTAGAATATGACTTTGTTCATAATCAATTTTATTCCTCACTTCTAAGCCAGCTTTATTCATTCCCCCTAAGTAGACTTTAGTACTCTATAATTTTTCATTTTCTCATCTATACCTGTCTGTCAGGAAGGATGTGGTTTGCAAACCCCTGATGCCTCTGTCTGCTGTCCCCTCCAGAGCTTCATACCCTGTGGCAGAATGAAGAACGGGCAGCTATTTCCTCTGGGAAACTCAATGAGATCTGGCACCGAAGACATGACTACTGGCTTCTGGCTGGGATTGTCCTGTATCCTTTGATACAAGTACCAAAGATTCTCTTAACCAGGAGAGAGGGTAACTACAGGAGGAGATGAGTCCACACACAGGGAAGGGAGGCTTGTACCACACTTCGGGGAGATCAGACCAAAAGGAAAAAACATTTATAGCCAAAAATATCCCTGTTAAATTCCTTGATGGTCCCCTTTCCTTAATCAACAGCCACGGCTATGCACGGTGGCAGGACATCCAGAATGATGCTCAATTTGCCATTATCAATGAACCATTTAAAACTGAAGCCAATAAGGGGAACTTTCTGGAGATGAAAAATAAGTTCCTGGCCCGGAGGTTCAAGGTGGGAACAAGGGAAGAAAGGAATAGGGTTGAAGAGAAACAGGTCAAAATTGGGACCAGATCTGATTGGAACCCAGGGAAGGAAAGTTAATACTTTGAGGGTTGTGGCAAAGTTTGAGGCCAAGACCAAAGTGTAACTTCGTGTTGGGGACTGAGGTCTGAATCAGGGTTGACACTGGGGTTGCAGTTAGTATGGAGCAGCAGGTACCCTGGCCCAGCAGTGAGGGAGGATGGGTCTCCAGTGCTGTGTCTGGTCCATCATCTTGCTCACCTCTGAATAGTAGAGCCCTGCTTTCACCCCAACCCTGTGCCCTCAGCTCCTGGAGCAGGCGCTGGTGATCGAGGAGCAGCTGCGGCGGGCGGCCTACCTGAACCTGTCACAGGAGCCGGCGCACCCCGCCATGGCCCTCCACGCCCGCTTTGCCGAGGCCGAGTGCCTAGCCGAGAGCCACCAGCACCTCTCCAAGGAGTCGCTGGCGGGGAACAAGCCGGCCAACGCCGTCCTGCACAAGGGTAAGGGCCGCGGCGGCCCCGCGCGGGGGAGGGCCCACAACGCTGCGTAAGTCTTCACCCCGCACCCCTCAAAATCTTCCCACCCCTCTGACCCCCTTTACCCTCTGAACCATCCCCCTCTGACCTCTAACCCTATCCCTGACCCCTTAGTTTTTAGCTTTTAGCACTTGTGCAAGTCAGCCCTCTTCCATGCCTGATAGTGGTCATGTCAGTGCCCACCAGAGGTACTCCTCCGGATGCGTGTCTTGTCTACACAGTAGAGCCTCTTCCTGTGTGGTAGAATTTCACACACCTGTCATACTGCTAATGCCATCCAACTTGAGGTCTTGGCCTATGTATACACCACAAAGGTCCTTAGTTCTTGTCTCACAGATCATATTCCCTCACATATTCACCCTGTGAGGCAGAAATTACCACCCATCTACCCTCTGATCCTGTGAAACTTCCCTTTGACCTTCAACCCTTTTCCCATACCCTCTTACCTTGATGATTATAGATTAAATACCAAAGCCCTTTAACCATCTAATCCTGCCTGGTATAGTGACTGACTCCTGGCCCCTTTGATCCCTGTTCTAATTCATTGAATCTATAATGCTGACCCTCTAACCTCCTCCCCCCTTACATATTAAAACCTGGATTCCTTAAACCTTGGATACCACTGACCACTTCCCACACCTCCTGACTATTTCCTCCCCATCATCCCCAATCCCCCAACCTCACTCTTCCAGTATGGGATGTTCTGACAACTCCCCGCCCCCATGTCTTCCAATATCCTCCCCTACCTCTCTCTTCTCCCATTTCTCCTTTTTCTTGTTTCTCTCCATCTGTCCTCTCTGATGATCTGGTCTCTCTCTTTTTCCTGACACTTTCCTGAGTCATTCTTTTTCTGTCTACTTTTTTGTTGCTCTCTTCTATTGCTTCTGTCACTTGTCTCTGGTTCTTTGATGTCTGTGTCTTCCTCTTTATTTTTCTGACTGTATCTGTCCATCTGACTCCTTGTCGCTTTTCCTGGCTCCATCTCTCTCTTTCCCTGTCTTTCTCTTGCCCTTCTTTCTCCGTGGCCCGGGCCCCAGTTCTGAACCAGCTGGAGGAGTTGCTGAGCGACATGAAGGCGGACGTGACCCGCCTGCCAGCCACGCTGTCCCGAATACCCCCCATCGCAGCCCGCCTTCAGATGTCCGAGCGCAGCATCCTCAGCCGGCTGGCCAGCAAGGGCACGGAGCCTCACCCCACACCGGTAACCCTCTTTCCCCCTAACTCGTTTTCCCTCTCGGTGCACCTCCTTCACACACACAAACACTTCCATCAGAATCCTATACCATATGGAAAAACCACCTGCTAGATCTCAGTCTTCACCCTTGAGTGAGTCTCCCTGCCTGTGTTACACCCCTCAGTAGTTCTGGAATGTGGCTTTTGTTCCCAAACATCCATCTTTCCTCTTAAAGACTATGGATTAACTAACCTCAGCTTGCTTTCTATTTCAGGCCTTCCCCCCGGGTCCCTACGCCACACCTCCGGGGTACGGGGTGGCCTTCAACGCCGCACCCGTAGGGGCCCTGGCCGCCGCAGGCGCCAATTACAGTCAGATGCCTGCAGGGTCCTTCATCACAGGTCAGCTTCTAATTCCCGCTTCTCCCACTTCTTCTTTGCCAAGCCTCATCCCTGCTCAGCTTCCTTGTCCTGCTGTAGCTATCTCATTTCCTTGCATGTGTCCAGTACCAGGGAATGGAGTTGTTCTGGGCTTCATTCTACCCATCCCTTTGTTAACTCTTCTTCTGTCCCCATTGTCAAAAAACCTCACCCAGTATTTTAGTGGTTCCGTGGCTTGGTATCTCCCATACCAGCCTCCTCCATCTGGGTTACCTCAAGGGAAAGTGAACATGAATTCAGAGGGGTAGAGTGAGAGTTGGAACATGCATTCAGTCATATGGAGAATCTTAGGGAGGGAGCTTCGCCCTGGTCTTCCCACCCTTACCCAAGAAAATTGGGAAGTGGTAGTGGTAAGAGTATATTAATGTTCAGAAGTAACATTTGGGAGCAATGTAGGGATTGATCTTTCCTTACTCCTTTCCAAACAGCCGCCACCAACGGCCCTCCAGTGCTGGTGAAGAAGGAGAAGGAAATGGTGGGGGCACTGGTGTCAGACGGGCTGGATCGGAAGGAGCCCAGAGCCGGGGAGGTGATCTGTATAGACGACTGACTGGATCCCAGGCCTGCCCTTCACCCAGGCCCCGTCCCAGAGGCCGACCCCCTGCTCAGGCCCTGGGGCCTGCTGCCAGTTCTCCATCTTCTCCACCCCTTGGGCCGCCATTGGGCTAAAAGCCCCTTTGCCCCTCTATAACTCCTCTCTTCAAGAAGGGACCCTTGTCTTTCCATCCCTATACACCTTTCCCACCAAGCTTTGAAGGCTGTGCTGGTGTGAAGTGGTCTGGGTGGGAGATGGTTAGCTGGGTCTTCCAAGTACCTTTATCCCCCCACTGCCAAATATACACAGCTTCCCAGTAAATGGTTGTCAGGAGGAAAGAGATGGAGCCTCTGCCATATCAGCTTCACCTCTTGCAGAAGTGGGGGATTAGCCTTGCCTGGCCTTTAGGAACTTTTGTGGGAAGAAGAGCTTCAAAGAGAGGAGGGGTACTTTTAGAGAGGAATGAAAATGAGCCCTGGGAGGGAGAAGGGAAGAGGAAGGGTGGCTGCATGTTACCTTCCCCTACCTCTCCCCAAATGAAGGGTGGAGCAGCTATGAGGGAGGGAGTCTATTGCTGTTCAGCCTCAGAATAAAGGCGCCATTCACTGGCTCAGTTACCTCCTGTGTACCGCCATCTTGTGTTGGGAAACTTACCCTACTCCCTTGGTACCAAGGACCACCCCCACAAAGAAAGTAATGGTTGGGCGATACTCCCTCAAGCCAAAGAGGAGCTCCCCAATCTGATCTAGGAACCCAGGTAACCTAGAAAGGCGGGGAGAGAATATGCCGGCCAGACATGGGGGCAGCCCCCAACTCTGCCACTCAGGTTCCTGAGGGACTTACCTTTCCTTTTCAAAGCCTGGTTACAGACTAAATGTGAGCCAGGCAGGGGGACCTAGTTAGGGGACTACCTTGCCTGTGGGACCAGAGCAACATAGTGGAGGGCAGGCTAGGGAGATGTGGGCATTCCCCCTTTCTAGGAGGGGTTGGGGAGTGGCAGTTTGCATGGCGAACCTCCCACTTCCTCATTTCTGCCCCTTCACTTTCTTGCTGCCCCTTTCCCAGTCTCTTCACACCCACTCCTGGTCTGTCCCAGTCCCCTCTTCTGTATCAGGTTTATTGGTTGTACATATAAATTATACTTTCCTTTCTGTGTGCTCTGTTATTTTGGCTGAGGGAGTTCTTGGGTGGGAAAGGGATAAAAAAAAAAATTATTGCTTTCTGCCATTTCGTATCATCTGACTTTTTCTCCCCCGCCCCCACTTTTTTAACTTGTGACTTTCCTTTACCTCATTTTTGTCTCTGAATCATTCACTAAAACTGGACCCTTTTTCCAACGTTAGCTGTGTGATGAGCTCAGTGTAGAGGAGGGTGAGCAGGATCCCTGTGTGGCTTTGTGGCTTCAATGGAGTATAGAGAGGGAGTAGGCTTCCTTGACAGAGGTACAGTGGGAGGAGTGCCTGACAAGGAGTCAAAATTGCCTTCAAGTCCTTTGATCATCCTCTTCCCTTTAATGCTTAGTTCCCATAAGAGTCAGTAGAGGTCACTACAGCTCCATAGGTTCAATTTCATATGAAGTACAGGTACTTTTGTTGTTGTTGTTTTTAAGGGTTAGGGGTCAGACCTGCAATAGTGCCAGAGATGTGAACTGCTAAGACACTACCTTGGCATGTATTGTTCACTAACAGAAGCTTTCAGAAGCTGAGCAAGACCAAACCCTTTATTCCTAAGGCTATTTCAAAAGATAAGAGATATGCAACAAACATTTATTGAATATCTACTGTACATGAACACTGTGTTTGGCCCTGGAGATAAAAGTCACAAGTTAGTCAAGGATCCCATGTAGCTTCTACTCAGTAGAGTACACCCATAAAATGTGAAATATCAGAAAATAAAAGGAAAAAGCCATTATGTTACAAAGGATGGGGAAAACAGCGTTCAAAAAAGGGAACATTTAAACTGAGAGTTAAGAACAGGAAAATGCCAAATACATGTTTAGTTGGGTGTAGTGTGCATGCCTATAATCCCTGCAGTTCAGGAGGCTGAAACAAGAGTATCACAAGTTCAAGGCCACCCTTGGCAACTTGGCAAGACCGTCTCAAAATCAAAAATGTTTTAAAAGCCAAGCACAGTGGCACATACCTGTAATCTCAGCTGCTGGAGAGGCTGAGGCAGGAGGATTCCCAAGTTGAGGCCCTAAGCAACTTAGCAAGATCCCGTCAGAATATAAAGGGCTGGGGATGTAGCTCAGAGGTAAAGTACCTTGGGTTCAATCCCCAATTCTGCAAAACAAGCAAAATAAATCCAGGAACATGGAGATTTACCCAGGTGTAGAGCATTCCTGTAATTCCAGTGACTCAGGAGGCTGAGGAGGCCAGCCTCAGCAATTTAGTGAGACCCTGCCTCAACATATTAAAAAGGGGGGGGGGGGGCTGGAGATGTACTTCAAGGGTAGAGTGCCTGGTTCAATCCCTAGTAGCACACACAAAGTTTCTAGTCTAAAAATAAATGCATACTTTCACAACTTGTCAATAATAATAAAGCTTAGAGACAAAGCTAAACAACCAGGATCCATACTTGTCACTTTTTTGAGGTGGAGTAGATGACGTTTGCCATCCTTCAGTCTCAACCTCTTTCAGTCTCAGCCTCTGAGTAGCTAGGATTACAGGTACGAACCACCACACCCAGCTTAAATTCACATTTTTAACTCAGAAAAAATGTAATACAATAATTTCTTCAGCAATAGAATGATATTTAGACCTTTCAATAAGATAGTATATGGATTGTGTTTTAAATCATCTGTCCACAGACGATATCTTAGAGTGTCTAGGATCTTGACCAATACTTCTTAAACTTTTCATGCACACAGATCACACAGAATCAGAATCTAATTCAGTAAATTTGGGATCTTGAGATTCTACACTTCCAACAAGCTCCACACTGACACCAACACTGCTGGTCCTTGACCATGACTCTACTCTTAAGATATTTATAGGTATGTAATAAAAGAGCATTCACAGCATGCAATAGGTAAGGTTTTCATTACAGGACACAAGTTTAAAATTATAAAAGCACCTTTTTTCAGTAGTGCCAGGGTGTCCCTGTGACTATAAAAAATAGATAATATAAAAAGTTTATATTTTGATGATTTTACCAAATGACTCTCCTTTCGTCTTCTAAAAAAAAAAAAAAGGTTTTTAGTTGCAGATGGACACAATATCTTTATTTATTTTTATATGGTCCTAAGGTTCGAACCCAGGGCCTCACGCGTGTGAGCCAAGCGCTCTACTACTGAGCTACCCTTGATAAACCCTAATTAGGTGTCTCATATGATGTGCTCTGGCCCATCGAATACCTGCCCTAGCAGACTGAAGAGAGATTGTGAAATGAAGCAAGGACCTAATCATAGGCAGGGAGGCATCTCAGTAATTTCTGGAACAGAACTAGGAGTAGGGAGACAACAGGCACCAACATCCTTACATGCCAGAGAAGTGAAATTAACATGCCATGAAAATTAGCCTCTTTCTCATTCCATCTTTTTAAAATATTCAAACCATTGACAACTGCTAAAACGGGACCTGTTGCTCCCACACACCACAGCGGCCCTGGACAAAAGCCAAAGCCACAGCTAAGAAAACAGTCTGTTTTCTTCCCACAGTAATGTAGGCTTTGTTTATATCATCCCTGGGCCTGAAAATGTAATGCTGGCAATCAGTAGATGGGGGCGAGTTTGTCTAGGAGGCTCCCAGCTCAGCATCAACATCTCCCAGGGCGTTTCCTTCTGCCCTGGCTCAACTCCATCACGTGCCAATACCGGGATCGGAGGGGGTAGTCTTGACATCAGTCCCCTGTACTAAAGCACTCCGGAGGCTGCAGCTCCCACTTTTCTTCTGCCATAGCTTCCGTTACTCGGTTACATCGTGCAGCAGGTCACGTGGGCAATGTCCTTGATCTCTGGACAGTAGAGCACTATGAGAAAGAAGATTTAGTAGCAGAAGGAAGCAACCGAACCCTAGCGTTCCCCAGGATCTGCTCTCACCGTTGCTAGGCAGCGGACGCCGCCAGCGGCGCGCAGGCGCCAGGACCCTATCCCAGAGCCGCAGGAGAGCGCGCCACCCCGCGCTTCTAGGGCCCGCCCCCTCCTCGCACTCCTCTTCCTCGTCGTCTGCCTCTCCTTCGCCGCTTTCCTTGGCCAGGCTCCCCGCCTCATCTCGCTCGCCCGCAGCCCGCGCTTTTTCCTCCAGTCGTGACCACAGGCCTCGGTCCACAGCGACCTCCGTGACGCCGCCACGCGGAAGCGGGGAGGGCGCGCGGCAGAAAGGACACGTGATGACGCGGCGCAGGCGCACCACGCGCGCGGCCGCACCGCTGCCCTCGCCTCGCGCCGCCAGCTCGCGCAGGCAGGCGGTGCAGAGCGTGTGGCCGCAGCGGGCGCGCACCGTGCCAGGTAGGCGACGGGGCGCGCGGCTCTCGAGGTTGAAGGGCCGGTAGCAGATATTGCAGTCCAGCTCGCTTCGCTCGGGAAGAGAGGGCACCCTCACTAGGAGCTGCATCGTACCCGCCACAGATTTTAGGGTGCCGCTCACTCAGCCGTGGACAGAGCAAGCGAACCTTCTTGTGACCCGGGTCCGGTCCTGGGGCCCGCGCCGCGGCCTCTCGTCTCTTTTAATAGTGAGGTTCTGCCCTCGAGGCATCAGGTGGCTGTGTGGCTACTCCCTTCCGCGGCACGCGTGGGGGCGGTGGAGGCGCGAGGCCCGGAATGCCAGCGTTGGCGGAATACGGGAGGAGGGCCAGGAGGTGTCGGGATTATCCTGGGGGGCACACCTTGCATTGTCCCCTACGCGAACTTCTTCACCTCCAGCACAATGCCAGCACTCTTTAACTATACTGTTTGCAAATCCCCAGGCCCCTTCTTGCACTCCTGCCTTCAGTCACTGGCACCAAAGGTCCCTCAGCCTTATTTTTAAGTTACTCACTCTTTCAAGATTCTCCTCAAACAGATTTACTAAGCCAGTTATAGTGCCTGTTCTGCCAATCTGTAGTGGGCTCCTGGATATCTGCATGGATGCTACCCAGTGTCTCAGCCCTCAGCCCTCAAAGGACCTCCCTGTGTTCTCGTTAAGACTGATTTCTCAAATTTCATCCTCCCCAAACTGTTCAACCCACTTCTCAGCCTAAGAGAGGGATCTAGATTCCAGAACCTTAAGACTTAGGAATGATGGGAATCTATACCCTCCAGAGTATCCAGGCTTAGACACCCACACAGTGTGATGGCTCTAGCAAAACAATCCAACATGACTTCTGACTCAGGAGTCTGACTTCCTCCCAGGTAAACAGGACATGGTACTCACAACCTATATTCCTTCATTGTGTGGCACCCACACTCAGCTTCCTCCTCACACTGCTCTCTTGGACCTACCTCCCAGGTTCTCTTGGAGAGAGTAATAACTCAGCCTCTAAACAACTGGCTTGAGTACAAACCCTAACCTCCACCAGCATTTGCAGCACTTTGAGCAAGTAATCTCTCTGGGTCTTGATTTCCTCGTCTACAAAATGTGGATAACAATAGTGAGGACTGAAAAGTTTGTGTGAATAGGGGCTTAAAATGGTGCTTATTGCATAGTAAATACCAAGTATTAACTATTTATTTATTTTTTTTTGCCTTGAGGATTGAATCCAGGGACACTTTACCATGGAGCCCCATCCCCAGCCCTTTTTATATTTTTATTTTGAGATAGGGTCTTGCTCAGTTGATTAGGTCCTCACTAAGTTGCTGAGGCTGGCCTTGAACTTGTGATCCTCCTGCTTCAACCTCCCAAGTTGCTGGGATTACAGGCTATGCTACTGCACCTGACATTAGCTATTATTATTGTCATCGTGTGCTCCCTACCTATGTTCACTTCTCAATACCAGATATTTTCAACATGCATCTTATATTTGGTTAATACAAGGTAGGCTTCTTTCCACCCAGGGTATTTATGGTCTTATTACAATGTAGAGCTGGTTTTATTTTTTCATTAAGTTGTTTAAATCTAGAAGACAGTCTTGTGAGGAGGTATACCATTATTTTTAAGCAAACATTTCAGAACTTTGGAGTTTTTTTGTCTTCATGGTCACTTGGAACCTGTCTACTTATTCCATCTATTTATGCTATCATAATTCAAAACGTTTTGGAACTACCCTTTGAAAAGGTGTGCCTCACGTTTTTAAATATCTTCAACTGGTGATAAATCTTAGTCTTTTTTTCATTTTAGTTTCTTGTATTTTTTATTTGTTCTTTTAGTTATACATGACGGAATGTATTTTAACATTTCATACATAAATGGAGTATAACTTCCCATTCTTGTGGTTGTACATGGTGTGGAGTTACACTGTTCATGTATTGATCTATGAACATGGGAAAATTATGTCTCATTCTACTGTCTTTCCCATTCTCATCCCCTCTCCCTTCCCCCCATTTCCCCTGTCCAATCTGGTGAACCTCCACTCCTCCCTCCCCCCAGATCTTAGTCTTTTAAGGTAGATTTTATTATATAAATGTTCCCAATGTTTTTGACAGTCGACAGACCAAGCTCCAGATTTATGTATCCCATTGCTAGCTCCACAGTCTTTCTTGTTTATCTTTAATTCAGACTGATAGCTAGGTGTGGTGGCCTGTAAACCTAGTGACCTGGGAGACTGGGATGAGAGGTCACAAGTCTAAGGTCAGTTTCATCAACTTAATGAGACCCTGTCTCAAAATTAAAAGGACTTGGAGGGCATGGTGGTGCACGCCTATAATCCTAGTGGCTGGGGAAGCTGAGGCAGGAGAATTGCAAGTTCAAAGCCAGCCTCAGCAAAAGTGAGGCACTCTAAATAAAATACAAAATAGGGCTGGCGATGTGGCTCAATCCCCGGTATCAAAAAAAAAAAAAAAATTAAAAGGACTGAGGATTTAGCTCAGTGGTAGAGTGCCTCTGGGTTCAATCCCCATACCAAAAATCAAACAACAAACAAAAAACAAAGTAATTATCTCCCTAATCAAGCTAGTACTTCTAGTGTTTCCCAACCCTTCCTTGACCCAACTCCAAAAACCAAGGTGTTACCCTTGACACCTCCTTTTCCCTTACTTCTTTTATTGACTCATTGCCAAGCTTGGGTCATTTTGCTGCTTAAATTCATCTCTCTAATGCATTTACTTATTAATTGCCACCTCCTGCCCATCATGTAATTTAACATATCATATATACATGGAGTATAATTTCCCATTCTTGTGGTTGTACATGGTGTAGAGTTACACTGTTCATCTATGAACATAGGAAAATTATGTCTGATTCATTCTACCATCTTTCCCATTCCCATCCCATACCATCATCTCTTGCTTAGACCTTAGCAAAAACCACCTAATCAGTCTATCCACAAGCACTCCGGCCTCTGTAGGCTTTTAGATATTTACAAATGTCAGACTCAATCATGTCCTACCACATAGTCCTTCCATTCCTGTTTAAAATCTTTTAATGTGATAGTTTAATGCCCCCATTTCCTTTGCAACACAGCTTTGCCGCTTCTCTTTCAAAAATTGGGGTCTATTTCCTTATACCTTGAATCTGGGCTGGCTTTGTGATCAGCCTTAACTAATAGAATGTGGCAGAAGTGATGTGTACATTCTGGGTCTTTCGGAGGTCTTGCAGCTTATGTCTTTGTCTCCTTGGAGGCTGCCCTGAGACCATGCAAGGAAGTAAGGCTAGACCACTGGTGAATGAGGCCACGTGGAGGAGAACAGAGGTGCCCCAACCAAGAGTCAGTGCTAACTATGAGACATGCTAATGAGTCCATCTTGGAATTCTGCTGTTAACCAGCCAGTTGAACGCAGCCTCATGAACAAACTCAGGTGAAAACAGAAAGGAACTCCCAGCTAACCCACAGAATCATGGAAAAAAATAACTTTTTAAGCCACTAAATTTTGGAGTGATTTGTTGTGTGTCAAAAGATAACTGATATAAAGATTTTCCTGCTGTCCTTAGGATAAAGATTCTAAAGTGCTCTGTAATGCTGTGTGTTCCGACTCCACCCATGCCTCACATTTTTCTTCTGTTCCTGCCTTGGAAACCTTGGCTCTGGAAACCTTTGACTTGTGTTATGGTTTCAATCTTAAATGTCACCCAAAGAAAGGCTCATGTGTTGAAGGGCTTGGTCCTCAGCTGGAGGTGCTATCAGGGTACAACCTTTAGAGGTGGGGCCTTATAACAGGAAGTTAGGGACATTGAAGGGGATATTGGGACCTGGACCCTTCCTTTTCCTTTGCTTCCTGACCACCATGAGATGAGAGTTTCCTCTTCAGTATGCTTCCATCATGATATTTTGCCTCACCATAGGTCCAAAAGCAAGGGGCCAAGTGACCATGGACTGAAAAGTCTGAAACCGTGAGCCAAAATATCTTTCCTCCCTTTAATTTGTTTAATCAGGCATTTTGTCAAAGCAACGAAAAGCTAACACAGCTTGCAAGTTCCCTTCTTCAAAAGGCCTTTGTGTATGCTATTCCCCTCATCCCTCCCCTCTTTTCCCCCTCTAGACTTCGGACAACTGAAGTTTGTATTTGGTTAGTGGTCATTTGATTGTTTCTCTTTCCCATCAGTAAACTGCACAACGGTTGTTCTGAGTCTGGTTTTGTTCACCACTGTGTCCCTGTGCCATACTATAGCAGAACTCAATAAACAAATACTTGTTAAATTCATGAATAAGGTGGGTGAGAAATATGGCTAATGTTTATATACATAGGAGATATGACAGTAAAGGAAGGTTTTTATTTTTGGCGTTCCCCCCCACCCCACCAAGGGGCTTCTAAACTGCCTCTGAAAGCAATCCTAAGAGGAATTTTAAAATGTATTCAGCAATGGGGTAGGCAACATTACAAGAAATGCATAACTCTCCAAGAGAACTATTTAAGGAGAATACTATTTTGAATTGATAAATTCTTGTGTGTTTGTTACAGAAGAACTAATCATAGTTTAGTCATACATTTTACTTCTTTGTTTCCTCCACAGTCTTCCAAAATGAGTGGGAGATGATAGGGGTGGATGTAAGTATTAATTAGTTGATCTTGTTGGTTGCTAATCCAGTAAATGGCATGCTCCTGGGTTCTCTCTTTTGGAAATAGGTTTTACTCTGTGCTCCCAGCTTCAGGATCAAGGCAGAATGAAGGGGGATAGAAGGGAGATGGTGAGGTTGTATTTAAGGAAGGCAGATCTCATCCTCCTCTGCCTTGTGATCTTTGAGGGTTGTAACTTTCCACCCACTTTCTGTCTCCAGGAAATCAGAGTCCTTTGGGGAAGAAAATAGGAGCAGTATCTGACATCACACCATTTGATTCTGCTTTTCTTTTACCCTCACATCACTGGTTTTCTTTCTTTTTTTTTTTCCTTTTAAAATGATAACTTCCATTATCCCAGCAACTCAGGAGACTGGGGCAGAAAGATCTCAAGTTCAAGGTCAACCTTAGCAATTTAGAAAGACCCTGTCTCAAAATAAAAAATAAAAATGACTGGAGATGTAATTCACTGGTAAAGCACTCCTGAGATCAATATACAGTACAAAGACACACAAATACACCCCCCCACACACACTTCTTTCCCTCTCTCTGCACTTGACCTCTCTTCCACTTTTTTTTTTTGAGGGGTGGGGGGTACCAGGGATTTAATTTATTTTTTAGAATTTTTTTTATTTCTTATGCGTTTAGTTTTCATCTTTCATTTCCAGAAATTTTTCTTTCTTTCCTTTTTTTTTTTTTTGTACAGGAAATCGAACCCAGGGGTGCTCTATCACTGAGTAGTCACATCCCCAACAATTTTTTATTTTTTATTTTTTTTTAAAGAGAGAGTGAGAGAGGAGAGAGAGAGAGAATTTTTCAATATTTATTTATTGTTTTTTTAGTTCTCGGCGGACACAACATCTTTGTTGGTATGTGGTGCTGAGGCTCGAACCGGGCCGCACGCATGCCAGGCGAGCGCGCTACCGCTTGAGCCACATCCCCAGCCCCCCGCAGGGATTTAATTTAGGGTTGCCACATCCCCAGCACAATTTTGTATTTTATTAGAGACAGGGTCTCACTGGGTTGCTTAGCCCCTCCTCATTGCTGAGGCTGGCTTTGAACTCAAGATCCTTCTGTCTTAGCCTCCTGAGCTGCTGGGATTACAGATGTGTGCCACGGCTGTGCCGCTCTTCTTCTAAATCTTGAAGCCAAGCCTCTACTTCAGAACAGTCTTTTACTTAGCAATGAGAAAACTATTCTTATAGTTCTTTAGATGTGTGGGTACGGGGTGAGAGAGAAAGAAGTACAAGTCAAGTAAGAAGTATAACTAATAAAACTTTAAAAACACAAAAAGGGCAAGAGGGTCAGGCAGCTGACTTTCATTCTGGATGAATGGCCAACCAGAGGAGCAACAAAACTAGGAAGCCAGATCACTAGGCGCTAAAAAAGGAAGGAATAAGACCCATGCCTGGGGTACCTAGAGCCTAAGTCCTTCATTAGCAGTGACCAGGAGCCCCGTTCCTGCGTCATTGAGCTGAATGAAGAGAAAACTGGTGCTGAGAGTTTTCTAATGACAGGGGGCAAGAGGACCATGTATGTGAGGCTAAAACCTTACCCTCCATCCCCTGAAATTTCAGACGCTGTGAGGATCAAGCTGAAATTTTATTTACAGTTCCCTGGGAAATCTTACAGAAGACGGGCCATCATTATTGCTTTAGGGTTATTGCAGGAGGAAGACTACAGTCCTCTACTGGCAGACAGGAAGTCCAGCTCAAGGCTCAAAACTTTGTTCCCAGGTCTTTGTCAGCCCCATCTCTCTGCCCAAAGACTATCATTAATGCAAGAGCACCACCCAACTTTGTTTTCCAAGAGCCACCTGGGCAATTTTGGCCAGATCACACTGTACATCTGCTATCAAATTTCCCTCTGCTTTTGCCGGTGCTGTCACTGTTTTCCCCACTCTGGCCCCTCGCTGCAAGAACAAGGTATTACAGTAGTTCTAGATTGAAGTCTTGCACCTCCGAGCTGGGAGGTAGAGTTCTGGTTTCCCAGAGATTTTCATTTTCTTCCAGCCAGGACCAGCCTGGCTGCCTTTGTGTGGAATATCGTAAAACCACATTTCCTATGTCCCAGATAACATTATAACTCACTTATTAGGTCCTTACCCCTTGATGACATTTCAAGGGTCACTTTTGAGGTACTCTGCATGTTCTTGCATCTGTCGTGTTTTTTTCTGGGCCCCGGCACAAGGGAGAAGAGAGAAAGGAGGGAGACCAAACGGCAGAGAGTGTACGCCCATAGCTCATGCCCAGGATTAGGAAGAAGGCCTAAAAAGGACGCAGCACGGGGTGGGCGGATTACTTTCTCTCTCAAGCCCCATTGCGGAAGGATATGGCTTTGTTCATGCGCATCGCTACTCAAGCCAGAATTTATGGTGGGCGGGGCTACCCTGGTTCAGGCCGCTGGGTGGAGGGATACGGGGGTGGAGTAAAGGGGCGGCTGCGGAGATGCGATTCTTGGGCCGGTGCAGCGGCATCAGGTAGAGTCTCTGCGCTCCCCAGGGACTATTTCTTGGCATGTGATTTGTTCCCCAGGAGCCCGTCTATCTCCATCACCATCTGCGGTGTAAGCTGGCTCAGCACCTGGAGGAGAATGGGGTGGTGGACGAGGCCGTACATCCCGGGTATTGAGGAAAGTCAAGAGGTTCAGAGACCCGAGGAAGCACCACAGTAGGGACCATTAGCAAAAAGCAAGTCACAGCTGTGGCCCTGCCGCACTTTGTCATCTTGGACCTCTCACCTGCAAAGTGAGGACTTTGTAGTGGCTAACCTCATCGGGCTATTCTGGGTTGGACAGTGTAGCTTTGACTCCTGGGGAAGGGGACAGAGATGAACCTTGCCACTTAGTCTCCAAACTCACCTGTAGTGAGCCCAGGTGTTCCATCAGCTGCTCTTCACTGGACACTCCCAGCAAAACCGAGCTGACACCCTCACTGCGGAGACACCAGGCTGGAGCCAGAGGAGGAAAAAACAAAAACAAAAGAACTGATAGGGATGAGTGAGCACACTGGTTTCAGTGGTATTTCTGAAGAAGAGGGTAATTCCTAGAGACAAACCAGTCTTAGGGTAGGTTTGTGAGGTTTCAAGAGAAGACAGGGGTCCAGGACTAGCAGTGTCTCACCAATAGCAAGCTGGGCCACAGTGCAGCCCAGCTGGTGAGCAATGGGCAGAAGGTCCATGGCTTTGGCTTGTTGTTTCTTGCCATCCTCACTCTGTACTTTGTCCTTGAGCCACTGGTAGCCCTGGAAGACGAGGAGTATCAGCAAAAGACTTTACCACCACCCATAGCATGCCAGATGGCCCCGGTTCCACCATCTCAGATCTCACCTTGATGCTGGCCCTGCAGGTATCTGGGAGTCGCCCATCATATTTGCTAGTAATGAGACCACAGGCCAGAGGAGACCAAGTGACTGAACCAACACCTAAGAGCAAGAGGATTGGGTGTGAGAAAGGTACCTAGGCCACAAGTGAGGCTGAGTGAAAGGCAGGGATATGGGGCTGCACACCAATCTTGTGATAGAGCTCAGGCAGCTGCATCTCCACTTTCTCCCTCTGAAATAGGTGGTGCTCCACTTGTTCACACACCGGAGGAATCAGATTAAACTGTCTGGCCATGGAGTAGGCTTCCTGGGTGAGGTAGAGAGGACATGGGAGTCAGAACACTCTTTCCATTTTCTTCCTCACTTCCTCCTCCAGTGCAGTGGAGTCTGGAGTAGCCATGTGAAAAGTGGGAACCAGATTTGGGATGGAGGAGGTGGGGTCACAGACTTACCATGATTTCTGCAGCCCCCCATCGGGATGTCCCCCAATATAGGGCCAGCCCTTGGTTGATGACGTAGGTCATAGCTCGCACAATCTCTAGGCACACAGGAAAGGAAGAGCTTCACTGCTAGACCCCTAGAATCTACCAGATCTGCAGACCTCTGCCTGCCCTACCAAGATCCCCCCAGGTATCTCCATGCAGCCAAAAAGGTATATCTATTCTCCACCTCCCTCCCTGTCCAAGTCCTGGAGTCTAAGCTTCTGCTGTGGAGTGTGGGAGGCCTTCTGAGCTGGGGCTAGCTTCTTGAGGGTTTAAGGAAGTGCCCAGTTTTGAAGGGCTATCAGGTTTGGGAATGCTACTTTTACCCTCCATAGGACTGTTAGGGTCTGAGCGATTGGCGAAGACAATATCCACATATTCCAGCTGGAGGCGTTCCAGGGATCCTCGCAAGCCTTAGGTGGGGGTGAGGAGAAAACGGTAAGTTCCTCAGTTTCTGTTTCCTATGAATTCTGACTACCCCATTGCCATGGCCACCTAAAGCCTCCAATTCAAAGCTTTCAAAAATGTTCCCAACTCCTCTGATTTCTATGCCCATCCACTTGAGTTTCCCCAGTCTCTAACTCTCACCTTCAATGATGTGTTTGCGACTTAAGCCTCGTTCAGTTTCTGCCCTATAGGAAAAAGGTAAGTCAAAGAAGAGGTGTGACAAAGATAGGGGACCAGGGTTGGCCTGGAGCCATGAGAATTGCATGAGTCCTCACAGGCAGGACGGGGACTTACGATAGCAAGTATGGGACAGCAGTCCTCACCCCCCCCCCCATACACTTCTCCCCAGTCACAGTGGAATAGTCACTTACTGTCCTCCCCAAAAAATCTTGGTGGTGATGACATAGCTTGATCTCCTGGCAAAAGAGAAATGGGAGAAGCAAAAAGTAAAGGATGTTTGGATGATCATGTCCCCAGAAACCCTCCAAAACATGGTCTCACCTCCATCCTTTGAGCTTGAGGATGTTACCTAGGGTTCTTTCAGCCCTGGAAGAAAAAACAATGCAAAGACACTGATCTCTCCAAGGTGGATCAATTCTTTCCCCTCCTCCCCACCTTTTGCTCTTTTGTAAAGCAAAAAACAGAAGCCCATTTGGATTCTCAACTTCATTTTGGACTAAATAAGAGTGGCTTCTGGAGCTAGGGGTATAGTCATACAATATTCACTTATTAATTCAACAAATACCTCTTGTGTATCAACTATGTATCAAGCCCTATTGTGGGTTGCTAAAGGGAAAGAATAGGATGCGGGAACAGGAACAGACTGGTAGAATTAGGGAGAACACTGCCTTATCTGGTTTCAACCATCTGGGTTGCCTTCCCCCTTCTCAGAACTTCCCACCATTCTAAGCTCAGTTCAGATTCTGCCTCATTCATTCTAAGCTCAGTTCAGATTCTGCCTCATTCATAGAATGTGCTCTGATGGCCACAGTCTATGGATCAGTCCTTCTTGTTAGCTTCATTTGAATTGGTTACACAATTCTTTAGCACATAATTATGAGCTAACTTGTGTCAACTCTTAAGTTGCTTTTTTTAAAAAAATATATGTTTTAGTTGTAGTTATACATAATACCTTTATTTTATTTATTTATTTTTATGTGGTGCTGAGGATCAAACACAGGGCCTTGCATATGCGAGGCGAGCGCTCTACCACTGAGCCACAACCCTAGCCCAAGTCTTAAATTGTTATGGTGAACTCTCTTTCTTTTCTTTTCTTTTCTTTTTTTTTTTTTTTTTAACCCACAGCACCTCATAAAACACTGACTCCAAGACCTGAAACTGAAAGCCACTGGTCAGTTATGTATTGCTGGAGGTGCTGTGGCACTGGAATGGAATCTGCCAGCTACAACCAGGCCGACAGGTTACAAACAGTGCAATAGAGTGAACTCTTACTGAAATGTTTTACTATTGTTTGATTTCCTGTGTTTTTTGTTGTAACCACTTAGACCATACACATTATGTCAATGTTGTTTGTTACTGGTAAAACCCAGGGACACTTTACCACTGAGTTACATTCTCATTCATTTTTTTGAGACAGGGTCTTGCTAAGTTGCTGAGGCTGGCCTTGAGGATGGAACCCAGAGCTTCATGTGTGCTAGCAAATACTTTACCACTGAGCTATATATCTGGCCCACTATGTACTTCTTTTTTTTTTTTCAATGGGAATTGAATCCAAGGGCCCATAACCACTGAGCAACATCGCCAGCCCTTTTTTTATGTGTGTATTTTATTTAGAGACAGGGTCTCACTGAGTTGCTTAGGGTCTCACTAAGTTGCTGAGGCTAGCTTTGAACTTTCGATCCTCCTGCCATGGCCTTCAAACTGCTGGGATTACACTGTGCACTTTTTGAGAGCATGTTGATTTTATAGTAGAATAAGGCCTGCTCTGTGCTAGGCTCTGTGAAGGGAGTTGGGGAAGAGCAAGACAAGTTCCATGGAGGGAAAAGCCTCTGATATAAGCAGAAAATATAGCTAGTTAAACCAGTAATTAATTGTGTCAGAAGGCAGTAAGCTTATAGGGGATGGTGACCAATTTGGGGGAGTTGGATAAAAGCTTCTTAGAGAAACTGACATTTAGGCTAAGTCTTAAAGATGAGCAGAAGGGTCTGCAAGATGGAGAAGAGGCAGAATAGGCATTCTAGGTTTTGGCTATTCCTAGTGAGAAGCCACAGGTATATTATTTGGCCTGATGAAAATACAACTTTGTAGTTCATATGTAGTTGTACACAATGATATTCAAGATATGTTTGTTGGGGTTTTGTTTATTTCTTTGTTTGTTACTGGTAAAACCCAGGGACACTTTACCACTGAGCTACATTCTCATTCATTTTTTTATTTTGAGACAGGGTCTTGCTAAGTTGCTGAGGCTGGCCTCAAACTTGAGATCCTCTTGCCTCAGCCTCCTGAATTGCTGGGATTACAGGGTTGTGCCACTGCACCCAGCTGTTAGGTTTTATTTTTCCTTCAAGATAAAAATTTTATTTGTTAGTTTTATTTAATGTTACTTACACAGTATGCCTACTGGCCTGTAAGCTAGAGAGGGATGGACGCTAGGACTGTAACTCCTATAATGCTTTGGGGGCCCATGTCCTGAAAGGCTGGACCTTAGTTTTCCCAGAAATCCTAGAGTTCTTTAGTGGGAAATAAGAAACCCTGATGTTCCCTCAGCCTTCCAAGTGTAACTTAGTTCTTTCTCCCCAGTCCTTACTTTCCTGCTGCATACACTTCAGCGGTGTCAAACAGGTTTATACCATGCTCATAGGCAATTGTCAGCACATCTTCTGCTGTCTAGGAAAGTGAGAGAAAGAGTTGAAGATCACCCATTGCCCCTCAGTAACCTCCCTTGCTGTACTCCAACCCATGGCATCTCATCCCTTATTTCTATATTCTTTCCGTTTTCTGCAGTCTCCAGCCTCAGATCCCTCCTTCCCCATGCTTGCTGTTCAAACCCCTTTCCAGGTCCCTTTTTCTGATTTCCTTACCACCACCCCACCCTGCTTCTAGGTTCCATCACTTATACCTCATCTGAGATCTGAGAACCAAATGTGACCCAGGTACCTGCAGGAGAGAAGCCAGATACATGAGAACTGTGGGAAGTGTGCCATGAAAGAATGCCCCCTTCCCTTAATTCCTGTTCTGACTCACCCAGGCCAAGACAGGACACTCGAAGACCAGACTTTCCTAGATTCCTGTAGGATACAGAAGCAGAGGGAAAGACTGGCTCTTCCATTATGAACCTAGGTCATCAGCCCCCAGCTCCTTTCCTTCCAGACTGAGAAGCCCTCAAGGTGTCTCAGTCCAAAGAAACTAGACCCAGTAGGCCTGTGGGATTGGGCAGTACTTACCATAGCAGATTACCTAAGAATATTATTAAAAGAACAAGTGAACAATAAATGGCTGGATGCCTCTATTCCCTCTTATCGCATTGAAGATGTGCTGTCTGGTTTGTCTTTCTTCTGGGTGAGTTCTTGCCTGTATTTGAATCATCTGTGGGATGTGCGGAGTAGGGGGTTTCAGGGAATGTGGATAGTTGTGGTGAGTACAGACCCTTCAGAGAGTGGCATGCTTAGGTTGACTCCAGAATGGCAGAGGTAAACCAAGTCAAGTTCAGGTACTCAGTCCAGGGTCTCTGGCTATACCCACAAGACATAACAGGAGACCTGGCCGGGAACGTGACATGAAAGCCTCTTCCCCTCTCCATCTCTCAGCTCCCATTGTCTTGTGGAGACTATCTCCTAACCAGTGAGCCCACTTCTCCTCCCAAGGGGTCCCATCCAGGTAGTCAGCTCAATTTCCCAATTGGGACAGACACATGGAGGGTATGAGATTACTCAGGTGACAAAGCCAGGTCAGATCAGTGACCTCTACTCACTACCAATCAGGAGCCCCTGTCTCTCAGTTCTCTAAGATAATGTCAAATTTAAGCCCGCCCTCCATCCAGACCAGTCCTTTATCCTGAGGACTTAAGATAGTAGTCCTTACTTCCCACAGGCCCCAGTCCCCTCCCCTTCCTGACCCCTGAGAGGTCAAAAGAAACCCAGCTCTCAGGGCTGGTGGGGGCAATATCTGGGTCAGACACTCAGAGCAGGCCAGAGTGAGAAGTCGTTTCCCTCCCTCCTCTCCCCAGGACACCGACCCAAGGACACTATTGGAGGGGGGCGCAGCCCGGAGGTCCGTGCATCCACAACCTTCCTAGGGGTAAGGAGGGAAACTCAGGAGCATCCCCTGGGTTTGACAGGACTCAACCTTGCTAAACTTGATCCTGTTAGGAGTATTGATGGAGAACAAGAGGAGGACCAAGTAAGAGAGTGCCAGTGACCGGAAGGAACATTTTTACCAAAGTTTGAAAGGGTTTTGGCGGCCATCCCAAGGACGCCTTAGGGGTCCCAAACCGGGAGCAAATGGGCAGGCTGCCCGGCCACCCCATACCTGTATTTCATGCCAGTGCTTCGGCCGGTGCTTTCGCGCAGGGCCCCAGCGGGCGCTGGAGGTCGGGGAACCAGAACGGCTCGGGCCTTAAGGCCGGACCCGCCATCCCCCGGAGGATTCCCATGCCCCCCGCCGACTGGCCCTCCATTACCGCCCCCGGGGCCCGGCCGGGGTCCACACAGACGGTCCTCACTGCTTCGGCTGCGAAGGTTCTGTTCGGTACACGCGATAGACACCTGCATGCCGGCTGGCCAGGGCGAGGGAGGGGGCTCTGAGGGGACAGGAGGAAGAAGCAGGGACACCCCAGCGCGGACACCTGGGGTTGTAATAAGGCGATCCCTGGGAGAGCGGGAAGGCTGAGGAGGCTGCGGCGGGAGCCGCCTGGCGGGCCCGCGGGGGCGGGCTGCTGGAGGTCGTGGGGTTTGCGGCGGGAAGGGAGAAACGCTGGGGGCTCCAGGAGTGGAGATATTCAGATACGGGGGGAGCTGTTCAGGGAGTAGGAAATGGATGAGGGTAAGATCAAGGGCGATCCTCAGAAGGTAGGGACCCAGGGACAAAGGGTGGCGGGAGAGGGATGCCACTTTAGCCGGAACCGCAGCGGGACCTACTGGGGCTCCCAGCCGCGTCGGCAGCCGGCCCAGCTTATCAACATGCAGGCACCGCCCCCTCGTCTGCATAGAACCGCCCGCCTCCCAGCCAGACCAGGGGCACATCTGCATGAGCCCCGCCTGCTGAAGGCTCAGTGACTTGATTATTCAGTGTGCTCAGAAGAGAGATCCATCCTAGGTAGTTGCCACACTTTCTGGACCCGACGCATGTCAGCCTTCCCTCTACTCAGTGGTTCTTTGTCGGGAGGAATATGTCCCCCAAGAAACATGTGACAAGGTTTGGAGACACTCTGATTGTCACGACTGGGGGTGGGGAAGGATGTACCACTACTAGTACCCTTTAGCAAAAAGGGTTGCTGCTAAAATCCTACAAAACACAAAAAAGAATTTCCAGCTCAAAGTGTCAACGGTGCGGCTATTGAAAATTCCTTGGGCAAAACCTCTTTGCAGGCTTGATGGGTACAGCCGCCCTAGTTTCTGCTTTTATCTGGGGCAAGACCAGGCGGCCCACTCAAACAGACATGCTCAGGCTGCAGAAGGTGACAAAATGTTTATTCTGGGCTTCTCGTGGAGTCATATAAGGGTTAAAAACTGGAAAGAGGACGGGTTGGAGATATTGGGACTCCTGTAGGCTTCATTGTGAAGAGGAGGGGACGGGATGGAGGACGAGCTTTTGCTTTCGAGGAGGGTAGACAGAGGGGCTTACAGCGGGGGGCCACAAGTTAGGAAGGGCCCCAGGCAGTTCAGATTCTCCTGAGGAATTAAGTAGCTCGCTTCAACCCGCTCGGGCAGAGAAGAACGGCAGAGAGCGGACGTAAGAGTCCAGCCGGGAGCGGAAAAGTTCACTTTGCACAGTTTGGCCCAATGGGCATAGGGGATTCTTCACCACCAGCTCCACGTACAGCTGTGGAGAAAGACGGTGTAAAATCCAATGTAGTATAACCTCAAGGGTGTATGAACTCACAAGGAACCAAGACTGGGAGGCAAGCCCTCCCTTAAGAGAAACTGTCTAAGGATGTCTAAGGATCTAAAGACCTCTGAGAAAACTCTTAAATTCAACAGATGTACAACACATCTGTTGTACATTAGGGCTGGAAACTTGAGGGATTTTGGGGGGTTTCTGTCTGTGGCTATTAAGGGGTTCTGATGAAAGGATCCCTCAAGGGGACACTGACCGTGCTGTAGATGTGGTGCAGCACATCTCGAATGGATCCCACGCCTAAGTCAGTATTCATGACAACCTTGATCCCAGTGGGCGTCTCGTAGTAATGGAGTTTGTAACGGCTAGTTTGGAAGGCCAGGAAGCCGTCCTTCCTGCAGAGATGAGGAGGGTGTTAAAGATGGCAGAAATACTTCTGATCCTTCAAAGTCGACTCCCTCTTGTTTAAGCATACAGTTTGTAGGAACCTAGTTGAGTAGACACCTCCCATCTCCACCCCTCAGTTTAGCCCCCACCTCCAACCTCTTCACCACCTCACCACTTCCCTACTCCCCTTCCTGCAAACTTCAACATTCTTGTTCTAAGCTTCTCTAATTTCTCCTCCCCGTTTTGGGAGCCAATCTCCCTTTCATTCTACAAAGTAAGCCCCTCTGCCCCCAAATTCCCAATACTAGCCCTCCTTCTCACGGCGTACATGTCTAGCGGGGACATCTTGCTGACAAACGAACGGATAGAGAATAGCATCCCGTACATCAGCTTGTACTCCTAGAGGGAGAGGGACAGAGTTAGGTATTGGTTGTCGGAAGAGACCAGGTGGAGGTTGAGAATCAGCCGGGATTTGGAGAAGAGGGGTTGGGCTGGGACTATGTATGTTTGGAGGTGCGAGGTCACCCGGACTGCAGCCGGGGCCCTCTCATCACCTCCTCCTTGGGGATCCCCGCTTGCTTCTTGCGGTGCCACTCGCTGTAGTGCAGACACACTCCATTCCGGTCAAATAGGTATAGGTTGTGGACAGTCATCGACAGGACAGGGACTGTAAACCTCGTTCCAGGACCGCTCTCACTCAGTAGGCTCGGATTCTCCGCCGCAGATCCCTCCAACCAGGTGGGGACTCCAACCCCGGATTCACCGGAATTGCTCTGAGTCGTGGTGCAGTTACTTCCGGTTTCCTAGCAGCCCCGCCCCATTGGGCGCTCTAACTGCAAAACCCGGGCATTAACTCCGCCTCAACACCTTTCATCAGACCCCGCCTCCCTCCATCAACCAATCAGTGGCCGCCAGGATTGCGCACGCGCGATCAGGTTCCCAGACTTCAAATACGGTGTGAGCCTCTGCGAGCGTGGTGACGTTATCAGGGCAAGAGGCGGGGCGGCGGCAGGCGGCTGCCAACGGTTTTGAGCGTGGAGGACCGCGCTAAATCGGGGGACCTTGGTCTTTTCCAACCCAGGCTCAGGTTAGGGCCACAGTCCCTTTCTCCACCTTGGCTAGTTGGGGGCTGAGGACTGGAGTCGCGGAGAGTGGTCGGAATCGGGTGGTCACGGTAAAGGAACTCAAACTTAAGTGCGACATGCTTTTTAGGGATGTTTCAGAGTGTGACTGAAAGTTCACAAGGTTTCTTTTGGGGCAATTGTGAGTGATTCTAGGGATCCTCTCTTTGACTTTCTAGGAGGGATTGGAGGAGATATACAAGGGAACTGACCCTGGGTAGAACAGGTGAAGTGGGCGGGGACGGACAAAGGGCGAGACTGGAGCTCTTGTGGTATAGACATTGGACCTTACTGGTTTGGAGTCCCTTTCAATTTGCACATTCTGGGTGTGAGAATTAAGAGCCCAGTTGACTAGAGATAACTTGTGCCGAAACTGGTCTGCAGCTTCCAGCACTCTAGCTGCGAAGAGGAGCTGCAGTGGTGCTGTTTCCTCGCTGTAGGTCTTATGTCCTTACCTCCCCTGTGCTGCACCCTCCTTTTCCACCATTCCCAGGAGCTGGGAAAAGGAATGCCTTTACCCTCTCCATGGCCTCTAGAAACGGTGGAAACCTTTCATCCGACCAGAAAGCCTTGAGACCCTTGTTCAGCCGGGATCCACCAAGGAGTCTTCCTTCCTTCTCCCAAATCTTCCTTCTCCAAGGAAGTTTTCCCATTGGACTCTCTCAAAGCTGAACCAGGAGCTCTCAGCTTTCTATTGTCACCGGTTATTTTTTATGTATACTTATGGCAACCTCAGCTACCAGACCCAGTTCACCTCTCCGGCCAGAGGATCTCCTGAGTGATTCGTCAGAACCCACTGGGCTGAACCAAGTGTCCTCTGAGGTGACCTCCCAGCTCTATGCTTCTTTGCAACTCAGCCGTCAAGCGGAGGCCACAGCCCGAGCCCAGCTGTATTTAGCCTCTGCCTCCTCACCTCCTCATGAGGCCTTAGAAGGTTTGGCCCAAGAGCTGAGTCACAGCTTGTCCCTGGGATTGGAGAACAACTTGAAGAAAAAGGTGAGGAGGTGTGTCTTAGGAACCCCAAAGGTACTAGACACAAGAACCTTGGGATTGCAAGTTAGCTCTGTTGATTGAATTTCAGTTTTCTTTACACTACATATCCAGTCATGCTTGTTCCTGGGAATTAATGTTTATGAGGCAGGCAATGATATGGAACACATAATTTGGGAAATTATGGAAAATTCCCTTTTTTTTTTTTTTTTTTTTTTGGTACTGGGGATTGAACTCATGGGTACCCGACCACTGAGCCACATCCCCTGACCTATTTTGTATTTTGTTTATAGCCAGGGTCTTACTGAGTTGCTTAGCACCTCGCTTTTGCTGAAGCTGGCTTTGAATTCGAGATCCTCCTGCTTCAGCCTCCCCAGCTGCTGGGATTACAGGCATATGCCACCACTCCTGGCTCCCTATTTTTTGTTTATTTTTTAAATCAGAGACATGCACACTGTGGGGGCAGGTTGGTGTCCCATAACTAGGATCTGGACATGGGAATGGGGATAAGGTTTCTTGGTCCAAAGAGGGAACTGGGGACTTAAGAATAGCAGCAAAATATGCTAAGATCCTTCCATCTCAGTACTGTTTTGATTGTATGGATCAAAATTTGGCATATAAATCCCCTGAATCATGGTTTAATCAATTATATCTGTTATAAAGAAAATAGGTATTTGTGTTGGATAGAAAAGATGTCATAATCAATGTACAGACTGGTTAGGACTTCCAGAATTTGAACTCTGATAACCATGAGCTACATGACTTTTAGGGCAGTTGCTCTTTAGTTAGCAAGAATTTCTACTACCTTTTTCTTACATGTACCCACTTTATTCATTTGCATTATTTTTGTGGTTTCTATAGGCCTTTGGGTTTCTGACTCAAGATTTAAGAAGTCCATGCCGGGTATGGTGGCGCACGTTTATATTGGGAGGCTGAGGCAGGAGGATCGTGAGTTCAAAGCCAGCCTCAGCAATGGCGAGGTGCTTAGCAACTCGGTGAAACCCTGTCACTAAGTAAAATACAAAATAGGGCCAGGGATATGGCTCAGTGGTTGAGTGCCCTGAGTTCAATCCCTGAACCAAAAAAAAAAAAAAAAAAAGAAAGAAAGAAAGAAAGAAAAAGAAAGGTTAAGACCTTATGGGTTGGTTTTACTTTTCTAGTTTTTCCTGGTGCTAGAGTAAAAATTTTACCCTGACAGTAGGTAGAATGTAGATTATAAGGTTATATTTCCATGGGGCTTTTTTTTCTAGGATGGTTCTAAGCATATCTTTGAGATGGAAAGTGTTCGAGGTCAGCTTCAGACCATGCTCCAAACCTCACGTGATGCAGTCTATCGTGAGTAAACCCCTTCCATACAGTTCTGAAGGACAGCCTAGACGTAAGGGGTAGGAGAAACTAGAGGAGAAAGACTGGGTGCAAACCGAGACCTCTGAGACAAGAGATTTCAGGATTAAAGGCACCTGTTCTTTGGGGGAGAGGGTGAAGAGTGGCAGAAGTAGAAAGGAAGTCCCACTCCTCTCTTCTTCTTCAAATAGTCACTATTCTGATCCTTATCTGACCCTGGCTATGTGGTCCCCTTGGGCTGTGTGCAGGGGATCCCCTCATTTCAGGTGCTGCCTCAGAGAGACGAGATGAAGACTCCTTTGACAGTGACAGCACAGCTACCTTACTCAAGTGAGTTCTTGGGGTCCTCCTGTTGTATGTGTTTACTAGGAATCCATGTGTTCTCTTTCTTAGTTCTCCCCTGACTGCTTTTGGACTTCTTAGGAAAGAAGTCACTTAGCTTTCAGTTTTCATATTTTCTTTCCTATCTTTGACCTCTCCTTTATTCCCCTCTGGCACCTGGGCAGCCGCCGCCTACTACCTAGCTGTCTCTTAACATCAGCCCTTCTTCTTCCAGAACAGTTAGCTTGTTTCTGCTGGGATGGTTACTGCAGAGAGTGTGGATAGAGGAAGGAGCATTATAGAGTGAATCATAGGCTAATGTGCTTACTATTTATGGCTCTAGCACTATGTAGCTTTATGACTTTGGGGAAGCCTCTTGTCCTTTCTGGGTCTCAGTTTTCTTATTTATAAGTTATCATTGTAGGACTAGTGGATCTCAAAGGCATTTCCAACCCTAACATTCTTTATCTGATTTGCTCAGCACCCGGCCCCTGCAGGACTTATCTCCATCCAGCTCAGCCCAGGCCCTGGAGGAGTTGTTTCCTCGATATACTAGCCTTCGGCCAGGGCCCCCACTCAATCCCCCAGATTTTCAGGGGCTGAAAGATGCACTGGACTCAGAGCATACCCGTCGCAAGGTGAGATATAAAGGCTTCCTTGTTTTGTTGTTTTTTTTTTTGGTAATAGGGATTTAACTCAGTAGCACTTTACTACTGAACTTCATTCCAGCCCTTTAAAAATTTTTTTTTAAATAAATATTGAGATAGGGTCTCACTAAATGACTGAGGGCCTCACTAAATTACTGGGGCTAGCCTTAAACCTGAAATCCTCCTGCCTCAGCTTTCTGAGTTGCTGGGATTACAGGCATGTGCCCCCATGCCCACTATCCTTACTATATTTAATCACTATGTCTGATGAGCTCCTTAAGGAGCTTACTGTGCTTTGTAGTGTGGGCTACTATACCTCTGCCAAAAGGTTTATGGAAACTTTTCTCAGGAGATCAGGAAAGGGAAAAACCTAGAAGGTACTAGAAGTCTTAGGCCTCAAGGTTCCTGCTTTAGAATTACTAATTCTCCCTCTCCAAACGTATTTTGTTCTTGGGACCCAGGCTCCCTCTCTCTAGCCCATTTCTCTATAGAGGAGCTAGAAAGTTTGGTGCTAAGGATAAGCAATACCCAGACTCTTCACTCTCCTTCCCAGCATTGTGAGCGCCACATTCAGAGCCTGCAGACCCGAGTGCTAGAGCTACAGCAGCAGTTAGCCGTGGCTGTGGCTGCTGACCGCAAGAAAGATATCATGATTGAGCAACTGGACAAGGTGCCAGGGTAGCAAAAGGCGGGTGGGTATGTCCATGGAGATCATTAAGGAATAGTAATTAAGGGAGGTTAGGGTTTGTTTTTTTGTGCATGCCGAGAGTTAGGATGAGGGGTGGGTTTACTGACCATTTGAATAAGATGACTGTTGACCCTGCCCCTGTGGGTAGAAAGAGGACAAAAAAAGTTATTTTGAAATTCTATCTTACTTGCCTTTCTCAAGACCCTGGCCCGTGTGGTGGAGGGCTGGAACCGGCATGAGGCAGAACGGACAGAAGTGCTTAGAGGACTTCAAGAGGAACGCCAAGCAGCAGAACTCATGAGAGGCAAACAGCAGGAGGTGGATGACCTGGGTCATATGGCTTTATAACTTAAGTCACAGATTCTAGATGGAAATAAATAGCTTTGGAGTTAAGAGTTCCCAACAGATGGACCTCTGTCTTGGAGTGCTGCTCTGACAGTTTTTCTTGCCCTCTCTTTCTTCTACCTTCTTTGTTTCTGCTATCCCAGTTGGCCTCTCAGTTTTCCCCACACCGTGTAGTTTCCTCTTTGACCCTCATGTCACTTAGTTAATGCTGAGGTTTCAAGTTTATATTGTTAATGATTTTTGAAGCACAGTATAGAGAGATTTTCCTCATTTCCTCTGTCCTGTATTTCTCTCTCCCTGGAAGACAGTAACCCGCCTGGAACAAAGTCTTTCTGAGGCCTTGGAGGCCCTGAATCGTGAGCAGGAAGGTGCCAGATTGCAGCAACGGGAAAGAGAGGCACTGGTGAGAAGACTGGGCTAGGGTAATTCCAGTGGAGACTGTTACTTCTAGAGCACTATGGGCTATTGGTGGGTTATGGGAGTTTACAACTTGAGTTGCACCAGGGTAGTGTTGCCCAAGCTGTGTTCCTTAGAACACTAGTTCTGCTAGGTATTCTACCAAAAAAGTCTTTGCCACCAAGTAAGGTTGAGAGATGCTGCAAATGGTATCCTTATTAGAACATTAGAATCATCTGGGGAATTGTTTTTTGAGTGGGGCGGGTACTAGGAATTGAACTCAGGGGCACTCAACCACTAAGCCACATCTGGGGAATTGTTTTAAAATACAGATTTCAGGAACCCATCCCCAAAGATTTTGATTCAGTAGTTATATTGTGCGTTGGTGAATTGGAACATTTTCAGAAGTTTTCTAGATGATTTTGTTCAGCTAGTTTGGTAAATCTCTGCATAGCCAAAAAGGGTGTGGGATGAGACTCAAGTTTCTTAGCACTAAAGTCATCAGGTGATTGCCCATGTGAGTTAATGGTCATGTTTGGAACTTGGTGCTTTGTGACACATAAATACTTGCTACCAATAGGCTGGCACTTGCCAACTTAGGCCACTTCTGACATTGCTGATGGTGGCTGCTGTTTGGTTGGTTCCTGACTAGAGGTTGGATTTTTCTAATCTTTGTGGAATTCCTTTTGATCATGGTGGTGGTAATTGTTAAGTGTTAGTACTTACCGTGTGCCAGACACTGTGCTAATCCTTTACATATATACTCTTTTTCTTTTAATCCTTACAAAGCAGACCCTTTTATTATCTACATTTTGTAGATAAGGTGCCTGCTCAGAATTATATCCATTAGAAATATAATAGTTGACAAGCTAACAGGATTATAATAATGTGACTTAGAACACATAGTATAAATGAATGCTAGAACTATGATTCAGACTGAGGTTTGAATCCAGGTCTACTGAACTCTAGGACAGGAGTTCTTATCTACTATATTATAATCCTGTGAACTTGTCAACTGTCATATTTTTAATGGGCATAATTCTTAGTGGGCACCTTTTATGGAGGTGGCAGTGGCAAGCTGATGATCTCTTAAGGGCTTACTAGGGATCTTGGTTTTCTCCTGGGGCTTTAGGAAGAAGAGAGGCAAGGACTGACCCTGAGCTTAGAGGTCGAACAGCAGCGGTGCCGCGCCCTACAGGAAGAACTGGACGAGGCTCGGGCTGGGCAACTCAATGAGCATCTAAAGCTGGATGCACTTCAGGTTGCCCTAGAAAAAGAGCGGCAGGCCTGGGCCCAGCAGGAACACCAGCTTAAGGAACGCTACCAGGCACTGCAGGGGGAAGGCCAGGCACAGCTGGAAAGGGAGAAGGTAAAAGTAGCAGTTAGAAGAATTGGGGAATGGGAACAGATGAAGGGAAAATTTATAGGATGGATTGGGATGCCAGAATATGAGGTATAAATAGGGACAGAGGGACAGGGGTGGAAAGTGAAGAGCTATACATGGAAAGCAGGCTTGAGAGTATAGGGCTAGCAAGAAGGGCTGGGAATATCAAATATGTGGAAGACTGAAGAGCAACATTAAACAAGGATGGGAAATAAGACAAATGGGAGGAGAGAGAAAAATTGGGTTTTATTTAGGGCCTGGGATGATGAATTGGGGAGTAGAGGTAACCAGGAGATAGGATGTGAGGTATGTTCTTACATTTGATTTTTCTTTCTTAGGGGAATAGCCAGAGGGAGGCCCAGGCAGCCCGAGAGGCCCAGCAGCAATTGGCATTGGTACAGTCTGAGGTGCGGCGGTTGGAAGGGGAGCTAGACACAGCACGGAGAGAGAGAGATGCACTGCAGCTGGAAATGAGCTTGGTGCAGGTCAGCAGCCCAGGGCTCTTGAGGATTTTTCTGGTTGAGAGAAGTAGGTCTGAGGCAGAGTACCTCTCAGTAGTCATGCCAGAAAATCTTTTTGCAGGTATTTTGGATTCATTCCATCAGTGGTCTCTAGGTAGTGTGAATAGTGTTCTATCTTAAACACAGGGCCAGGCTGGGGTTGTAGCTCAGTGGTAAAGTGCTTGCCTAGCATGTGTGAGGCACTGGGTTCAATCCTCAGCACCACATAAAAATAAATAAAGCTATTATGCCTATTTACAACTAAAAATTTAAAAAATAAAGTATAGGGCCATTTTCTACTGAGTGATGGTTTCCCACAATATCGTACTGACCTAGTGTTATTTTTAGCAGAAAATTGACTTAAATAGAGTGAAATCTATTTAAGATACCTCGGAATGCCAGATACATAATCCCAGCAACTCAGGAGGCTGAGGCAAGAGGATTGCAAATTCAAGGCTAGTCTCAGCAACTTAGCAAGACCCTGTCTCAAAATTTAAAAATAAAAGGGTCTGGAGGTAATAAAAGGGTTTAGCTCAGTGGTAAAACATCCCTGAATTCATTCTCCAGTACCAAAACAACAAAACAAAACTTCATGTTATTTTAAAAGAGATGACACTTCACCTAATGGCCAGCCATAAGAGCAGGTGAAAGCTTTTGTCAGAGACCTGATTCCAATCTTAACAGTCTGCTGTGTAACTTTGATTACTAGAATAACTTGTATTAATTCCTCTTGAGTAGGCTAGGGACCCAGAAGGGCAATGATTCCTTTATTTACTTATGAAAGTCCCAGAACAGCTCATGGCCTGGCACAGAATAGTACCACAAATTGTCAGATATAATTAAACTTGGAAAAGTAATTTCCACGTAGTGTTATTTTGAATTTTAAAGTCAAAATAGACAGACCCTTGTCATGTAATAGAGCAAGACTTGGCAAACTTTCTGTAAAGGGCCAGACAGTAAATATTTTTGGCTTTGTGAATTGTGTTGTCTCAGTTGCAACCACTTGACTATGCTGTTACACCAGTAGCTGTAGATAGTTCTGTAAACAAGTAGCATGACTGTGTCCCAGTAAAACTTATTTACAAAGCAGGCAGTGGAGGGCTGGGCTGTAGTTTTCTTATCCCTTGAAAGGAGGAAAAAGTTGAACAGAGTCTAGTGAAGACACAATATTGAAGAGCAAAGAGCACTGAATTGGAAGTCAGGATATTCAGTTCTACATTTAATTAGAATTTTGGCCTTTATGGACCTTTTTTTATGTGTAAACTGTGTGGTAAGAGCAAATTGATGGGTTTTTGAGAGCAAGTCAAGAAGTCAAATTGAATGACCGGTAGGGAGTAAAGAAGTAAGAAGGGCCAAGGACAACTCCAGGTTTCACATAGCTCAGGTATATATTGGTAGGCAGAGGTGCCATTAACTAAGGCAAGAAATATAATAGGAAGAGAAGGTAAGAGAGTAGAGCTGTGTATCATGGTGTACGCCTATAATCCCAACTTGAGAGGCTAAAGCAGGAGGATTATAAGTTCAAGGCCAGCCTCAGCAATTTAGTGAGATCCTATCTCAAAATCAAAAATGAAAGGGACTGGGGATGTATCTCAGTGTTAAAGTACCCCTGGGTTCAATCTCTAGTTAAAGAAAGAAAGAAGGGCTGGGGGGATGTAGCTCAGTGGTTAAGCATCCCTGGGTTCAATCCCCAGTACCAAAAAAAAAAAAGGAAAGAAAAACACCTAAATGCGCTGAATTTGGGGTGTGGTCTATTTGAGGTGTGTCTAACTCATTATCTGGTTACTGGTATATGGGCTTAAATCATAAATAAAATGTCTATGTTAAAAGGGGAGATTTACAGGGGTTGGGGTTGTGGCTCAGTGATAGGGTGCTTGCCTAGCATGCATGAGGCACTGGGTTTGATCCTCAGCACCACTTAAAAAAAATGAAATAAAGATATTGTGTGTCCACCTACAACTGAAAAATAAATATTAAAAAAAGGTGGGGAGGGGCTGGAGATGTGGCTCAAGTGGCAGCGTGCTCTCCTGGCATGCGTCTGGCCCAGGTTCGATCCTCAGCACCACACACAACCAAAGATATTGTGTCCACCAAAAACTAAAATAATAAATATTAAAAAAAAAAAGGTGGGGGAGATTAATGGGCTGGGGCTGTAGCTTACTGGTAGAGCACTTGTCCAACATGTGTGAGGCACTGGGTTCTATCCTCAGCACCACATAAAAATAAAAAAAAAAAATAAAGGTATCGTGTCCAACTACAACAAAAAATATATTTTTTTTTTAAAAAAGGAGATTTATGGGGATGGGGATATGTGGCTCAATGGTAGAGTGTTCACCTAACATGCACAAAGCTCTGGGTTCCATCCCTAGCAAAAAAATAAATAAATAAATAAAAGGGGGAGATTTAGGAAGTGTTAAGATAAAATTGTAGCAAAAATCTGGCCTAAATGCTAAAGTTTATCATGTATGTGTAAGTAAAATCATCAGCAACTGTAATGTTAGCATATGGCAGAAGAGGATGAAGGATACCTTTCCAGGCAGTGGGAGGCACAACAGTCATCTAAGACTCTAGAGAGAATGAAAACTAGGAGAGAGTGGTATAAGGAGAGCTGAGGCAGAAAGTTTGCAGAAGGGAGCATAGACCTGTGGTGCCAGGAGTTGCAGTAAGATTATATATGACAAAGACTGAGAAATGAACACTATAGGATTTAGAATTAAACTCTACTGAAACAGAAATCAGATTTCAGTGAGTTGAAGAAGGAATGTGTTGTGAGAAACTGGAGATAGCAATTATAAACTGACTATTATGGAGAAAGAGATGCTGACTTTGAGTGCCTACTGAGTTTCAGGTACTGTACTAGGGGTACTATATACGTTATCTCAGATGTATATCATAGTTTATTTGTTCTGTCAAACATTGCCTTGGGTTAATAAAATATGTTTCTTTTGTCCAAAGTCATTTTTGCTTTTTTTTTTTTTTTGCTATGCATAGTTTATTAAGAAAGTCTCTTACTCCTAATGCAAAATTCTTGTTCTTCATCCCTTATGCAGGTGAGGGGAGAGTTGGTCTTAGATTTTGTCTACATAATATCCTAGATTCTCTTCTAAGCTCAACAGAATTGAGTTATTATTCCACCTTATTTTACTGAATCACAGGCCCGGTATGAGAGCCAGCGGATCCAGATGGAGTCAGATCTGGCTGTGCAGCTGGAGCAGCGGGTGACTGAGCGGCTGGCTCAGGCTCAGGAGAGCAACCTACGGCAAGCAGCCTCCCTCAGGGAGCATCACAGGTACTTGGGACTTACTGTATGCTGCAGCAGGTATTGTTAGTGCTGTGCCCATATGTTCTCTCAGAGGTCTTTGCCATTTTCCAAACATTGGTCCCAGTATACTTTTGCTCCCTTCAATCAGGACCTCAGTACTCTTTGGAGTGCTGCATCAGATGTTCAGGGAGAGTCAGAAGTTCTGGGACTTTCATCCAGGGTGCCAGACTAGAAAGTGTTCAGCTCCCTTGTTTTGACAATGCTGAGATATGACCTGTGCTATATCTAGAGCTGTTCCATGGGATTGCACCTCATTCTCCTACCAGTTTTTTCTGGGAACACTTCTTAAATAAATCACTCTCCATAAATCCTCACTGCAGTGTCTGTTTCTGGGGAGCCCATCTTCAGATCTCCAGCTTTTCCATATCTCTTCTGTGCTGTGGCCAGGCTGGCTGACTGTGGCTGTTCACCTCTCCCTCTCTTGCACATATTTTGTCTTTTTCTCATGGATCATTTCTTCTTCTTTTTTTTTTAAAGAGAGAGAATTTTTAATATTTATTTTTTAGTTTTTTGGCGGACATAACATCTTTGTTTGTATGTGGTGCTGAGGATCAAACCCAGGCCGCACGCATGCCAGGCGAGCGCACTACTGCTTGAGCCACATCCCCAGCCCATGATCATTTATTCTGTCTCCAGTTTCATCCCTCCTTTTCTCACCCTGGCTCTCCTAGGAAGCAGCTGCAGGACCTTAACAGACAGCACCAGCAGGAACTGGCTACTCAATTGGCTCAGTTCAAGGTGGAAATGGCAGAACTAGAAGAACGGCAGCAGCAGGTGGCTCAGGACTATGAACTCAGGTACTGGTCCCTGGAATGTCCCTTTTAGGCCTGAGCCCCTTCCTAGTTAGTAAAGCCCAGGCTGAGAATTGATAAAGAGCTGTCCCTCAGTAGATTTGCTGTCCTCTAAATTGGCATAACACCTTTCAGAATTTCATATGTCTGACATTTTATTCCAGCTCTTCATTCAGATAGAATAAGGAGAGGGTGGCATTTGGAAGCAGAGAGAAAAATTTTTGTAGAATGGAAGGTAGACCTGGGTTATGAGGTGTGTGCATCCTTGAAGCCCTGAGTCACCCTCTCTTCTTTTCTTCAGACTTGCACGGGAGCAAGCACGAGTGCGGGACTTGCAGAGTGGGAACCAACAGCTGGAGGAGCAAAGGGTGGAGTTGGTGGAGCGGCTCCATGCCATGCTGCAGGCCCACTGGGAGGAGGCCAACCAACTGCTCGGCACTACCCTCCCACCTCCTAACCCTCCGGTAGGCATTGCCCTGTGAGCTAAGCTTCTCAGGGTTGTGTTCTAGATTCCATTTATGGAAGTCTAGCTTCCCCCCAAGGGAACTTTTCCAAAAGTTCTGTGAACTTTTCCAAAAGTCTGTGAACTTTTCCAAAAATCTGTGAACTTTTCCAAAAGTCTTACCAAAACAAACCTTTTTGCTATGGCCATAGCTCACCCAGAACTAAACCCATTCCATTGAACGTAACTGTCTTCTCCTAGTACCAAGAGATGATGAATAATATGCAATACTCATATGATGGAATGACAGCTGAATGAATTATGGGAGTAAGGACTAAAAATTGTTGCTAAGTCCTACCCTACAGTAGAGTAGGGAGTCTTCCCCTTAGCCCTTCTTATGTGGGCATCTCCTACTTCCTTTTCTTAATTATGAAATTTTTGTTATTAGCTAAAATGTTTTTTTGGAATAGGTAATCATATGCACATGATAAAAAAAAATCCAATAAAATGGTATATGAGGGCTGGGGATGTGGCTCAAGCAGTAGCGCGCTCACCTGGCATGCGTGCAGCCCGGGTTCGATCCTCAGCACCACATACAAAGATGTTGTGTCCACCGAAAACTAAAAAATAAATATTAAAAAAATTCTCTCTCTTTTAAAAAAATGATATATGATGATGAAAAGTAATCTCCATCCTAACCTTGTGCCTCAGGTTCTCAAGTCCCCTCCAAAGAAGCAACCACTGAACTGGTGTTTTGAGCATCTCCCATCCTTCCTTGTACCCACTGTGCTTGCCCCACATCCCAAATGGTTGCCTTATGTCTACAGCTGTATAACTTTTTATTCAACCAAGTGCTTATTGATGACCATAAAGTTGTTTTCTATATTTTACATCTATAAACAGTATATAGTAAATATCATTAAAATACAGTATATGTCTTTGTTAACTACATAAGATTTGTAGAAATAATTATAAGATCCAAAATAAACAGTTTAAACTCTGATAGAAAGTGAATAGATGTTACTCAATCTTCTTTTAAGGAAGTAGTTTATAATTTTGTTCAAGTGTCTATACCATGTCTCATCCCTGAACCCTCTGGGCTTTGATTCTTGTTTCTGCCTCTCTCCTGGCCAGGTTCCTTCTGCCAGACCCTGTAGTCCTGGCCTTCCAGAGTCAGAGAAGAGAGAGAGGAGGATGTGGACCATGCCTTCTGTAGCTGTGGCCCTGAAACCAGTGTTGCAGCAGAGCAGGGAAACGAGGGATGAACTGTCTGGAGTGCCTCCTGTTCTCTGCACCCCCTCCCCGGATCTTAGCCTCCTGCTGGGCCCCCCTTTCCAGAGCCAGCATTCCTTCCAGCCCCTGGAGCCCAAACCAGATCTCACTCCACCCACAGGTAACTGAGGACAGAAGTCACTGGGGTTCCCCTTTCATTCACAGAATGGCCTTCTTTACCTAGCTTTCTTTCTGGCTGGGACTTGAACATTTGGTTTCCCAGACAACCTAATAATCATTAAGTATAAGGAGCAGAAACCCATTCACATTGATTAGATAAAGGGAGGGCAATCTCATGGGAATTTGATGTAGCTAGACTGAAAGAGAACTAGTATTGGGAATAGGGGTGCTCTCCCTATTATAGTCTCTTGACTCTGCTTCATCCTGCACACTTGCTCCTTCTCCTGCTAGACCAACAATCTCTTGTAAATTACTCAGGGTTCTCATTCCTCTTACCCTTGGCCTCCACATGGGTTGGCCAGCCTTGACACTGACTCTAGCCAGGCTCTAGACATTTACAGAGACACTGGCATCAGCTTCTTAAGTCCTATTTACAGAGGCCATGGGATGGGTTGGTAGCCCTCCATTGTATTGGCTGACCTTGGATGTGGGTGTCCACCCCAGGTTTGGTCATCTGTGGTTAGAGGTGTCCTGGGTTATATAAACAGGACAAGTAGGGTTATAGCTCAGTGGTAGAATGTTTGCCTAACACATGCGAGGCACTGGATTCGATACTCAGCACCATATAAAATAAAATAAAAGTATTGTGTCCATCTACAACTAAAAATATAAGAAACAGAAGAATGAGGTATGAATTTATTATAATTTTTAAATTATGTATCAATAATAATAATAGTAACAAAAGATTAGGGACATGTTCTGGTGAAGCAACAGAATTAAGTCTTTCTGTTCTTTAAGGAGTTTATGGTGTTTTTATCTAGAGTTGAGCCACACTGCTTTCTTCTTCTGTCTACGCTTGTGTCTTAGAATACAGTTGTACTATCTCCCAGGCCCCTCTGACCCTTTTTACTCCAGCTCTTTTAAATTTCTATTGTCTATCTCCTTGCTGTGATGTACTTCTTATGTTTAATAAGCCCTTTTCTTCTGAGCATTTGGTGAGTTGATTTGTGGAGCGGCCCCTTCCCCTTACCACACACATGCACCCATGCAAGCCTATTTCATTTTACAGCTGGGACCTTCTCTGCCCTTGGGGCCTTCCATCCCGATCACACAGCAGAACGGCCATTTCCTGAGGAAGATCCTGGATCCGATGGGGATGGCTTCGCAAAGCAAGGGCTACCACCTCCTCCTCAGCTGGAGGGCCTCAAGAATTTTTTGCAGCAGGTAAAAGATTCCACCCAGACCACCTTATTCATTTGTTCCCTTTCCTTTCCCACTCTGGGAATCCAGTACTCTGGCTTCCTTCAGTTTTTACGGCTAATTCTTTGTCCCATCTTCATATTCTCTCAGTCTTTCTCATCCCCAGTGCATAATTCTCTTCTAGAATTTAAGCCTTAGCCCTTACTTCAGCAGCTTCCACTCCTCTCAATACCTAGGTGTCTCCCTCTTTTATCAGTCCCCTAGGGAACCTTACTGTCTTATCCCCCCAGCTGCTGGAGACAGTACCCCAGAGCAGTGAGAACCCCTCTGTTGACCCGTTGCTCCCTAAGTCTGGTAAGTTCCAGCCCTCAAGGAGGTTGGGGCTGGACCTGGACAGGTGGGTGTTAGTGATTTAGGATGGATGTTGAGGAGCTACTAGGTGATAGAACTCCTTTGGCTCTTGGCACCATTCTCTATTTATGGATCTCTTTTCTGTTGCTAGGTCCTCCGACTGTCCAGTCTTGGGAAGAAGCTCCTCAAGGGCCACGCCTTCCACCCCCTGTCCATAAAACTAAAGTCCCCTTAGCCACAGCATCTAGTCTTTTCCGGGCCCAGGAGCTTCCCTCATCCCATTCACAAGGCAATGGTCCCAGCACTGGTTCCCCAGAGAGAGGTAAGCTGTTCATGTTTTGTCAGAGAAAGAAAGTCCCAGATTTGGATTCTTAGGGAGATCCTAGAAGAGGTGTCCTAGGGTTATGACAATCACTGACATGTCTCACAGGTATGGATGGTCTCAGCTCGTCAGGCCAGCTGATGGAGGTGTCTCAGCTATTACGACTGTACCAGGCTCGGGGCTGGGGGGCTCTGCCTGCTGAGGACCTGCTGCTCTATCTGAAGAGGCTGGAAAACAGCGGGTACAGCCTGGGAGGGAGGAGGAGGGATTTGGGGGTGGAATATGCACTAGGAAGATGGATCAGGCAGGGCGAGTAGAGTCTTCCGTTCCTTTCTGGGGAGGAAAGTGAGGGATGAGACAAAGGCACACAAATATTCTCTCACTATTCCCACCTCTATTTTACCTCTTCCTTTCTACTACATTTTTCTTTACTGAAAACAGGACAATAACAAAACCCTCTTCCCCATGTCTCTGCACTTCAGTTTTTTTTCTGTTCTTTCCCCTGCAGCTCAAATCTCAGAACCCTAGGATTTTTTATTTATCTAATATAATTTATTATTTGATTCCACTAATATCTCCTCCAATTTGATTCCCAGCTTCATTGCATTTGTTCTCATTTTATTTCATTTTTTGGTACTGGGGATTGAATCCAGGGATACTCTACCACTGAGATACATCCCCAGTCTCATAAATACACACACACACACACACACACACACACACACACACACACATAATTTTGAGACATTTGTCTTGCTAAGTTGCTTAGGGTCTCACTAAGTAAGATACTGAGGCTGGCCTTGAACTTGTGATCCTCCTGCCTCAGCCTGCCAAGTCGCTGGGAATACAGGTATGCATTACCACATCTGGCATTTCTTCTTTGAACCCAGTGTTACTTAACCACTGAGCCACATCCCTCCCCCCACCCCACCCCACCCCCCTTTTTTTTTTAAATTTTGAGACAGGATCTCACTAAGTTGCTTAGATCCTCACTAAATTGCTGAGTCTGGCCCCAAACTTGTAATCCTTGTGTCTCAGCCTCCTGAATCACTGGGATTATAGGTGTGTACCACCACACCTGGCCTGATATTTCTTCTTGAGAGACAGACTGGGGAGTATTTCTTCCATCCAGTGTTGGGTAGAGTTGGGGGGATAACTCCTGCATCTTCATACTGTTGATGTGTGTGGCAGGACTGATGGCCGAGGGGAGAATATCCCCAGAAGAAACACAGACTCCCGCTTGGGTGAGATCCCCCGGAAAGAGGTGAGGGCAAGTCCAGTAGGGACCAGGGGAGAGCAGATATCTCACTGCCCAGTTTCTTCAGCTCTTGATACTCCCTGGCTGGCTCCAGTTCCCCCTTGCCTGGCCCCTCCAATCCCAGTTCCCACTTGCTAGAGTATAGATTTTCTTTTCCCTTTGGTGATTGCTTCTGGTCCTCTCTGTGCACCATGCCTTTCCTCTGTGGGGTGGGGGGATTGGGAGTATATCACACTGACTTTCCCTTCTCTTTTCCCCAACTCTCAGATTCCTTCCCAGGCTGTCCCTCGCCGCCTTACAGTCCCTAAGACTGAAAAACCTGCACGGAAGAAAAGTGGTAGCATGAGGAGTCGGGGGGGAGTCTGGAGATGAGCTCCTGCCTTTCTTCCTCTGTTTTGTTCTCTTCATGTTGTTATTTTAATAAATGTGCAGTAGTCTGTATTAGAGTCTAACTCAGAGGAATTTGGAAAATGGAGATTTTGTAGGAAACTACTTTTGTAAAGAGACCTTATTCTGAGTATTTTTTTTTTATGTCATATATTTATATTTTATTTCCTATGGGAAAAGACATTTATGCTTTGGAAGAAGACAGTCCATGACTAGATTTTAGAAGTTTGAGTGAACCTTAAATTTCAGTGTTTAAAATTTATGGCATGATTAATTCTGGTTGGTAGTGGAATTATGGATTATTCTTTTTTATATATATTTGCATTTTCCAAGTTTTCTAAAACAACTATGTGTTATTTTAATATCATAAAAAACCCTAATTTTTAATAAAAGAGTAAATTATGGTATAAAAAGTTTGAGTAAAAATGTGATTGTTGCAGGGGATAGGGGAACTGTCTTTTTTCTTTTTTTTTTTTTTGGTATTGGGGAGTGAACTCAGGGACACTTGACCTCTGAGCCACACCCCCAGCCCAATTTTGTATTTTATTTAGAGACAGGGTCCCACTGAGTTGCTTAGTGCCTCACTTTTGCTGACTCTGGCCTTGAACTCATAACCTCCTGCCTCAGCCTCCCGAGCCACTGGGATGATAAGCATGGGCCTTTGCGCTCAGCCAGGGGAGGTGTCTTAAGAGCAGGTAAGTCTTCCAGGTGACAATAGTTGGATTCAGTTTGGCAGATTCTGCTCCAGCCATCAGGCAAGTTTTCACTCAATTGCTTTAAAACATGTCTAAAAGACTAGAATGCTGGCATGAAGGGAAAAAAAAAGCCATGTTTCTAAAACCATTCTAACACTTACCAAAATGAGCAAAGTAAAATAACATTACAGAAGAAGATAACATCTACATGAAACTAAGAGCCCCAACTTCAAGGAACAAACACTGAAAAGCACGGAGTCCAGTTTCAATTAAACTGAAAGATGAAGCCTCAGGACATGGCAGCACTTCTGCTCTGGATCATGGTGTGGGTGGTGGTGATGAGAAGTGTGCAAATCCAAAGGGTATTTGAAGTATAGAGTTAACACAGATTCTGAGAAGGCGAGGCCCTTCATTTTGACCCTGAATTATTTTATTAGATTCAGAACAGACATAATAAGATATAGACTCACATAGTGTTTCGTATCAACAAACATTCAGGTTTTATTTCCTTCCACCTAAACCCGAGGGAAGAGAAAAAGGAAGAAAAGATCAAGATAGAAGATCTGCCATCACATGGCTTCTGCTCACCCGTGTGCAGGACAGCTGGGTCCTCAGCCTTACTCTGGACTGTGTTCTCTGACACATACAAGCAATGAAATAAAATGCAAATGGGAACAGGAGTGGCACAGGCTTGGGGGGCTTTTTGAGCCTGACTGCATACCCGTCTATGACAATTTTTGCATTTCCATTTCTTTGCCACAAGTGCATTCAATTGGTTTGATCAACTTAATGGTATTTCGTACATACTATTTCGTACATACTAGTGTGCTGGTTTGTGGCACCCTGTCATTGGTAAGAGATGGCTTTCTACTATTTTTTTAAATTGGTAAAATGAGCATCCAGTTCATTTTTATTATGTCTGGATTCTAGCCTGCCACCATTGTCAACATGCCCTACATTTTTCTTGATGTGAAGCACAATCTGGAGAATATTTCCTAAAACAACTCTTAAAAAAAAAAATTGGAAAAGAGCACAGTGCTGACTTGGCTATTTTGTTAGGTCATTATAACCAGACAACTTTTATTTTACTTTATTGGTACCAGGGATTTGAGCCCAGGGATGCTTAACCACTGAGCCACATTCCCATCCCCTTTTATATTTTATTTTGAGACAAGATCTCGCTAAGTTGCTTAGGGCCTTCCTAAGTTGCTGAGGCTGGCTTTTAACTTGTGATCCTCCTGCCTCAGCATCCCAAGCTACTGGGATTACAGGTGTGCACCACTGCATCCAACTGATTTTTTAATGTATATATTGCACTCGTATTAACTGTGTGTTTTATTTACTGAATAACTTCCTGGAGTCTGGGTAGGAAGAGAAAACCCATAGCCAAGAAGTCCACCAGGTTTTAGTTCCATAATCATTTTAGGAATATTCTGAGAAGGGCAAACATAAATAAGAAAATGAATAATGTTTTTCAAGAGAAAAAACAACATGCAGAGGAAATGGGTGTAGTCTCAATGCTCAGGTTTCTCTCAGAGTAGATATGGTGTTGATATAGGATTTTTGTCACCTGAGAACTCTCACTGGCATGTCTGGGCTGGAGTTGAAGGCATACAAAAGGGTGTAATCTATTAGAGTGAAACCTGATCTCTATAACAAACCCAGAGGCACAGCGGCTTTTGGAAAAGGTATATTTCCCTGATTACGGTTCAGAATAGTGGGGGAGCCACTCTCCACATGGTCAGGTCAGACCTGTTTCCTTCCATGTTGTTGCTCTGCCTAGATCACTGTCATTTGTTTTGTTGAAGCAAAGCTGTCATGTGGAACTCTCATCTGATAAGCAGGGAAAAGGAGCTATGTCCAATGTCTTAAAGCCCACCATTGGAAATGCCACACATCCATTTTTCTTGTATTTCATTGGCAAAACCTTGGTCACCTGGTCCCATCTGATTGCAAAAGACTCACAAATGTGTCTTTTTGTAAGCACCTATAGCTATTACTATATGAGAACAAAGACAGGGTCTCACTAAGTTATTTAGGTCCTTCATCTTTTCTTCCTTTTCCCCTTCCCTCGGGTTTAGGTGGAAGGTAATAAAACCTGAACGTTTATCGATATGAAACACTATGAGTCTATATCCTATTATGCCTGTTCTGAATCTAATTAAATAATTCAGGGTCAAATTAAAGGGGCTTTGTCTTCCTCAGAATCTAGTCCTTGGTGGACAATAGGAGTCTGTCCTATTGAAGGTGGGGACCTACTTTAGAGAAATTGAAAATTAATAATTGCTGAGATAATCCATGCCAGTTGTTGGGAGTGACTAATGAAAAAATTCATTAGACAGACAAATTAGCATAAGATGTAGGATTGAACTAACTAGCCCCTACACAACAGGATTAGTGCAGGAAAAAGCAAAAAACTTCAATTTTAACCAGTATTCTCAAGGAGAAGAGAAAATTGGTATGAAAAAGAAGAAATTGTAGCACAAAGATTTGGGGTTTAGAAGGGGAAAAGTATATAAATTATTAGAGAAACAATAAAAAAATAAAGTTTTAGGGGCTGGGGTTGTGGCTTAGTGGTAAAAAAGCTCGCCTAGTATGTGCGAGGCACTGGGTTCAGTCCTCAGAACTACATAAAAATAAATAAATAAAAATAAAGGAGCTGGGGATTTGGCTCAAGTGGTAGCGTGCTTGCCTGGCATGCCCGGGTTCGATCCTCAGCACCACATACAAAGATGTTGTGTCCGCTGAAAACTAAAAAAAATAAATATTTTAAAAAAATTCTCTCTCTTAAAAAAAAATAAATAAAGGCATTGTGTCCACCTACAACTAAAAAAAATATGTTAATAAAAAATTTTAAAAAGAATAGTTTTCAATAAATATATATCTAGTAATGATAAATAAAATTACTAGATAATAAATATCTAGAAATGATAAATATTAGAAAATTTTGATTCTGAAAATATGGTTGAATGGATAATTCAAAGTCCCCTCCTAAATTATATCTATATCTCATTAATTTTTTTTTAAGTTTTAGTTATAGATGGGCACTATACGTTTTTTTATTTTTATGTGATGCTGAGGATTGAACCCAGTGCCTCACATACTAGGCCTATATCCTATCATTATTAAGACAGACTTTTTAATGCATGGCTGTGCTTCTAGAAAATAAGGGAAATTGAATTTGCACTTTTCTCACAATAAGTTGAATCTACAAAATCCAACTGACCTTCCTGCTGAAATAATGTAAAAAAATAAAATAAAAATTATTTTTTCAAAATCTTAAATATGTTGATAAATCAGCAAAATCGATGCCTCAAATAAATGCAGGAACATGAGAATTTAAACGGGACACTTGCTTTTCAGATAAAGGGTATTTGTAGAACGTGGTCCCTCAGTGGTATTTGTGCCTGTGAGCATGTGTGAGTGAATTGTATTTATCCCAGAAATATGAGGTAGTTTAACATTGGAAAGCCTACAGTTATAATTATTTACCACATTTACCTCACTAACAGATTAAAGGAGAAAAATATATGATCATCTGAGCTGCAGAAAGACCCTTTGATACAACTCAGCGACTACTTATGACTATAAAACAAAAGCAAACCCCAGACCCTCCTCACACTGGGAGTGGTGGTGCACACCTGGAATCCCAGCTGCTCAGGAGCCTGAGGCAGGAGGATTACAAGTTTGAGACCAGACTCCTTAGTGAGGACTTATCTCAAAGTAAAAATTAAAAAGAGCTGGGGATGTAGCTTAGTGGTAGAGCGTTTGCTTAGCATGCATGAGGCCCTGGCTTAACTCCACAGTATCTCAAAACAAACAAAAACTTCTAGCCAGGAGAAATAGAAAGAATCTTTATTTTTTTTAATTTAGTTTTTTTGTACTGGGGATTGAACCCAGCACACTCTACCACTAAGCTACCTCCCCAGTGCCCGCCCTCCCCCCCCCCCCCCGTTTTTCTTGAGAACAAGGTCTCACTAAGTTGCTAAGGCTGACCCTGAACATGTGATTCTCCTGCCTCAGCCTCCTGAGTCGCTGGGATTACAGGAGTGCACCATCATGCTGGGCTTCAAACATCATTCTTAATGGGGAATGTTGGAAGCATTCTCTGTAACGTTTCTAGGGTAAAGATACTTTTCACTATTGCATTTATTAATACATGGTGAGATCCTTGCTTGTGCAATATAATGCAAACTTGGAAAACATGAAATGATAGTACCAATATTCACAGATTACATAATCATTTTCATGGCAGTATATCAATGCAAATGATTATTAAATGATATATTTAAAATATATTTAAGTGACACTAAATTTATGGGTATTTTCAAATGATAAATTAACGTAATGCTATGTTAACTGTTAGGATAAGCGACACATTGAAATTTAAATGGTATATTAAAATTCATGGAAAATAGGTCACTTTTAGTATAATTAATCTCAATAAAAAGGTATTGGCTTAACAAAAGATTTAAAAGGGAGAGACATCAACAGGTATTTCATGTCCTGGAAACACGGGGAAAGATGCTCAGGAAGGAGAACAAGGGCAATGGAAATCAAAGGGAACTGTTACTTCACACCATGCAACATTTTTAGAATCTAAGTGTATCAAGTCTTGCTGAGGATGCTGAGCAATAGAAGTTCTACTTGAGCTCAGCTGGTGAGAGAATCAGACCATTTTGGGAAACATTTTGGCATTACCTAGTATATGTGATGAAGCACACACCCTATAATGCAGTGAATTCATCCCTAGGGATGTGCCCTAGAAAAATTCCTGCCAGTGTGTGCACCAAGGGACAATTATTTAGATAGAGATGTCATAGCAAAAACCTGCAAACAATGGAATGTCCATACAGAGTAATGAAGTATCCCACGACTGAACGCGTAGATGAATTAAACTTCTTTTCATCAACATGTATGAAGTTTGTTAAAACAGTGTTGAGTGAAACTAAAAAGAACCAATTTAAAAAAAAAGAATAATTTTGAGTGGAAAATGCAGATTGCAGAAGAAAATTCCACAGTGTATTATTTAGATAATGTTTTTAAAAAACCAGGATGTAGCAGTCCAGTGTGGCCTGGGGTGTGAGAACCAGAGCAGGGTAAGGAGGGGAACCTACATGGGGATGGCCAGGCTCTGAGGAGAATGTCCCTCTGGCAGAATGACCTGGCCAGGGTCCGAGCATGGGCAGAGTGAGACAGAGAAGCTGTGTGAAGGAGGATGTGGTGGAGATTGTCACCCATGAAAGATGGATCAAATACATGGACACATGGATGGCAAATGATGGGAGCCAGGTTTCTCATTATGGGATATAGAATTTACAGATATGGAAAGGTAAAAACTATAATGAACTCTGGTGTTGCATTAGAACTGAACACATCTATGTAGACTTAGGGTCTTCAATGTATAGAGATAGAGGTAATGTATATAGAGATAGAAATACTGGTAAAATAAGTTGGTGTGCATACATTCACATAATCTTTAGTAATATCCCTCCATGTCCCCCCCCCCGCCCGGCCACTGTATCATGGGTGGCTTAAAACCTGAGTAAATTTATTTTCTTATTGTCCTGGAGGACTTAAGTCTGAAATTGAGGTGCTGGCAGGGGCTATGCCCTCTCTGAAGGCTCTAGGGAATGATGTTCCTTGTGTCTTCTTGGCTTCTTTTGGTGTTGCCAGAATCCTTGATGTTTCTTGGCTTGTAGCAGCATCACTCCTATCTCTGCCTCCATCATCGGATGTTTCATGTCGCTGTATCCTCCCATGACCTTCTCATAAGGAGATCCATCCACTGGATTTACAGCTGACCCTAATCCAGTATGACCTCATCTTTACTTGATTACAAAACACTATTTCCAAATACAGTAAACCCTCCTATAAGCAGTGTGGCTGGCTTGCTTTTTTCCTTTCTGGCATTGGGGATTGAATACAGGTGTGCCTAACCACTGAGCCACATCCACAGCCCTTTTTAATACTTTCTTTAGAGACAGAGTCTCACCAAGTTGCTTAGGGCCTCACTAAGTGGCTTTGAACTCACAATTGTTCTGTCTCAGCCCCCTGAGCTGCTGGGATTACAGACATGTGCCACCACACCTGCAGCAGTGTGACTTTCTGCATTCTGTTATCCTTGGCTAACCACAGTCCAAAAATATTAAAAGGGAAATTCTAGAAATAAATAATATAAGTAACTCTTTGTTATTGTTGTTTAGAGACAGGATCTCACTAAGTTTCCCCAGGCGGGCCCCAAACCTCTGGGCTCAAGTGACCCTTCTGCCTCAGCCTCCCAAGTAGCTGGGACTACAGGTGCGCCCCCACCACACCTAGCTTCAAGTGACTCAGGTAGTAAGGTAACACTGCTTCATTTCATCTCCTCGAAAAGGCATAGGATCGTCTCACATCATCACAAGAAAAAAAGGGCTGAGTATAGTATAGTAAGATATTTTGAGGGGTTGGGGATATAACTCGGTGGTGGAGTGTTTGTGAGGCCCTGGGTTCAATCTCCAGTTACACACACACACACACACACACACACACACACACACACACAAAGGTATTTTGAGAGAAAGAAAGAACATTTGCACAGTTTTTATTATAATATCATATATTATTATAATTGTTTTGTTATTATTGTTATTAATCTCTTACTGTGCCTAACTTAGGAATTAAACTTTGTTATATATGCATAGGGAAAGAAAGACATAGTCTGTACAGGGTTTATGACTATAGTTTCAGACATCCCCTGTGGATAAGGGGGGACTACCATAATGTCACATGCAGGGGAATGGGAGTTAGAATCTCAACATGTTTCAGGGGGACATAATTCAACTCATAATAACACCATTAATAATGAAGACTCCTAGCATCCAGATCTTGCCTCCTAAATATCATTCTCTACAGAAAAAAAAAATGGTAAGCAGGCCTCCTTGGGAAAATGGCTGACTTACTTCACATTAGGGAAAATATAAGATAAGCCTGGAAAATCATGTCAAGGTGGAAAATAAGGATATGCTCAAGGAAAGATAGGGACTTGGCAAAATATCACAGAAGCCAGCTCTACAACTTGAGTTTCAAAATAAATCATGATAGCAAGGCATTACTCCATTGAAAAAATAAGAAATCAGGAGTTCCTATGAATATAAATGTTAATAAATTCATGGTTTGATAAAGTACAGGATATTTTCGTGGTTTTACAGTACCCTTGGGGGGAACAGTAGGGATGTAGCTCAGTGAAAGAGCATTTGCCTAACGTGTGCAAAGACCTGGGTCCCATTCCTTGTGCTGTAATCAATCAACAAACAAATAAAAAATAAAGCCCCCTACCATGTACACAAACAAATAAAAATAAAGCCCTCTACCATGTACACAAAGTACTTACTAATTATGATGGGGAGAGAGTAACCTTACAGTGGAGAACTCTAGCTGAACCAGCTTGGTCAAGTGATCTAAGTGAACCTCATCATTAATGGGTCAAATCTAAATTATGGGCTATGATAGGGTGCTGAGGCAATGGACAGAATCTCTTCAATATTCCTGTCTAAGGCCCATAATATGAATTCAGTGATGAAGAAACATGAGACACACAAAAACTGTGGGACAGTCTTCAAAACTATTGGCCTTTAATTTTCTAAATTGTCAAGGTGGTGAAAGTCAAGAAAAGACAAAGGAAATGTTCCAGACCAAAACTGACAAAAGAAATGTGAAAAGTAAATGTGGTCCATGATCCTGAACAGGACCATTTTGCTATGGAGAACTAACTCCACAGGGACAACTGGTGAAATGAACAAATCTGAGGATTAGAGACAGGCATGAGGGAACAATGCCAGTTTTCTGATTTTGATTTGCTTTTCTGTGCTTCTGACTCAAAAGTTAATTTGTTGTTGTTGTTTTTGGTGGTATTGGAACTAGAACCCAGGGCCTCCTGAGCTCTATCACTGAGCAATGTCCCCAACACCCGAAATTGATTTTTTCAAAACCAACATGTTCATACCCAGCAAGTTAAAATTTCAAAATACTATTTATACTGCATCCAATATGCCAGGAAACATAATAAAATATAAGCAGTACTTCTTTGGAGGAAAACACAAATCTAGACAGGAATAAATGTTATTTGGTTTAGGAATATATGTGTTGCCTGATACAACTAATAAGAAGAAAGTGCAGAAGCAATATACACCAAATTCAGGATCATGGTCACCCCTGGGCAGGAAAAAGTGATATGATGAGAACTCACTGGGGACTTTGGAGAGCAGATAAGGTTTCATTCCTTCCACTAGCTGATTACAAAGTTGTTAGTGAATTTTATACTTTATACCTATCTATTAAGGCTAATTTTCTTGTGTGTGGTGCTGGGGATTGAACCCAGGGCCTTGTGCATGTGAGGCAGACACTCTACCAACTGAGCTATATCTCCAGCCCCTAGTCTACTTCTTCTTGTATATCAAATATTTCATAGTAAGGAAGAAAAATACACGTTATTGCAATTCTGCTAGAAAAATGAACTATATGTGTACATATAATGATGTAAAACTATATATATGCCTACTAATAAACTGCAAGGAGAAGAACTAGAAAGATACCCACTAACATGAACAGACCATCTTATGCAAATGTGTATTGTTCAAAGGTCACATTTTATGGATTACTGACTAGGAAAGATGAGAAGGAAACTAGTAGGGCCACTCTGTGGAAACTGGGAGCTGTGGGACTATGGGAAATAGCCAGAGTGGGGTTGGGCAGCAGCTTAGAGAACCTAGGACAGAATAAGAAGGCCAGGCTAGCAGTGCAGAGATGGAAGACGAGGATGTCTGACAGTCAAACACCTGCAATATCTGATACTTTGCATCCCCTATAAGTCTTCAAATTCTCTCACAAGTAGCACCTTAAGTTGTGGGTGTGTTTTTAAAAGTCAGGGTGAAGCCAGAAGCGGTGGCATATGCCTATAATCCCAGCGACTCAGGAGGCTGAGGCAGGAGGATTGAGAGTTCAAAGCCAGCCTCAGCAAAAGTGAGACACTAAGCAACTCAGTAAGACCCTGTCTCTAAATAAAATACAAAATAGGGCTGGGGATGTGGCTCAGTGGTCAAGTGCCTCTGAGTTCAATCCTTGTTTGTTTGTTTCTTAATGTAAAAGTTTGAAATTTTCATCAAAAATTTTTATCAAAAAATTCATCTAGGGCTGGGTCTTTTATAGCTCAGTGGCAGAGCACTTGCTTAGCATGAGTCACTGAGTTTGATCTTTAGCACCACATAAAAATGAAACAAATAAAGGCATCCATTCATTTATAACTACAAAAAAATTTTTTTAAATTCATCTAAAGTTTTATTTTTATTATTCTCTTTGTATTTATTTATTTAAATTTATTTTTGACATTTCAGGAGTCAAAAAAAAAAAAAAGGCAGTGTCTTGGGCCTCCTTTGTCTTCTGATCAGTTTTCACTAGGATTGTTTCTTTTTTCATTTGATATTGCTTTTCACTGTTTAAATTTGACTCTTACCATGCACTGGGATTTTCTTTAAAAATTACAATGTAAGGGCTGGGGATATAGCTCCACGACAGAGCACTTGGGTGGCATTTGAGAGGCCCTGGGTTCCATGTCCAGCAGCAGCAGCAACAACAAATCAATAATCATGTTGGATAGGGAAGATTTAGTGAATATATCTTACTGTCTCCTTTTGGAAATGATTTAAGGCAGGTTCTAGGCTCTAATGCCAGGATTTCCAACCAGCTGGTTAGGCCGGTAGCTGTACTGTTACCTCTTCAGAGTAGACAGTCTGTGCTCTCTTGGAAGAACTCACAACAGCTACAAACTAAGTGTGTGCAGCAATTTGTTAAGGTTTCTTTTAACCTGGAGGGTCTTCAGTGAGGATAAATAGGGGAGATGAGTATTTGTAGGGTGTATTAATCAGGGTTGTCCAGAGAAGCAGAACCAACAGGTGTGAGTGTGTTTGTGTGTGTGTGTGCACGCACACATGTGCGCATGTGTGCATACCCTTACTCTTAAAATTTGAAATCCAAAATGCTCCAAAATCTGAAAGTTTTTGAGCTCTGACATAACTCCATAAGCGGAAAATTCTACATTGTGAAATTTTGTTTCATGCATAAAATTTTGCACAAAATTACCTTCAGCCTATGTGTATAAGATGCATATGAGGGACTGGGGTTGTGGCTCAGCAGTAAAACACCCGCCTAGTGCATGTGAGGTGCTATGTTCGATCCTCAGCACCACATATGAATTAAAAAAAAAAAAAGAAATGCATATGAAACATAAATGAATTCAGGTTTAGACTTGGGTCCCATACCCAAGATTGTGTTACATGTATGCAAATATCCCAAAATCTGAAAAAAAAAAGATCTGAAATTGGAAACACTTCTGGATAAGGAATTCTTATCTTCTATGTGTATACATATTATGTATGTGTGTCTTGTGTATGTTTGTGTGTATCTGTATATGAACAGAGAGTTGCAGTTTGACCAAAGGCTGTCTGCTGGCAGAATTCTTTCTTGCTTGGAAAAGTCCATATTTTACATAGGAAGACCTTCAACCAATTGGACAAAGCCCCCCTACGCTTTGGAGCATCATCTGCTTTACTCAGAGTCGGCTGATTTCAATGTTAATCTCAAATGTGCATGTAAATATGTACATACATACATGCATATAAGTTGAGAATTTTTTATCCAAAATGCTTGAGAAGTGTTTCAGATTTCAGAATGTTTTTCAGATTTTGGAATATTTGCACACAAATAATGAGATATCTTGGGTATGGGACCCAAGTCTAAGCAAGAAATTCATAGATGCTTACAGAAATATCTAGAATAATGTTTGATCAAATAGGTGCCTTGGCCCACACAAGTTGATGTAAAATTAAGTATCATGTATGTTCTGGATGAGCCGCTAGGATTACAACAGGGCTGTATTCTTTAGCTTTGTGTTACAGGCTTTAAGTATGCAGCCTAGCAGCTCAATTGATCATTATTAACTGGATTTTTTAAAACTTGATTTTTCTCCTACAAAGCTTATTTATTATAGATGATTCATATTTTCTTCCAGTTTTAAATATACATATATATTTTTAAAAATATTTTTTTAGGGCTGGGGATGTGGCTCAGCGGTAGAGTGCTCACCCCCCATGTGGGAGACCCTGGGTTTGATCCTCAGCACCACATTAAAAAAAGTGAATAAATAAAATATTTTCTTAGTTGTAGTTGGACACAATACCTTTATTCTATTTATTTATTTTCATGTGGTGCTGAGGATCGAACCCAGGGCCTTGCATGTGCTAGTCAAGTGCTCTACCACTAAGCCACAACCCCAGCCCCTTAAAATATATTTATTTGTTCTAATTAGTTATACATGTCAGTAGAATGCATTTTTTTTGGGGGGGTACTGGGATTGAACTCAGGGACACCCAACCACTGAGCCACATACCCAGCCCTATTTTGTATTTTATTTAGAGTCAGGGTCTCACTGAGTTGCTTAATGCCTCGCCATTGCTGAGGCTGGCTTTGAACTCAAGATCCTCCTGCCTCACTTAGCCTCCTAAACCACTGGGATTACAGGTGTGCCCCACTGCGCCTGGCAGTAGAATGAATTTTGACACATCATACATAAATGGAATATAACTTCTCATTTGTCTGGTTTTACATGATATAGAGTTACACAGGTCACATACTCATATATGCACAAAGGGTAATAATGTCCAATTCATTCCACTATCATTCCTACCCCCATACCCCAACCTTTATTCCCCTCTGTCTAGTCCAAAATTCCTCTATTCTTACCCCCCCCATTGTGAATTAGCATCTGCATATCAGAGAAAACATCTGGCCTTTGGTTCTTTGAGATTGGCTTATTTTACTTTTTTTAGCTTAATATTCTCCAGTTCCATTTATTTACCAGCAAATGCCATAATTTCATTCTTCTTTAAGGCTGAGTAATATTCCATTGTTTATATATACTAAAGTTTATCCATTCATCTACTGAAGGGCATCTAGGTTGGTTCCATAGTTTACAAATTGAGCTGCTATAAGCATTGATGTGGCTGCATCACTCTAGTATGCTGATTTTAAGTCCTTTGAGTATATGATGAGGAGTGGGGTAACTGGGTCAAATGGTGATTTTATTACAAGTTTTATTAGGAATCTCCATACTGTTTTCCATAGTGGTTGTACCAATCTGTAGTCCCACCAGCAATGTATAAGTGTACTTTTCCCCCCACATCCTTGCCAACATTTATTGTTGCTTTTAATCAAAACTACATTGAGATTCCATCTCTCTCCAGTCAGAATGGCAATCTTCCAGTTTTTAATGCATGCACACATGTAATTATTCTGTGCATGTAGTCCTCATCACACATTTTCCCTATAATTGTATCTCATTATTTTCCCCCACCATAGTACTGGGAATTGAACCCAGGGCCTCTAGCATGCTACATAGGCACCCTACCACAGAGTAACACCTCCAGCGCTTTTTATTTTGAGACAGGGTTTTTGTTTTGTTTTTGTTATTTGGTACTGGGGATTGAACCGGGGATGTTTTACCACTGAGCTACACCCTCACCCCTTCATATTTTTTATTTTGAGACAGGGTTTTATTAATACCCAGGCTGGCCTTGAACTTTCGATCCTCCTGCCTCAGCCTCTGGAGTAGCTGGGATTACAGGTGTGTGACCGTTACCAGGCCAGGCTTCTCTAATCTTTTCACAGGTTTATACCCCAACCCTTTGGCCAGGATTCTACATTCAAAAGAGAAGCTGCATCCCAATGGTTAAGATAAGTGCTATATAAACTTTCTTTAGATTTCATAGATCCCAGACATCTGGCGACCTTTGTACCAGCCCTTCTCAGTCTTCACGCATCAACTAACACAAAGCATGAACACCACGGGGCTGAGGATGTGCTTAGTGGCAGAGCACTTGCCCAGCATTCATGGGCCCCTGAGTCCATCCCCAGCACCACACACACCAAAGCAAGTACATTGCTGTGAGCTTTAACTTGTAGAAAAATCATGTCTATTTTAAGAAAATGCAGGAACTAGTCCGCAGGAGGTCAAGGTCCACTGTGATGTGGCACTCAGGTCAGAGAAAAACACACAAAAAAACAAAGGAGAGACATGCTCTGGATGATGAAAACCATGCTCAACATGTATCATCCTGTCCCTTGTCTCCATGTACCTCCTCTCCCTCTAAAGAAAAACCCTCTGTGCCCTTGAGTTCTGGAAGATGAAGCTTTGAGAACAATAGCTCCACCAACTTCTTCAGGGCTGCCCTTTAATAAACCTGATTCTTTCCTTATTCTGGTAACACTCCCAGCTTGTCCCAATGTGCCTGCTATCACATCACACTCCAGTCACCATCCCCGCTGGAGCCCCAGGTGCTGCTACAGCTTGTGCTGTGTTCCCATCCCAGAGCCTTCTTCAAGGCTGGTGACTCTTCTCCAAACCTCCACATCCTCTGGGAAAACCGTCTGTTGCTCCTGTGGCCCTCTGAGCTGCCCTCTGTGCTGAGGAAACTCTATGGGGCTCCTTAGGCCCTTTTGGATTTCTCACAGGCTAGACCCCCTGGGCCCCCTGGGGCCTCTATACTGGGCTCCTGGTCTGAGCACATCACCAACCAATTTTTCTCTGCAATTCTTGCCCTTCACCCCAACAATCCCCCAGACGTATCTGGGATTTCTGATTCTGTCCCTGAGCAGCCAGATGTTGGTGTGAGGGTGAAGGGCACTCTGCACACATTCCCCTCCCCTCTCTCTTCCGTGTGGGGAATGGAGAGCCCTGCCCTGACCGACTGATTGCCAAACTCCTTCCTGTTTTCCACAGGGCCTAGACTTTGAAAGTATATAAGCCAGCAAGATTTTTTTTTTTTTTCAGTGTGTTCAGATGTGCCCCCTTTTCCCTGAAGCATCGAATACAGAATTCTTAGAAGAATGAATGAATTTAAAAATGGATGAAGGTGTATTTCAGTGATAGAGCTCTTGCCTATCACATGCACACGGGCAGGACTCAATCTCCAGTATGTGTGGGGGGAGTAAATACGTCTCATAATTCCTCTTTCTGCTGAGGAATAACTTTCATGAAGTGCATACACTTAAAATAAAGTTAATAAACTTTTGCATATGTGAACGCCCAAGTAGCCAGTCTGAACCAAAACAGAACATTTCTAACACTGCAACCAGAGTCCCCTGCTATCTCTTTCACTTAAGGCTCACCCACCCCTCAGTGATGACCACCATTACCTTCGCTAATGAATACTTCTGTTGGTATTTTTTTTTTTTTTAGTGTTTTTAGTTGTAGATGGACACAATACCTTTATTTTGTTTATTTATTTTTACGTGATGCTGAGGATCAAACCCAGTGCTTTGACACACCAGGTAAGTGCTCTACCACTGAGCCACAACCCCAGCTCCCTTTTGTCTGTTCTTGAACTTAATTTAAAAGAACCACCAGTATGTACTCTTTTGTTGTTTTAATTTTTTGTTGTTGTTGTTGTTGTCAATGGACCTTTATTTTATATATTTTTATGTGGTGCTGAGAATTGAACCCAGTGCTTCACACATGCTAGGTAAGGCTCTACCACTGAGCCACAACCCCAGTCCCCCCATATGCACTCTTGCCTTTGGCTTCTTTGTTGTAACATGTTTGTGAAACTCATTCCTTTGTTACACATATTCAGAATTCCTTCTTCTGTTTTGCAGGATTGTTTTTGACTGAATGTACCAGACTTATCTATTCTTTTCATCAGACATTTGAATTGTTTAAAGTTTTTATCACAAATAAACCTGTGTGAGCATGTGGTGAGCATTCTTGCGCAAGTCTTTTGGTGGATGTGTGCACTTATTTCTGCTGAGTATAGACTTAGAAATGAAATTGCTGGTAGGTCTAGGTTTAGTTTAGTAAATAACTATCAGAGGGGTTTCCAAAGTAGTTGAACCAATTTATACACCTATAACTAATGGTCAAGAATTCTAAGGGCTGGGCTGGGGTTCTGGCTCAGAGGTAGATCGCTCGCCTACCGTGCGTGAGGCCCTGGGTTCGATCCTCAGCACCACATGAAAATAAAATAAAGACGTGTGTCCATCTATAAGTAAAAAGTAAATATTAAAAAAAAAAGAATTCTAGGGGCGGTTGGCATAGTGGCACATGCCTATAATCCTAGTAACTCGGGAGACTGAGACAGGACAACAACAAGTTCAAGGCCAAACTCAGCAATATAGCAATATAACAAGGCCCTAAATAAATTAGTGAGACTCTGTCTCAAAATAAAAAAAAATAAGTAAAGTAAAAAAAGGGGACTGGGGATGTAGCCCAGTGGTGAAAGACCCCTGGATTAAATCCCCATTACCAAAAACAAATAAAATAAGTTCAGGAGTCCCCCATCATTACCAACATTAATATTATTTCTTTTTGTTTTATCCATTCTGGTGGATGTGCAAAAGTGCCTCACTGTGTTTGTAATCTGACTATGCATCATTTTAATTATGAAAGGAAAATATTTTATATATGTAGAAAATCTGGAAAGTATAAGAAAGAAGAAATCAAGAAGTATTCATATCTGACCATCTTTTTTCCCCTTCCTGAGTTTATTGGATTTGGGCTATGTACATAAAATTTTAAGGTTGTACTGATTTATACTTCTGTGCAAGGAAAATATCCTTTTTTTCTGAACTTGAATTATTTTAAAACTTGCTGTCAATTTGGGTATCTCATTATGGTTTTATTTAGCATTTCTTTTCTTTTTTCCTAGCAAGGTGGGTCTGTCTAAATTTTTTGTTGCTATTGATATTACCTTTCTTTCTAAATTGTTTCAGTTTCTTTGATGAAGCAGAGTTTTTTTAAAAAAATATTTTTTAGTTGTAGTTGACACAATACCTTTATTTTATTTATATGTGTTGCTGAGGATCAAACCCAGGGCCTCGCACATGCCAGGTGAGCACTCTACCGCTGAGCCACAACCCCAGCCCAGATGAAGCAGATTTTGATTATCACATCTAGTAAGAATAACATTATAAAAGTAGTTTTAAGTGGTAATGTCATGAATTACCTGACATGTAAAAAATTGAGATAAGATTTTAGCAATCAGAATAGAATGTGATTTTAAAAGGAACATATGCTTTAACCATTTCTAGTTTCTTCACCACCAAAGCTCAAGTGTCAGCATAATGATATTTCCAATAATATTATTGGAAAAATTATAAAAATGCCTCTAATTTTTCCATAAATGCCCAAAGGGGATTCTTCATTGAAATTCTTCCTAAAAGCAATAAAAGATTGCCTCTTTAACATGACAAAAGGACTCTATTGAAAACCAAAAGTCAAAATTACACTTAATGGAGAAGTGTGAATTATTCCTCTGTAAAATAGGAATAAGACAAGGCCATATTGTCTTCCTTATTTATCTTAGCTCTAGAAATTCTGACAAAGTTATCCGAGAAAGAGATACACAAAGAAAGGGAAGAAGTAAAACTATCATATTTTGCAAATGAAGTGAAAATCACTTTGCAATTACTAGAGATAACAACTGAAAGCATCAGGAAAAAATAAGATGTGATACCAATTAAGTTGGGAGAATTTTTATTTTCACGATGATGCTTCTCTCATCTTTGTTATTTTGCCCCACTTTTAAAATTCTTTTTCTTTAGTAAAGCTTCATAATTTTACTGCTATAGGTCCTGGACACTTCTAATTATTTTTTCTACAGGTATTTAAAGGTTTTTATTGTGATCAGAAATGGAATATTTTTTGACAGTAGTTCATTGACCTTTTTGGTTCTCAAATATTTAAAATAAGGCCTTGAGGGCTAGGGTTGTGGCTCAGTAGTAGAGTGCTTGCCTGGCGTGTGTGAAGTCCTGGGTACCATCCTCAGCACTGCAAGTAAATAAATAAATAAAGGTCCACTGACAAGTAAAAAAATATTTTAAAAAATAAAATAAGGCACTGATTAGTGTTTTGATTTTGAAACCAGTGAATGACTTAAGTAGCTTCTAGGTCTAGTAAGACTGCTTTTCCACAGTTTCTGTTTTACTTCACTCCCCAAATAATTAACCAATTAAGCCTGATGCTTTGCCTGGAAAGAAGAATAAAGGAAAACATCAGAGAACACCACCATCATATGATTTCCCTATCAGTCATCTTTCTTTAGGTTTTATAAGGACACCTAGTGACCTAGGACCAACGTGAAAACCTACAGTCAAGAGAAATGATCACTGCAGGAATTAAGGACCATTGCTTTCTGCACCCACCAGGCTATTGCTAAAATTGGGCTCCCCACATAAGCTTGTGCACCTGTGACCCTGGCTAATGCACTCCTATCAAGGCCCTCCATCTTCTATCTGCTGGTTTGTTGCCATTAAAACTCCTTCTAAGTCTCATCTTTCTGTCTCCTGAGTCTTGGCTTCATCTGGTGGCAAAAAAACCAGACCTCCCTGGTTATTTGGAACTTATTTGGAATTGTCTTTCATTTATATTTTCCATTCATAATTGTCTTTCATTTATATTTTCTACTCATCAGTTATTTACAAGCACTGCTGATAGAGGTTCATCAAATGTGGATAGTATTAACATCTTGTTTAAGAAAGTTTGAAAACGGCTGGGCATCATGGCACATGCCTGTAATTCCAGCTGCTCAGGAGGCTGAGGCAGGAGGATCATGAGTTTAAGGCTAGCCTCAGCAACTCAGGGAGGCCCTAAGCAAGTCAGCGAGACCTGACTGTAAATAACATAGAAAAAAAGGCTGAGAATGTGGCTTATTGCGTAAGTGCCCCTGGTTTCAATCCCTGGTACCAAATATATATATGGTTTGAACACTTATTTTTCTGGAACTTAGGTTATGCTGTTCCCATTCCTCTGCTGTCCCTTTTCTCTTCTATCTTTTATACTATTCTCATTTTATTTATGAAGGAGCTGGAGATTGAGGCCAGGGCCTCACACCTGCAAGGCAAGGGCTCTACTCCTGAGCTACACTCCCAGCCTCTTTGGTGATATCTTGAACTGGATAACTGCTGGAAAGACACAGTAAGGGGTTTTATTTTTTTTTTTAATTTTTTAAGAGAATTTTTAATATTTATTTTTTAGTATTTGGCGGTCACAACATCTTTGTTTGTATGTGGTGCTGAGGATCGAACCCGGGCCGCACGCATGCCAGGCCAGCGCGCTACCGCTTGAGCCACATCCCCAGCCCCGGGGTTTTAAATTTAGGCAGTAAAACAAGTCGCTGATTCTTGGCATACAACACAATTACTACTTGGTTACAGAACTTACTAAGCATGGCCTCCAAATTCAGATGTCCAGCCTCAGAATAGTACAGTCATTCTGGTTATATATTATTTCTGTTTTATTGGTTTATTACTGGTGACTGAACCCAGAGGTGCTTTACAAACACTGAGCTACAGCCCTGGTTTTTGTTGTTGTTGTTGTTTTGAGACAGGGTCTCACCAAATTGATTAGGGCATAGGCTGGCCTTGAACTTACCACCATCCAAAAGAGAGAGAGAGAGAATTTCTTTTTTTAATGTTTATTTTTTAGTTCACAGCAGACACACATCTTCGTTTGTATGTGGTGCTGAGGATCGAACCCGGGCCTCAGGCATGCCAGGCGAGCGCGCTACCGCTTGAGCCACATCCCCAGCCCCCAAAACTGCCTTATCTTTGGAGACTGTCTACTGCACTCATATAAGTTGCAAAAATACTCAAGACAGAACAAGGGGTAGTTTTAAAATTTCCACAGTAGAATGTTGTCTAATCCAGTGCTTCTCAAACTTCACTGTGAATACGTTGCCTGTGGCTCTTGTTCAGATGCAGACTCTGAATCCTTGCTCTGGGAGGGGCCTGAGTCTTCAGTACCTGTTATTCATCATTTTTTGTTTTGTTTTTCTGTTTTGAGATTTTTCCTGGGAAAGGTGCTCCCTTGGCATTAACTATTTTCCCCCTAACAGCCATCTTGCAACGTGATTCATACACCATATAATTTATCTATTTAAAGTGTACAATTAATTTTTTTTAGTGGGGGGCATAGTAGGGATTGAGCCCAGGAGCACTTAACCACTGAGACACATCCCCAGCCCTTTTTATTTTTATTATTTTTTGAGACAGTATCTTGCTAAATTGCTGAGGCTGGCCTTGAACTTGCAATTCTCCTGTCCCAGCCTTTTGAGTTGCTGGGATTACAGGCGTGCGCCACCACATCCATCTTCAAAGTTTCTTAATATACTCAAAGAGTTGCACAACCATCACAAGAATGTGTTTTAGAACACTTTCATACCTTCAAAAAGAAACCCCACACCCTTTACCCATCATCCCCATCACCTCCTCAGGCTTTCCTAGAATCTACTTTGTCCCTCTATCCTGGATGCTTCATGTAAATGGAATCATACAATGTGTGTCTTCTATGTCTGGTTTCTTTCACATAACATTATATTTTCAAGGTCATCTTGTAGCCTGTATCTTCATTATCTTTTATGATGAATGAAATTCAAACTTGGTTTATCATTCATCAGTTGATGGACTTTGGGGTTGTTTCCACTTTGGGGCTATTATTATAAATAAGGCTACTTTAAATATAAGTATGTATTTTATGTGGAGTATATTTTCATTTCTCTTGTGTATATACACATACCTTGCATACAATACCTAGGTCATATGGTAACTGCATTTGGCCTTTTAAAGAACTGTTGTACTGTTTCCAAAGGGCTTATGCCATTCTGCATTTCTACCAGCAGCATATAAGGGTCCCAATTTCTCACTTTGCTCTAACCTGTTCTTATCTTTTTTATTATAGCCATTCTAGTGGTTGTGAAATGAAATCTTGTTGTGGTTTTAATTTACATTTTCCTGGTTGCTAATAATGTTGAGCATCTTTTCCTGTGATTTTTAGCCATTTTTAAAAATACCTTCTTTAGAAGACTATTCAGATTCTTTGCTCATTTTATTATTATTTGTTTATTTTTGAGACAGTGTCTCACTATATTACCCAGATGGGTCTCCAGCTCCTGGACTCGGGTGATCCTCTCATCTCTGCCTCCAGAGTATCTGAGACTACAGGCATGCAACAACCCATCAGGCTTCTTTGCTCATTTTAAAATTGGGTCATTTATATTTTTAATTTTTAATTGAATTTATATATTTGTTAGGTATTAGGGATTGAATACAGGGCCTCACACAGACTAGCCAGGCTTGTTCTACCACTGAGCTACATCCTAATTCTTGTTATTTTGAGATATGATCTTGCTAAGTTGCTGAGGGTCTTACTATGCTGAGGCTGGCCTTATTCTTGCAATTTTCTTACCTTAGCCTCACAAGTAGCTGGGATTATAGGAGTGTACCACCATGCCTGACTTCAAATTTATTTATTTATTTTTTAAAAATATATTTATTTTATTTTTTATGTGCTGCTGAGGATCAAACCCAGGTCCTCACACATGCTAGGCAAGCGCTGTACCCCTGAGCCACAACCCCAGCCCTCAAATTTATTTTTAAGTGATACATAAAAACATAAAAATCATATATATATATATATATATATATATATATATATATATATATATGCACATATATATGGGATACCCTGTGATGTTTTAATACCTACATATGCTGCATAATATTTAAATAAGGTTAAACATATCTATTTTCTCAAACACTTATCATTTATGGTGGAAACATTAAACGTCCTTTCATCTCTCTTTTTGAAATATACGGTACTCACTGTCGTTATCTAAAGTCACACCAGAGCGTCTTACTTCCACTAATTGTAATTTAGTACCCATTGATCAACATTTCCCCATCCCTCCCTCCCCCATTTGTCTTTTAATTATTGAGTCATATAGAGAAAAATTTTAAAAATAACAAGCTGCTAACTTCCTAGAAGCTGATGTTTTTACTTATTTCCAAACTTGTTTTTGAAGTCTAGATTTTTTTTCTTCTTCTTAGAATTGCATTTGAACATTCATGTGAAGAGAATACAAATTTAACAGCAGAAGTTTCCTTTGCCCTCAGCTGCCAGGAAGAGGGAAAGGGGGAAAAACAAGGTCAGCGTTCATAGGATCCTTTGAAGGTGTTTAAAAGGTGTCAGTTGGGTTCTTCACTATTTAAACAAACACTGAAATTCAAAGCCCTGGCCCAGAGAGCCCCAGGCAGAAACAAGGACTAGATGAATGGCTTGGAGAGTTGATCTTTGACTCAATTAGGCTGAATCAATCTTGTCATTGAGTTCCCAAGGAAATTCAATTACAGGTCAAGTGTAGGAAGCCCGGTAATTGTGGCTTAAGCAGCAGAAATGACAGGTGGTCGATAGAAGCCTGGGGATGAGTTTGACTTCACAGCCCCTGACTCTAGAGTGAGAAGAAAAAGCAGGACCGAGAAGGAAAACAAGGTTTGTGGAGTTGAAGAACCATCCATGAGAGGTTTGCCCCAAGCCCGGGAGATTCTGGACAGACAGGGCACTGAAATGTCACTGCTGCCCACACCTGCCTACCCAGTTAACTGGCCCTGACTGGGTAGTTAATGGGCCAGAGGGACTTAGAGGCAGGCACATGAGGCCTTCCCAAGAGCTCTCAGCACTGCCATCTTCAACTGAGTTGAGCTGTCTGTGTCACCAGAAACTGTACCACCCAGGCCAGGGCCAAGTCCACAGCATGGAGCTACAAAGAGTGGGGGAGAGCAAAAGTCAAGCTGGAGGGAGAGACCCCTCTCAGGGAAAAGGACATCTCTAGGTATTTCCCTACTAAACTGAGTGACGGAAGTGATGGCTCCCTCTACTGGTGACATAAGTATTGCAAGGGAGTCAGTAACTGTCAATCCAGAAGCTACAATTGAAAGGACTGATTAATTCCACTAAATTAACAGCAACAACAAATTTTTTTCTGTGTGGCAAAAATATACTGTATTATCATTTTTTAGCATGTTACCATTGGGGGATTTGGGCAAAGGAGACATAAGATGTGCCATATTTCTGAACAATTGTTAATGTGGATCTACACTTAAGGTCAAAAGACATACAATAATCTGAAGGGCAAGAGCTTACTATATAAAATACAAAGAGGTTCAAGAAATTAAGAAAAAAACATTAGCTCAATTAAAAAAAATAAAACAAGCAAAGGTCATGATGAGATAATATAATCTATATCTATATCTATGTATCTATATCTATATCTATATCTATCTATCTATCTATCTATCTATATATATATATATATATTAGATGTAGATGGATGCAATACCTTTATTTTACTTATTTATTTTTATGCGGTGCTGAAGACTGAACCCAGTGCCTCATACGTGCTAGGCAAGTGCTCTACTGCTGAGCCACAACCACAACCTCAATATATATCTTAAGTGCCGCCCCTGACCAGTGCAGGCAGCTGAACTTAAGGTTGCTCGTGTGAATTTCCTGGATACCAATTAAAACGCAGACACATACTTTACCTTTAAATCAAGCTTCAGGACGGCTCCTCCATTCTCGGCCTCAAGCTCCCCAAATGGGAGAGTGAGGACATTTGGAAGTGAGCTTTTATTGGGGGGACTCTCATTCTTTAGAAAGTTCCATCCAAAAAAGGTCAGGAGGGGCAGGGTTACAAGGACAGGTGAGAGTAATTGGACCCCTGGGGCTGCAGGAAGGCACGCCTACTGCCTACGATTAAAGACACATTCTGCTACTGACACAACATCTTTGTTTCTAAAAATAAATAAATATTTAAAAAATTTTAAAAAAAGACACATTCTGCTACTGAGGATGGGGCAATATGGAGGAGGTCACAGACAGAGCCTCTTCCAGTCACAAGAAGGAGAATGCCAGTCATTCAGCGAGACCACCCCCCTCACACACACACACACACACACACACACACACACACACACACTTTAGCACATGAATAGAAGTGAAATGCAAACTAAAACTCTAGTGAGACACATTTTTTTCCTAACAACTTTTTTCCATTGGTGAGGCTTTAGGGAAATGCTCTCTGCCTGTTCCCTTTGGTGCAGCCTGAAAGACGCATCTCTAAGTTTTGTGCAGAAGATACAGATTCATGCAGAAAATGACATAAGTACAGAGATATTCATTCATTCACTGTCATAATAAAAGGGAGGAAACAATCCAAGTGTCCAGTAATGAGGGAGCAGTTGAACAGATTACAGTCCAGTCACATAGTGGGCTAAATATGTGTGCCACATAGTAGTGGTACTCTAGTACTGAGGTGGGAGGATTGCAACTAAAAAATGACAAAATCATGGAATTCGCAGGGAAATGGATGGCACTAGAGCAGATTATGCTTAGTGAAGCTAGCCAATCCCTAAAAAACAAATACAAAATGACTTCTTTGATATAATGAGAGCAATTAAGATTAGAGAAGGGAGGAAGAGCAGGAAGAAAAGACTAGCAATAAACAGAGACATGAAGCGGGAGGGAAAGGGAAAGAAAATGGGAATTACATGGAAATGGAGGGAGAGCCGCATTGTTAAACAAAAATACATATAAGAGGCTGTGAGGGGAATGGGAAAATAAATAAGGAGAGAAATAAATTACAGTGGATGGGGTAGATAGAGAGGATGGGAGGGGAGGGGAGGGGAGGGGGGATAGTATAGGATAGGAAAGGTAGCAGAACACAACAGTTACTAATATGGCATTTTGTAAAAATGGGGATATGTAACTGATATGATTTTGAAATCTGCGTTGGGGGTAAAAATGGGAGCTCATAACTCACTCAAAGCTTATGTAAGAAATATGCTATGTCAAGAGCTTTGTAATGTTTTGAACAACCAATAAAAAAATAAATAAATAAATAAAAAATAAAATGTCAAAATTAAAAAAAAAAAAAAAAAAAAAAAGGCCAGCCTGGGTAACTGAGCAAAACTCTGTCAAAATTAAAAAAAAAAAAAAAAAAAAAAGATTCTCAAATTTAGAGATGGTCCACAGAGAAGGGCAGAAGAATCTCATCCCCCATCCGTGGGGAAGGCAGATGAGCACAGGAACTCAGGGGTCCATGGCTGGAATAGTTGAGTCTGACAATATTAGGGAAGAAAGCAACCTTAAGAATCATCTCATTTTGTGTCTTGTTTTTGTGTTTCTGGCTATCCAACCCAGGGCCTCATGCATGCTGGCCAAATGCTCTGGTAAGCCACATCACTAGCCTCGTAATTCTGTATTTTTATTTTTCAGAAAAATGAGGGCACCTAAGACCTGAGTAGAGAATGAATTCACTTGTCTCATGATTCATAGCAATAGTGTGAAATAATCTCTGGATTTGATTTCTAAGGAAAGTAGCTCTTCAGCAATAAGTCTTTATCATTGACCAGGTAGTATACATCAGGTGAGGCCTGGTGCTATCCAGAAAGTTAAAATCACCCTGAACCAAGAGCAATGTTACATGATTATAGTTCCAGCAACTTGGGAGACCGAGGCAGGAGTATTGCAAGTTCAAGGCTGGCCTCAGCAGCTTAGTGAGACTCTGTATCAAAACAAAACATAAAATGAATGAAACATAGCTCAGTGATAAAGTGTCCCTGGGTTCAATCTCTTGTACCGCCTCCAAAAAAAAAATTATCCTGGATTATGACAAAGGATGGTCTCCAGGAATACCCACAGTATGCAAGTGAGTCTTTCCTCCTCATGCTAACTGATTTTTCTTTTTAATCTCTTGTGTTTGGTTTGTGTAGCTTGTTTGTCCTTTGTTTCAGCTGCCATCTCCCTAGCCTGGCAGCACCTGAATCTAACTGAAAAGATTTGGAAAATCTTTGGAAGCCCCTTCTCTATGAAAAAGCTGTTCTTTAGGGCCTTTCTGAGTCCTAGCCTCCACAAATTCTTTCCATTCCCCCTGGTCAAAATTCATGACTCCCATGCTTGGTCGCCATCATGACTTGCTCAGGGCAAATGGAAATCCAGTTGAGCTGTGGCTCCTCTCACCAACTCCCCTCTCCTTTTTTAGTCTTTGTTCCTTGTTCCCTATACAGCCTTCCACTGCATCCATCTCTTACCCATCACTCACCCATCACCAAATCTTCATAATATGGCCTTTAGAATACTGAACATGGTAAACAAACTTCTCAACATAGATTTAAAAAATTACTTCTATGTTTGGTTAGGTCAGGCATTCACTTAGTCAAATCATCAAACTATTAACAGGCTCATGGTGTACAACTGGAAAAAGGAGAAGTTATACTCCATTTATGTACGATGTATCAAGATGCATTCTACTGTCATATATAACTAACGAGAACAACAACAACAAAAGGTTCATGAGTTGGGGCTGGGGCTCAGTGGTAGAGTGCTTGCCTAGCAAGTGTGAGGCACTGGGTTCGATTCTCTGCACCACATATAAATAAACAAATAAAATAACAACATCAACATCTAAAAAATATTTTAAAATAAAAATAAATTCTTTAAAATTAAAAAAAAAAAGATTCATGGTGAAAGCAAGAGTAGTCCATCCTGTCCTTTCCTCCTGCCTAGGCCTGCTACACAGAGGAAAGTCTTTGTTAGTAGCTGCTACTTGTATTTATTTTCTTAATTTTAAATAATATGCAGTCTTTATCATTGACCAGGTAGTATACTTCTCTTTTTTTTCATTTTTCCATTTTAGAAATTATCTGTTGACTTTCTAATACAAATAGCATAAACTATTTTTTTCCAAGCACACACACACACACACACACACACACACACACACACACACACACAGTGGTTTTGAGAAGTCCCCAAACTTGCAAGCAGTGTCAGAGGTGAGAGCAGTTTTGTGTGGGGACTATTTCCCTCTAACCGTACAGTTGGCTTAAATGTTTGCAGTTGGCATCGGAAGTGGGATTGATTCTAACTCACTATAACATGTGGTTTGGAAAAAGAGAAAAGATGAGAGGGTGAGGGTTGTTAAATTTTTTTATTGCTAGCTGCCCATGTTATAGAACTGCATGTAACTTCACTGTGGTCAGCAATTGGAGGTAAAAGTAATAGAATTTAGAAATGATGGATCTAAAACACTGAGTAGTTGGCATACTGAGTATATACGAAAATGAAAAGTAACAAGAAACAAGCAAATATATAATCTTTTGGTTATTGTTTTCTGTAAATAGTTAAAATGAAGGGAGAGTGTTGGGGCAGATCTTACTGAGCCAAGGTTGGATTCTAGCTAGTCTGAGTTATAATTGCTAATCTTGGAGTTGCTACAGATAGTGAAATTATGCTGAAATAACAGGTAGGAAAGAAAGACTGATTTGTAAGAGGATGAGGAAAGAGAAAATGGAGAGTCAACGGACTCATTAAATGGTTCTTAAGAAGTGGTATGGGGATTCCACCTCTTGGGTCCCCTTCTTCCTCTGGGAGAAGTCTTTTCTGCTGTCCTTTAATAAACTTCTAATTTCTACTCTGAAAAAAAAAAAAAAGAAGTGGTATGAATAAAGAAGACATTGCTGGGCATGGTAGTGCACACCTGCAATCCCAGAGAGTAGGGAGGCTGAGGCAGGAGCATCAAAGTTCAAGGCCAGCCTCAGAAATTTAGCAATGCCCTAAGCAATTTAGTGAGACCCTGTCTCAAAATAAAAATTAAAAAGGACTGGGGGTGTGTCTTAGCAGATAAGTGCTCCTGGGTTCAATTCTCAGTAGCAAAATAAAGAAAGAAAGCAGGGCTAGGGGTGTAGCTCTCTGGAAGAACGCTTGCATCGTATGTACAAAGGCCAATGGTTCAATCCCTAGTACCACCAAAATAAAAAAAAATAAAGCAAGCAAGCAAGCATGCAGATCTTGATGGGGTTACAACAAAGGTCTTAGTGAAGTACTCTTGGAAGTTGGGTGGACCAATGGGAGTCCCTGCTGGTCTCCCAACTTTGAGGGGCCCTAAACAAATCTGCCTAATTTATCCTAGTCTCAAGCATCTTGAAAAGCCAGAAGATAAAGATTATGAGAAACTTGACCTTGAATTGCTTGAGACATGACCCCACATTCTAATCAAGCAAAGGACTTTTGAAGAGCCTCAGTCCCTTAGCCTGACCCTGGATGGGGACCCAAGACCATATATACACAAATAGGTAAAATGGTCAGGGAATGGAGAAGAGACATTTCTGGGGCTCTTGAACATGGAAATCCACATACTATGGTTCCAACCTGTTGGGGAGTCCTAATGGGGGCTGTAGATAGATTTGTAGGATATGGAAATATAATATTTGATGGGATTAAGGTGAAAGTTTGATGAAAATTGAAATGTTTAGACAGACTTTATATGAAGTGGTTTTGTCTCCTTTACTTGATGGTATTATGGAGCTGGAAATGCCTGACTGGGATATACTTTCCCTACCTAGCATTGTAAAACAGAAGGCCCTTTTGCCAATATTGATTGATCATACTAAATGGCATGACCTATAAACATTTTCCAAGCCTACACAGGTTGTTAATCTGAACCAGTATCAGACTTGGGCTATGGCAAAAGCACCAACCAGCAATGACCACTGGGATTTTTTTGTTTTGTTTTAATATTTTTAGTTGTCAATGGGCCTCTTTTTTTCTTATTTATTTATATGCAGTGCTGAGAATTGAACCCAGTGCCTCCACACATGCTAGGCAAGCGCTCCACCACTGAGCTACATCTGCAGCCCTGACCACTGGGATTTTAAACCAGAAACTTTCCATTGGAGAGACAGTTACAAGCTTGCTATTGGGCATGGATTGAAACTGCCTGTATAATTGAAGGACATAATTATAAAACTTGAAATACCCATGTCTTGGGTGCTGTTAGGGAAATGTTGTAACAGGAAGGAAAGTGCCCAGAATAGTTCCACCACAAAATGGAAATGTTTTACAGAGGAACACACCACCATGGGAGTGCAAGGAGTTGCTCAAGAGCAGTTATGCTCTTTCCCCTGAGGGCTAACTTTAGAGCCATCTGAGATTCTGCTGGATCTAATAGCCACTTAGTCCACTTAAGCGATGCCCTATGAACAGCTCTTTGTTGGCCAACAAAAAGCTACTTGATTTATGGATGGGAGTTCCAAGGTGGACAGACAGCATTCTATTTGGAAGATCATCACTTTGATTAAAGAATGCAAAAACAGGGGCTGGGGTTGTGGCTCAGAGGTAGAGTGCTCATCTAGCATGCATGAGGCATGGGGTTCGATCCTCAGCATTTCGTAAAAATAAAATATAGATATTGGGTCCACCTAAAACTAAAAACTAAATATTTAAAAAAAAGAAAGAATGTAAAAACAAATCAGCTCTGTGGGCCAAATTGCATACTGTCTGGCCCTATGTTTGGATTTGAGCTTTTACCAACTCATGGGTAGTAGTTAATGGTCTGGCCATAGGGTCAGGCAGAAGGGCAATGGGAAGTGGACTATGAAAGGGGATCCTCATGAGAAGCAAGGCACAAGGAAAATTACTATGGAAATTTAAGAGCAATACTAAAGTAGGACATGTAAATGTTCATCAGAAGAAAGTCCATCCAGGACTAGAAGGTAATTGGAATATGCAGTGGATTTTCTGCTATACTTGCTTGAGTTGGCCACCTGGGTCCACAAAATGAGTGGCCAAGGGAGAACTAGAGCAACACAGAGATGGGATGAATCTGAACAGCCTTGTGCACTCTCTCAGGCACAAAATGTCAATAAAAACAGTCTGTCTACCAATAAGAGACAGAGATGGTAGAGAACTCTGGGGGAAGCCTGCATATAACTGGCAAATTGGATGATTTCAGTAGCCCAGGGAGGTTATAAATGGGTCCTGAACAGAATAGACACTCACTCTGGACCAGGCTTTGCATGCCTAGTGGTAAATGCAAATGCTTAAAATACCACAAAAGGACTGGAATAGAGACTACCACACTAATTTAGACTGTCAAGTCATATTTCTTCAGACCATGGAAAACACTTTCATCTTCAGAGTAATGTTTTGATAGGATTGTGTGTGTGTGTGTGGGGGGGGGGGTATGCGCACGCGCACACACATGCTAGGATTGAACCCAGGCACACGCATGCTAGGATTGAACCATATCCCCAGCCCTATATTTTATTTTGAGACAGGGTCTCATTAAGTTGCTGAAGCTGGCTTTGAACTCATGCTCTTCCTGCCTCAGCCTCCCAAGCAGCTGGGATTACAGGTGTGCATCACTGTGCTCTGCTTGATAGGAATTAGAATAAAAAATTGAAGCATTTGTTGTCTAAAATAAGAGGAGATAAGAGCATGGAAGTCTGATACATATTTGTGAGTATGTGCTCACCCTCAATATGAGGCCAAGGAATAGATTCCTCCACTTCTCTGGGGGACCTGGGGGAAGGGCGTGGTGGGGTGCTGACACAATTACCCAATGCTTTCCCACCTCACCTTACTTTCTTTTTTTGAACCAGACGAAGTGGTTTTTAGACTGGGGCTGCAACTGTGGGTACCAGAAACAGGGATGATTCCAAGGCGAGAATTTGCAATTATTCTTTAAACCATAAAATTTTAAAATTCAGAATTCCAAGGGCTAAATGAGGTGAATTGTGTCTTTTGTGGGGGAAAGATACTGGGGATTGAACCTAGAAATGCTTCATCACTGAACCATATCCCAATCCTTTTCTTGTCTTTTCTTTTCTTTCTTTCTTTTTTTTTTTTTTTTTTTTTGAGACAGGGTCTCCTGCTTCAGCCTCCCACATTGCTGGAATTACAGGTGTTCTCCACTGAGCCCAGTGGTGGATTGTGTCTTTATCCATCTGGAAAAATTGGGGGTTAACAGTGAATATAGCTATCATCCTCTATTCAGTGAATATAGCTATCTATTTCTGTACCTGCATCAATTATACTGAAGGGATGGGAGTGGACTGAGAGGGACACTTGCTAGAATAATATAGCCAATAGCATTCTGGACCTGCATAGCAGATAAATTTACCATCTCCTTCAAAAGTGGAAAAGGTAGGATATAAATGGAGAGAAGAATGGTTGTAAAAGAATAAAAAAAAATGGGCATGAAATTAGGGACATCCAATGCTCCAACAACACCTCGCAAAAGGCTCAGAGCGTGTGATGTCATTGTGTCTTGGCTTAACTATACAGAGGCCTGAAGGGGTAAAGCCAAATGTGGCCAAGATTGGTGCTGCTTTTAGAACCTGTTGGAACCATATGGAAGTCTGGAAATAAATTCCTTTTACCACTGCCCAAACAGCTGATCAGGAGGTAGATCTGAGCATGCCTCCTATCTTCTTTTTAGTCGACTTACAACAAAACTCTTTCTGCAAAAAGTGACACCACAATATGATCAAAAAATTATGCCACAATATGATCTTCATGGCTTGGGCAGCAAGCCCTTGCTCAGCAATGATTTTCCAGGTTATATCTACTGTCAGTTTAATTTTGTGTTAATGTTAACCTTGTTGCTAAGATTCAAACATCTTATGTGAACAGATCTTGTGATAATACTGATATGGATAATCAAATGTATTGGGAAAATGACTGGTCTGAAGAAAGAAATGGATTTGGCTAACCTTTGGCTAATTTCTATGCTACTATGCTTCAAGAAGCCCAAGCCACATGGAGACACCTACACAGAGAAGTAGAGAAGTCTTTAAATCACTGTCCCAGCTGAGCTGTCAGGGAACAGCAGCACCGGTTGCCTGTCATGTCCGTGAGCCATCCTAGAAGTCGCCGCCAGCACCATGTGGAGCAGAACTGCCCAGGTGACCACAGCACATTTACAGAATCATGAAATGCTTAAAGCCACTCAATATTGTGGTATTTTATTTGCTAGAAATAAATAGACAAAACATGGGATTCTGCCATCCACCCTCTCCCCACTTTCCAGAATGCTCACTCCTTTGGTCTGTTCTTATTTCCTCCCTCATTCTTCTTATCTTTGTGGGTTTATGCCTAATTTTTATCCCTCTGTTGTGCTTTTAGTGGGGTTTTGGGAGACAGGAGATAAATAGGTCTATTTAATCTGTTCTATTAAAAGTTTCTCCTGCGTTCTTACTCACAACATATTCCCTCTACTTCTTCTTTATTGCTGATCTGACTCTGTTCAGAGACAACTCTCAGACTCCACAAACCCCAGACTGGGGAGATTTGGGCTCAGTGTCCTCTTCATCCTCCAGTACTTCTTTGAGGGGCATGCCATTCATCTCTTCCCCCTGTCAACCATCCTTGGGGACCACGACCATCCATTGCCCACTGACTGAACAGCACACCCTCCTCCCTCCTCTTTTTTTTTTATTATTTTATTTTATTTTGTGCCACAATCCCCGTCTACTTTGGGTCTTTTTCTTCTCTTTCACCTATTTCCAAAGGACTGCCTAGCACTACTCCTCCAGCTTCTAGTAGAAGAGCCTGGTTTTGTCTGTAAGTTTTGTCTCAGCCCTTGTCATCTGGATTAAACTGGATCCACCCTCAGCCCCATGAGACCCAGACATTGTCAATCCATCCCTTGCCCATTGACAGATGGGCTTAACCAAAGTCAGGCCAAACAGAATCAAGACACTCAATTCTTATATTTTTGTTAAAGCCATTAGATAACTGGAGCCTCTTGGATTTAAGTCTGAAAGGCTGGGAGGCCAAAGCTGCAGCAGCCAATTTGCCACTGAGAGGAGGGCCTTTTAAATCTGATAACAGAGGAGGGTAAAACCCTAACAGACCTGCGGTTGTCAATGCCTGAATCTGGTTAACTTAAGTTTTCAGTTACCATTACCCATTCAAGCTTTCTACCTTAAGTCTAGTTGGTCTTGTGGTTCTCAGTGAATTTATCAGATCATTTTAAAGTGGAAAGAAAGAAAAGAAAAGAAAAGAAAAGAAAAGAAAAGAAAAGAAAAGAAAAGAAAAGAAAAGAAAAGAAAAGAAACAGCTGGGCCTGGTGGTTTACACCTATTAATCTCAGCAATTTGGGAGGCTGAGGCAGGAAGACAAATTCAAGGTCACCCAGAGCAATTTAGCATGACCCTGTCTCAAAATAAAAAATAAAAAGGGCTGGGGATATAGCTCAGTGGTTGAGTTCCCTGGGTTCAATTTGCTCAGGTATACACACACACACACACACACACACACACACACAGTCACACCACAAAGAAATGGGTGGGTAGGGAAGGAAAAAGCTTCAGACATAGTCTACAGCTCCCCCTAGTGGAATTTTTTTCTAAAGAATCTAGATAACAGACCTTAATTTTAATCCAGCGTGTGGTCCCTGTAGTCTATTACGTAGTAGATCTAGGTCAATTTAGAACATCTTTCCTAGTTAAAAAACCGTAATTGCTTTTATTTATAATCCTGAACACAGCCCATTCTTAGATATTTTGTAGTTCAGAAGTATAATTCCAAATGAAATATATACCAGAATCATACAGTGGGTTTTGAATGCACTAGAATATTAAGAAATACTTTTCATAACTAGAAATTTATTGGTTTTCGTTGACAGCAAAGTCAAGAGGTTGTAGGCTGAGCGCTCACCCGAGGGACTCCCGGGAAGAAGGTGGAAATGTCTCCCCAGCAGAGAAGCGGGTCTGGGAGTGGGGTCCAAGTACCCCAGGCAGCAGGGTTTCTGAGCTGCACTGGTGCTTGCTTAGTGATGGAGCCATCGCACTGGCCTTCCTTCACCAAGTCATGGGAAGAAGGTTGCGGAGGCTGGTGCAGAAGCCAGAGAAGAAAGGGCGCAGCACCTTGTAAATTCCAGTCACCCATCCCAACCCCTACTTCCGGAACCTGCGGTACCAGACCAGTCTGAAGCCCACCCACTGTGGTCAGAGGAGGGGAGGTGGGCGAGAGTGACCCTATACCACCCTGTCCTCCACAAAGCAGTAGGCAGATTAGTCCCAGATGCCCTTAAGTCTAAATGCAACTGGAGCCCAGGCCGATCCTCGCCTTGTCCTCGGGGCGCCCCCTGATGGCTGATCTGGTCTCTGCAAGAGTAAAACTGAGTTTATCAGTGCTCTCCCAGAATCCAGAGGGCTGACAGCCCAGATACCAAGCCCTTCAATGTGGTACCCCATGGGAGGAGAGGGCCGGATGGAGAAAGCAAATAAATCTGCACAAAGTTTCTAACACCATTAGCCTCCACCTCCACCGCCAACTGTGAACAGTCAGTGGAGAACCACGCCAGAAGTAAGGACCATCAAACATTCTGGAAAAATGGAAAAGGAAGAACGATCGCTCAAAAACAACCTCCAGGGAAATTTATGCAAGATATGCAAATTCATATCCTCATTAATATTAATAGAGCACCTTACATTAATAAAAAAACAACTTAGGGCACAAAATGTGGTACATCCATGTAATAGAGTACTATTTAGCATGAAAATGAATGAGAGTCTAACATGTTACAACACTGATGAACCCTGATAACATTATGCTAAGTGAAATAAGCCAGACACAGAACAAATAGTGCACGATTCTAGTTATATGAGGAACTTAGAGCAGACAAACATATAGTGAGGAAAGTGGCATAAAAGTTACCAGGCTGGAGAGTTGGGGGGATGCTGAAGTTATTGTTTAATGATATGGAGATTTTCTTGGGGATAATGAAAAAGTTTCAGGTATAGATAGTGGGGATGATTACACAAAATTGTGACTTAATGCAATTGAATTGTACACTGAAAAATGGTTAAATGGGGGCTGGGATTGTGGCTCAGTGGTAGAGCACTCACCTAGCACATGCAAAGTGCTGAGTTTGATTCTCAGCACCACATGAAAATAAATAAATAAAATAAAGGTATTGTGTCCATCTGCAACTAAAAAACATTTTAAATGGTTAAATGGTAAATTTTATGTGTATTTTACCACAGCCCTCTCCCCCTAAAAAAGGAGCAAAGAACAAGAAAGAATTCTTGGGAATTCAGAACCTAATGATAAAAAGGAAAAAAAAAAGAAAAGAAAAGAAAGAAAGAAAGAAAGAGAAAGACTATAGAGAAAAACTAAATAGAAGCAGAAAATAATGAAATGGAATCTACTCTAAATACATCATGATTTAGAACACCAGCCTAGGAGTCAGCACCCAGTGACTCGGGAGGATCCCAGGTTTGAGGCCAGCCTGGGCAAATTAAGGAGATCCTTGGCACCTTAGCAAGACCTTGCCTCAGAATAAAAAATAAAAGGATTTGGTTCAGTGCTAAAGTGCCCGGGGGGTTCAATCCTCAGTACCAAACCAACCAACCAACCAGCCAAGAACTCTCTTAGAAAAATTTTGAGGACCCTATTTTGATTTATAATTATTTCCATCTTTAGTAAGTCTTATTTCCAAACCGTCTACGGCCCCAGTATGATAAATCAGGCATCAACTCAAAAGCACAGTGTTTATTGCAGAATGTAAAGAAAACATCCCTTCCAGTTCTCCTCAGGGCTGAAGGGCAATGATGGAGCCCCTAAAAGAAGGGTAAGATGGGGGGAAATGCCAGCTGAGAGGAAGAGTTGAAGTCTGCTTCTTCAGGGAGCAAAGCCCAACCCCTCAGGTCCTGGAGGCCATAGAAAGGGGTATTATGGTTTAGATTTTTCAACCCAATGGCCATGGGTTGAAGGCTTAGTCAGCAGCCTATTGTGCCATTGGGAGGTGGTGGCAAACTTTAGAAGGTGGTGCCTAGTGGGAGGAAGTTAGGTCACTGGGGACAGGTCCTTACCCAGCTCCTTCTTGTCTCTCTTTGTTTGCTTTCTCATTGCAGCCTTCCCTGCCACACGCTCCTGGGTCACGATGTGCTGCCTTACCACAGGGCTAACCATGTACTGAAACCTCAACCATAGGTCAAAGGAAATCTTTCCTTCTTTAAGTTGATTTTCTCAAATATTTTATCATAGCAAGAGAAAGCTGATAAACACAGGGGAAAAGAAAGAAGCAGGTCAGAGAGATCAGGCCCATATGTTATGTTCCCTTCTTGGTTTAGAATTGGGAACTCCTGATATGGTGAAACCATCAAGTGGGTATTGTGGGAGCTCATGGAAGTTTCAAACCAGAAGAGCATCAAAGAGAGCATCTAATCTGGAGGAGGCAGATTATCAAGTTAATATATTTTCTTCTGCTTGTCACTATGAGAAAGTAAGGAAGAAAAGATTAGTTGTAGGGATAAGGAGTCTTCATTGTCTGTCCATCTGAGTGTGCTGGTTAAATCTTTTTTTTTTTTTTTTTGTAGCTAAATGTTTGAAAAACTTAATGCAACTTTCCAGTGGCTTGGGAGGCCCAGGCAGGAGGATTGCAAGTTCAAAGCCAGCCTCAGCAACTGAGGCAAGGCCCTAAGCAACTTAGAGAGACCCTGTATCAAATAAAAAATAAAAAGGGCTGGGGATGTAGTTCAGTGGTAAAGACCCTGGGTTCAATCCCCAGTACCCCAAAACTAACAAAACAAAACAATAACTTGCAGAGTGCCCCTCTTCTCTCTTTCCCTCCCTCTTTCTTCTAATTTGAGCTCCCTTGCAGCACAGCAACCTCAGGGTCTTCAGACTGCTTTGCATGGTGGCATTTATGACTTAGCCTAAAAATTCACATGACATCACATTTGCCATTACCACAAGGCCTGCCTAGATTCAAAGGAATGGGACATAGATATTGCTTCCCAAGGAAGAGTGCCAAAGTCACATTGTGGGACATATGTGGGACATGAGGGATAGTGTTGTGGCCAGCTTTAGAAAATACAATCTGCCACAGCCTGCCCTCTGGTCACAACGATTCACATTCCTCCCACAAGAAAATACAAGTCTCAGCCTATTATGGCATCAACTCAAAGTCTAGGATTTCAGCAACCAAATCAGGTCCAGATGCAGATGAGGCTTCACAGATGTGGTTCGTCCTGAATTAAGTATGAGGTCACCCCAGCCCTGTGGTCTGGACAAAAGCTCCCCCTGCAAGGTAGCCTGGTAACATTCTGCCAGCACTTTCTGAACACCTTCTGCATACCTGGCTATGGAAAATCTGGACCAATAAGAAAGACCCAGAATCTGCCAACACAAGCTTTTGATGGAGATTTTCCCTCCATGGCTGCCACTGTATGAGCTGGTTCCTCTACTTGGATGCCATCTCTAATTGTGGAACTTCCTTCAGGTTCATTAACTTTAGAGCATCCAATTCATGCTGAATTCAGGTTTTTGGACACTAGCTGATAAATATTTGGAAGGTTCCCACAGTGGTTCTGTCAATCAACCTCATTTTCCATTTTGGAAAGTATGTAGCAGTGCCTGTTTTGCTGTTATTCAAAAATAGTTATCTTATGGGAAATGGGAATACTGAGAGCAAAATTCTCCTAAACGTTATATAATTGAGTCAAAGGTAAAAATGTTTCCCAATAGCAGGGTGTTTGCTAGATTAAGCTGAGGGATCCTGTAGACTGTGTGTTCAGTTGTCAAGGAAGCGAACAAAATACACAAAATTCTGGAAATGCAACATTGAAGACTGAGTCTCAAATGTGCTACATTAGGGCTGGGGATATAGCTTAGTTGATAAGATGCTTGCTTTGCACGCACAAGGCCCCAGGTTCAATCCCCAGTACCAAACACACACACACAAAATTATGTGCCCCATTATTGGGGATTTGATGTCAGATTATTTGGTATATTGACATTTTTTAGGATGAGAACCTTCCTGATGGCCTGTAAGTCCAACTTTGTCACTTTAGATTTGAGTTCATATTTTCAGGTGTGACATGCAGCACAAACTAAAGAAAGACCTGCATTTAATTTTCTATGACTTCTATAACAAATTGCTATAAATTTGGTGGCTTAAAACAACACAGCTTATTCTCTTACAGTTCTGGAAGCCAAAGGTCCAAAAGGTGCCCTTTCTGGAAGCTCTACGGGGAATGCATTGGCTGGCCCTTTCCAGCTCCTAGAGCTGTGTTCCTCATATTCCTTAGCTTGCAGTTCTTTCTCTAGCAGCCGAGCATTTTGTTTCCATGTCACATGGCCTTCTTCTCCTGTGTCAGCCCTCCCTTTGCCTCCTTCTTATAAGGACACTTGTGATTACATTTAGGACCCACTCAAGTAATCTGGGATAATCTCCCCATCTCAAGATCCTTCAACTTTCTCATCACATAGCTATATTCCATGCTTTATATGCATTCAAGTGGGGAAATGCTATTTAAGAAATGAAGTCAGGGGCTGGGATTGTGGCTCAGTGGTAGAGTGCTCGCCTAGCACACATGAGGCACTGGGTTCAAACCTCAGCCCCACATGAAAATGAATAAAGATATTGTGTCCACCTACAACTCAAAAATACATAAATAAAAAAAGAAATATAGTAAATCTATAGCTAAGAACATAGGCAATGTCCAAAACATGCTGTAAAATGAAAAATACAAATTAACAATTAATAGATGTTTAGAAAATATAACAGAAAAAAGAACCTATGAGAGCAATATAAAAGATAAAATACCTTCTAATAACAAGAAACTTAAACCAATTTAAAGAAACACTTGAAACATTGCAGAAGGATTGAAAAATATAAATTAAATAAATGAAAAACATATGCTATATACCTGCATAGAAAGATTTATTATCATAAAAAAATTTCCATTAATTTTTAAATTTAGGGGCTGTGGCTGTGGCTCAGTGGCAGAACACTTGCCTAGCATGTGTGAGGCACTGGGTTTGATCCTTAGCACTGCATACAAAAACAAGCACATAAAATAAAGGTATGTTGTTCATCTACAACTATAAGAATTATTAAATTTAAATTTAACATAATAACAAATTACTAGTGATATTTTTTTTAAAAAACTAGGGAAATCGATCATAAAGATGATGCAAAATAAAAATTAACACACAAGGGGCTAGTGATGTAGCTCAGTGGTAGAGTACTTTCCTAGCATGTCTGAGGTCTTACATTCAATCCCCAGTACCACCAAAACAAGGAAAAAGTAAACACACAAGAATAACAAGAAAGGGGCTGGGGCTGTGGCTCAGTGGTAGAGCACTTGCCTGGCATGTGTGAGGCACTGGGTTTGATTCTCAGCACCACATATAAAATAAAATAAAGGTTCATCAACAACTAAAAACAAATTTTTTTTTTTTAATTTTAAAAAAAGAATAAGAAAGATCTGGGAAGGAGGAGCAAGGAGACAATGAGGTGGGCAGGGGCTAATTCTCTTTGTTAACTAAAAATAGTTAATTCAATGAACAATTGTAGGATAACTGGAAGCCAGCCAGAAGTAAACAAAGTTGAGTTCATACCTGAGGTCTCACTTCAGGATAAATTCCAAAGGGCTCATGATTTAAGTAAAGGCCAAAGAAACTAGAAGCCCTTGAAGGAAACATTCAGGATGAATTGGTTTATAACCTCAAATTTTTTAATGTCTTAAAATACAAAAAGGCAATTAAGAATTTTAAAAGACTGCATTTAAAAACAAGCTTGGAAAAACATACCCACATTTTAAACAAACAATATATACAAACTAGAAAAAAATTGTTGATCATGGCTAGGGATACAGCTCAGTTGGTAGAATGCTTGCCTTGCATGCACAAGGCCCTGGGTTCGATCCCAAGCACCATCCACCCCCCCCCCAAAAAAAAAAAAGTGGATCATACCAGCAAGTGTGTATTCTCTGACCACATAAAGAGCTCTAAAAGAGAACTAGGGATATAGCTCAGTTGGCAGAGCACTCACATAGCCTGTGCAAAGCCATGAATTAAATTCTCAGTGCTCCCCCAAAAAAACTTTTAAAAGTAAGACCAAGAACCAAAAGAAAAAGTGAGCAAAAGGTACAAATAGGCTGTTCTCAGAACATGATATGTGAATAGACTGCAAACATGAAAATATGTTCAGGCTCATTCATGCAAAAAAAAATGCAAGAGTAAAAAACTCAAGAGTATGATAATGATAACTTTGTGTTTTGGATATGTCTTTCCCCACCCCCCAGATATCAGATTGAAAAAAAATTATAAAATGCATTGTGTAACCAGTCTGTGGCCAAAGTAATAATTTAGTTATTGCTTTTGAGGTATATATTGTTATAATCCCTACTGGGGACAACTTAACTTTATCTCTGCAAATCACAGTGTATTTACCCTGGCACTTTGCCTTACAAATGAATGGCACACATGCAAAATGAAGTCTGTATAAGGTTATTTACTGGAGCAATATTGCTAATAACAAAGATTAATTGGTTAACCACATTATAATGTTTCTATTCAATGGAATACTATGCACATATGATCAGCTCTCTATGAAACAAAAAGCAAAACTTTCAAGGTATTGGTAAAATAAAATAGCAAGGTACAGAATGAAGTTACCTTTAATGTAAAAAGGAAACTATAAAAAATGCACCCTCATTTTCTTGTGCATCCAGAAGAACCTCCAAAAGATACACAGAAGCAAATTTAGGTGGTTTCCTCACAGGGAAACTGAGATGACAGGGAGGGAGGAACTTTTAACTATATTTTTTATTTTCATAAAACAAATATAAAACATTTTTAAGGAAGGAAAAAATTTGTAAAGCAGTACATATAGTGAGGTATTTTCTCATGTATGCGTTTTATTTGATTTTTGATACAAGATCTCCCCATTGTTATCCAGGCTACCCTTAGGCTTCTGGGTTCAAGTGATCCTCCTGCCTTAGCCTCCCAAGTAGCTGGGACTACAGAGTCTGCCACCATTCCAGGCTTCATATGTGCCTTCAAAAAAGCTGCTAATGATGGTGACCTTTAAGGGTCTTTCTTCTTTTTTCTGTTTTTTTTCACTTACAAATTTTGTATGTTTTAGTACAAGATATAGTTGTTTCTATAATCATAAATGAAAACAACTTTAAATTATTTATTTATTTACAGGGCCTTGGACATGCTGGGCATTTTTAATTTAATGGAGAAATGATATATCTTTCCTCCTCGATATTCTTTCTTTAAAACATATTTTTAGTTGGAGATAGACACAATACCTTTATTTTTATTTATTTATTTTAATGTGGTGCTAAGGATCAAATCCAGTGCCTCAAACGTGCTAGGCGAGCGCATTACCACTGAGCTACAACCACAGCTTCTTTCCTCATCATTCAATAATTACCAACTGCACTTTAGTAGAATCCTGGCTTTCACCCAATATTTTTGCTTCAGTACCCCTTTCTAATTTAACTTGAACCATATTTATTTATTTGTTTATTTTAGAATCAGACCCTCCCTGTCCCCACTCTTCAGGAATTGTCTGCTACTCTTGAGATTCAGGACAAACTGGTTTCTTCCAAACGTTGTTTCATTTCATTAAACTTAAAAAATAACTTTTCCTTATATGTTGCTGCACTGATTTTACAAACCGAAACTTCTTACCCCTTCTGTCAACTCCTCCAAATTTCATGATTTTTCTTGAGCCAGGGGAGAGACTGAGAATCCCAGAGAGACAGACATTTTCTTTTTGCATCTAAAGAAAGAGAAAACAGGAGCTTCCTGAGTAGGAAACTCTGCTGGAGCTAAGGTTATTTATAGAAGTTGGATTTAAATATAATTCTGCCCTCTGGTAACTCTAGTGACTGCTACTTTAAGATTTGGTGCTGCCCTTTATGTAAGAGGGCTTGTTTTGTTTCAGTACTTTACAGATGGAATACAAATTAGCAGGCAACCAACAAGAAGTATGCAAGCTCTGATAAGCAACCCTGGAAGGGAGGGGCCGCATAGTATGTGGAAGCTGTCAGTGTAACCTTGGCCTGAGGACCAGGATTTGACAGATTGTACTTTGCAGCCATTGTAGAAAGCCAGAGGTCAGCTCTTCAAACAATCAAATATAGAATTATTTAGCTATGGATGTAGTTCAAGTGGTAGGGTGCTTGTCCAGCATGACCATGGTTTGAATCATAGTTTGATCCTCAGCACTGCAAGGAAAAAAAAAATCATATGATTTGGCAATTCTGCTTCTGGGTATTTAGGTGCCAAAGAACAAAAAGGAGAGATTCAGAGATCTGTTGGTTCATAGCACTATTAGTCACAATAGCCAAAGGTGGAAGTAACCCCAGTGGTGGATGAATGGATGAATAAAATGTGATATACATACACAATGGAATATTATTCAGCTTTGAAAAGCAATGAAACTCTGACACGTTACAATGTGGTATGAACCTTGAAAACATTATGCCAAGTGAAATAAACCAGATAGCAAAGGAAAATATTGTCTGATTTTACTTACATAATATATCTAAAATAGTCAAATTCATAAAGACATAAAAGTGGTGGTCACCAGTGTATGAGGAGAAGGGAAAGCAGGGAGTTAATGTTTCATGGTTGCAGAATTGCAGATGGGGAAGATGAAAAAGTTCTGGAGACAGATGGTGGTTCTGGGGGCACAAAAAAGTGAATGTACTGAATGCCACAGAACTGGACACTTAAAAATAGTAATGATGGCACATTTCATGTTAAATATATTTTACTATAAAAATGTCTAAAAATCTGCTCTTCATTCTTATCTACATTATCTGTCAGTGCATACACTCTAGAGGAAAATTGGTTGATTACTGATTTAGCCAAATCAGCCTCTGAGCCTCATTCTCATCTGAGAAATGGAAGATCTGGTGGAGTTTTCATGATTCCAAGAAAGGCATTGTAGGAGAGGGCAGATGTGGGGAAATAATCCTATGGAAGGTAAAAATCACAGAACTCTATAAATGAACATTGGCTCCATTACAATTTAGACATTTACTTTTTATTTTAAAATAATTAAAAATTTTTAGACAGGCTTGGTGGCTAATCCCAGCAGCTCAGAGGGCTGAGGCAGGAGGATTTCAAGTTCAAAGCCAGCCTCAGTAACTGTAGTAAGGCCCTAAGCAACTTAGTAATACACTGTTTCAAAATAAAAAATAAAAAGGGGTTGGGGATATAGCTCAGTGGTTAAGCACTCCTGGGTTCAATCCCTGGTACCAAAATAGATATTAAAAATTTAAATGATAAAATATTTTGAATATACAGAAAATCCCCAATTATAGTAATTATTTGTCTATCAAAACTTAACGTTTTCATGCTTTATCATACACACTATATATTTTATCTTTTGATCTTGATTATTATCTTTAGATATCTTTTTAAATTTTTTAGATATACATGGACACAATATCTTTATTTTGTTTATTTATTTTTATGTGGTGCTGAGGATTAAACCCAGTGATTCACATGTGAGAGACAAGGGCTCTGCCACTGAGACACAACCCCAGCCCAGATCTTGCTTATTATCATTGATCCTCACTAGAACAGAGATTTTTAACGCTTTATTTCATTGCTGTATCCTATAGCCTAGAATATCATCTGTCACAAATGAGAAATTTAATACATTTTTAATACCTTTATTTGATTTATTTATTTTTGAGTGGTACTGAGGATTGAACCCAGTACTATGTGTGCTAGGCAAATGCTCTACAACTGAACTACAACCTCAGCTCTCAATACATTTTTTGAATGAATGAATTAACGATTCCTTGAACAATTCTTCTCATATGCAAATGTTAGTTTCTCCTGGGTGGATTCCTACAAGTGGGGTTGCTTCTCCTCTGCTAAGTATTGCCAAACTGCCCACCAATTTACATTATCACCACTAATATCTAAGAGTTTGTGTTTCCACAGTTTGATATTATCACACTGCCTTGCTCTTGCCAATTTGATGGGTGTGAATGTTATTTCATTGTTTTGTTGTTTTATTTTGCAACTCCTTGCTTAATAGCAAGGCCTAGCATTTTCCTTAGGATTTTTCTTTGATCTGCTACTCATATCCTTGCCCGTTTTTATACGGAGCTATTTATCTTTTATAGAGGTGTAAATGCAGGTAGATATAGATAGTTATAGGTTCAGATAAGCAGAGAGTGCTTATACCAAGCCATAGTTAGAGTTTTGCAAATTTTTTTTCTGGTCTAGCTTATGTTTCTTCATTGTCGTGTGCTTTTTGTGCCAGACTAAAAATTTTTTTTAATATTTATTTTTTAGTTGTAGATGGACACAATACCTTTATTTTATTTATTTATTTGTTTGTTTATTTATTTATTTATTTATTTTTATGTGGTACTGAGGATCAAACCCAGGGCCTTGCACATGCTAGGCAAGTGTTGTACTGCTGAGCCACAACCCAGACCTAAAAACATTTTTTTAAAAAACAGTTTTTCAGTACTTGGGATTGAATTCACAGCCTAAGGGCATCCTACTAAAGAGCTCTGCCTCTAAACTACATCCCCAGGTCTTTTTGTTTTTATTTTGAGTTGGCAAATCAAGCCCAGGCTGGCCCTTGAATTTGTATTCTTCCTGCCTCAGCTTCCCAAGTACCTGGGATTACAGGCAGGCACCACTGCACCTGGCTTGAGACATTTTAAATTTTAATGTTTTAAAATGTATTAATCTTTCCTTTTATGACATGTACTTTATGTGTCTTAAGAACTCCTTTCCTAACCTGAGTTGATCCAAACATCTTCGTTTTAAATTTTCTTTGTGTGTGTGTGTGTGTGTGTGTGTGTGTGTGTGTACACACCAGGGATTGAACTCAGGGGCATTTGACAACTGAACAACATCCCCAGCCGTATTTTTTATTTTATTTAGAGACAGGGTCTCACTGAGTTGCTTAGTGCCTTGCTTTTGCTGAGGGTGGCTTTGAATTCACAATCCTCCTGCCTCAGCCTCTCAAGCCACTGGGATTATAGGCGTGTGCCACCACGACCAGATACAAAATTTTTATCAATTTTTTATTGGAAAAGAACTGCAAACTTACAAAGTGTTACAGGATGTGGTGGCACATACTGATAATCTCAGCAACTCCAGAGGCGGAGGCAGGAGGATTGCAAGTTCAAGGCCAGTTTCAGCAATTTAGAGAGGCCTTAAGCAACTATTGTTAACATTTTATTGTATTTGTTTATAAATATATAGCCTATACAACATATTATATATATCATATTCCTCTGAACTATTTGAGGGTAAGTTCCATACATTATGATGGTTTATCCCTAAATACTTCAGTGTGTATTGTCCAAGAACAGGGATATTCTCTAACATAACTACTGTAGTTATTAACTTCATAAATTTACATTGATAAGTTTTAGGAAATTTCTAATCCATATTCCAATTATATCAGTTGTTTTTTTCTCTTACTACAGCATTTTTATAAGTATAAGTTTAAAGTGTTTCCCTACAGATTGCTTATGAGTTGGAAGGGTGTGGACAGTTAGTGTAGAATGGGGAAAATGGAGAAATGGGCCAACACTTTGTCCAGGTGATAAGAATGAATCAATAAGATACATATGGACATCAACGGCCTATAGACGTTATACTCTGAGAGAGGGACACACACAAAAGAGCTGTAATTATACAATGGTTGCTCTTGTCCAACTCATAAGCAATCTGTAGGGAAACACCAGACAAACATTCTGCCCCTCCTCAACATTTTCACCTAGTTTTAGCACCCACAGGTGATTCTTACCAGACCCAATCTTTGCCATGATGATCGAAAAAATTAATCATTTAAAAACTTTTGGTTTCACATGGAACTGATTTTGTGTGTGGTGTGAGATAGGGATCTAATTCTACCCCCAACCCCGACCCCTGCCAATATGACTGACACTAATCAACTTCAGGTTGCCTGGAAGCTAGACAGATCCCATACCAAAGGGGTGCAGTAGGTGCTCCCATCCTCCACTAGTCAGTGCCTCCTTGACTGATTAAAGGCCCCTAATCAGCTTGGGGAGATTAGGGGCTCTGGCCGGCTGTTCCCACACCCCCACCCTGGGATGGGATGGCAGGGGAGAGAGAAGGGGGATCGACCCTGTGACCCCTCACCCGGGCCCTGGGCCCGAGCCCCGGACTTTCCGGTGAGTGGCAAATGCCCCTAGACACCTACTCCTCAGGACTGAGGGCGTGGGCGTGTCCCCATCGACCCCCGACAGCCCTGATGAGGCGGGAGGGGCAAACAAGTTGGGAATGGAAAGGCGGGAAGGCCGGAGAGGGCTTCCAGGACTTGCTCTTGGCCCGCATCTAAGTCGTCTGTCTGCAGAAGGGGCTCTGGAAGCAGAGACACCTCACCTGATATTCTGAACTTCTCAAAGCAGGCTTTCAGAAACAGGTTTGCAGGGAAAGCCCTACGAGAGTTTCGGGGGGGTCTCAATTGCTCATCCTGCTCGGTCTGTGCTCACAGAAGCTGGCAATGACTGCGTGCACCCTCCTAACCAGGGGGCTTCCTGACGTCGGGTTCTGCGCCCCTGCGCCGTGCGATGGGTCCCCTCCAAGCCTCCCGCGGGTCCTGCCCTGGCCCGGACCTCGGCTGCTCCGGTTCCTGCTCCTGCTCCTCTTCCCGCCGCCCTCTGCCCTCTCCACGGTGTTCAAAGTGGGGGTCCTGGGCCCCTGGGATTGCGACCCCATCTTTGCCAGTGCCCGCCCGGACCTGGCCGCGGCTCTGGCAGCCGCCCGCCTGAACCGTGACCTTGCTCGGGAAGGCGGCCCTCGTTTAGAGGTCGCGCTGCTGCCCGAGCCATGCCGGACGCCGGGCTCGCTGGGGGCTGTGTCCTCCGCGCTAAGCCGCGTCTCCGGCCTGGTGGGACCGGTGAACCCTGCAGCCTGCCGGCCCGCGGAGCTACTAGCGCAAGAGGCTGGGGTAGCGCTGGTGCCCTGGGGTTGCCCTGGGTCGCAGGCAGCGGGCACCACTGCCCCTGCCGTGACTCCCGCGGCAGATGCTCTCTACGTCCTCCTTCGAGCTTTCCGCTGGGCGTGCGTGGCCCTGGTGACAGCCCCTCAGGACCTATGGGTGGAGGCGGGACGCTCTCTGTCCACTGCACTCAGGGCCCGGGGCCTGCCGGTCACGCTGGTGACCTCCATTGAGCCCTCCGACCTGTCTGGAGCCCGGGAGGCCCTGAGGAGGGTCCGGGACGGGCCCAGGGTCAGAGGTAGGTTCTCCAGCGGGGTACGGGGAGATGGTGGGTCCTGCCTGCAGCTGGGCACCTCAGGGAGTCAAACCTGTCCGCAGTGGTGATCATGGTGATGCATTCGGTGCTACTGGGTGGAGAGGAGCAGCGCTATCTACTGGAAGCCGCAGAGGAGCTGGGCCTGGCTGATGGCTCCCTGGTCTTCCTGCCCTTCGACACACTCCACTATGCCTTGTCGCCGGGCCCAGAAGCCTTGGCCCCACTGGCCAACAGCTCCCAGCTTCGCAGGGCCCATGATGCTGTGCTCACCCTCACCCGCCACTGTACTTCAGAAGGCAGTGTGCTGGACAGCCTTCGAAGAGCCCAAGAGCACCGGGAGTTGCCCCCTGACCTCAATCTGCAGCAGGTAGATGTGCCAAGGAAGAAGGGAGGAGAGTGAGGGAAGGGGCCAGGAAAAGAGTCAAAGTGAGGAAAGGAGGATGGAGCCAATGGGGAGAGAACAGGTGCTTTAGCTATTCTGGAATTTCCTGGGTAATGTAGATAGATCCTCTGGTCTTGTTTGGGATCTTGTTATATGGGGAATTATTTTCCAGAGAATAGGCAATGAGACCTCTCAAGCCCAGCTCCAAGGAGTAAACTCTAAAGCGCAAAGTCATTTCCAGTATGCTTCAAAGTAAACCCATTTCCACCACTACCTTAATACACAAAACACAATAAATGGTTGGTGTTCAACTTTTCATGCCCACATGGGAGGTATTTCCTCTAGGACCTCATCTGATAGTCTTAACTTTTTGAGGGCCTTGGCATCTTGCAAGAGCAGAAAGATCCCCAGGTGGAGCCAAGGGCTCCCATATTCAGATCCAAAGTTTATTCTCAACATCCAGCTCATATTCAGGATTCTGAGTTCCCAGAATTCCAGTTCAGACCATCTAGATCCACCCCAATTACAAAGGGAGGTTTAGAAGCCATTGAGATAGAAGGGAATTTAGATATCAGTTGCAGGAAGTCAACCACCACCAAGACCCTACTTGAAAGGGACTACATCAGAGAGGGTTGTGGGTCAAGGGGAATTGAAATAGTCCCCACAAATGTCCCCAGTCTTTCCCAAGAGGATTTGGAGTAGCCAATGGATAGAGAGGATGAGAATAATTGATGAGCGAATAAGAGTGAGATGGGATGGAGGGAGGATCAGTCAACAAAGAGGGGCAAAGAAAGTGAAGGGAAACTCTTCAGTTCTCAGCGAGTAACATAACCTTCCACCAGCTGCTCAAGCCAGATGCAAGAAAGTCTCCCTGATTCCTCTCACTTTGTCACCCCATATCTAGACATGAAGTTAGTCTAAAGGTCATTTAAATCCATTCACTTTCTCCAGCCTCTTTATCATTGCTCTGGTTCAAGTCATAGCACCTCTGGCCCAAATCTTACAACATAATCTTCCTAAATGTTCTCTGCTTCAACTCTCACCTAGCTCAGGCCTTTTCTTTTCACCCAACAACCAGATCAAGCTTTAGAAATCTGGAAAATTCTAGCATGTCACAGTGGCTTCTGGGTAACCTTCCTCCAGCCTGGGTTGGGGACACTTTTCCTATATAGATGCAGGTTGCTTCACAAGGTTTATCGGAACTTGTGTTTTCCCTTCTCTTCTGTCTTCTGTGAACTTCAACCCTGCTGAATTACTTTGGATTTTGGAAATGTGTCCTTTTTTTTCTTCTGAGCTGCTGTGATTTCCTCTCTTTTACCCATCCCTCCCCTGGATGATTATGATTCATCCCCTGAGGGATGGCCACTACTTCTAGAAGCCTCCTGCTCTACCTCACCACATGAGTTGGAGACCCTCATTCTTATCCAGGAAGCTTTCTCGATTTCTCCTGCCTCTACTCACTACACTGCTTTCACAACCATGTCTGTTTTCCTAACTAGATGAAAATTTCCTCTGGGCAGGGATGGTCTCATATACCAGTGTATCTCTAGGGCTTTTCACAGTGTCTGGCACTCTGAGAGATGGGAACTGCCAATAGGAGAGTGGCCTGATGAGATCAGGAGGTAACCTTAAGGGGAAGCAAGGGGGAAAATAGGAAATAGAAGCCAAACAAAGGATGGGAAAGAAGGCTTTTGTGTGAATGGTAGATAATAAGATTAAAACTATATGCAGGGCAACCAACTGAAAGGAAAGGACAGAACTAGAGGGGATGGAGAGTTACAAGCAACCAAAAATGAGAGAAGAACCCAAGTCCTGAAAAGAGGAACAGTCGGTAGGGAAGACCAAGTGGGATAGCCAATGGGGAGAGAGGAAGAGAGAGCCTCAGGGGAACCACTAATTAGGAGATGGGAACTGGTCAGTAGGGGCCGGGCTCCAAGGGCCCAATGAGAGAATAGGCGGGGCTGGTGACTTCCCATCTATCTGTGGGCTGTGGCTTCCAGATCTGAGTCCCTGCTTTCCTTCTCCAGGTCTCCCCCTTGTTTGGCACCATCTACGACGCGGTCTTCTTGTTGGCAAGGGGCATGGCGGGAGCGCGGGCAGCCGCCGGTGGGGGCTGGGTGTCTGGAGCAGCCGTAGCCAGGCACGTCGGGAATGCCCCAGTCCCAGGGTTCTGTGGGACCCTAGGAGAAACCGGGGAGCCCTCCTATGTACTGCTGGACACGGATGCCTCTGGAAACCGACTGTTCACCACTTATGTGCTGGACCCTGTCCGTGGCTCCCTGCGCTCTGCAGGGACCCCAGTGCACTTCCCTCGCGGCGGCCCCGCTCCAGGGCCAGATCCCTGGTGCTGGTTTGAGCCAAACGTCGTCTGCAATGGAGGTGAGGGCGAGCATCCCAGCCTCCACTGGGACAGTCAGTATAGCCTGTCCACAAAATTGTGAAAGAGAGTGAACTCCTGCCCTGCAGGTTTTATATATATATATTGTTGTTGTTGAAAATGGACATGATACCTTTATTTATTGTATTTATTTTTATGTAGTGCTGAGGATCGAACCCAGTGCCTCATACATGCTGGGCAATCACTGTATCACTGAGCCCCAACCCTGCCCTTCAGTTCTTTCAGGCCCTTCCTGACCCTTCCAGGCCCTCCTCCAAGCCCGGACTTGCTCAGGATCCCTTTGCTCAAGCCCTTTGCTCAAGCCATTTATTTAGTCTGAAAGCCCTCTGAGAAATTTTCTAGCATTTCCAGACTTGGAGGAATCTGTAACTTTCCTTAGAGGCTGTCCCAGCTACATTTCCTGGAACTCCAGGATTCGAAAAGGGAACCTCTTCTTACCAAGGTCCTGAGTAACCATCCTTTTGTTGTCCCTTTAGGAGTGGAGCCGGCTCTTGTCTTTCTAGGCTTCCTCCTGGTGGTAGGAATGGGGCTTGCTGGGATCTTCCTGGCCCACTGTGTGAGGTGAGTAGGGGAGCTAGGTAAATACCATGTGATCATGGCTCTCCACTGCCAGGGATGAAATTGTGCAGCAAAGACAGCAGCTACTCAAGAGTAGAAGAGGGGAGGATTTTTCCTGGGGCGGGAGGATAGGGATCCTGAAGGGCTGGCAGAGTCCCAAGGAAATGTCTGGTTTGGGGATGGCCGCCCTCCAGTATACCTCCCCTGAGCTCACATCATCCCTTCATCCCAATTCCTACTGGCCTATTCAGATGAAACTGGCCCTCTTTGCCAGTATGACCTCTTTCCATTACCAGGCACCGGCTCCTTCATATCCAAATGGTTTCTGGCCCCAACAAGATCATCCTGTCTCTGGAGGACATCACCTTCCTCCATCCGCATGGGGGTAGCTCTCGAAAGGTCAGGAAAGCAGGGAGCCAGGAACCAGCTGTCTTCTCCCTATACATTTGTTCCCTTCCCTGAGCCAGCCCTCATCACAGCCACTCCCAGACCCCAGGAAGAAAGCCTGATTTTTGCCCCAGCTGTGTCTGAGGTCTGAGCTCTGGCGATCAGCAACCTCATCTGTGCCATAGGAGTGACAGCCCCTGTCCTCACTACTTTCCTGGGGTGGTGTGAAGATGCAACAAGAAAATGAATATATTTGTTTTGTAAAGTGTTGTGCACTTCGGAAGTACTATCATTATCATCTTCCCTTGTTGAAAGTTCTTCCCTTCCCCTGTTTAATTCACAAAACTCAGCCTAACCTCAATCCAAGGGTTTAAAATATACTCTGGGGTCAGAGTATATTGACTCTTTCTTTGCACCTCTGCCTCCCAGATGATCCAGGGGAGTCGATCCAGTCTGGCTGCCTTCAGCACGGCAGACATTCGAAGCATCCGCAGCCAGCCCTCAGACAGCACAAACGTTGGCCTCTATGAGGTGAGCATGAGCCAGGATGAGCTGTACTCCAGAAGGGGAAGTGAGAAAAGGTGCTCAGGCCTGGGAAGAGAGTAGGCATATTCTCAAGGGAGGCATGCAGTCATGTCAAATCCTGCAGACTCCAGGCAGCGGGAGGCCAAGTGGGACCTGGGGAGAGGTCATGGATTCCTCAATCCAGACCTGATTCTGCATCTGGGAATCTTCTCTGCTGCAGGACTTTCCCTTAGCCATGATGGAAGTGAGGACTCCTCAAAGGCCAGACACAGTGACCACAGGCCGGAGCTGCTGAGCAGTGTGCTGAGACTAGCATGCAGGCTGGTGTGGCCACTGAGGCCAGGGAGCCCTTGGCCCTGCCCCCTCATAATTCCCATCCAATTCAGATCAGACTCAGAAACAGCAAGCTCTAGAGTGAAGTAAGAATGTCACGAAAGGACATTAGGACACTGTGGGGCCAGGAAATCTGAATATGATGGGCTGGATGAGAGATACTGAGAAAAGATTCAGAGGGAGCCTAGAAAGAGCTCAACTAATCAGAAAGAGAGTAGAAATTTAGAGCACCCAAGCTCCAGGTCATGGAGAGAATGCAGAAGTTCCTACTATGTCACCTAGAGACCATCATGATCATTTCTCAGAGAAGGCACTACTTTTGGACAGGTTGTTCTTTGTTGCATAGGATGACCTTGTCCCTTGAAGAATATTTAGTTTCTCTTGTCTCTGGCCCTATCCACTAAATGCAGTTTCGTGACAATTAAAAATGTCTTCACATTTATTTCCAAGTGCTCTGTAAGGATCAATGCCAAACTCTCACAACTCCCTTCTAGTTCAAATTCCTTTCCAACAGTCAGGGAAACTTATATAATTTGCACGATGCAGGACAAAATAAGTATGAGAGACCCCTCACTCATTTGAGATGATAGCAGCAGATCATTGAATCAAGCTTGGACCCTCTGAGCAGCCACAGGAATTACATGCTAGGAACCGGGCCTGACAATAGTTGAAGACAAGGAGGCTCCCTACCCCTCTCATCTGGTTTACATTAAAGCCTCATCTACCCAGATGCCTGACTCAAAGCATGGTGCTCTGTCATGGCAAGGGATGGTGATGTCAGTGACATTGTAGTTGTAACAGTTCACTTAATGGGCGCATCTGGGGTGGGGAGGACAACTGCATAGATCTTTTGCATCTCTCTCACCTAGGGGTGGGTTTTCATCTAGCTGGCTGAGAAGCAGATAGGCAGATATCAAACTCCTGCTTCTGATGCTGTCACATAGCAGATGTGTTCAGGGACAGTGGGCAATGGAAATGTGGGCAATGGAAATGTATCATGAGGCTTTAGGAAACTGAGTTCCCTAACCTCATCCTCTCTTCTGCAGGGAGATTGGGTTTGGCTAAAGAAATTCCCAGGGGATCATCATGTAGCCATCCGCCCAGCAACTAAGACAGCCTTCTCCAAGGTAAGAGGTGATCCTATGATTGGTGCAGGGTGGTCATCAGTCCCTCCCTTCTTGCCTTCTCTTTACAGCAGCATACAGTAGTGGGTTTCAGTTAAGTGTTCCTTCTACTCTAGAGCAGATTTCTCATTATTCTGTCTCATGGCACTAGTTCTTTGATAATCTTATCACAAATTATATGTGATAAATTACACATTAATTTATAATAAGTTACATGTTCACCTATGGGCTGACTTATTTCTGCCTCCTTTGTAGACTGCAAGCTTAGTGAGAGTTTCCCTCCATTGTATACCCAGCACCCAACACAGGATCTGGAATATTACTGAGACCCAGTGAATGTTTGCTGAATGAGTGATATAAAATGAATTTTCACTTCTGTCAGGCCACATATGCCAAATGGCCCTAGTTGTATTGATATGTGCCTAATAGAGTGGAAAGTTGGCAAGGAGATAATAGATTGGCTGATTCTAATCTTTTCAACCTCAATGTTCCTCTTCCCCCCAATGCCATGAAATCTTTGTCTGGCTTACTTTCCTGAGACCTCCACAGGTGCTCATGGTCACAGCTGTGGAATGAATTTAAATGGACAGACTGTGGCACAATCAGTACACTAAGTCACCATTTAACACCAGGTGTTTAAAATGAAATCCAAGAAAATCTAGAAAGGGCATCCGTCAGCCTTTAGCTCCCACTCTTCCAGTGTCTGAGTGCATTCTGTCCTACTAAGTAGGTATGATCTTTTGATGGCTCCTCTAGGACCATAACTTGGCTGCACAGTCCTGTCCTACCTAACCTGGGAAGTATGGCATCTCAGAAGCATCTGAAACACTGATGCAACACCAAATAGGGCAGCCCCAGTTCAGGCTAAAGGCACAAGCTATTTCTGATGTGTTCAGAAAGCCCTAGTGCCTCTCCACAGAGATTGTTACATTCAGAAGGAGATGGTGGTAATGGCAGGGGCTTCTCCCTCACGTAGTGTTTTCCCTTAAGATGGGGGCAGTTCAGCCAGATGTGTGTGGTGCACACCTGTAATCTCAGTAATTTAGTAGGCTGAGGCAGGAGGATTACAGGTCTGAGGCCAGCCTCAGCAACTTAGTGAGATCTTGACTTAAAAAAAAAAAAAAAAAAAAAAAAGACTGAGGCCATTCAATTGGGTGCAGTGGTGCAAGCCTATAATCCCAGTTATGCAGGAAGCCAAGGCAGAAGAATCTCAAGTTCTACATCAGTCTTGGACAATGTAGGGAGACCTTGTTGTGAGATAAAAATAAGGGCAGGGGATGTAGTCCAATGTGCTAGGCTTTGGGTTCAGTCCCCAAACTGAAAGAAAGGGGGAGGAGGAAATGGTAGAGAGGAAGAAGAGGAAAAGAAAAAGAGGAGAAAGAAAAAGAAGAAAGAAGGAGAGTGAAGGATGGAGAAGGAGAAGCAGGGGGAGGGGAGGGGAGGGGAGGAAAACAGGTAGGGGAGGAGAAGGAGAAGAGGAAGGATGAGGAAGAGAAGGAGGAGGAGAGGGTAGAAAAAGGGGGGGAAGAAGGAAGAAAGAGGAGGAGGAGAAGGAACAACTCTAGGGCAGTTCAAAGATTGATGTTTAATAAATCAGAACCTGCCTGGGTTCTTATCACCAATGCATGGTTGGTCTTTTCATTCTTAACTTCATATTCAGTATCTGGGAACTGTGGCTTTTGATGGTTTTGTTTTCCATAAAAGCAACAGAAGAACCCCAAAACACACATCAAAACATCAAAACACACACGCACATACACATATATGTCTTAGATTATTTCATTCATCACTCTTATCCCATCTTCCTAGTTTAGATACTGAAAAAACAGACATTGAATAGCGGCCCACTCCCCACATTGCCACCAGGGCAGAAAATGCCTGTCAACCTTTCTCCTCTCAGCTCAGAGAGCTCCGGCACGAGAACGTGGCCCTGTACCTAGGGCTCTTCCTGGGGGGAGCCGCAGACTGCCCTGCAGCCCCAGAGGAGGGCGTCCTGGCTGTGGTCTCAGAGCACTGTACCCGGGGCTCCCTCCACGACCTCCTCGCCCAGAGAGAAATAAAGCTGGACTGGATGTTCAAGTCCTCCCTCCTGCTGGACCTCATCAAAGTGAGGGGGAGGTTGGTAGGGGGGAGGTCGTAGTAGGGCGGATCCTGGGGGCAAGGAGAACGCGAGCCGAGAAACCGCTCTGGCTGAGGCTGCCTCTTACCACGCCTCCTCCAAGGGAATGAGGTACCTGCACCACCGCGGCGTGGCTCACGGGCGGCTTAAGTCGCGGAACTGCGTGGTAGACGGGAGGTTCGTGCTCAAGATCACCGACCACGGCCACGGGAAACTGCTGGAGGCTCAGAGGGTGTTACCGCAGCCTCCCACGGCGGAGGGTAGGAGTCCCCCGCGGTCTACCGCGCACGGGACTAACGCCCCAGGAGTCACATAATTAATTTCAAGGTCCCCTGCTCCCTTCCTCGCACTCTCCCCATTCCTTATCCATTGGACGCGACTGCTACGGAAAAGGTCAGGTGACCTCTAAGATTCGGAAGATGGAATCTGTCTGGGGAGTGGGGCTGGCCAGGGGGGTGGGATTGTGCCTGAGCTCTTGACAGTGCATCCGGGTCTGCTGTAAGAGGGGCTTTGTCTGAGGGCTGGAGCCTGTGCCCAGAAGATCAAGTCTTTCCCGGGCACCGCCTTGTTTGAGGGGCGGGGCTTATTGTGAGGGCAGGACTTCTGAGACAGTTTAGTTTCAGGTCATCTCTCCTGGGGTTGGTTGCAGGGCTGCGGGGCTTGATTGTGAGTTTGGGAGGGTTTTTTGTTTTTTGTTTTTTGTTTTTTTTTGGCAGGGATGAGAGTCTGTCCTCAGCTCCCCACAGCTCTCCACGTGACCATGTGTCCTTCCCTATCCCAGATCAATTATGGACAGCCCCAGAGCTGCTTCGGGACCCAGCCCTGGAGCGCCGGGGAACTATGGCGGGTGACGTCTTCAGTCTGGGTATCATCATGCAGGAGGTCGTGTGCCGCAGCCCCCCCTATGCCATGCTGGAGTTGACAGCAGAGGGTAAGGCGAATTGGGGCCAGAAAGGCATCTTACAATTAGAACAGGGCCATCCCAGACCCAGCCTTGCTTTTTTCTCTAAAGCAAAACCTGGTGATAAGACTTAATTATGTGGGTGCGCCCTTAAAGCTGGAGTCTGAAGGGCCAGGGCAGTAGAAAGCCAAGCATCAGGATGGTGTGTGGGTGGGTGGGTTGCTTTTCAGGGCCCAGACCTCAGAAGTATCTTCTGTCCTGATGCTGGACCTAACCTGTTCCCCCAGGTGACACAGCAGGCTCCTCTGTAGTTCTCAAAGGTCCCAGGGAGGCAGCGGGGAGCTGGGATAAAAACACAGTCCCATTTGATTCAAATCCATATCATCATATATGGGACACTGAGCAAACTACTTCATTACCTTCTCATTTTTCTTACATGCAATAAATGTTAGTTTCTTTGTCTATGTCACATCTAACTGATCCCAGGGTTCAGGGTCCTCTTGTTACTCCTAGAGACCCCCTTACACACTAAACTCCCCCTCCCATTGAAGCTCTGGTTTAAAGGACCTCATCTTGGGCTTCATCAGTCAGGCCAGGGTCAGAGGTGTCTTCTGTCCTGGAATGCTCACCCCTCATGGTCTCCTCATGCTTCCAGAGGTGGTGCAGAGGGTGCAGAGCCCCCCTCCGCTGTGTCGGCCCTCGGTATCCATGGACCAGGCACCTGTGAAGTGCATCCATCTGATGACACAGTGCTGGGCAGAACAGCCAGAACTGAGGCCCTCCATGGACCGCACCTTCGACCTGGTTAGGGCTGGGATTGGGTGAGGGCTGGGCGGGTCCCTGGGAACCCCAGATTCTTGTTAGTAACCTAGGAAGGTCACAGGCAGGGAGGCAGGCAGGAAGGATCTTTAACCTTCAAGGTGACTCCTAAGGGGTAGCCTGAGGACTGGAGCATGGAGGTGAGCTAGAATGGGGGCTGTAAGGCCTTTGAAGTGGGAAACAGAGCTCTGAGTGAGATAAATATTTAATTCAATTCAAATAACATTAATTAAGAACCAAATGTTTGTTTGGCTTACCGTGACAAAACAAAACAAAACAAAAAAACAAAAACAAAAACAAACCCAAAAAACCCTTAGTCTGGGAATCCAAAGGCTGAGATGCTCCAGTGCCTGTCAATTCCTGAGAATGACTACCTTTGGGAACCCTCATTTCCCACATGCCTCCTAATAATGTCTGAATACACAGTGCCCAGCACTCCAGGACTGCTTCATGAATAGAAGATGAATGGTAGTTAAGGGGATGGGGAATATAGTCCCATAAAAGGTCCATGAGAAGGGCATGGTGGTCTAGATCTTCAGCAGCTTTGCCTGCTTCCTATTGTTATAGTTCAAGAGCATCAACAAGGGACGGAAAACGAACATCATTGATTCAATGCTTCGGATGCTGGAGCAGTACTCCAGTAACCTGGAGGACCTGATCCGGGAACGCACAGAGGAGCTGGAGCTGGAAAAGCAGAAGACAGACCGGCTCCTCACGCAGATGCTGCCTCCGTGGGTGCCAATATGGCGAGGAGTGGGGTGGAGAGGGCAGCTGGAGCCCAGCCAGACTGGGACTGCCTCCAGGTGACCCCACTGCCTGCTATGCCTAGATCTGTGGCGGAGGCCCTGAAGAAGGGGACACCTGTGGAGCCAGAGTACTTTGAGGAGGTGACACTGTACTTCAGTGACATTGTGGGATTCACCACCATCTCAGCCATGAGTGAGCCCATTGAGGTGGTGGACCTGCTCAACGACCTCTACACACTCTTTGATGCCATAATCGGTTCCCACGATGTCTATAAGGTGGAGTGTGCCAGGGATAAGACGTCCTGACCTTCAGTTCAACTCTGTCAATCCCAGCCCATCTGCCCCAGGCCACTAGCCCAATACTCTTTCCCAACCCTATTGTACCTCCCCAATCTCTTCCTCCAGCTCAGTCTCCAATTTGCAGCCTGGCTTTGCAGGATGTCTACACTAACCCGTTTCAGCCTTTTGATATTGACATTGGCTTTGTGTATGGGGGGGTGGGACACTCAGTACTGAACTGGTACAACACCTTCTCCCAGGTGGAGACAATTGGGGATGCCTATATGGTGGCCTCGGGGCTGCCCCAGAGGAATGGGCAGCGGCATGCAGCAGAGATTTCCAACATGTCGCTGGACATCCTCAGTGCGGTGGGCTCTTTTCGCATGCGCCATATGCCCGAAGTGCCGGTACGCATACGCATCGGCCTGCACTCAGGTAACTCTTCTCTGGGGATTTGTTCCAAATTCCTTCTACAGGAGGCAGACTTCGATGGGGCTGGGGGTGGGGGCTTGTCTTGAAAAGGATACTCTTGAGAGTGTTTATTTGAAGAGCTGGTTGAAAGTATGGGGTGTTAAGGTCCCCCCAAGGCCCTAGGTGCAGCCTAGATGCCAGTTTCAGTCCAAGTCCTTACTGTCTGCCATCTCTGCAGGCCCGTGTGTGGCGGGCGTGGTGGGTCTCACCATGCCGCGGTACTGCCTCTTTGGGGACACCGTCAACACTGCCTCGCGCATGGAGTCCACCGGGCTGCGTGAGTGTGACAGAGGCGGGAGGAGCTGGGGGAGGGAGGGAGGGGCCAGAGAGGGAAACAGCTTGAGAGGTCAGGTGAGGTGAATTCCGAGCTCACAAAGTCCCCACTGTCCCAGCTTACCGCATCCACGTGAACATGAGCACGGTGCGGATTCTCCGCTCTCTGGACCAGGGCTTCCAGATGGAGCTGCGAGGCCGTACTGAGCTGAAGGTGAGGCCTGGCCCCGCCCCTTCTGGGGAGGGACCCAGGGTCTCTAAGCTCCACTTAGACCTGGAGATTCTCCGTCGCTCACTTCAGTCCGCCTAAGTTTCCCCTCTCTCGTGTCTTCTTTCCAGGGCAAGGGCGCTGAGGACACGTACTGGCTAGTGGGCAAAATCGGCTTTAACAAGCCCATCCCCAAACCTCCGGACCTGCAACCGGGGTGAGGGCTTGGCATGCTCGGGCAGGGAAGACGGGCGCGGGCAGGGTAGGGCCCCTTCACGCATTCTCCCTGCCTCTGGCTCTGTGTCAGACCCCAGCGAGAAGCTACGATGACCAGGACCCTGCCCTCCCCCATCTGAATTCCCCTTCCCTGATAATTGCCATCCCTCGACACAGGGCCAGCAACCATGGCATCAGCCTACAGGAGATACCCGCTGAGCGGCGCCAGAAGCTGGAGAAGGCGAGGCCTGGCCAGTTCTCCTAGAAGTGAGGCCTTGTCAGGACAGGTGCAAGCTCTTCCCTCAGTCTCCAGGACCACACACTTATGGGAGATACTTCTTAGGAGACAGGTGCCTCTTTGCTAGCCTAAGGGTCTAGCACCATCTGAAGAAAGTTCCACCCAAGCCAGGTGTCCTAATCCATCTCTGGTTTCTAAACCTAGGGATTTACCCTGGGAGGAAAGCATCTGCTACAGGGATACTTGTTCAGTAGGCCTGACTGGTCCAGGAATCCAGGTTTAGGGAATCCTGTAATTGTGACCATGTGTCACTTCTCTGACCCTACCCTTCACAAACAGCACATACCAGGCCTCCCCAGGACACTTGGCTGTGTATTGCACAAGAGACAGAACTTTAGGGGGCAACATTGGCCACAGGACAGTGTGAAAGTTATCCCTGGAGTTCTGTTAAAGCAGAGACCTGCTCACTGCCCTCCTTGGAAAACTTCTGACCATGACCGTCCCCTTCCTAGGTGAGTCCCCATGACCCTTTTTCTCCCTCTGAGACATTCATCTTTCCCTCAGGATTATTCTGGAAGATGTTTTTCCTGGAAGTTGCTGCTATAGGTGACCTAAAGTCTGACTAAGAACTGGCTTCTGTCCAGCTCTGCCTCCAAGGATTCTGAGCCTTTACAAGAGCCAGCTGCAAACCAGCCTTGGAAAAGTCTCATGCACTCTCCAAGCTCGGATTCCACCCAGTGGTGGAATGAAGGGGGGCCTAAGTGATTTTCAGCACCCCCGTGGCCCTGATAGTTGGGCTTTAGAATGGCTGGCCTTGGGATATTGGACACTGTGGTATGTGGCCCCCAGACCAAATGATCCTGAGCCCATCAGGAGATTATGGGTGGGGCATTCCCCATTTTCCAGAGCCCCTCTGGGCTCCAGGAAGGAGGATCTATAATTGGATGCCCTGGAGTGGAGGCATTGTGTATTGTGTCCAGGCTTGGGTTGTTGTGTGGTGTGGGGAGGTCATGGCTTCTGTTTAGCCTCAAGCCTCATTTTCATTTTCATTGCTCCCTGTTCAGAAACTGGTTCCTTTTCCAGTGGGCAAAACCAAGTCACTTACCCAAGTGCAGAGGAACGTTTACTTCAATGCTTTGGGGAAAGAAAATTAAACTGCACCAAACTTTTACTAACCAGAAAAACTGAGGAATAGTCATATTCTCTGTTTTGTTTTTTTGGGTTTTTTTTGTATCAGGGATTGAACCCAGGGGCATTTAACCAGTGAGCCACATCCCCAGCCCCTTCTTTTTTATTCTTTATTTTGAGATAGGGTCTCACTAAGTTGCTCAGGGCCTCCCTAAGTTGCTGAGGTTGGCTTTGAACTTGCTATCCTCCTGCCTTAGCCTCCCCAGGTGCTGCAATTACAGGCCTGCACCACCATCATATTCTGTTTAACTGGGTGCTACTGAAAAGCCAGTTGGACAGAAAATTCCTTCTGCTTAGATCTTCGTTACAAATGTCAATGCTCAGTCTTGGCAAGTCCCTAGCTGAAATTTCCTCTGGTGTTCCAGAGCCTAGGCTTTGGCATGTTTGACTCTTGGTGTCATTTGCTGTTGCCACACACCCTGGAAGAAATTAGCAGCAGCTGCAACCACCCACTAGGTAGACAGCATGCATCCCTTGGAGGTGTGCAATCAGAACAGGAGATGTTAGTAAACAAGGATGTGGCAGTCAGAGGGAATTCCTAGGAGGAAAGATGAAGCAAGTCCTTACTGGAAAAATATTGGCTGGTGGGCCAGCAGCATCAGCATCACCTGGGAGTTTGTTAAAATGTAGAAATTTTTGGTCCCAAACCTACTGAATCAGAATCTGCATTTTAATAAGATCCCTCAAAATATTTTAGGCACACTAAAATTTATGAAGCATAACAGCACTCAATGATTGTAGGATTCCTTAACTCTTAGAATCTTCAAGATTTCATTAAAAATGAGGCTAGAAACAAGCTAGTAGAATTGCTTTGACTGACTTACAGGGTATTTTTCTTTTGATTTAACACTTAAAAATCAAATTTAAATCACTTTTTTTGGGGTTGGGGATCCTGCAACCTTACTCATTCTGGCCTCAAACTCAAGGTCCTTCTGTCTCAGTCTTCCCAGTATCTGGGATTCCAGGTATAGGACACTGTGCCCAGGTATACCAAATCAGTACTTTAAAAATATAAAGCCAGATGTGTTGGTACATGTCTGTAATCCGGTGACTTGGGAGGCGGAGGCAGAAGGATCACCAGTTCAAGGCCAACCTCAGCAGTGCAACTTAAACGCTGTCTCAAAAATAAATAAATAAATAAGGTCTAGAGGTGTAGCTCAGTAGTAGAGTGTCCCTGGGTTAAAATACCCAGTACAAAAAACAAACAAACAAACAAAAAAAGTGTACAGTCATTCTTTGATATCCACAGGGGATTGGTTCCACGACTCCCATTACCAAAATCCTCGGATGCTCAAATCCCTTACATAATATGATATAGTATTTGCATAGAACCTACGAATATTCTGTATACTTTAAGTCATCTCTAGATTACTTATAATATTCAATTCAATGTAAATGCTCTGTAAATACTTGATATACTGTATTGTTTAAGAAATAAACAAGACAAGAAAAAGTCTGTCCATGGTCAGTACAGATGCATCCATTATAGGCCTAACTACATAGTCCAAGATCCACCAGGGGTTGAATCTGTGACGGCAGCATCCAAGGATATGCAGGACCAACTATAACAGAGTTCCCTCTTCTGATATCAGAATCATCAGGTGGGGCTTGCATCACCCCTAGCAACATTCTGCAGGAGCTAAGGAGCAACAATAGGTTTAATCCAGAGCTTCACACTTAGTTCTCACAGTCCCTACAGCCTCCAAAACATCAAGATTTTTGGAACATTTCCTACATCTGGCACCTATAGACCTTGAGTTAGGACTCCAGGAGCAGTCGATGTTAGAATGACAGATGCTCTTGAAGGTTGCTTTGCCTTTTTTTTTTAATCAATGGTTGGGGGGCTCCCTTTTCTTTCCTAAAGATAACAAAAGAATTTATCATAAATAGCAAATCCAGCATTTATAAGTTCTGGTTACCTAAGCTGGTGACACTAAAGTGAATAATTTAGTGCAATTAAAAAAACATTTTCAACTACATTCAAAGATGATGGATTAAAGATTAAAACAAGAAAAACCTAACATGCACACATACACATTTTTTAAAAAATTATTTACATTGTTAAGTATCTCCCTTAAGATTTTCTCTGAACTTAGGTCCCAGAATTAAAGGGCAGATTCCTGACAGTGTGGACCTGATAGTGTGGCTCTAGCCCTCAGTCTCCTGCTCTTTCCTTCCTCCCCCACTTCCTCTTCCACTATCCCTCCTTTCTGTTCTGCTAGGGCCTAGGGTGGTTAATGGTATATGATTCAGAAAGCTTCAAGAAAGTCATCCAGGGTTAGGTGCTGGAAGATTGGCTTGGGCAGGCCTGCGCAGGGCACCCAAGAAGAGGAGGAGGAGGAGGGAGCTGGGTCTTAAACCCACCTCGGAATAGAGGAATGGACAGGTATCAGCAGATCCCTTCACAACTTTGACTCAGCCTCATTCTTAGGCCAGCTGGGATCTCAAATAACTGGATATGATGGGGCTGAGGCCTGGGACCATCCCCCCCACCAGAATTCAAAGAGTCAGTTGGAGAAGAGAAGGGGAAAGATCGAGCTTCACCGTCCTCTCTGTCCCTCAGTCTCCTTTCTCTGTCCCTATTTGTGTCTTTCCTCTGACTCTGCTGTCTCTCTAGCCCCAGGCCCCTTTCTACCCAACAGTTTCTCCCTGCCTTTCTCTGCCATTTCCCCCATTTCTGTGACAATTTTTTTTCCTGGGCCTAGTCCAATTGTCAATCTTAGAGCCCTACTGACTTCCTTCCCAGTTCCCCACCCTGTTGCTCTTGGAGTCTGGGCAACTCCCAGCCTGTGAGCACCTGGCCTGGTCACTGGCACTCCCTACCTTCACATGTGTTTACACTACCTTTGTCAGCTGGCCTGCACCAGGAACCCACACTTGGGGCTGTCCTTGCCTTGGGAGGGCTCTGAGGCTGGGATCATTAAGGCCAAAGAGGGACCTCCCGTAGGAGTTGCTTTGAACCCACAGCATGTCTCTGGACTCACATGGCGCTTTTTCTCTGTGCTACTCCTGGGGTCTGGGCCCTGTTCCCCATTCCCACCTGGACCCCAGGTAACTTCCTTTGGGGAGGTGGGGTGAGCTGCTCCTTGCCAGGGATTTGTGACACTAAATTGTAGGGCTATATTCATCAAGATCTTCTGAACATTGCAGTGGGGACACCAGGCTGTGTGCCATTGTGTTTGGGTCCTAAGATACTAAGAGTTGAAATAAAGGTGTACTCTCTTTCATGGTGTGTGGTCCTTTTGGCCTCAAGGGTGATCTGATTGGAACACCCCCACCTCTGGACTGCTTAAACCCTGACATTGTTACTTGAGTCCTAGGCCAGAGGCCAATTCTGAGCCCCAAAAAACAAAATGGAAAAAAGTAATGGTGAAAGCAGGAAAGGAACTTTAATCACTGTATCTGTCCTGGGAAGGCAAAGGGGACCCGTGTTTCCAGCCCTGGCCTCAGGGTTACTGACATGAGCTTCCAGATTATATAGACAAGGGGACCAGAAATACACATGGCCAGGAAGTCTTGGTCACACTGTGGTCTGATGGATTATTATCTCAAGATCAGTCAGGTGGACAAAAAGAAAGTTGTTGGCTATAAGAAAGTTGCTGTGTCCTGTGGGGTGATTTGGACTTATGGCAAGGTGTTTATTGATCAGAACTGTTCCTACAGTCCAAGATAACTCAGAGCAAAGAAACGGATACAAAATGGAAGCAAAGATGCAAAATTTTTCATCCTGCTTTTAGTTATTCATTGGATACTTTTTCAGGTGCAAATGAAGAATCAGTGTTTTTAGCAAAAGCAGCCTCTAAATCCTTGTCACAGCATTGCCAGGGAAGGTTTCAGAATGGGCAAATCCTAGAGATGACTGTGCAGGGGAGGGTAAGCAGGGACTGGCCGCCCCAGGCTGTTAGAGGAGTCTCTGAGCTCCCCTTCTCAAGGGGTCTTCTCTGAAGGCAGCAGGCAGGGAAGTCTCAGGACTCTCAGGCTCTGAAAGTAGATGACATGGCTTCATCCCTTGACCATAGGCATAAGATAGGAAGGAAGAAAGAAAAAGGCAGAGCTTGTCTATGACCATGATCCATGAACTATGGAAGCCAGAGTCTGAGATTGAAAGAGCAGGGCCCCCAAATGGAGAAGGTGATGTCTACTGATCTCTGATAGGACCTCACCAACAATCACCCACCACCTCCAGCACTTCAGAGACAGCTTCTGGTGATTAGAACAGAATAGACCACCCAAAACCACCCATGAGTGACTAGTCCATAAAATTGCTTGGAGATCCCTGTTTCTATTCCAGGCCTCAAACTTTCAATTGTCCTACTTCAGCCTCCTGAGTAGGATTATATGCATGTGCCTCTGTGCCTGGCTCTAGGCCTGATGTTCCTGACATGATGACTTATGATGAATATCCATCCTGCTGGATGGTGAGCAACTGTCTTTTCCCCTTGCTCAAGACCTGTGGAACTAGGTAGAACTGATTCCTGACTTTCTCAGCCCAACCAAATTATCCCATTCCTTTGGACATGGAAATTGCATCAAGGGCCAGCAGATAACCTGGGCTGCAAATGAAGTTCAGTGGTAAGATGTTGCTAGAAGTCACGGGAAGCAGTTGTCTCTTTTCTCTGGGGTTGCTGAGGGGATGGGACCTTGATGGATCTTGCCGTCACAAAGGCAGAGATCAGAATGGGCAGAGGGAGAAAGATTAAGTCCTGACTGCCACTGTTTGAGCTTCCGTACCTGACTGGGCTTGAAGCCAGATCCAACTGGGAAGTTAATGTGGGCTTTCTGTTCTTTGTAGCCTGAGGTGTCCTGATACTCCCTAAAAGGACTGAGGAAAGCATTGGGGGTTTAATGAGAAAGAAAAGAAGAGAATCACGGTTGGGGAGGAGAGAGGGGTTGAAAGGTGAATGACCAACAGAAGATGGTCATCAAGTACTGAGTCTATCCAGAGTGGGCCAGATCCTTTACCCTGTAGCACGACTGTTCCATTTCTAGGAAACCTGAGCATGGGAAGGTCAGGAGCTGGGGTGATAAAATCAGCACAGCACACAATCCTTGTCAGGGACACTTGTCCTGGATCATCATTTATAAGTCGGAGGGAATGATGCAACCGAGAGTGGTGCAATCTGCTAAGCTCACAACAGCACTGTGTTGACATTTTTATGAGTGAAATGGTCAGACTTTGACAGAGGATTTGGGGTGGAGATCGATGTCTCTCCCTGATCCCAGAACTGGAAAGGGAGTAGAAGAATTGGGTAGAACAGCTGTTATGTCTGCGAAGCCTAGCATCTTGCAGGGCGGGGTGATTTGCCACATGTTGGATACTCACCCATCCAAGCTAAGATGGTTTTGTCCATTTTACTGGGGACATTCCACCTCACCACACACACCTGAGTCTGAGTGTCTGGCTCTGGACCCAGAGAAGGGTCTTTTACCCAAGCATCTATCCCCTCTGCTCACCAGGAACATTGATCCCATCATTCAAAAGTACAACCCCACACACCATCTCTGGTTCTCACACAAACCATTTTGCACAGAAATGAGGTTTCCAGCAGAGAACTGACTTGTCAAAGAATACTCCTCTGGCAAATGTTGGGATGAGGAAGCAAATTCTGGGCACATTCTGACTCTGGGTCTCAGGTGGCTCTCTCCAGGATGTGCTGGAAATGTGTCCCTTTCAAGCAGTTTTCTTGCTTCATGGCACCTGGATTCTTTTTTTGGCAAAGAGTACAATTGAAATTCCACGATAATATCCATGCAATCAGGTTATTGGAGGGTTTGACTTGGTGGAATGTGAACAACATTTCTCCAATCACCGTTTCCAGAAATCCAATCCAGTTGTGAGTTGCAATCCCTCACATGCTTGAAGTGCCTATTTCTTACTTCACCTGCCAGGAACCCAAGGGGGAAGTTTGTGTCTGTTCCTTCATACCTCCTCCCACTCTGGCTACTTGCTCAGGAGAGGAGGGACCTTGTGAGGAGTACCATTTGATTCTCAGCCCCCTGATCCCTGGATCTCCCCTCCAAAGTAAGTAACATGATGGAAAGCTTCACTGGTCAACTCTTGGTGGGGAAATTCCCCTGGTCTGTCTTTGGCTCCGTTGCTACTGTCCCTGAGAGGCCATCCCTGCCCAGTTGAGGCATGTGCAGGGTATGTTCCTCCTGAAGTGAAAAAGAGACTTCATGTTTCCTCACCTGTAAGTCCCCCTACCTAATTTTGAATAGTCATCCCTCAGTATTCTTGGGGGGATTGATTCCAGAACCCAAAATCTAAGGATGCTCAGCATGACATAATATTTGCATACTTTCTTACTCATACAGATCCCCCTGTGTATTTTAAATAACCTCTTGATGACTTATAATACCTCACGCAATGTCCATGCTATGTAAATTATATTTATTATCGTGTATTGTTTAAGGAATAATTACAAAGGGAAAAATCTCTGTGTTTTCAGTATAGATGCAAATCTTTTTCCCCAAATATTTTTAATTGGAAGTTGGTTGAATCTATAGATGCAGAATCTTGGATGCAGGTCACAGAGGGCCAACTGTATAGATTTTCTTTTTTTTTTTTTTAGAAAATGGGAAATGAACCCAGGGGCACTTTACCAAGGAGCTACTTCACTGGTACCTTATTTTATTTTAAGACAGGGTCTTTGTAAGTTGCCTGGACTGGCCTCAAACTTGTGATCCTCCTGCCTTAGCCTTTCCAGTAGCTGGGATTACAGGTGTGTGTCACCGTACCTGGCTGTATTCTTTCTCTTAAAGAACATCTTCAAAAATGGACAAGCTTCAGGTCTCTACATTTGGATCTACCCCCTCTCCCTGGATGTGGTTCCCTGAGGTTGGGTTTCAGCCTCACCCTAGCTTTCTTCATCATTGAGGACCCTCAGAAGAAAACAGCTATGTCTCTCTCTAGACGTGCCATCTCTTTCTGTATCCCATGGCTGTCTGGGAAGCCCAGGGAGAACTGGCAGTGGTCCAGCATCAGCTTGCCCTCAGACCTCTTCCTCTCTCTGAGAAACCAGGGGAACTGTCCTACTCCTCACTCTCTCAGGAAACAGGGAGCTGAGCTGGGGCCACCTCCATCTTCTTCCCAACCCTCTGTGCTGTGATCCCTACTTACTGTGCTCTGTGGCTGGGAATGAGATGCCCATCTCCTGATCTCGAAGGCTCCTCCATCCTAGATAAGTGATTCTTCCAGACAGTTGCCACTTGGTGTTTGTTGGGAGAAGAGTTGCCTTCATTGCAGATGCTGCCTCCCACCCACTTCAGCTCTCTCCACCTGCTCCCCCCAACACACCCCGCAGTCCCTACTGGGTGGCCTGAAAAGTGGGCAATGGGAGTTGGGAGTATAGATTACAACAGGGCCAGAAGCCCTGGGGATGGTGGTAAGGTGGGGCCATCTGGACCACTGTTTCCTCTCTAGAAAGTAGAGTGCTTAGTTCTTAATCATGGGTCCCAGTTCTAATTCTGTGTCTACAGGAAAATTTTCATTTGATACCTTATTATAGCAAATCAGTATTACAACTGCCCTCTGTATCTGCTAATTCCAAATCCTTAGATTCAACAAATGACAGATTGAAAATATTGGTGAATGGGCTGGGGTTGTGGTTCAGTGGTAGAGCACTTGCCTAGCATGTATGAAGCATTGGATTCTATCGTCAGCACCACATAAAAATAAATAAAGAAAACAAAGTTATTATGTCTATCTACAACTAAAAATATAAAAAAGAAAAGAAAATATTGGTAAAAATTTTTACATTCCTACTCATGTATACCATGTAGTTAGTTCTATCTGTATATACACATATATCTTGTATCTGTACTAAATTTGCACAGACTTTTTTCTTTTTTTTTTAAGAGAGAGAGAGAGAGAGAGAGAGAGAGAGAGAATTTTAATATTTATATATTTTTTAGTTCTCGGCGGACACAACATCTTTGTTTGTATGTGGTGCTGAGGATCGAACCTGGGCCGCACTCATGCCAGGCGAGCGCGCTACCGCTTGAGCCACATCCCCAGCCCCCAGACTTTTTTTCTTGTCATTATTCCCTAACCAATACAGAGTGACAACTAAATTTAGGAAGTATTGATATTGTATTATGTATATAAGTCATCTAGAAATGATTTAAAGTATTCAGGAGAATGTAGGTTATATGTAAATACTATGCCACTTTATATAATGAATTGCATGTACATGGGTTTTGGTATCCATGAAGGGGGTGGGTCTTAGAATCAGTCCCCTGTAGCTACTGAGGGGATGACTATGTGCATCTTATGAATGGGTGACCCAGTCAGCATGGGTTGTTAACATACACTTTTTGGGTTTCTTTTCGGCAGTGTTGGGGATTAAACCCAGGACCTCTGGGATGCTAGGCAAGTGCTCTACCACTGAACTACTGAGTTACATCCCAGTACCTTCTTTTATTTAACTTTGAGACAGGGTCTCACTAAGCTGCTGAGGCTGGCCTCAAATTTGTAGTCCTCCTGCCTCATCCACCCAAGTAGCTGGGATTACAGGCTGTACCACCAAGCCTGTCTCTTAACACACACCATTTTTTTAAATGCAAAAAAAAAAAAAATAGTAATTTCTCTTTTATACCACAAAACCCTTATGATCTTTTCATCCTGACCCACTGTGACCAAATGTGGTCCATTTGGTCAGAATGTGCTTATGACTGAGCTCAACAACAGGCTTTCCCTCCCCACCATCACCTAACCCAAACCACCAAGCCAAGCAAATAAATGTCCACCTGCTTGGTGGCCTTGCCTCACCACCATTCCCTTTATTATTGCCCTGTAAGTAATCTCCTAGGCCTCTCCCAACGTCCTGAGCACCCACCCCCAAGCTGTGTGTCTATCAGGACATCCCTGTTACCACCATTAATATACAGTCTGACTTGAGGCCACATGGGTTCTCAGCATGTCACTGGCAGGTGACTCCCCTCAGTCTCTGGGGTCACCTCTCCTAGGGTTTTAACTTTATCCCAAGATGGATGGGCACCCAGCACTCCTGCCATACTCCTGCTGAAGGTGGGGAGTTGAAACAAGACCTGAGGGACTACATACATGGCATTAAGTGCCAGCAGTCTGGCTGGGCACAATTCAGGAGCCACTTATCAAGCAGAAACAAACTTTATTTTTAGAACACACACCGTGCCTCAGGAGCTCTTCAGGAATTCCCTCAGAGCCCAACTGCCACCACCAGCTTCCCACAAGCCACTCAACACCCCCCCCCCATCTCCTCCTGCTCTTGAGGCCGATTGGCTGGGTCGCGTGGGCGGAGCCAAAAAAGTCCCCCAATGAGCAGCTCTGTGGTCTGAAAGGGCGGGGAAATAGCCCAATGAGCATCACCGCAGAGGAGCCAATCAGTTGGCAGCAAGAAGTTTGCTGGGGCCGCTGTGAGCCAATCATCAGCTGGCAGCTGGAAGTTTGCTGGGGCCGCTGTGAGCCAATCATCAGCTGGCAGCTGGAAGTTTGCTGGGGCCCCTTCGGCTGTGGCTCTCAACAATTAAGAGTTCATGGTGAAAGACTCCAGACAAACTTCACCAAAGGAGACAAGGAGGAAGCAGTATTGAGCACTTGGTCCTCAACACTGCTACCAAGGGATGGAAACTCTCCTGGCCATTGTAGAACAAACCCAGACCTGGTCTCCATCTTGTTGGGGTCTCTGGGCTCTGGTGCCCAAGCATGGGGCAACACCCATATAGACTGAGGTGGTTGAACTGAATAATCTTGGATTTTCCTAAGACTAAAGCTGGTTATAGAAACTCATCCTTCCAGGAGTCGGTGCCTCCCTGGGGAGGCTAGAGAACATTCCCTGTGATGACACAACAGTATAACATGTTCCTTCAGGAGCCAGAAAAGAGGAAGAGTAGGCGAAGGTGTCACGCATCTTTTCTGGAAGATTTGAGCCCATCCACATGCTGAGGGAAGGAAGCAATCTGAGAAGGAGACCCTGGGCCTAGTGACAAGAGAATGAGGTTCCTGTGTCAAGTGGGGATAGACAGTCACAGGAGGAGGGATTACGTTGGATGGGAGGAGAGAAAACCCTAGTAAGAGGATTACAGTAGGATGGTTTGAGTCTGGGAGTAGCTACCTTGTGGGCCAGGTAGGTTCATTTTCCAGAACTGTCCTTCAAAGCTTTCTGTTTTCCCAGGAAGGTGGGTGAGAGGACAGGAAAGAGGAACACTATTTTATTGTAAACTGTGCTAAGCACTTTTCTTGAGAAAGCTCATTCAGTATCCTCCACAAACCCATGAGTCGGGTCCCATTATAACTCCATTTCACAGATGAGAACACTGATGTTCCAAAAGGTTGTGTGACCTGCCTAAGGTCACAAGAGTTACTCAGTGAGTGTCAGGACTATAATTTTCCTGAGGTCTTAGACACTATGCTATTAAAAAAAAAAAAAAGAGGTAAAACCTGATATGGGATCAAGTCCCTAAGGTAATGGAAGTCACTTTGGACAACGGTAGACAAATCTCTTTCTCTGAGGCAGAGTGGGGAGGAGGAGAGGCTGAGTCTACCAGTTTTTACTGGGAAGAAAAGAGCTTTCTTTTCTGGCGTCCTCAGTGTCACCAGAAACTAAGATGACCACATGTCTGCCATTAGTAAGATGAGTTTGTGGGAAATCAGGTGAGGATGTGAAAGGGCTTTGGTAAGGGGGGTAGTTAGGGGACACCGGACTTAGTTGGTGTCTCTGTGGAATCCCAGATCTCCCAGGTCTTTAGCCTCCCAGTTCCAGAATCCTTGGGTATGGAGACCTTGAGGGAAGGTCCACTCTGCAGTGTCTGGTGTTCACAGACCTCAAGAGCACAGCAGGTAGCACCGGAAGACACTAAGAAGCTGAACATGAACACCTGGAGATATCCCAGGCAAGCAGATGATCAGGGAAGGTCCAGAAGTGTCAGAGGGACCTGCTGGCAGCTCTGAGACCTGTTCAGTGATTATTGGAGACAAGGGCCACTTCCCTCCCCAACACCAGCCAAAGCTGACTGAGGTCTTAGATGATTTGCATTTGTCTGACAGAACACATATAAGGAAACTGGCAGACAGCTTTGAAAAAGCACCACCCAGGGCTGGGAAGCTCCCAAATGCATGGTTCTTATTTTCTCTAATATGACTCAGCAGGCCCCGTGCAGGGGCTGGGCTGGAAAAGGGGGCTCAACCAGGCGCATCTAGGGCAAGACAGCGTAGCAGGAATATTTAGAGTGCTGGGGAGGAAGGGCTCTAGTACCTTAGTTTAGAAGGGCCCTCTTTCATCTTTTTTATCTTTTGTCCTTTTTAAAAAATATTTCAGCTGGGCTGGGGTTGTGGCTCAGCAGTAGAGCACTCATCTAGCATGGGTGAGGCCCTGAGTTCGATCCCCATCACCACGTACAAATAAATAAAGTAAAGGTATTATGTTCACCTACAACTAAAAAATATCTATGTGTGAGTATATACATATATATAAAATATTTTTATTTGTAGATGGACACTATACTTTTATTTATTTATTTATTTATTAATTAATATGGTGCTAAGGATCGAACCCAGCGCCTCACACATACTAGGCAAGCATTCTACCACTGAGCCACAACCCCAGAACCCCAGCCCTCTATCTTTAAAAACAATATTTTGTGTGTATGTTGCTGGGGACTGAACTCAGTACCTTGAGAATACTAGGCAAGAACTCTACCACTGAACTATACCAACACTAACTAGTTTAAAATTCACCTCCTATAAGAAGCCTTCCTTGAATTATATAGGGAATATTTATTGCTTGTGGTTTTTGGATACCCAGAAATAATCTCCCCACAACCTCTCAATTCATCAGCGTCACTCTCGTGGCTATGGTGGACACAGCCAGCCTGGCAGCTTCTGACTCTCCACCCCGCCCCAACCACCGCATACAGGTAATGGGACCAGGGGTGGATCCCTGTACTAAAATGGGTCATGAGAACCCTGTGCTGGAGAACTGGACTAGAATGAAGACACTCCTTATTTTTTCTTTTTAAGTTTTTTATTTATTTATTTTCTGAGACCGGGTCCTGCTAAGTTGCCCAGTTTGGCCTTGAATTTGTGATCCTCCTGCCTCAGTCTCCAGAGTAGCTGGAATGCCAGGTGTGGGCCACTCTCAGACATGTATCTTAAACAGAGAACATAGAAACACAAGACGCTGTTGCAGCCGTTTTCTGCTGTGTGAACCTAGGACCAGAAAGAACTAGGAGGAAGAGGAAAAGGAAAAGAGAAAGAGGACAAAATAGACGTGCAGAGAGAGAGAGAGATGGAGAGAGCACATTTCCACAGTTCTCACATGGTCCAAGCTCTGTCTCTAGGCTGTCCCTGAGTTCTGACTGCACCTTTGGTCTTATATTCTTATAATAATACATTCTCCTTTTCACTCAAGTTCTCTAGTGAATATCTCTTCTACACTAACGGTCCTAATTAATCCACTCTTCCCAGTCTGTAAAGTAGGCACTGCAGTCTTGTCTCCCTTCTGTTATGGATCCACCTTTGCCCAGGGCCATATTTTGCCTTGAGGGTGACACTTCCTTCCTCTTTCCTTTCTTCCTTCATTTCATTCTTTCTTTTCCTTCTTTTTTTTTTAATAAACGAAAACAACTGTTACACAACTATCTTCAGGTTTATCCAATTTTACGGTTTATGTTCACATATATAATTCTAGATGTTTAAGAAAGGGATCCATTATTAAAGTTTGAAGAGGTCAAGATGAAAGGTTTTCCTTTTGCTATAAGGGTTTTTATTTGTTTGGTTGGTTGGTACTGGGGATTAAATCCAGGGGCGTTTACCATTGAGCTACCTCTCCAGCTGTTTTTATTTTATAATGTTCTTTTATTTTGAGACAAGTTCTCACTAAATTGCTGACACTGGCCTTGAACTTGCAGTCCTCCTATCTCAGCCTCCTGAGTCCCTGGGATTACAGGTGAAGCCAGATTTGAGGATAGGTAGTTAGTGTAGTTAGGTAAATCAGGTCTAATATCGAGTAAGATAAATAAAATGGAGGCCATTATAGAGAATGGGGTCCAGGAAAGAAGAGAAGCACTTAGGGAAATTGAAATGTTAATGTCCCCAAGGCCCAGAACCCATCTTAAGGAACTGTTAATAAAGCAGCTCCCAGCAAACAGGAAAGTGCTAATCAAAAACGGACCCCAGGCCCTTCCTGCCCAGATTACTCCTTTAGCCCACCTATCTCCCACCTTTTGGGCCTTCCCACCTGCATTCTATCACTGCAAGATAAAGGGAAATAAAGGACATGGATGTGGGAAAGCCAAAAGAAGACCTTAGCTATAAAAGAGGGAAGACCTCCCCCTTCCACAGATTCCGCCTTTTGGGTCCCCTTCTTCCTCCAGGAGAAGTCTTTTCTGCTGTCCTTTAATAAAACTTCTACTTTTCACTCTTCACTTGCCTCGGTGTGCTTCTTTGGTGATATACTTCAGCATTCGGGGAAGAAGGACTGTCACCGGTAAACAGCGGTAACACAGGCATAAACCACCGTGCCCAGCACTGCTTTGCTATAGGGTTTTAAAGTCATGGTATTTGCTATAAGGTGTTAAAGCTCCAAATGAAATAATGGTTCTCCATTCTATGGGAGGAAATCTAACTGTCTTTCACTTCCAGCAGAGGTTCAGCCGCTCAGTCTCCATCACGGCACCTACTGGCTACGCACTATTAACTATGACTCGTATCTGTATAACTGGTCTGGTCCTTACCATGTTAGACCAGGACGCAAGAAAAGACCACTGATTCCAATTAAAATCAAATTAAAGCAAGCTTATTATTTTGACCGGCTGGGCTGCCTCTCTCTCCCAAAACAGCGGGAAACAAGACAGCAACCCCAGCTTTCCTGCAGCCCAGGTTTATAGCCCAGAAAGTTACACAAAGGGGGGTTACAGATAACAGAACTCTGACAAGCATCACACTAATGGTAGTCTACATTTTTTTTTTTTTTTTGCTGGCCCCATCATCAGAATTTATGAGGACCATTAGAGCCTCAGAGAGGGTCGTTGTCTGGCCAGGGAAGGCCAAGATTTGTGAGGTGTCACTAAAGTTTCAGAGAGGGCTGCTATCTGGTCAGAGAGCTAGGCATGGGTGAGTTCAAGGCATGGGCAGGCATTCCAAGCAGGTTCAGAATTTGCAGTAATTTATAGTAAAGCCGAAATGATCTTTTCTTGGCTTTGTGGCGAGATGCCCAATTTTAAGAAAAGATCAGATTGGGTCTATCAACCAGGTATGTCAAGAGACTGTTTTTTAGGATCCTATGATAAAGTGGTCCTTTACGGAAGGACATGCCTAAGCAGACATAGGTATATGCACACTTTATTTGTGCACAGACTCAACTAATGCACACTTTACTGCCAGTGAGAGTGACATTCATGGAGGGCAGAGAAGAATTATCATAATTTACTACCAGCACCAACAACCACATTGTGGTCCTCTACCAAAGGGAGTGGAGACCCCACACACTCCTCCTGACCACTTGTCTTCCAAGCAGATAGGAGACTTGGTACAATCTGAGGAGAGCCAGAGAAGGTAGGCATATATATGTCAAGGAGCTGGGAGAGACACTATGCTTTGTCTTGTACGTCAACTACAATCAGTTGGTGGTGCCTGTCTAGAGTACTATGATGAGAAAGATTCTGAGGCCACTTCTGGGCTCAAGATTGCATGGATTGATTAGCAATGTTTTCCATGAGCATGGAATGGGAAGGGGCTGAATACCCACCATGTCACACATCTTTCCCTTCCTATACAACTTTCAGCTATTTCCTCCCCTACCATACTCTAAGACACACTTGTTGAATGAATATATGACAAGAACAATTATTTAAATGACCCACTTGGTGGGATGAGGCAGGAGTAGAAGATGTGAGGATTAGTGGGACAGAAGAGACTAAGGGGCACAATACTCCCAGTTCAGGAATCAAAGACATAGGTGTGCTGGCAGGTGGAGTTCACAAAGCACTTTTCTCACTTACATTGATTAATACCTGCTCTTCTACAAAATTCAGTGTGACTATTCTTACCTGAGGAAGATTTCTCTGATCTGCCTGACTCCATGGCTGCCTAAGCTGGACCTCTGGATTCTTCTGATTAAAAGGGTTTCTTCTGATTAAATCAGGATTCTTCTGATTAAAAGGGATTCCATATTATTTTAAATAAAAACCTTAGGTTTGTGTATCCAAAAAGAGTAGGTCTCCCTTCAGGCATGGCTGCATCCAGATGCTCACAAGAGGTATGTGTGTGTTGAATAGTGTGAAAATACTTTGTGTACGATAAGTGACTTGAAAAAAAATGTGCTCTATATATGTAATATAAAATGAATTGCATTCTGCCATCTTGTATAACAAATTAGAATAAATAAACAAGTTAATAAAAAAGAGGTGTGTGTGTGTGTGTGTGTGTGTGCATGTATTATTCAGCAACATTTCCTCTGTATTCTTTATTCTCAGGTGGGATTCCCCCCAAATGGTGATAGAAATGACCAGCAAGAGCTTAATATTTTGCTTCATTCCATCATCTTAGCAACTCCTAATTAATGAAAGGCTTTAAAAGTACCTTAGGAGGCTGAGGCAGGAGGTCGTGAGTTCAAAGCCAGCCTCAACAACTTAGCGAGGCCCTAAGCAATTTAGTGAGACCCTACCTCTAAATAAAATATAAAAAAAAGGGCTGGGGATGTGACTCAGTGGTTAAATACCTCTGGGTTCAATCCCCAGTACCAAATAAAATTATTCGAGCATGGTGGTACACACCTGTATTTAGAGCTACTCAAGAGGTTGAGGCAGAAGGATCTCAAGTTTGAGGCCAGTTAGACTTAGCAAAAGCCTGTCTTAAAATAAAAAATAAAATAGGGCCTGGAGATGCACCTCATGGTAGAGTGCTTGCCTAGCATGCACAAGGCCCTGGGTCCAACTACCAGCAAATAATAATAATAATAATAATAATAATAATTATTATTATTATTTTAGCTAGGCATGGTTGCACATGTCTATACCCACTTACTTGGGAGGCTATGGCAGGAGGATTGCAAATTAGAGGCCAACCTTGACAACTTAACAAGACATTGTCTCAAAATAAAATGGAAAAGGTGGAGGTGTAGTTCAGCGGTAGAGCACTAACATGTGAGGCCCCAGTTCCATCCCCAGTACCACAATAAATAGATAGATAGATAGATAGATAGATAGATAGATAGATAGATAGATAGATAGATAGATAAATGAAATAAGTAAGTAAAATAAGGCCACATCCCTGGACCAATTCCCAAATTCTGCCTGAAACTGTTTGGGCAGAACTTGATCCTGTGCCCATCTTGCAGCCAGAGGATGAAGTCAGGGCCACTGAGCGGATTGAGAATGGGGAGAGGTTATTCTTATAGGAAAGTAGGAACATCCAATAGAAAAGGGGCTACACCACAGCCCTTTTGATTTTACCAAAATAAGAGGAATGGATACTGCCATCCACAAATTCTTACTTGTTCCCTTGGGCTGTGGTTTTTTTTTCCCCATGAAATCAAGAGCTGCTAGATAGCAAGGACTTGTTCTGTTTATCCTTTCATCCCCAGCACCAAGCATAACAGACTCTTCTCAGTGAATGACTTTGCCCACGTCTCATTGACCAAGGAGCTCACCTGTCATCCCTCTCCCCAGACTACAGACCATCTGCCACAGTACTGATCTGCACTAACCCATTGTCTGTTAAGATGCAAGGCATGTCCCAGGGCAAGCGTTGGAGTGTCCCTGCTCTGTTGTGAGTGGGGTTTCTTGTCCTCTCCTTCTGATACCTGCACCTAATATTTTCCTTAGGAAACCACCTCCTGTGGTTTTGAAATGAAGTATCTCCCCAAGGCTCAGGTTCCTAAGGAGCAATATTCAGAGGTGGGGCTTTGGGGAAGGGATTAGATAATGAGGGTTCTGATCTTATCTGTAGATTAATCCATCCATAGCTGAATAGATTTCTGGGAGGTGGTAGAGGCTATGGGAAGCTGATTGAAGGAAATAGGTCATAGAGGTGTGTCCTGGAAGGATATTTCTGGTCCCCAGACCCTGCCCCAACCCCTTTTTTAGGGGGTACTAGAGATTGAACCCAGGGCGCTGTGTACCTGAACCACATCCCTAGTCCTTTTTATTTTTATTTTTTAAATTTGAGACAGGGTCTTACTAAGTTGCTGAGGGCCTCGTTAATTTGCGGAGGCTAGCCTCCTGAGTTGCTGGAATTCTCTTTTTCTTTCTCTGCTTCCTAGCTGTGGTGAGCTAACTGCTTCCCTCTGCTATATCCTCCTGCCATGATATTCTGCCTCACCTGAGGCCCAAAGCAATGGAGCCAACAGACCATGAACTGAAACTTTTGTAACTATGAGCCAAAATAAATCTTTCCTCCTCTAAGATGTTTTTTCTCAGGTTTTTACATTTTAAATTTATTATTAGAGCATGATAGCTATTCATAGTTGGGTTCATTTTGACCAAATCATACATGCAAAGAATTTGATTTCAATTCCCACCCCCCTTTCCCTCCCCTCCTCCCTACCCCTAGTCTCCTTCTGGTGCTCTGTTAGTCTTCCTTCTGCTCCTTGATTGACATATTTTTGATTGATACTTTTTACATAAAGGTGAAATTCCCTTTGGTGTCTTTATATATGCATTGAACCATGCTTTTGTTAAATTCAATTCATATTTCCTCCCCTTTCCCATCCTTCCTTCCTCCTTCTATTTCTCTCTCCACTAGTCCACTGATCTTCCCTATATATTTACGGTATCGGATCCCACCATCAACGCTGATTTCCTTCCCTTATTTTGCTCTAACTCCCACGTGAGTGTTTTTCTCGGGTATTGATCACAGTGATGAAAAGCTAACACCACCCATTTTCATTCTCAGCTGGGTGGTTTGGGTGGGACTGATTCCATTCCTGATTCCAGAGATATACCACAATGGGCTTCAGCTACGCAGGGCATTCCATTCTCCTGGATGCACTGGTTTGTTCAGGAATTCTTGTGTAACCCATGGAGAAAAACAAAAAAGGAGGGTGAGAGGACATTTGCTAGGATTCTGAAAAAAAAAAGGAGCATCATCCCTCTTCCACGGGTGCCATGGGGTGAGTTGGGTGGGACTCCTCCTTCCCTGATTGGTGTGGTGTAAGGACGTGAGTCTGGAACTACTTCTGGAACAGCAGCCCAAGTGGAGCTCAAGGGTGAGGTCAACTCTGCAGAAGGCAGAGAGAAGAGATGAAAAGACATCAGGCCCTTTATTTTCTCTGGGGCAGCCATGCATAACCACGAGCCTGGAGAGGCAAAGAGTAGAACCATCACACTCAGCTTAGACAAGCATGATTTAGCACCCAGGGGTCCCTGGCTACCTTCTTGTCCTGGAACCAAATTTTTGTTTTATGAGGAAGGTCAAGGGGAAAATGACATGATCTGGGTCATTCACAGTGTCATACACCCTACCTCTGATGCCTGGGTTACAACAGTAAATTATACTGTGGAAGTTAATCTGCGATGGAATTTTCTGTTGCTTGAACTTGTTATGTCCTACTTCTTGCTAGTGTCCCTGCTTGGGAACACCTGCTTGGGGACACCTGAAATGGGTCCTTTTTCTTCCTTCATCAACCTCCCTCCCTCATTCCTAATGACTCAAAAAATGCTTCTGGGCCAGTGGTTCTCAATGGTGGCTGGATACTAGAATCTGCAGGTGCTGTACTTTGGATCTGGAATGTTCCCCAAAGTCCCATGTGTTAAAGGTTTGGTCCCTCGTCTGTGGTACTACTAAGAAGTGGTGGAACCCTTAAATGGTAAGAACGAATGGGAGGGAGTTAAATCATTGGGAGAATGACCTTGGAGGGTTTACTGGGACCCCAGCCTCTTCCTCTCTCTCTTTGCTTCCCAGCCACCATGAGGTGAACAATCCTCCTTTGCTATGTACTTCTGCCATGATGTACAGTTGTGCCACAAGACTAAGTGACCATGGGGGTTGAGTGACCGTGGACTGAAACCTCTTGAACTGTGAGCCAAAATAAATCTTTCCTCCTTCTAAGTTGATCACCTCAGATACTTTTGTCAACTGATTAATACCAGGGAAGCTTTAAGAAGCTTTTACTGATACCTGGGCTGGGCAGGGTGGTGCAACCTGTAATCCCCCAGCTATTTGGGAGGTCGAGGCAGGTGGATCCCAGGTTTGAGGTCAGCCTCCACAACTTAGTGAGGCTTTGTATTAAAAATAAAAAATAAAAGTGTTTGGGATATAGCTCAGTAGTAGGGTGCCTCTGGGCTCAATCCCTGAGATCACAAAACAAAACCAAACCTAATATCTGGGTCTAGTTCCCAACGTCTGTGGAGGGACCTCAGCATTGTTTTTTTTGAAACACCCCTAGTCATTCTACTGGGAGGCCAGGACAGAGAATCATTAAGAACACTCACTCATCTTGAAAGAAACTCTCCTTTCATTCCACATTCCCTGCTGTGGTCCCATTTCTCTGTTCCCCTCCACATCAAAACCTTTAAAATAATAATCCATCCTCATTCTTTCCACTTCCCTACCTTCTGTCACTCTTCTTTTTTATAAAAATAATTTTTGCAAGCTTAGAGAAACAAATAAGATAGATGTAAAACCAATAAACTAAAAACAATCATTTTACCAGGGCCTACCTCTTTGCTTATCCCTAAACTTCTCATAACTTTCCACAAAATTCAGCCAAGAGAACTTAGATGTTAGCTCTGTCAAGATACCCCCAGCTTCAACATAAGGACAGTGGTCCTTTGACATTCATATAAAGGATTGGTTCTAGGATTCCTGCAAATTCCAAAATCTGTGAATGCATAAATCCCTTATATAAATGGCATAGTGTTTGCATGGAACCCACATAATCCTCCTGTACACTTCAAATTATCTCTCAATTACTTATAATACCTAATACAACGTAAATGCTTTGAAAATAATTCTTATATTGTTTGGGGAGTAATGACAAGGGGGAAAAAAATCCTGTCCATGTTCAATACAGGTGCAGCCATCATAGGCCTGACTGCATAGTACACATCCCAGGGAACCTGGAAACACAAGTGGGCACAGACAGCAGTAGAAGGTGACATTGATGGAACCTGTGGGGAATTAGAGATGAAGAAATGCAACAGGTTGGTATCCTAAGTTATTCTGGTCAAAATTGGAAGATTTAACACAAACATGAACTTCTACCGGCTTCCCAGCCCCCATTAAAAGGGCAGTAAAGAGATGAGTTAAAAACAGTATTTTAAGCCAGGTGTGGTGATGCACACCTGCCAGATACTGGGGGTGGCTGAGACAGAAGGATCAAAAGTATGAGGCCTGCAAGACCCTGTCTCAAAGTAAAAAAAAAGGTGGGGGGAGGGGGTCAATGATGTAGATCAGTGACAGAATATCCCCTTTCAATAATAGTACCACCAAAAAAAAAAAAAAAGAAAAAAAAAATCTTCCTTCCATCAAGAGGTGGAGTCCCTTTTCTTTCCCATAAGTTCTGTGCTGGTCTGTGACGGACTTTGACTCATGCCATGCATCAGAAGTGACTCTGCCAATTCATGGCCTAGGCTACAGAGGCCTCCTGGGATCCAGGAACCATGTAGTGAATGATGAGAATAAGGGAGAAATGCCCAGCCAGCACTTGCCACTGCAGACAGGAGAGTGAAGTCATTCTTAATAGGTCTATGCCAGCCTACCTTCCAGGGGGATTAGCTGTACAGGACTCCAGCTGACACTTAAAGCAGCCCTGCCCAAACTGCAAAATCATCAGCAAATAAACGGTTCTTATTGTTTTAAGCTACTATGAGTTGAGGTGGTTTATCTTGTGGCAATAGATAACCCAAAGAAGCATATCAGAAACCAACAAAGATCCAAAATACTCAGAGAAATTCTGGCAATCATGAAACACAAATAGGATACTATTTTTAAAATATACACAGAACAAAAAAATAGCTCTTGAAATTAAAAATACCAAAGGAAAAATTTTAAAACTCAATGGAAGAATTAGCAGAGAAAATTTTTTTCCTATGCCTTGAATAGAATTTATTCACATTGTTAAATTTAACTTAGACAACCTGGAAAATGAGATCTTGCTACATTTTCATAAGAGATGAGTTTGTTTAATAGCCACTTGGTCTCTGCTGGATTATCTCTGCTTTCGCACTTTCTCTATTTTTTAAAAAAATATTTTTTAGTTGCCAATGGATTTTTAACTTACTTTATATGTGGTGCTAAGGATTGAACCCAAGGCCTCACACATGTTAGGCAAGCGCTCTACCACTGAGCCACAACCCCAGCCCCATACTTTCTATATTTTAAGTCTACTTTCAATATAAGTAATATCAGTTTTTTCTTCAGATACAACACCAAACTTGCTACCTGGCAATTTCTACATTGCTCCAAAATATATTTTTTTTAACTTCCAATAATTGTAGTTCCATCAAATCTAAGGATTTTACAGATACGTATATTTTTAATTTTTTAAAAATGTTGAGCATTATAGTGGATTTTTCCAGTTTCTCAACATAGTTTTATCTTAAAAATTTAGGATTCCTGGAAAAAGGCACACTCACTCACACATTGCTGGTGAGACTGCAAATTGCTACAGCCAATCTGGAAAGCAGTATGGAGATTCCTTGGAAAACTTGGAATGGAACCACCATTTGACCCAGACATCCCATTCCTTGGTCTATTCTCTACCCCAAAGGACTTAAAATCAGCATACTACAGAGACCAGCCACATCAATGTGTATAGCAGCATAATTCACAATAGCTAAATCATGGAACCAACCCAAATGCCCTTCAGTAGATGGATAAGGAAACTTTAGTATATATACACAATGGAATATGACTCAGCATTAAAAGAGAGTAAAATCATGGCATTTGCAAGTAAGTGGATGGAGTTGGAGAATATCATGCTAAATGAATAAGCCAATCCCCCAAAAAACAAAGGCCAAATGTTTTCTTTGATGTGAGGATGCTGACTCATAATGTTGATGGCGGGAGCAGGGGAGGAATGGAGGAACTTTAGATAGGGCAAAGGGGAGGGAGGGAAAGGGAGGGGACTTGCGGGTAGGAAAGCCAGTGGAATGAGTTAGACATTAACGTAAGTACATGTATAAAGACACAAATGCTGTGGAAAAAAAATTAGGATTCATTAAAAAAACTTCATAATTTTCTACAAGATTAGGAGAGAAATTTGAGACAGTCCACTAGAAAATAGAGAAAAAGGCAACTTGATAGAAAATGGAAGAGAATATAAAATGGAGAAGCAATGAATAAAATGGAAAATGGCCAGGTGCTGTTAAATAAATAAAAATAAAATGGAGTGCCGGGGTTGTGGCTCAGTGGTAAAGCACTTGCCCAGCAAGTGTGAAGCACTGGGTTGGATCCTCAGCACCACATAAAAATAAAGTTATTATGTCCACCTACAACTAAAAATAAATTTTAAAAATTTAAAAATAAATCATACAAAAATAAAATAAAATGGAGAAATGAAGGACCAGTTCAGGAAATCCTACATATCAATCATAGGAATTCAAAAAAGGAACAATAGATAAAAGGAAGAGAAAGAAATAATAAAATAACTCAAGACATCTTCCATATAATGAAGAATGTGAGTCTCAAGATTAAAAGGCCGGGCTGGGGTTGTAGCTCAGTGGTAGAGTAGTTGCCTATCATTTGTGAGGTACTGGGTTCCATCCTTAGCACCACATAAAAATACATAAATAAAGTAAAGATATTGTGTCCATCTACAATTAAAAAAGAAAAGAAAAATTGAAAGGGCCCACTGAATGAAAATAGACCATATCATGGATTGCCATTGTGACATAATGGAAGTTGAGGACAAAGGATCTTGAAAATTTCTGGGGAAGGATATCAGGTTATATGAAAAGAATGAGGAATTCAAATGACTTAGGTTCTTTTTAGCAATGCTGCTTTTCCTGTAGAGCAGAGCTTTCAAAACTCTGAATAAAAAGATTTCCAAACTATTGTGCAAGTATTCAGATCCATGATACGCATTTCCAGACATGAGAGTCTTGACAACTTCTCCCTCCCATGCACCCTTACAGAAAATGCTCATGAAACAGCCAAGAAAGAACAAAACATGGGATACAGGAAACAGATGCTCTAGCATCAAAGAGGTAAAAGGAACTCAGTGGATAACCCTGAAGCAAGAGCCCAGAATGACAATCAAACAGCTGCGTGCAGCCAAGAGTGCAGCCTGTTGAGGGGTTGGGAGAGAGTTCTCAGCAAGACAGAACTGATCCAGTATTTAAGGTGAACATATTGAAGGGCGATAGAAACAAACAATGAGCCAGGCACAGTGGTGCAGGACGGCAACCCCAGTAGCTCTGGAGGCTGAGGCAGGAGGATCCTGAGTTCAAAGCCAGCCTCAGCAACTTAGCGAGGCTCTGTCTCTAAATGAAATATTTTTTAAAAGGGTTGGGGATGTGGCTAAGTGGTTAAGCCCCTCTGGGTTCAATCCCTGGTACAAAAAGAAAAAGAGAGAGAGATGAAGTTTTGGATTCAATTAATGAAAGATATATAGAAAACAAGATTATGAATAATAAACATAATTATCTAGAGTGACAAAAGGTTTTGCAGGGATGGCAAAATAATTACTATAATACACTATGAGGCTCCCCTATGAATAAATAGCAGGTACAGAATCAAAATCATGTAATCAGCCAAGTAAAATGGTGCACGCCTATAATCTTGGCATGCCAGGAGGCTGAGGCAGGAGGATGGCAAAATCAAGGCCAACCTCAGCAACTTAACAAGACCCTGTCTCAAAATAAAAAGGGCTGGGGACATAGCTCAGTGCTTTCCTAGCTTGTGCAAGGCCCTGGGTTCAATCTCCCAGAAGTATAAAAATTAAATATAAAATATTAAAAGTAAAATTATGCAAACATTGAATGCCAGTTCACATAGTTCTAATGAAACTATACTAGAAGAACAGGAGTCGAGAAGGGTTTGCAAATCTAATGGAGGCAACACCAGATAAAGGAATGAAATCCTGGATTCCGTGGTGGGAAGCCAAAATGTGCCTAAAGCTTTTCAATAAATGATACTTGTATACTATTTTCAGATAGTATACAAGTATCATTTATTTAGTAATACCAAGATTATCAACAAGTGAGTGAGAATTCCTGGCTTTGATGAGATAGAAAAGGCAGAAGTAGAGTAGGGAGCAGCTCTTGTTGGTAATATACTTATAAAATGGTTTGACTCTTAAAAAACACACTCATCAGTGCTGGGATTGCGGCTCAGCGGTAGAGCACTCCCCTAGCACAGGTGAGACCCGGGTTCGATCCTCAGCACCACATAAAAATAAAGGTATTGTGTTGTATCCATCTACACCAAAAAAATAAATGTTAAAAAAAGGAAAACACTCACCTGTAGCTTTTTTAAATCCCCAGTGCTGGGGACCAAACCCAGGGCCTTAGGCAGGCTAAGTGTTCTACCAGTGAGCTATACCCCAAGCCCTGCATCTATAACTTTGCTTTGAATTTTTAGAACTTAAAAAGAAAAAGAGAACTCAGAGAAGGAAGGAAGAATGAGATGAAAGTATGAATGAATGGAGGAAGGGAGGGGAGGGGAGCTCAAATCATCCAGAGGTTCAAAGCAGGGGTACACAGAATTTGATTGACATTTCTAAACATCACGTAAGTCCCTTCCCCAGTCAGTGTTCTGATTTCTTCATCTCTCAATGGGTTGGATAATACCTCCCATTTGATTTATCTGTGACCATCTTGGGCTGTAGAACAGAATCCAATATCTAAATGCTAGGGCTTAGTAGTAGATTAGTTGCTTAGGATGTGTGAAACCCTGGGTTGATCCCCAACACACCAAAAAAAAAAAAAAAAATTAAATGCTCAAGGGCAGTGACTCTAAGGAAGAATCACCATCTGTGCATATTTAACATGTACATTCATCCCCAGAACTTCCAGAAATGCTGCCTTCCTGTTGTGAGGTTCAGCTGGACAACTGGCATTTTTGACAAGCACCCAAATACTCCGATGCAAGTCATAATGCTCAGCACAGGATCTCAAGTTTAATTGACACAAAACCACACATCAGTTCTCTTTTAACCCTAACTACCTCAGGCAGAAGGGTCAACTAGGTGTTGCTCTGTTTTTAGCACCAAGACTTAGCACTAGATTATCTTCCTCTGGAACAGGGAGCTGGCTGCAGGCAACAGAATGTAACTGGAATTTAATTATACTCACCACATTCACCTTTATTGTTCTATTCTATTATGGGAAGTGAAACATATATCAATTAACAGTAATAATACTAACTTTCCTTTAAAATGGATGCATTTAAATTTATACAACTGAAAAGGAGACAAAAACAGAACATCCAATAATGTATTCTAGAATGAGATGTCTATTAAAAAAACCATTGCCCATATAGACTCACTGCGCATGAGTACATGAAGAGAATACACATAATAATGATTTGTATTATGAGTGATCCACAAATAAAAATATTTAACATATATGGAATGTATTCCATATGCAAATATCTACACAAATGTATTACACATGTAAATTAAATATGCAAATCATTCTTTCTAATGATTCATATGCTAAATCTAAAATTTGACCTAGCAATGGATAATAAATAAGAATGGATGATTTAGACAAAGGACATTTACAGACATTGCTCCAAATGGCCAACAAACACATGAAACTATGCTTGACATCACTAATCATTAGGGAGATGCAGATCAAACCTCAATTAATACTTCATGTCCATCAGAATGGCTATTGAAAGGAAAGTGACCACAACACTCGGAGTGACCAAAAGATCTTTATTGCAGCAGTGCAACAAAGAGAAAAGAAGGAAGGAAAGAGAGAGAGAGAGAGAGAGAGAGAAAGAAAGAAGAGAAGAGATGAACAGGGAGAGAGCAAGAGCAAGAGAGAGACAGAGAGCGCGCACAAGAAAGATAAAGAGCAAGAGAGAGAGAGAGAGAGAGAGAGAGAGAGAGAGAGAGAGAGCAAGAGAGAGAGGGGCCTGGCAGGAGGGAGTTTTTATAGCCCAAATCTAATGGGGCCTCTGGGTCTGCAAGCTGCCTTGTTGGCCCAAGGGGGGTTGAGTGCTCAGCCTTGAGCGGGACTTGACACAAACAGGTGATAAAGGACCAGATAGAGGGGGGTTTGAGTGTGTGGGCTATCTTGCAGCCAACATCTGTTCAGCCTGCCCTGCAGACAACACAGTTCAGCCTGCTCTGCACCCAACAGCTATTATCAAGGAAATAGAAAATAACATGAATGAGGATATGGATAAATGGGAGCCTCAGGCATTGATTGATATGGGAGTGTAAAATGGTGCTGCTGTGGAAATTAGTGTCACCATTTCTTGGTATGATCGAGCAATTCTACTTCTACGTATGTACCCCCAAAGAACTGAAAGCAGGGATTTGAGCTGAGTCCACACAGGGAAGGGGTTTGGTAGGGGCTCCCACTGTTAAGTGGAAGACTCAACTCAGCCTCTGATTTTAAGTTTCGCGTCCCACCTTCCACTCTAGCTGGTGTCCTCTGCAAGTCTAGACTTGCTCCAGTTCAATCTCTAGAAAATAAGTCTTTGTGAGGTTGGACAGGGTCGTTACCTACTGGTTGTGAGAGGTACAGTAGGGTGTGGGAAGAGGTCCCATCTGCATCTAATTAATAATTTCATTTGATCACCCTTGTTTTCAGCATTACAAACACACCACTCCCAGAGGTGTCTGACTCTCAATCCTAAGACCTTGAGCGGTTTTCAAGTGGGAACTGACCACTGGGGCTTTTACCTTTCTCCTGTTCCATCAGTTGCTGTTATCACCATTTCATTTTTTCATTTCATTTTCTTGTCGTTGTAAGTTTATGCTTTAAACCTGGTGTTTAATGGGGTTTCAGGAGGGTAGAGATAAGTGTGTGTGTGTGTGTGTGTGTGTGTGTGTGTGTGTGTAGCTGGAACTCCATCCCAGTCATTCTTCAATCCCTCCAACCTGGCTGCCATCCCCATCACAACACTGATATTGCTCTGAGCAAGGCCACCTAATCTACGGTGAGATTCTGTCATCTGAGCCTGACTCAACTGCAGAGAAACGGGTTGATTCCCTCAACTGCACTCATCCCTTGGGAGCACAAATTCCAAGACCTCCTGATTGGCAGATCCAGTGAACATTTTTTTGTCTTCCTCCTGGTCAGCCTCTTAGCAACACAATTGCCCAATCTCTTCTCAGCTTTCATGAAACAGCTTCTCCTGGTTCTTCTCCTACCTCACTGCTATAGTTTTGATCTTAAATATCCCCCAAAAGTCCATGTATTGGAGGCTTAGACTCCAGAGAGGTTCTATTAGGAGGTGGTTCAACCTTTAAGAGACGGGACCTAGTGGGAGGCTTTTAGATCATTGGGCCAACAATGGCCCAAAAACAATGAAGCCAACTGATAATGGACTAGAACCTCAAAAACCATGAACCAACATAAACCTTTCCCTTTAGGAGTTGATTATCTCAGGTATTTGTTACAGTAACAGAATGCTGTCTAACATACTCCATGACCAGTCTTTGTTGCTTCTTCCTCTTTTGCATGACTTCCAAATCTCAGAGGATTTGCCTCAGGACACAGATAGCTCACTCTTCTTCTCCTATATTTTCTGCTTAGAGATCACTAGTCCGTGGCTTAGACACACCTGTATGCTGCTGACTGTCACGTACACACCAGCTAGTCCTGACCATTTAACATAGATGAGGTTTTGTTACCTGGAAAAAATCTAAATAAACCCACTAGTTTCACTTGGTCTTAATTGACTTAAAATTAGTTAAGGTACTTAAAAATCACTAATTTTGAAGGTAACACTGCTGGGCAATTGATTATTAATCTCCCATTAGATTTGCTATAGATAATACCTCCAGTGTGGTTTATGATGGTAATGGTTGCCTAAGTTACTCTTCAGGGAGTGAAGCCTGCTTTTGCTGAAAACACTGACTCTTCACTTGGGCCTACAGATGTCTGAGGGGTACCTGGAATGGGATGAAAACATTTGGCATCTCTGTGTTCATATTGTATGTCTCTTATTGCCCTAGCTTTTGGGTTAGATTCTACTCAGCTCTACATGTAGACCGGTTGATAATCTGAGAAATGTCTTGTCTATAACTATAATAAAGTTAGGGGCTGGGGATGTGGCTCAAACGGTAGTGCGCTCGCCTGGAATGCGTGCGGCCCGGGTTCAATCCTCAGCACCGCATACAAGCAGGGATGTTGTGTCCGCCAAAAACTAAAAAATAAATATTAAAAAATTCTCTCTCTCTCTTTAAAAAAATATATATATAAAGTTAACTTGAACTAGACTTGTTTAGTCTCTCTCTCACTCTCTCCCTGCTTGAAGATTAAAAACACCTACCAGGCACCATAATAGGAAAAAGAGACCATGAAAGGAATAGCACCTGAAAGATCTCTGCTTATTTCCAGAAAAAGACATATTCTTCCCCTTTATTAGCCTATCTCTCTCCCTCACTATTCCTGTCTCATATCTGTAACCCCTCAACTCCCAAGAGTTGAGAAGTTGATCTGACAGCATATGTTCCCACATCTCCGTTCTTTCTCACCGAATCATTTTTTCTTTTTTTCCAACACTAATCTCAGACTTTGGTTTTTCTGTAAGATGAGCTTCTTCCTCATTTTTTTTTCAGTACTGGGGATTGAACTCAGGGGCACTGTACCACTGAGTTACATTCCCCAGCCTTTTCCTTATTTTTTATTTTAAGACAAGGTCTCCCTAATTTGCCCAGACTGGCCTGCAGCTTACATCCTCCTGCCTTAAACTCCTCTTCCCTCAGTAGTTGGGATTACAGGTAAGCACCACCACATCTTGAGAGGAGCTTCTAAACCTGGGTTTGAAACGGTTACTTCATGGAAGTCTAATGAGCATATGGAACTTAGAATTTCCAGATCAGAGAGCCCAAATCTGTTTTGCCTCCAAGGCCAAAATTTGTAACTCCTCCTTTACATCTTTTTCTTTTCTGTCTTTCACTCCAACCCTTCCTTTCTCTCTTTGAACAAGCCAAACTCTTCCTAACTTCAGGACTTCTGTGCAGGCAGATCTTTGCACAAAATTCTCTTCCCCAGTCATACCTTTTCACAGACCTCTGTTCCCATGTCACCTCCTCGGCACCTCTGAGGGCCTTCTTCCTCACCCCACCACTTCTCATGCCCTCACAACAATTTGTTTGATTTGCTTCAAAACACTCATCATTGGGGCTGGGGATGTGGCTCAAGCGGTAGCGCGCTCGCCTGGCATGCGTGCTGCCCGGGTTCGATCCTCAGCACCACATACCAACAAAGATGTTGTGTCCGCCGAGAACTAAAAAAATAAATATTAAAAAAATTCTCTCTCTCCTCTCTCACTCTCTCTTAAAAAAAAAACAACTCATCGTTATCTAAAATTCTAGTATGTACAATATTTGTATATGTATTTATTCTTTCTTACAGCTGTTTTTTATATATTTATTTTTTAGTTTTAGGTGGACACAATATCTTTATTTCACATTTATGTGGTGCTGAGGTTTGAACCCAGGGCTTCATGCATGTGAGGCAAGCACTTTACTACTGAGCCACAATCCCAGCCCTCTTACAGCTGTTTTTAATCTGCATCAGGGTCAAGATTGGGTCTTGTTTGGGCCTGTAGACACCTAATTTAGTCCCTGGAATCGTTGGTTCTCAAAATTAGTCACTGAAGCAAGTAAAAGAATACATATAGTTCAAGAAGAGTTGTAGGTAGCCAAGCAGAGGGCATGCGCAGACTTCTAAAGTTAAGACGGCAAGAAAGAATGTACCCTCCCCATCCCTGCTCGGTCTCAATTCTGGACAGGTGCCATCACCGAAAGATCCTGTTCCCAAAATCTCAGGATGCCCAGTCCCTCCCTGTCCCAGCTCTGTGGATTCCCCTGCTCAACCCATTTCCCTCTGGGTCAGGTTCCAGCATCAACCCCGCCCCTCCCCGCCTAATCCAGTCATGCTCTTTAGGGCGGAGAAGTGGCCCCATGGGCCATTGGAGACTTGGCAACAACCAGATTTGCCTAAATAGGGCCCAGCCAGATAGAGGCAGAGCATTGCTTCCACTGTGAGCCATCCAGCTCTGCAGTTGTGCGCAGTAGAGATGCAGGCTCGGGCTGGCACCATGGCCAAGTTTAGGATAAGAGTATCCACTGGGAAAGCCTGCGGGGCTGGCACGTGGGATAAAGTATCTGTCAGCATCGTGGGGATGCGGGGAGAGAGCCCCCTGCTGCCCCTGGACCACCTAGGCAAGGAGTTCACTGCGGGCGCTGTGAGTGCGTGGTGGGTGGGCAGAAGTGGAGATGGAGCGGGGAGAGCAGGAGGCACTACCCTTCCTCATACTAAACCTACTAAACCAGGAGGAGGACTTCGAGGTGACGCTCCCCCACGACGTGGGCCCAGTGCTGCTGCTGCGGGTGCACAAGGCACCCCTTGCGCTGCCTCGCCCACTTGGACCCTTGGCCCCCAACGACGCCTGGTTCTGCCGCTGGTTCCAGCTGGAGCCACCAGGAGGCGTCCCACTCCGTTTCCCCTGCTATCAGTGGCTGGAGGGAGCAGGGGACCTGTTGCTACGAGAAGGGGCAGGTGAAGAGACGGGGTGGGGGGGGCGGGGGGGGCTGGTGTTGGGGGAAGGGCAAGGGGATCGTTGCAGCAGAACGTGGTGGGGACGGTGGGCAAGGGACGGTGGGCAAGGGGAAGTGGCAGGACCTACTGGAGGGTGGCAACAGTGGAGGAGAGGGTGGCTGAGATCAAAGATAGGAGAGTTTCTCCTTCCCGTCTTCTACAGCCAAGGTCTCCTGGGCGGACCACCATCCTGTCCTCCAGCGACAACGCCTGGAGGAGCTCCAGTCCAGGCAGCGGATGTACTGGTGAGGAGAGAGCTACTGTTGCAGGGAGGGGACACTTAAGGGATGAGAGACAGCCTGGAATCGCTGTTGATGACACAGACTAATGCCCCTGTCTTGTCCTCTCCTATGAAAGCTGCTTCTGGAACCAGCAGCATCTGTATCACCCAGGCACCTGTTAGAAAAGCAAATTCTCAGGCATCTCCTACCCCTAACTTGGACTTTTTCATGGGGTGGGGGGGTGGGCAACAATTTTTGTCTCACAAGTCTTTCAGATGACTGGTGCCCACTGAAGTTTGAAAATCACTCCTATAAAAGCCATACCCTTGTATGCTTGTCCCTTACCCTGGGGCTTTTACACATCAGCTTGTATCCCTCCAGAAATGTAGGTAGAAGCAGAAACACACCACACAAGCCCCAGGAGACTCTGGCTCCAGGGCAGGCAAAGAGTGAGATGGGACTTTTTGCTTTGGGCTCAGCATTAAGGACCAAGAGGAGAGTCTGGCCTGGGAAAGTGCTCAGTGGGCGTATGGTGAAAATTGTAAAGAAGCCAGGGCTGCTGTTAAGGATTCCTGAAGCAGAAAGTCAGGAACCACACTGAGGTGCAGATTTTTAAAAGATTTTGATCTTGGTCTTTGCTGTCCAAAGTCTGGACAGAATGCTTTTGCCCAAGATCTCTGGGGACAAGGCAGCCACAAGCTTATTTGGTTTCTGGTGATTCTACATGTGTCATGAATTACATCCCCAAGAAAAATCATTGCCCTAAATCTTACAGCGACAGCCCTGGGAAAGGGAGCAGATTTTTAAAATAAATAAATATATATGTATATATTTAAAATTTTTTAAATTGTAGGTGAACAGCATGCCTTTATTTTATTTGTTTATTTTTATGTGGTGCTGAGGATTGAACCCAGTACCTCCCACATCTTAGGCAAGTGGTCTGCCACTGAGCCTCAACCCCAGCCCAGGGAGCAGATATTGAAGTCTGTTGACTCATAGAGACCCAGAGCCAATCTAGACCCTTCCAAAAGGAGCTATGAGATTTTAGTCAAGTCAAATCTCTTTGATCTTTTTTTTTATGCAAAAGGGACCAAGAATACCAGTCTCCTGAGAGTCATTAAGTAGAACAAATGAGAAAATGGTTACGAATACAGCTAATCAACTGCCAAGCCCTACACTATTACTAGTGTTCATGTTTCTAGTTTACACTACCCTCACTGTCCAGGCCTTTAATACTTAAAAGTGATACCTCAGATCCATGCTATCCATGAGCTTACAGGGTCTTGGCTGGGATTGTGGCTCAGTGGTAGAAGCCTGCCTAGCATGTGTGAGGCACTGGACTCAATTCTCAGCATCACATATAAATAAATAAAGATTCACCAACAACTAATAAAATATTTTTTTTAATTTTATGCTATTTTTTTTAATATTTATTTTTTAGTTCTTGGCGGACACAACATCTTTGTTGGTATGTGGTGCTGAGGATCGAACCCGGGCCGCACGCATGCCAGGCGAGCGCACTACCGCTTGAGCCACATCCCCAGCCCCAAAATATTTTTTTTTTTAATGCAGGCTCTTAAGCTTAGCTCAGACCTACTAACTTAGTACCTGCAATTTACCAATATGCTGGGGTGAATCACACTCACTTTAAAATCTGAGAAGTAGGGTTTGGCCACCACCTGGTGGTAGTGTGCTTTAATTGCAATTGTTCTTTGAAGTTGAAAGCTCGGTTTTTGAATAAACCAAAGAATGAATGAGTGACAGGACTGGCTGGAGCGGTCCTCAGTTTTCTGGAACATGATTTTACCAGATCACTCAAAGGTTTTTGGCTGTGTGATTTGCTTGATAATGAGCTTTAGAGACGCCTCAGACCAAGGCAGAGTAAGTTACTGCAACTCCCACCAGCTTTGAAGGCTGAAGTGCTTCTCTATGGGATGCCTGCCAAGGGTAATTGAAACCCTAGGAACAAGCCCCAGCTTCATGACTACCTTCCTTCGGCAAATGCATCTGTGTTAGTCAAGAGTTGTGTGCTTGCATGAAGAGAAACCGACTCCAACTAGCAGTCGGATAAAGAGAGAATTTGTCAACAGGACACAGGGGTGGTTTCAGAAGTAAGGGCAAGATGGTTGCCAGATCTTGGACCAAAAATCAAGGCAACTCCCTCCTAGATGCTCCCCTCCCTCACTCCCTCCCTCTCTCTGCCTCACCCCCCACTCTCTCTCCTCTCTTTCTCATCTCTCTTTCAGCTTTCTCTGTTTCCCTGTCCACACAGTGGGATATGACCATAGCTGACAATCCCTATATACACGCCGTAATGTAATCTAGATGGCCTTTCTGGCTCTGCCCCAATCTCAAATTCCCTAGGAAGGACTCTGATTGGCCTAGCTCTGCTCAGATGCTCAACTCTAGACCATTCAACTGTGAGCAGGGAGAAATCTCACTGGGAATATGCAGCTCCCTTGAGCCTTGTGGCCCAAGGAGAAGGGCAGATCTCAGGAAGGTCCTTGCTTGCAAAAGGTGGCTGGCTTGACCAGGACCCACAAGGGGACTTCCTCTGCCCTAGTCCAGGGGCTTCCTGAGGTCTCCTAATGATCACCTGCCTATTCCACCCTCTAGCTGGAAGACTTACAGCCCAGGTTGGCCTCACTGCCTTGACCAGGCGACTGCGAAAGACCTGGACCTCAACGTCAAGTACTCTGTAGTCAAGAACACCAAATTCTACATGAAAGGCAGCTCTGCGTGAGGATGCCCACCCTTTCCTACATTGGCTTAGATGCCCTACCATCCCTGCCTTCTACCCTCCCCTACTCAGCTCCCCTGCCATTGGTGATATGGGTCACACAGCTTCCTGCCCACTACCACTTCCCATAGGCAGTGACTACCTTAGGGGCATTGATCACCTCTGAGTCTCATCCTAAACCTGAAAGCTGGTTTAGGATTCTAGAAAGGATAAGGCCAGGTGACTGGGGAGGGTCTTCCAGGGTCTCTTGCTCCCTCCCATCCCTCGCATCCCCTGGTAGTTTTGCAGAGCTAAAAATCAAGGGACTTCTGGACCGCACAGGGCTCTGGAGGAGTCTGAGGGAGATGAGAAGGATGTTCAACTTCCGGAAGAGTCCAGCGGCTGGTGAGGAACTTGGCACAGGGCTCCTGACCTCTTCCCAGGACATCAGCTCCCAAGGCTGTTAGGAATCTGAGAAAACCAAATGCCAGTTCTCTGTGGGACTCTGTCCCTTCCTAGACCTTATGTTTCCCCATAGAGACAAAAAGAGAATGTGGACTTCGGGGGATCCCTGATGTGCTAATACAACAGGCATTTCTAGAGCTACTACCCATCAGACACTGGCATGGGGCTGTGGACATAGAACTGGTGGATATTAATTAGACTCAAAAGTAAATCATTAGGGTCATTTGTGAGACATGACCCTTATCTCCAGGAGTATGTAAAAGGGGGACCCACCCTGGCTTAGAGGGGGGCTTTGCTCTCTCAAGAGGTTTGAGTAGGCATTCACAGTGCCAAGGATGGGGTGTGGAGCGGAGAGCTCTCTACGGCCAAGGGAAGGCCTTGAAGATGGAAGGATCGGAGGGAACAAAATCACTGCTGTGGCCCAAGCAGATTGAATGAGGGAAGGAAGGTCAGAGAGGAGGCTGGAGAGGCAGCCAGGGCCCAGATGGTGCAGGACTGTGTGGGCCATGACAGGACTTGTGCCTTTCCACAGTTCAGTGCGAGACTATCGAGTTGTGGCCAGGTAGGGACTAATATGGCCAGATGTGCTATGTGGGGGTGGTTGGGGGTCAGAGTGGAAGCAGGAGGATCAGCCGAGTCTCTGGCTAAGGTCAGCAGAGGATAATGGCCTCAGCAAGGCAGTGGCAGTAAGAACTGAGTGGACAGGTGGGTCAAAAGGCCCTGAGGATGGAAAAATCAAAGGGACTTGATGGGAGGAAGCGGAGGGGACTGCCAAGAGAGATCCTGGACTCTGCTGCAGACAACCAGGTAGATGGAGTTGCCATTCCCCAGGATGCTAGGCCTTGGGAGAGTCCAGAGTTGGAGAGGAACTTGTGTTCTTGTAATTGAAGCTGGCAAGTCATCCCAGAGAATGTCAGGCAGATGGGGAACAGTGGGATGGGCACTAAGATTTTCTGTTTGGTGAATGGGCAGGAACTGGTGCCAAGGGGCCAGGAGAGGTCACCCTGAGAAAACTTTAGGTTGCTCATGATGAATTACAAAGGTAAGGTCAGGAGGAAACCTCTTGGCACTGGGGTGACTGGTCTCTGTGTCCCCCATCCCCATGCAGAATATGTGTTTGAGCACTGGCAGGATGACACCTTCTTCGCCTCCCAGTTCCTGAATGGCCTCAACCCTGTCCTGATCCAACGCTGTCGCAGCCTCCCAAAGAACTTCCCAGTCACCGATGACATGGTGGCCCCAATACTGGGCCCTGGGACCAGTCTGCAGGCTGAGCTGGAGGTGGGGCCCAGAGCCTAAGCTCTGCCAGCCCCATCTCAGTGCCTTCAGGCCTGTCCCCTGCTGGAGAGGGAGGGGTACACTCACATTTGTTCTTGCATGCCTAGAACATCCTCTCCCAAAACACACTCCTCTCCTAGCCCTAAATCTTCTCCCTGCTTCCTACCCCTCATTTTTAGAAAACCAAGTGTTAGCCCCAGCTCCCCTTCTCTCTCCACAGAAGGGCTCCCTGTTCTTGGTAGATCACGGCATCCTCTCAGGCATCCGTACCAATGTCATCAATGGAAAGCCTCAGTTCTCTGCAGCCCCAATGACCCTGCTATACCAGAGCCCAGGGAATGGGCCTCTGCTGCCCCTTGCCATCCAGGTCTGTACCTGGGGATAGAGATGGGCAGGTCCCACCATCACAGACAGACACTCATTGCTGCCTCTTTCCTCGCTGCTTTTCCCACCCCCAGCTCAGCCAGACCCCGGGTCCCAACAATCCCATCTTCTTACCTACTGATGACAAGTGGGACTGGCTGCTGGCCAAGACCTGGGTGCGCAATGCTGAGTTCTCTGTCCATGAGGCCCTCACACATCTACTGCATGCGCACCTACTGCCTGAGGTCTTCACCCTGGCCACACTGCGCCAACTGCCCTCCTGCCACCCTCTCTTCAAGGTTAGTAACTCATCAGGGTGGCCCAGACTGTGTTCCAAGCCTATCGGTCCCTGCACCTTGTCCTGCCCCTTGCAGTGCTTCTTCTGAGTGGCCTTTGCTCAAGCATTCCTATCTTCCCAGGCTGGGATGCAGAGGTCCCATCCCACTTTAGCAGTGTCTCCCTGCATAGCCCTTCTGGGAACTTCCTTCTAGGAAAACCCTGAGCCAGGGCAAAGTGGATGGCATGCCTCAGAGAGGCTCTCCTCTCAAAGCAGATCAGATGAGATCATCAGAGAAGCCCCAGACCCAGGAAAGGGGCTGGCAGAAGCCAAAGTGAGAACATTGCTTTGAGGGACCAGCAGGTTTTCTGCAGGTTGTTCCAAGGCTAGGGACTCTCTCAGGTTGTTGTGTAGGTCCCCTGAGCCTTGCTGAGCCTTCAGATGACATAAATCTGTTTCCTCCATGGACCTGAAGCATCTCCTCTGAGATTTCCTCCTCCCAAAGCGGCACAGACTCTATTCCCACTGAGATGATATTCTGGGCCCCAGATGCAGACCCTGCTCTGTTCTATTCAATCCAGGCTGCTTGGTGTTTTTTTTTTTTTCTGACTATATGCAATTTTCTAGCACTGGCACTCAGAAATAGGCTCTGGGGGACAGTTCTATATTGTCAGGCCTATGGTGCTTCTCCTGCCCCAGACATTGGAAACCACAGGCTGTCAGAACTGGAAGCTCACGGGGCTCGTCCAAATCAGAATGCTCATTTGATAAAATGATCTGGTGCTCAGAGAGAGGAAGGATGCTGCTTGGAGGCCTAGAAAAAGATGCTAAGGGAATTCTGCTTTGGTGTCTGGGTCTGGAGCACTGATCCCTGTCCCAAGCTGCCCCCTCTGGTCCCTGTAGTCTCTTTCTCAGTGACTTATTTAGTAGGTACCTCTGTGGGGAAGATCTGGGACCATCTGCAGCTCTGCCCTCTCCTTCCCCTTACCAGTTGCTGATTCCACACACACGGTATACCTTGTGTATCAACACGCTTGCCCGTGAGCTGCTCATCGCCCCTGGCCAGGTGGTAGACAGGGTAAGAACTGCCTTCGGACGTTTCTTCAATTGGAAGAATCAAGGGTTCTGAGGTGGGAATGGCCCTGATTTTCCAGTATCAGGGCTGCCTCCTGCTTCTGGAGCCAAAAAGTTCTAGTGCTCAGGAGCCCTGTCTCTCAGTCCACAGGCCTTGGCATTGGAGGCTTCTCTGAGCTGATCCAAAGGAATATGGAGCAGCTGAGCTACTCTGTGCTGTGTCTGCCGGAAGATATCCGGGCCCGAGGAGTTGAAGACATCCCAAACTACTACTACCGGGATGATGGGATGCAGATCTGGGGGGCAATGGAGCGGTGAGGGGCTATTCCCAGGGAACCAGGGGACAGGAAAAACAGGAAGACTAGAAAAGAGAGGGAGGGTCCAGAGAAGCCAAGTCATGAATGACACTGGGCAGGATGCTTCTTAGGGTAAGAGGAACTTCTCAGAGAGGGACTGAACCTGGTGCCTCTTGCAGCTTCGTCTCTGAAATTGTGGGCATTTACTACCCAAATGATGCATCTGTCCGAGATGACCAAGAACTCCAGGCCTGGGTGAGGGAGATCTTCTCCAGGGGCTTCCTAGATCGAGAGAGCTCAGGTATGGGGCCCCCAACCCCTAGGCCCTACCCTCTGGCCTCTGCAGGGAGGTCCTCAGGACTCTAGCAGCCCCAGCTCCAGCTCAGCTGTCCCCACAGGTGTGCCCTCCTCACTGGACACCCAGGAAGCTCTGGTGCGATATGTCACCATGGTGATATTCACTTGTTCAGCCCAGCACTCAGCCATCAGTGCAGGCCAGGTAAGGGAAGATCAGTACAAGGGGTGACAGGATGGAGGATGGGGGCTCCTCCACCTTATTCTCCCTCTCCCTCTTCAGTTTGACTCCAGTGTTTGGATGCCCAACCTGCCGCCCACTATGCAGCTGCCACCACCCACTTCCAAAGGCCAGGCACAGCCTGAGGGTTTCATAGCCACCCTTCCACCAGTCAATGCCACATGTGATATCATCATTGCCCTCTGGTTGCTGAGTCGGGAGCCTGGAGACCAAGTGAGTATGGGCATAGAGGACGGTGTTGTGTTTATCTTCCCTGGCACAGACCCAATTGTGCCATCAAGTGCTGAGTCCCTTCACCCCACAGAACCTCCCCCAGTGGGACACACAAGCTTTGAGCACCTCACAATGTAGGATAAGTGGCCAAATGAGATGATGTATAGAGTCACCCTTAGCTTCAAAGGTAATATGAAGTGATGTTCCTTTAAAACTTTAAAAATTCCCAAGAGCTTCCTATAGATATCATCACTTAAGAAGAAGGATTAAGGGGAGGGGTGTGGATGAGATTCAGTGGGGACTGGGGTCAGAACAAGCTAAGGTGGGTCCACAGGTTCTCAGGAGATGGGGATCTTGGCAGCTTCCTCACCCAATCTTGTGGTTGGTCTCCAGAGGCCCCTGGGCACCTATCCAGATGAACACTTCATAGAAGAGGCCCCACAGAGGAGTATTGCCGCCTTCCAGAACCACCTAACCCAGATCTCAAGGGACATTAAGGAGAGGAACCAGAAGTTAGCATTGCCTTACCCCTACCTTGACCCTTCCCTCATTGAGAACAGCGTCTCCATCTAAATACCTGGAGAACATAGTCCCATGTGACATATGTCCTTCTGACCACATCACTCTAGGCTGAGACCCACAGAAAAGGATCCCCAAGAGAAACAGGCCCCAGAGTGCCTCTCTTGAGACAACCATGTAACTCACCCTCCCCCTCCTCAAAACAGAGAAACAAAGGGCTGGGGTGTGGCCCAGTGGTAGAGTGCTAGCCTAGCTTGTGTGAGGCCCTGGTTTCAATCCCCAGACCCCCAAAAGACAGAGAAAACACCCACAGAGAACAGAATCCTGTGGCACAAGATGACAAACCTTTGGAGACTCTAAGCCTTAAAGTGCCTGCACAACTCCCTTGAGGGTTTTACTAGTTTTGTTCTGCCTTCCATTACCTTGGACTGTAACCAGGAAATGATCCTGGCCTACTGACCACAGCCAATCAGGCATCATGGTCACCTGACTCAAGGGCAGCCATCATGTAGGCTGCTGGACCACACAAGAAGTGGCTCAGCCTGAAGACTGCCCAACAGGTTGATCATGACCTACTGTCCCAGTTTAAAAATGAATGAATGTTTGAGAAAGGATCATTAGAAGATAGAAGGAAAAGGACACATGGCCCAAAGGCCAATTGCAGGCAGTGCCCTCCTCTGTTTCTCAGAACTTGCCCCGAAGTGTATTTTAAAGCAGCTTCTATTTCCAGGGAATTAGAAACTACTAATGTATCACTAATCATACTTTGCCTTCCTGATTCCATCTTCAATGATGGAATTCCAAATTCTTCAATTTTATTTATTTATTTTGTGGCCCAGATTTAGTGAACGTTCATTAAAACAAATGAGTTCTTTTGAATTCACCTGATGATTTTCATCTCTGACTAATATTATAGGTATCAGTGCTTTAGATTTTGAGCTTCACTAATATTTTTTAATCTTCTTTTTTTTTCTTTTGTACTGGGGATTAAACCCATGGGTGCTTTACCACTGAGCTACACCCCCAGTCCTTCTTATTTTTCATTGTGAGATTTTTGTCTCTAATTGTCTGAGGCTGGCCTTGAACTTTGTGATCCTCCTGCCTTAACCTCCCAAGTCACTGGAATTACAGGAGTTATCTTTGTAAGCAAAAATACTAGTTTTACTAATTTTTATGCACCATAATTTTACTAATTTTTACAAAATAACGAACAAAATACAAAACATATACTATATCTGCATAAATTTAACCATGGAACTCAATGGGCAAATGCTTCAGAAAGAACAGTGTGGGCTGGCAGGTAATGTGAATTATTCTTCCCCATTCAGACCCAGTGTACCAAAAGAGCTATGCATTTATTAAACTTCTTTGGTTTCGATCAATAAATAATTCCTGCTCACTTAAGTCAATAAAGGAGTTCATGTTGTGTTTTGAGGAATTAAACCTTACTGTCTCAGAAAAGACCAGAAGTTCAGGAAGCTCTGGGCAACTGGACCACAAAAACCAATGGACACTTTCCCAGGCAATGCAGTGGAAATAATGAATAACCATTTTTTTTGTCCTTGACTCGTTTGCCTCAGGATTCAAACTCCTTGAGGAAGGTTCTGCTTGAAATGTTAGGAACTCCTGGAGTCACAGAGAGGTTCTGTTCACCAAGTATATCATATACTCCCCAACCAACTTCCCAGCCAACCTTTTCCTTAGGTTGGGGCCATGTGATTAATTCTGGCCAATGGACCGTGAGAGGAAGTGATATCTGTCGCTTTTGAGTTGCAGTTATGAGCTGGTGTGCCTTCTTTAGCCTTTGACTGCTCTGCTGAGGCCACCTTGCAGACATGTTTCAGATGACATGAGCCCCATCCTTAGCCCCGTCACTGGACTAGAAGCTCAGGAGGACAGGGTTCAATCCCTTAGTAATGAAAAAAAAAAAAAAAAAAAAAAGAATCCAGCAAAAGCAGTTTGAAGATATCCTACCGAATACTCCCATATTTGCACAAAGAAATGCTTACAGTGATGTTCTATGCAGTATTATTTATAAGATGAGGGGGAAAAGCTTTTTAAAATCTAAATACACTTTATCCTGAAGAATTAAAGACCTATTACTACAGTTGTACTACAGATTATATCAATATATTGTGTGCATGTAAACAAATCATTGTGTATAACTATAATGCACAAAAAAATATGGAAAAAAATCTGGGCTGGGGTTGTGGCTCAGTGGTAGAGCGCTTGTCCTGCACATGTGAGGCACAGGGTTCCATCTTCAGCACCACATAAAAAAATAAATAAAATAAAGTTAAAAAATAATAAAATCTAAATACCCATCTGGAAGGAAATATTAAATATATTAAGAAACAGTCCTATGAAAACGAATGTAGCTGTTAATAAGGTCAATCTATAAATACTGACATGGGAAAATGATTACATATGTGGAAAACAAGTCACACAATGATAGGCATAAGTCTCCTTTTATGGTTAAAAAAAAAAAAAGCTAAGTATGTAAACCAAGTCAAATTGAAAGGAAAACATCTTAAAGGGACAATGCATTCCTACTTGTTGTTAAAAAAAAAAAAAGATGGACAGAATAGCAGGGCCTGTGAGAAGCATAGAGAGAGGAATTTAATTTGAGAGAAAGAGAACAGGAACTCAGGAAAGGACATCTATTTGATTTCCCGTCATACTTCCAGGAAATAGCCTTGTTGAGAAAAAATTATCCAAAAAGAATAATTATCAAAAACTGATACATAGGGCTAGGATTGTGGCTCAGCAGTAGAGCACTCGCCTAGCACCGGCAGGACCCGGGTTCGATTCTCAGCACCACATAAAAATAAAGGCATTGTGTTGTGTCCATCTACACCTAAAATAAATAAATATATATACATACACACATATAACTGATACATAAAATCAAGAGGTCAACCACCTTTTCTGTTAAGAATATTTAACATTCTAGGAGACTGTACCATTGTTTGCTATTATTAAGGAAGGTCTCAGGTTTTGTAAAGTTCATGTAATTTGGTTCCAGCCAAAATACAAATGATTTCTGTTCAGGCAAAAAGATTGAAGGAATACATCATGTATAACGAGAAGAATGAGAAATTATACTCCATTATATATGGTGTATCAAAGTGCATTCTACTGTCATGTATAAATAATTAAAATAAAATTTTAAAAAGATTGAAGGGATTATGGAAAATACTATTCCTACAAGACAGCCCTGAGGGACACAGGGAACTCTCTTCCCTTCCTGGGTTTATCCCTGCATCTCCAGCAAAAGCAAATATTCACCCCTTCCCAACCACAAAGGGTCTTGAAGGGAGGAGGGGGATACTAAAACACTGAGCCCTGGACTTTTACCCTTGCCCATTGCCATTTTGTCCTGGAAGGAGAAAAGCAATTAGTGAAGCAGTAGGTAACAATAGGTCCCAAAGGAAGGAAGATAAGCAGTGAACACCTAGTTCTGAGCTTTACCCAGTGACAATGAGTTTCAAACTTTTTACAACTGCCTTCCTGAGTTAAAATTGTAACCCATACAGCTAGGTCCCTGACTGCAGCACCTCTGCAGTCTCTAATATTAATTCACCCTCATCAGAAACTATAAAAAAACTGTAATTTGGTGGCCATTTCCATACTCAGAAACTGAGCTTTCCCGTGCCTGATTGATTGACTGCTGAGGAATAAAGAAAAGCTTGCTGATCCGTTTGAGGTCTGCTAACTCCTGGTTATTTGTATTTTCATTATGGTGCTGAAACCATGTTAGTTATTTTTGCTCACAAAGATAACCCCAAATATTACAGTTTATTGCCCTGTAGGACACCGAGAATTTTGTATTTAAGCCAGCAATTATATCTTAACATTCCTTTATTACATCACCTACACATGGCCAGCCCCTCAATTATTCTTAGAACAAGAGAGTTGAATAAAATCTTTGACTTGTGTTTAATTTGTATAAATTGTGCTTTTAATCTTTAAAAAAAAATAATACTTTGACAGATTGGAGGGAGTGTTCATGTGTCACCCCAGATCAGGAACTAGAAACCTAGTCCCTTCTTCGCTCATTGCTGGGCCCTCTTCCAGCCTCCTCCCTTTCCTTACCATCTTGGATGTCCCAAATGTCTCTGGTCAATCCCAGGGAAGGGTGGGAAATTGGTCATGCCCATACCCACCCCTTCCCTCCCTCACTGACTTGGAAAGTGCTCAGGCCTGGGACCGAGTTAAGAGCAAGGACTAGGGGTGGGAGGTCACACCGACTACTTCAGTGTCTGCAACTCCAGTGATTTACAGAGACACTCCTCCATGGGTGGGTGCTGAGGGCCATTACCAAGTAGGAATGACGCATTCGAAATTTCCTTGCCAGCGTACCCCATGTTAAATGACTTGCCTTGGAATTTCGCTGTTGACATTGCATGTAAGGTGACCTTGCTCAAGGAAGGCGGATCCAGGTTTAGAGCTGATCAGGTTTGAGGAAGTATCCCAGTCCTTGGGTTTAGGGCGTTCCCAGTTTAAGACCTTGGATTTTAGGGAAGTTTGATGTTGAGGATTATTGCTGCTGGAATTAGGGCGTTCCTGCTGCCTGAGCTCCCGTTGAGTTCTCCTGAGATTCAGAGAGCATTTTGGGAAAAAAAGCCTCCTGGAGTAGGTAAATTGGGTGGCAGCAGAACTGGGATTGCCCCAGAACGTGTGTGGAGGCCGGTGTGAGTTCGGGAATAAAGATTGCTGTTTGAATCTACAAAGCTGTGTGGTGGCTCGTGATTCTGTGCCCAGCTAAGACTGTGGCAGGTGGGCATGGACAAGGTGGAGACAACCGAGGAGGAAGCACCAGTTCTCTTAGTGGGGAGCCAACTGGAGCTATCTGGAAGAGGGGATAGGGAGTATCCTCTGAACTAAAAAGAGACCCAGATCTCTAAGGTTCATAGAGGTGGGAGCAAGCATGAAAGCAGCTGAGGTTGAGACTCGGGTTTCAGCTCCTCAGGCTGAGCCAGGAAGGGAGCTTTCTGGGTCCCACCCAAGCTTCGCTGTGCGCTCAAGCCATGCCTCTGGATGTGGGCACATTTGGAGAGTGCAGGTCACTGGAGCCTGAGCAAAGCGCACAGGTTTCCCAGACGCCTGCTTTGCCTCCCCACATACTCTTGATCCCTCCGCCCGGCCAGCCCTGCTTCAACTCCTGTTGTACCCCTGATCCCCTTGACTGCCTGCTACCAGAGGGTAGCAGCTGTGTGTGGCCACTGGCTCCTTTCTGGGTTCAGGGACTGGGACAACGTGTCAATAATCTGCAGGAGAAAGCCGTGCCATGCGGTTGGACAACTTGGAGAACTTCAACCTGGGCTCGTTGAGTACCCGCGCCACCAGGGATATTTGCTCGCTTGCTCGTTTGAACAGCCCTCCACCCACGCTGGCCTTCTCCTTCTGCTCACTGGCCCCAGGAGGATGACTTCAAGGTGATGCTTCCCTAAGACATAGGCCGGATGCTGCTGCTGCTGGAGGCACGCAAAGCTCCCCCCACGCTGTTCTGAGTCCTTGACTCAGGGTTCTGCGCATTCCTCAGGGAGGCAGTGGCTGGAGGCCCCCCTTCTCAGCCCCTGCAATCTGGAGCTGGAGGGGGCGGGACCTGGAGCTATGAAGGGCGGAGCATATGAGCAGCAGATGTTGGGCCAGAGCTACAGGAGGGGGTCTGGCCTAACGGTGACAAGAGGGACAGGGCACGAGATGGGATGGCTGAAAGGAATCATACTTGGGGATGGGGCTGTGGGAGAAGACCATTTCTAAGGAAGGCTCAGGTGAAGTTGGTAGAGGCAGAGTGAGGATGCAGCCCAATATGGAGAGTGGCTAAGATCCTTCTTTTCTCTTCCTAACATCTCTGTTCTTTGGGCCCCATGATGCCCCAGTCTGGCTGGGCACAATTCAGGAGCCACTTGTCAAAAGAAACAAACTTTATTTTTAGAATACGCTAGACCACAGGAGCTCTTCAGGAATTCCCTCAGAGCCCAACTGCCACCACCGGCTTCCCACAAGCCTCTCAACCTCCCCCACCTCTCCTGCTCTTGAGGCCCATTGGCTGGGTCATGTGGGCGGAGCAAAAAAAAAAGTCCCCCAATGAGCAGCTCCATGGTCTGAAAGGATGGGGAAACAGCTCAATGAGCATCACCGCAGAGGAGCCAATCAGTTGACAGCTAGAAGTTTGCTGGGGCCCCTGTGAGCCAATCATCAGCTGGCAGCTGGAAGTTTGCTGGGACCCCTTCCGCTGTGGCTCTCAACATCTCCCCCTCTCTGTTTAAACAACAAGCGTGTGGCTTAGGGACCCTGCCTGCCTTAGGTTGTCCAATACTACATATGGTCCTTACCCGGCATCGGATGAGCTGACCTCAAGGCGACAGCCTCCTGTCTTAGGTTGGTACCATTGCAATTGGATCTTACCTGTCATTGACTACCGGTCCAGCATACAGCCACACCTGTGGATTGGCCCCCAAATTTAGCTGAAGGACCATCACAAGCAGAAGGGAGGAAGATACACCAAGCCAATTGACGGCTGCTCTTGGAAAAATTGTACCACCGATGACACCATCAGCAAAAATACCCCAACACTACCACAAGTCACTGCACCAACAGATAGTTCACAATGCATACAAGTGAGTTCACAATGCATACAAGTGATACATAGTCTAGGCAAGTTCTGCAAGCAGTTCAGTGATAGCTATTGCAGAAGCTGTAGATTGGTTTTATCTTTGCCTTCACCGGCATTGGGATGAAGATAGGAATTGTGACAATAATGGCTAAAGAAAAAATTATGTAACTTTCCAGAAGGCACTAAAAGAAAACAATTTTCTGAACAATTTACATTATCTTGAACAGAATTATTAAATATAATGAAAAGGAAAGGTGAAAGTAAACAAACAGATCTGTTAACCTCCTTTTTTGTTCACATATTAAAACAATCATCAACAGCTGTTTACCCAATTTAAATTAAACCATTTAAATCACGTGAATAAAAAAAATATTTGGATCCATTTTTTCATGAGCGCTCATCATATATGATATATGGACATACGTACATACAAACATACAACATAAAACACAAGTGTGCACACATAATATAATACATACAACACATAACATAATAGTAAAGGCCTTATAACTTTTTACAGGTGAAATCTCCATTGCAATGTTTAAAAACTCTATAGTCAAAAAATAGAACTGATCAGCAAAACATTAACCTAGGTCTGTATGAGCTCAAAAAACAAAATAGAACTTCATGATGTGGGAAAGGGTAATCATAAAATAGATATTGAAAAAAGCATCCTGGTTCTGTCGCAGATGTAAGGATAGCCAAACTGGAGTTTTGGATATCAGCTGTTATGGATTTGAGCCAAATCATCTTCTTTTTGGTCTGTAGAAATCGCTTTAGATAGCCAAACTTTAGATAGCCAAACTGGAGTTTTGGATATCAGCTGTTATGGATTTGAACCAAATCATCTTCTTTTTGGTCTGTAGAAATCTCAGCCAATTTGGATTCTCTCTGGAATCCAAATCGGCTGCTGTTCTCCCTGTGGAAACACACAAACAGACCCCCAACTCCAGACAATCACTGGGTCAGGACCTTAGTTAATCTCTCTGGAATCCAAATCGGCTGCTGTTCTCCCTGTGGAAACACACAAACAGACCCCAGACTCCAGACAATTACTGGGTCAGGACCTTTCCATTGTCCTGTTAGAATATCCTTCCAAAGTACCTTGGGCTTATGTATATTTTTTGGACACACATGCTTTTCCACAGCACTAAGTCCTGATGAATCCAAATTTTAAAAGTTTAGAGTAAAAAGGGTTATTTTAAGTTTATCTTTGGGGAATATATATCCCTCCCCAATTCCCTCTTTTTGCTTTAATAAGTACATTTTAATGGTTTGATGAGCTCTTTCAACTATGCCTTGTCCCTGTGGATTGTATGGGATTCCTGTTATATGAGTAATGCCAAATGATGAGCAAAATTGTTTAAAAGAGGTAGAAATATAACCAGGGGCATTATCTGTTTTTAACTGTTTTGGAACGCCCACAGTGGCAAAATTTTGTAAGCAATGAGCTATAATATCTTTAGTTTTTTTCTCCGGCATGAAGGGAGCCCATCAAAAATCTGGAAGAAGTATCAACTGTAACATGCAAATATTTTAATTTTCCAAATTCTGGCAAGTGTGTGACGTCCATCTGCCAAATATGGTTAGGTATCAGTCCTCTAGGATTGACTCCAAGATTAACTTGTGGTAAAAAGTTCACACAATTTTGACATTGTTTTATTATTTGTCTAGCTTGTTCCTTAGTTATTTTAAAACGCTTTTGTAAAGTATTAGATTGACATGGAACTTTTTATGAAAATTTGTAGCTTCTTCTAGTGTAGAGAAAATATGAATGTCATGTGTAGTTTTATCTGCTAAATCATTGCCCAAACTAAGGGCTCCAGGCAATCCTGTATGTGCACTGATATGTCCTATAAAGAATGGATCTTTTCTGTCCCAGATTAGACTTTGTATAGTGGAAAGCAAAGAGAAAACAGTAGAGGAAGGGGAAATCCTACCAGCATCTTCAAGGGATACTATAGCATTAACTATATACTGACTATCAGAAAATAAATTAAATACAGAATCTTTAAACATCACAAAAGCTTGTAATACTGCATTAAGCTCTACCTTTTGAGCTGATTGTTTGGGTACTAAAAATGTAAAAGTTTGATCAGGTGTAACTATTGCTGCTGTACCAATATTTGACCCATCAGTGAATATATTTGGAGCATTCATGATAGGTGTTTTTCTTGTCATTTTTGGAAAAATTACAGGATGCAATGACCAAAAAGACAATAAAGGATTAGATGGTAAGTGGTTATCAATTGAAACATTAGATTTTCACATGATTATTGCCCAAGTATTTAACTCATTAGCTAACTCATCAATTTGATCCATAGTATATGGAGTAATAATTTTATTGGGAGAAATTCCAAACACTCCCTTTGCTGCTTTTATTCCTTTGAGTATTAATTGTCCTACAGCCTCAGGATACCTAGTAAGAATAGTGTTAGGAGAACAAGATAAATGTATCCATAATAATGGACCTTCTTGCCAAAATACTCCTGTAGGAATATTTTTTGTTGGTAGAACAATAAATAATAAAGGAAAACTTATATCAATTCTATCCAAATGCATATTTACCATATATGTTTCAATGATTTTTAATGCCTTTCTTGCTTCAGGCATTAACATTCGGGGTGAATTTGGATCTGATGGACCTTTTAGGATATCAAATAAAGGTCCCAACTCTCCTGTTGGTATACCTAGATAAGGCCTTATCCAATTTATGTCTCCTAATAACTTTTGAAAGTCATTAAGTGATTTGAGTTGATCTACTCGTATTTGAATTTTTGGTGGACAGACCATGGTTGAGGATAATAAAACTCCTAAATAATTAATTGGAAAATTTAATTGTACTTTATCTATTGCTATCTCTAGATTATAATTTTTTAATAAGTTTGTAAGTGTGGCATAACATTCTAGCAATGTGTTTTATCTTTGTGTGCTAATAATACATCATCCATATAGTGAAATATTTGTAGTTCAGGATTTTGATTTCTAAGTTGCTGGATTACTTTGTTAACATAAATTTGACACATAGTTGGGCTGTTAGCCATCCCTTGAGGGAGTACTTTCCATTCATATCTCTGATCAAGACCTTCATGATTCAGTGCAGGGATAGTAAATGCAAAACGTGGACTATCCTCAGGATGAATTGGAGTTGAAAAAAAACAATCTTTAATATCTGTAACTAAAACATACCAGGTTTTTGGCAAAGCAGACAATTGAGGAATCCCCGATTGAGCAGGTCCCATAATAACCATCTCATTATTAATAGCTCTTAAATCTTGCAATAATCTCCATTTATCAGATTTCTTTTTGATGACAAAAATGGGAGTATTATGGGGAGATACAGAAGGTTGTATATGTCCTTCCGCTAATTGTTGTTTGACCGGGTCATGGGCTGCTTGTATCTTTTCTTTAGTCAGGGGCCATTGAGGAACCCATACTGGTCTTTCTAATTTCCAAGTAATTTTTATTGTCTCAGTGACCCCTTCTGAAAATCCAACCCATGTATGTTCGTTCCTTGATCTATTTGTATTGGTGCTGCTGTACCTTGTTCTTGTTCTTCTAATCTTTTTCCTTTCCTAAAACCTTGTCTAGCCATAATAGTGGGCGCATTTGGATTGATGTTATTTGTTAATGTTAGTCCTAATTGATCTAGGACATCTCATCCCCATAAATTTATGGGAAGATGATCCAATACATATGTCTGTATAGTTCCTTCACATCCTTCAGGATCCTTCCAATCTAATACCATTGCACTTCTATGGGGATTAGTCACCACTCCTACGCCTCGAAGCGTTTGAGTGGCTTGTTGTAATGGCCAATGTTTTGGCCATTCTTGATGAGAGATGATGCTAAGGTCTGCACCTGTATCCAGTAGCCCATTAAATTCATGTCCTTGAATATTTAGTTTTAGCATGGGGCAAGAATATAAATTTAAAGAAAGCATAGCCCAATCTACACCCGTGGAGCCTAATCCCCTGGAACCTCTTTCTACAGTATGACTGGAAAATTTATCATGTAGGCTGGGTATTATTAGTAACTGTGCTATTCTATCTCCTGGTGAAATTATTGATATACCCTTTGGAGAACTGGCTATAATTTTTATTTCACCTTCATAATCAGGATCAATTACCCCAGGACTTATCATAAGTCCTTTTAGAGTAGAAGAACTGCATCCCAATAATAAGCCTACTGTTCCTTTGGGAAGAGGTCCTTTTACCCCTGTGGGAATGATTTGAACTCCCATCCCTGGAGTTAGTACTGTTCTGGCGGAGGCACAGATGTCCAATCCTGTGCTTCCTCTGGTTTGTCTAGTGAGGGATTTAATGGACAATGTGTCCTGGGCACTACCCTGATGGGGTTGCTGGATTCCTCCAGTGCTCCGTATATTTGTGGTCTTGGGCCCCAGAGCATTGGGCCCCCTGTCCATTTTTTGGCAATGGAGCCCGATGCCTTTCTCCATGATATCGTGGATAAACACCTGGTCCTTGTTCGTTTTTTGATAATGGAGTACCCTCTATGGTGGTTTGAGAACGGCATTCATTAGCCCAATGTCTCCCTCTACGGCATCGTGGGCAAATACTCAGTTTTGATACCTAGTTTTGTTAAACCCTCCTCCTATGGGGCAATTCCTTTTAAAATGTCCTGTTTGTTCACAATTGTAGCATGTTTTTGGCCTGGCATCTAAAACCTGTTGTACTGCAGCTGCCACGACTTGCCCTTGTTCATTAATGTCTCTACATAATTTAATATATGTGTTTAAATCTTCATGTTTCCATGGTCTAATGACTTCTCTGCACCAACGATTCGCTTGCTCATAAGCCAGTTGTTTTATTAATGGCATTGCTTGTTCTGTATTCCCAAAAACTCTGGTAGCTGTTTGAATAAGTCTATCTACAAATTCAGCGTAAGATTCATTAGCTCCTTGTATTACCTTAGATAATTGACCTTGTAAACCTCTATGTCCTTGTAAAGTCTTCCATGCCCTAACCGCATCAACAGCAATTTGTAAGTATACGCCAGAGTCATATGCAATTTGTTGCTGCTGATCCTCATAAGGTCCCTTTCCTAACAACATATCTAGATTTCTCTGAGGATAACCAGCTGCTGCATTTCGCCTAGCCGTCTCCTTGCAAAATTCCTCATTGGCAACCTTTCATAACAGGTATTGTCCTCCATTTAGCACAGCTTTACACATATTAGCCCAATCTGCTGGCGTCATGTACAAGTTGGTAATGGATTCGACCATGCTTACAGTGAAGGGTACTTGAGGACCATTACAGCCTCTTTTAGCTGCTTCACTGTTTTGAAATTTAAAGCATGGTGAATTCGCTGCCCTCCTGCCTGCTCAAATACAGGGCATGTTAATATTTGAGATCCTGTCTCAGGATCCCATCTATCAACTGCAGGGGTTGGGGGCCTCCCAGCATATGGAGGTGGCGTTGTTGGTTGGACACTTACGCCCTCTGGTGATAGAAAGGTGTTAGTAGCAGTCTTCTGTTGTAACTTTTCCCCTGATGGCTTTTTCTGTTCTAAACTTTCTTCCTCTGTCTGGCTAGCTTGAGAGACCTTCTCTTTTACTTGAATTTTTTCCTCTGTCTGACTAGTTCGAGAGACCTTCTTTTTTACTTGAATTTTTTTCTCTGTCTAACTAACTCGAGAGACCTTCTCTTTTACTTGAATATTTCTACTATAACTATAATACAACCCAACAAGATAACGCCTAACAAAACTGAAACAGAGTGAAACAAAATTGGAACAACAAAAAATCATTATAATAGCCTCCTGAAATGTCCATCCATCCTATCTCCCTATCTGTTCCTCAGATGTGAGCAGTTTTTCTTCCATCTTACACATCTCCAGGGACAGGCAACTTAAAACAAAAGTGAAACAAAACAAAAGAAGAATCTTAAAATGGCTACCCATCCTCTCGCCCTGCCCTCAGGGGCAAGTAGTTTACCTTATCACTTACCCTCAGTCGTTCCCCGTACGGGCCACCAAATGCCACAATCTGGCTGGGCACAATTCAGGAGCCACTTGTCAAAAGAAACGAACTTTATTTTTAGAACACACACGCACCACATAGCTCTTCAGGAATTCCGTCAGAGCCCAACTGCCACCACCGGATTCCCACAAGCCTCTCAACCTCCCCCCGCTCCTCCTGCTCTTGAGGCTGATTGGCTGGGTTGTGTGGGCAGAGCCAAAAAAAAGTCCCCCAATGAGCAACTCCGTGGTCTTTTAAAGGGTGGGGAAACAGCCCAATGAGCATCACCGCAGAGGAGCCAATCGGTTGGCAGCTAGAAGTTTGCTGGGGCCGCTGTGAGCCAATCATCAGCTGGCAGCTGGAAGTTTGCTGGGGCCCCTTCGGCTGTGGTTCTCAACACCATGACATCTGCTGTCTACTGTTGAGTTGGGGGTGGTCAATGAATGATATCAGGCAAACTCCTGTTTTGGAGGCAGGGTCTGCCTTGGATGGAAGGGGGAATGAGCAGGTGATGAGAATGGCCTGTTTCCCTGGAGGAAGAGGTGGAAGGAGGTTGGTGATTGGGTCCCATGTTCCAATTCAGAGATGCCTCTGCCCCAGGCCCAAGAAGGGGAAGAGGTTGATGTGTTGGAGGGATTAGGGGAAAGTGCCTTTCTCACTCCCTCTCTCTCCCATACAAAATCATCTGGCAGGCAAGACAACCAGCCACGCTCTGTCCAGCACCAGACTGAGATCAAGGAGAGGCAGGAGAAATATCTGGAAGCAGGAGAATTCTGGACTAATAATCCCTGGAGTCCCCAACTCTTGCACATGCCTGCTTAATTTGGGGAAACAAAGAGACTCCTATGCTCTTGCCCTCTGAAGTCAGTTGAGCCTCAGATCTGACCAAGAACAGCATATGTGGAACCCTGGCATATTTCCTTCAAGAATCCCTGTCCTAGAATGTTCCCTATACAACCAGGCCCAAGGAACCAGCTCTTGTATCCCTTTCCAATCCTCAAAGTGGGGACAGTCCAGCCACTAGCCAATCACTACCATCTCCACCTCTGCCCCTGCCCAGGTGAAGCAAGGTTTTTCCTAGGGATACTCCACTGCCTGGACACTGAGAACCTCAAGGAGCTTGATCCCAATCTGCACCACTCAGGAATGGAACAAGTAGACCAGAAACTCTACCTCACCTTCCCATGAGCCTGCCCTGCCACCACAGACATCTTCGTCTCTGTATCTGATTCCTCCCCAGCTGGTGTCTTCTGATTTTCTGCAGGAACTTTGTGCTGAAGTTAGAGACGGCGGAACAGTCGACAACCCTGGAGAAACCAGAATAAGATTCAGTGCATCTAACTCTTCCTCATCCCAGTGTCAGGTCTGCCATGTGCTCAGGGATGTGGCAGGACCAAAGAGTCCTCAGCAGTCACCTTGTGTGACTGAGAACTAGAGACCCAGAATGGAAACTTTCTGGAAATTACAGACCATGTCTTTCACAGCCACCAATTCCCTTCCCTGTCCTGCACAGAACCCCATTTCTGTCATCCAGGGCTGGCTGCTGTCCCCTAATGTGGGGAAAACAGGTGTCAGGGACTTAGGGACCCTAAGAGAATGCCTCACTTCAAATGTCCTTCCACATGGTTTGTCTAGCCACTCTCACTTCCAGGCTTCAGAAAGGATGGCCACAAAGTAAGTTCTTCCTGGTTCAGAACCAGGAGTTACATGCACTTCCTGGTGCAAACTCTCCTTTTTACCTTCTCTGGACACCAGCAACCTCTGTCCCATGCAGCAACCAAGCTTCTAAAGCTGGGGAAACTAAGTCAGGGCCTTGGAGCCTGTTTGCTGATCACACCCTGTTATGGATTAGATATGAGTTGTCCCCCAAAAGCTCATGTTTAAGACAATAGAAGAATATCCAGAGGTGACACGGTTAGGTTATGAGAGGTGAAATGATTGGGTCATGAGAGCCTTAACCTAATCAGAGGATTAGTTCACTGATATGGATTAACTGGGTGGTAACTGTAGGCAGGTAGGTGTGACTAAAAGAAGTAGGTCACTGGGGTGTGCCTTTGGGGGTTATATTTTGTCCCTGGTGAGTGCAAGCACACTCTCTCTCTCTGCTTCCTGGCCACCACATCCTGAGCTTCTTTCCTCTTCTACCCATTCTGCCATGATGTTCTGACTCACCCCTGGCCCAGAGCCAGGGAGTCACCAACCATGGACTGAACCTCTGAAACTGGGAGCCAAAACAAACTTTTTCTCCTCTGTGTAGTCTTGTCAGGTATTTTGGTCAAAGTGATGAAAACTTCCTAAAACATTTCCTCTCCAACTTCATATGTATTTCTTCAAGCTGTCCCCAACACTGAACAACTAGGGAATTAAAAAAAAAAAAAACCACTATCTCGGGAATATCCTGAGCAATTTAGGGAAATAAAAGCTCTTTCAAAATTGCACTCATTTAGTTGGAGTCTTGGGATGCAGATTTGAAACTATGGCAGAGGATTCAGGTGTGTCCATTTCCAATATCCTTCTCCCTACTGGGTGCATTATGTGTTCACAGTAGGCATGTTGAACTGTCAGTTTAACATCCCTAGCACCAGTGCCTTGCCCCAAAGTGACAAAAACTCTTTTTGAATGATCACTCTGGTTTAACATATTACCCAGAGTGTCTCTTGGCAAAGTTTCAGGAGAATGGGCCCCAGGACTGGTGATTTTTAACAGTGAATTGGAAGGACCCCCTGTGGAGTAGAAACTGGGAAGGGTGGGATGGGCTCTCAAACTCTGCTCTCATCCTGGAGATAGTCTCAATGCATACCACATTTAGGCTTCTCCAAAATGGATAGGGCCAAGGGAGATTAGGTGGCTTCTCAAGTAGAACCCAAACCTCGAATTCTATGTTTTCTGAGAAACCATTCACTGGTGGTCATTCAACCAATTAAGGAGGGAGGAAGAGAACTCATTAGCATCAGGAAATGACCACACTGGGAAGCTGGAGATGGGTCCCAGAATGGCAGGGTGGAGGCAGGGGACCAGGGTGCTCATCCCTCTGTCCACTCCTGTTGAGTATGTGTTTGAGCACTGACAGTCCTGAATAGCCTCAACCCTGTCTTAACCCATCACTATCACTGCATCCCAAAAGAACTTTCATGTCACTGATAGGGTGGTAGCCTAGCAAAGCTGCAGGCTGAACTAGAGGTGAGGGGACCAGGGACCCAGTCTCCTTTCTCTGATCTCCTGGTGCCTTGAGGAGCTGTTATGGTTTGAGGTATCTCAAAAAAGCTCATGCATGAGACAATGCAAGAATATTCAGAAGAGAAATGATCAAGTTACAAGAGGTATAACGTAGTCTGTGGTTTAATCCACAGATGGATTAACTGAGTGGTAACTGGAGGCAGGTGGGATGTGGCTGGAAGCAGCAGGTCGCTGGAGGCATGCCTTTGGGAATTACATTTCGTCCCTGATGAGTGGCGCTGTCAGCTTCCTGGCTGCTATGTCCTAAGCTACTTTCCTCCACCATGATATTCTGCCTCACCCTGGGCTCAAAGCAATGGAATGGACTGAGACCTTTGAAGCTGTGATCCCCAAATAAGCTTTTTCTTCTCCACGTTGTTCTTGTCAGATCTTTTGATCACAGCCAGGAAAAAACTGGCTAAAACAGGAACCCACACACCCTGGGTCCTGGTCCTTTCTCTTTCACCAAGCCCTGGCTTCTCTTCATCCCTTCTCACTCCTGTCAAGCCTCCATATTCGCAGCCTGCTAACCATTTTTCTCTGGACCATGAGTGGTTCTTGCTCAGCACCTGAGGAAGACACATAATCCTCAGATGGTAAGGGCTGGGTGAGAATGCCCTCTCCTGGCACTTTGCCCAACTCCACACATTGGCAGTGGCCCCAAGGCTCAGAAATCTTGGTGATGAGTTGGTTGTCATGGTTACTGAGAATACCCTGCAACTGGTCACCAGAGCACACCCCAGTCTGAGCTACTGGAATGAGATGGGCCCTAAGCCCAGCAAAGAACCTTTGTATCCTGCAGCGCTGACCTCCGGCTGGGCTCCCTTCCCTCATTGCCTGTCATCGTGGCTGGGTCTGGTTATAGCAGAGGCATCTCCTCTACTTGGGCAAGAAGTCTCTTTCTCTGGAACCAGAAGGTAGCTCTGGGATGAAACCCAGAGGCCAGACTACTGGCTCCAGAGAATGAAATGCTTTAAGTGAAATACTTTCAGCTTCTAAATAATTCTCCCTCCATTCCCAAATCTTCCCAGAATTGCGCAGGGCTGTCCCCTCCCTCAACCATCCTCCTCCTCCTCCTTCCTCCCCTGGAGGAGCTCTGTGTACCTGGTGGAGCAGGTCATCCATCCTCTTGGGCCTCCACCCAGCATCCATTAATGGGAGGCCCCATTTATGACCAAGCCCTGATCTTGCTGTACCCAGTGCCCCAGCAGTAGCCCTTGCTGCCCCCTGCTATCCAGGCCAACAGGCCAGGGTCCCTGGAACTGTTGGATTGGTAGGCTGGGTAGGGAGCACATCACACCCTTAGGACAACTGCAAGGTGGTCTCCTCCCACTGCTGCCATTCCCAGTGGGAGACATCAAATCTCTAATCTTACCAGCCCCCCTAGTTAGTTTTTTTTTTCCTGCTTTTTCTATTTTGTTCTCTTTGATTTCCATCTTGATGCAAAGGCTCTGATAGTGTCAGAGAAAAAATTGCACCTTAACATGGGTGTCAAAATCAACTCTACTGAAAAAACACACCCTTGACAGTTTGATGATGTCATCCACAGTCCAAACCATGACCCTTCTGGAAGGTATCTCTGCGTCATCCCCTCCTATCCTTCCAATCTCGGCTGCAGATGACTAGAGATCTGCATGACTTTGTTCTGGTAGGAAGTGGGTAACCTTGATTCACTTCACATCTCGGAGAGATTATCATTAAGTCTGTTTTGCCAGTGAGGAACCTGAGTCACAGAAAGATTGATTAACTTTCCTGAGGGCACATAGCTAGACCAAGAGTAGACTATGTGATTTGGCCCCGCAGCCATAGTCCTGGGCTACGCTTTCCCAGATTCTGCCTGACACCTGTCCTCCCTTGTACAGTCACTTCAGCTCATTCAGACACCTGGCCCAGACAGTCCCATCCTCTTGCCCAGTTACCCAGCTAAGGTCGGCCTCCTGGCCAAAATCTGGGTGCAACACTCAGAGTTCCTCATACACAAGATGCTCACAGATCTGCTTCCAAACCACTTTGTGGCAGAGATCCTTGCTCTGGGCATGCTGTGGCAGCTGCCTGTGTGCTGCTCCGTTTTCAAGGTAGGGAGGAGCCCCCATCTCAGGGCCTGGAGCTGTGGGAGACCAGGGGCTTCCTCACCTGCTCTCTGGCTCTGGCTCTTTCTAGCTGCTCATTCCTCATTTCCGCTACACTTTTCACATCAACATCCAAACCTGCACTGAGCTCTTTGCACAGGGAAAGCTCAATGCCAGCTCAAGGCCTGGGAGCCCTGGGATCCCAGTGTCTGGCAGAAGGAGCCAGAGGGGGCTGAGTTCATTGTGAGCCTCTACCCCTGACAGCAGAGGGCTCTGTTCATTACAGCCAATGAGTCTGGAATGGATGGCCTAGAACTGTCACCGACGGCTCCTCCTCGGCCTGCCTCACCAGCTGGCTGACCATGAGGTTTAGGGCCTCCCCCATTTCTACTACCTGGAAGATGCACTCCAAATCTGGCATCCACAGTCAGATGAAGCTCTCTGGGGCCTGCACCTCTGGCCCTCCACTACTCCTCTGTTGATTTGTTCATCACCTCCCAACACCTCCTGCCAGAACCCCTGCTGACTCCCCGAGCCTTCCTGCCTCACTTCTTTTTTCTAGTTGTGAGATCTTGGGCCAGTCTCTTAACATCTCTGTGCCTATTTCTTCATCCAACAATATGGGTAATAAGAGCCCCTACCTCATAGGTCTTTATTAGGATTAAATGTTAAACCCTAAGAACAAACCTCAGCAAATAGGAAGAGCATTAGCTGTTAGTACCATTGTTTGTCCTATAAATAATCAGTTTGTCTCCAATTTTTCCTTCTAAACCTTCCTCATAGGAAGTCTCCTTGGGGTATAGCCCTGGCCTTCACTCTGCAGGTCAGATCCTCCTGACATTTGGCCTCCAGTAGGTCCCCACCTCTTGGTTGATAATGACCTCCTTCGAGCACTGGGGTCTATGACAATGCAGCTGCTGCTCATGACCCTCACAGGGCTCCCAGTTTCTTGCCTCATCTCTCCTTTTCCATTCTTCCTCTGCAGCACACACCAAGTCGAGAGAGACAAGGCACCCCCAATTTCTCCTTCTCTCCCTGTGCAAACATCACCCGTTCTCTGAGCTCAGCTCATACCCCACCTCACCCTTGAAGTCCTCCAGGACTGCACCTGTATGAATGCCCCCAGCAGGAGCTGCCTATGCCAACACCCTTCTTAGTAGTGGCTCTGCATGCTCTTCCTGAACCCTTCTCTGGCTAAGGATGGATGATCCTTCAGGAATCAATGGAGGAATTGGACCCAATTAAGACTGTACCAATGCACCAGCCTAGTGTCTGATCCCTTTGCTGTGGCTTGGTCTAGCTCAAAAGGCAGGAACTCCAGTGTCTGAAGGACAGGCAAGTAGAGAATGCTAGGGAGGAGGGGATAACTGTGGGAAGCCATCCGTGAATTACATGAGGATCTTCTCTCGGTATGGAAGCCAGAGAGATTTAGGTTTGGCATTTCGAACTAGCTGTGGCTCTCCCTCAGCAATAGATTACTCAATGCATGTGATCTTTATCTCCACTCTGCTAAGGAAGATCCTTCATAGTAGCTCTGGAAATGGGTGTAACTCATTGGGAAATGGACAGCCCAACTTTAACTTTTTTTGGTGAAGAACATTCTATGGAAGGCCTTTGATGTTTCCTGATATAAATAAAGCAGGTGGGGCTGGGGATGTGGCTCAAGCGGTAGCGCGCTCGCCTGGCATGCGTGCGGCCCGGGTTCGATCCTCAGCACCACATACAAACAAAGATGTTGTGTCCGCCGAGAACTAAAAAATAAATATTAAAAATTCTCTCTCTCTCCTATATCACTCTCTCTTTAAAAATAAAAATAAAATAAAGCAGGTGCTGGTCTCCATTTTGCCATAGTCTAGAAGCTGCATCCGTCTGATCAGTTTGCCCTTCCTGCCCCTGCTTTTGAAACTACTTTGTGAGTCCCGTGGTTTTTTTCATTGATCTATTTTTCCTAGCTTTTCTTTCTCAGCCAGCCCATTCCACCGAGGTGAACCCCATTTCCACCGCCCGTGCGGTACATGGGCCAGAGATAACTGAGACTGGGGCCAGTGGAAAGAACTCATGTGTGTCTGATGGGGACAAAGGACACATAGACATGTGTTATGGTTTGGATGTGAGGTGTCCCCCAAAAGCTCACGTGTGAGACAATGTAAGAAGGTTCAGAGGAGAAATGATTGGGTTGTAAGAGTTTTAACCCAATCAGCGAATTAATCTCCTGATAGGGATTAACTTAGTGGTAACTGAAGTGGTAGGGTGTGGCTGGAGGAGGTGGGTCTTAGGGGGCATGGCTTTGGGGTATGTATTTGTATCCGGAGGGTGGTGTTTTTCCTCTCTCTGCTTCTTGATCACCATGATATGAGCTGCTTCCCTCCCACCACCCTCTTCTGCCATGTTTAAGTTCACCTTGAACCTTGAGGAACAGAGCCGGCCTTCGATGGACTAAGACTCTAAAATTGTGAGCCCTTAACTAAGCTTTTCCTCCTCTACAATTGTTCTGTTCAGATCTTTTAGTCACAGCAGCAAATTAGCTGACTAAAACAGCATGACTGTTGCCAGATCTTCATATTTTTTTCAAGAGAAACCAAACATCTTCTAATATTTAAGTGTTGATGATTTAACTTCAAAAATAAACAACAGAACTTGCCAGCCAATCAAAAACACATCTGTAGGGCTGGGGTTGTGTGGCTCAGCGGTAGAGCACTTGCCTAGCATGTATGAGGCACTGGGTTTGATCCTCAGCACCACATAAAAATAAAAATAAACAAAATAAAGGTATTGTGTCCGTCTACAACTAAAAAAAAAAAATGAAAAGTGGACTGCCTAAGCTCACTTGCTTACCAGATTCTGGTAGCATGCCTTTTTTTCTTTTTTAATACTTTTTTAGTTATTGATGGACCTTTATTTTATTTATTTATTTATATATGGTGCCAAGAATTGAACCCAGTGCCTCACACATGTGAGGCAAGTGCTCTACCACTGAGCCACAACCCCAGCCCCTGTTAGCATGCCTTTTTAAGACAAAAAGCAAAACACATTTATAGACCACATGAGGCCCTCAGGCCTTCACCCTGATGAAGATCACAGCCTCTAGGTTTGAAACTCAGCCCTGAAGTTCACACTCTGTGTGGTTGGCTATTTTCTTTGCTTGGTTTCAGGTTTCTCCTTTTGGGGGAAAGTTTCAGTGGCCTCTTCCAACCCACAGCCCTGGGCAGCACTGACCCCCAACTGGTAGTGACCAGTATTCCTGGATCCCCAGCTTTATGACCAATACTGTTAACATCTACTACTGGAATGATGATAGGACAAAGAGCAGGGATTGGAGCTCCAGGCTCGAGTCAGGGACATCTTCCACGAGGGTTTTTTAGCCACATGACCTCAGATAAGGTGTCCATCCCTGTTCCCTGCCCTCCACGCCCCACTTCCCCAGGGCATCAGCCCCTTAGGTCTCAGCTCTATTCTCCCCACCTCACTCCCATCTAGGGGTCCCTCCACCCTGCACAGCTATGCTGACCCTAGGTAGTATCTCACCACAATCATCTTCACCTGTTCAGCCCAATATGCTACCATCAACAGTGGCCAGGGGAGCCAGTGCCAGACCCTAGGGACAGACAGGGTCAGGAGGAGGGGGTCTAACAGAAGAACTGGCAGCTCTGAGCTAACTGAATTTGGAAGGGGGACGTTGGTTTGAAGTCAGTTCCTAGATGCCCAATATTCCTGCCCTATGTGGCTCCCCCACCCACCATCAAAGGCCAAACAGACTTGATAGCGTCAATCCCTGAGGTCAATGCCACATGCCACACCCTGGTGATCTTCTGGAGCATTCACAATAAAACCAAGGTCAGAGATACAGGGAGAAGGGGCTCAAGTCTCTGGAGAGTGGGTGAGGTGAGGAAGGATCTTGGGGAGAAAGGGTTTCTTGGAGGGTGCACTTAGCAGGCTGCATCTTTTAGGTGGACAGGGCTTGGAGTGACTCCTTGGTTGGGGGGTGTGGAATAGGGTGGTAAGGATTCCTAGTAGGTGGAGCTCAGACAGTGGTCTGGGTTGCAAAGCAGGCTTTATCTTGGTGTGGTCTAGGTTTCTTACAGGGTGATGGCTTTCCCCCAACTCTCCTGACCAGCACCGGAGCCTGATATTTTACATTTGGAGTTGGCTCTTGGGTGATCTGGCTCCCCTAGGTGGGACTAAGTCCCCAGGTAGGGGGAATTCAGATGGACCAGAATCATCGGTAAGGGTCTAGGTCCTAGCCTTGCCCCTACCCCACCACCCACCCTGCGGTGTCCCCAGAGGCTTCTGAGCCCTGAGGAGTACTTCACCGAGGAGGCCCGCAGCAGAGCCTTCGGGTCCTGATATGGAGAGGCCTCTGGGAGCGCAACAGGCCCTAGCGCTGTCTTAGGCCTACCTGGAGCTGGCGGTGGTGACGAACAGCTTCACAGGGTGAGCATCTCCACTCGCACCCCGCAACGCCAGCCCAGCGCCCCCAGCACCCCGAAAACAGCTCCCGGCACTCAGAGACCCAGGGAACGTTTGAAGTAATTTTATTCGAAAATAGGAAAACAAAGAATATGGAGCAGGGAGGGCCATCCTAGATAGAAATGCTGTTCTCAATCAGCACGGGGTCCAAGTAGTAGTAGGGGACAGCGAGGCACTTGTTGCGCTGTCGGATGTTGTGCGAGATCTGGGACAGGCGCTGGCGGAAGGCCTCCATGCTCCGCCGCGGGACCTCCTCCACAAAGTGAATGTCTGGGAAGTGGCCCAGGGGCCGCTGAGGACACAGAACCCGGGGCAGGGATGAAGCCAGACCACCCCCCCCCCCACCAACCCACAGCCTAGCACCTTCCTTTCAGCCGCTGCCCACTGCAAACTCCCAGCCCCTTGACAGCTCCAATTATCCTTGCCCTCCCCAACCCCCAGGCTGCCCATGCTCAGAGTCCCCGGGCCCCACGCCGCACCTTGTCATCAGGTTCGCGACTGAGGGTCCAGAGTACCAAGAGCACGATGCAAGTGGTCTTCACATCCGGCAACGTGTCCATGTAGGTCTCCAACGTGGTCAGCCCCTTGGCCTGCATCGGAGGGTTCCGCATGGAAGATGGGAAGTTGGGCATCCAGGCGGTGTACTCCAACTGGAGATGAGGTACAGGGGTTCAGAGAGTACCCCAACAATTCCCACTCACCAGGCTCTGATCCCTCTCTCCCATAACGCCTGCCCCAGGGGACTGAGAATGGGCTGGGTTGGTTTAGACTGGTGGTGCTGGAGCCGTTGGATATTGGGGCTGGGTTGGGGGTGTAGTTGGGGTGGATCTGAGTTAAGCTGAAAGGATTTCAGCTGAGACTGGAGTTGAATCAGGGGTTCAGACAAATTGAGGCTGGACCAGAGATAAAGGCTGAGGTAGGGTTTAAGGTTGGGGCTAAGGCTAAATTTAGGAAGTCTGGGACTAGGGTTGGGGCTGGTGAGCACAGGTACCTGGCCCGTGTTGACAGCTGCGTGCCGGGCAGAGCAGGTGTACATGACGATGGTGACATATCGGATCAGCTCAGGCACCGTTCGCAAGCAAGTGGGGAAGCCTGAGGGGTGGATGGACCAAGCAGTGTCAGTCCTGCCCTAGTCCTGGGCGTCCAGCAGAGGGCGCCTGCAAGCCCAGGTCACACTCTTGCCAACACTCCAAGCTCCACAACTCCTTCTCCCCAAGTCCGTGTGACAAGGCTGGGGGAGGGGCTTGACTGGCCTTGGCTAGTTGTGCTCACACCTAAATTGAGGCCCTTGGATCTCTCTTCCAGCTCCCCTAGGAAGTGGAGAGGCTTCTCTCCTTGGGAAGAGTCCTGTTGTGACTCAGCACAACACCCCAACACACACTCTCCCCACCTCCTTTGAGACTTTTTCTCACTCCAGATAAATTTCTCAGTAGCCTGGCCCTCTCCCTCACACCTGTTCCCAACTAAGCTGCTGGCTTCTTTCTGATCATACCAGGTGAGCAGCCAGCCCTGGTTGTTATAGCTACCCCATAACAAAAGACCCACGCATTCAAAACAGACTCAGTATTTTCTTCCCAAAGGCCCCCTTCAAGGCCCTCAGCTCAAAGAATGACACACACCATCCAACCAACTGCAAAAGCCCTAAACCTGAGAGTCACCCCTCCACCTCTCACCCTACCTAACCCCCAAACCAATCACCAAGTTTCGTCATTTCTAGCTCTCAGCTAGCTTTGGAATTCTCTGTGTCCCCACCACCCTCATTTTAATCAAGTCCCCATCACCTCCCTCCTGGACACCATACCAGTTTCCTAAACTCTCCTGACCAGCACTGCAGCCTGATATTTTAACATAACATCTGATCTCCTTGTAAAACCCCTTGATGGGCCCCTTTGGTTCCAAGGGTAATTCCAAACTCCTCATCTGCCTGGCAGCCTGGCCCTACTTCAGGAGCCTGAGCACCTCCACCCTCAGCTCTAGTTGCAGGGAACTGGATCCCAGGAAGCAACTCCCAGAATTCACTATGCTGCTTCTAGCTTTTGGACCTTTCCACATGCAGCTCCCAATCAGCAACTCCATCTCCTCCACCCGCCACAAGCCCTTGTCAGTCATCTCATAGCTAACCTCATCTGGCAGATCTTAGGTGTTAACCAAGAAGTCTGATCTCAGCTAGATCTTAGCTTACTGTTCCCCACTCCCTGTCTCTGCCAGCCCAACCCTAGCTGGGTTAGAAACCTTCCCTGGGCTTCTCTAGCCCCTCCTCAGCTTTGCCCAAACTGTCCCAATTCTGCTATAACACACTGCTCATTCATTGAGTGAAACACCTCCAGCCCCAGGCATCAAACACCTTGAGGGTGGGCACCTGCCTCTGTCTTTTTCCCTTTTGTCCCCTCAGTAAGCAGCCCAGCATTACACTATAGATGCTCCCTAAATATTTACTGAGTGTGTGCCCAAGTAGCATGACCTCAGGACACCTCCCACCCCTTTCCTGGAGCTTGCCGATTCGATTCTCCCTTTACCTCCTCAGCCTCCAGCATACTTTTTCCTGTTAGAACTCACGCCCCATTTCTCAGTCCACAGAGGCCCCTTTCGGTCTCTGCAGAGATGACTTAGCACCTGAGTTCAGACAGGAGCCAAAGGCCAAAGATCATCCCCGAGATGCCACTGCTCCAGGGTCCAGGGCAGGTCCCTGTGAAAATCCTAGATAGCCCTTTGGTATCCTTTGGCCCACAAGATTTGTCTGGCCCAGAAGTAGGAGGGCCCTAGTGGAGCTTCCTGGGAACCACACCTTGGCCAGTCCCCACTGGGCTCTCAGGCCCGTACCTGAGCTCTCACGCCCTAGGAGGCACTCCTTGAATATCTCCTGCACCCAGGACTGCAATTCCGGGTCACCCTCCACCGCTGCGTCATTCGGGTAATAATAGGTGATGATCTCTGTCACATACCTGATCAAGGGGACAGGGCCTCAGTTTAGAACCTCATCTCTCCCTCCCCCTCCTTCCATAATCATGCTTCCCACCTCCCGCAGGTCATTCTGGCCTTAGCTGGCTCAGACCTACAGGGAGGCAAGTCCTTCAGGAAGGAGGTAGAGAAGGTGGGTTGGCAAGGTCAGAAGACACTCACGTGATCCCCAATATAGATCAACGAGGCCCCCAGGCAGCTCAGAGCCCAGAAGGGGGCTGTCCCGCAAAGGAGGGCTGGAGTCCAAAACAAGGAAGAGGCCCTGTGGGCCTAAGGAGCAGGTGTATGATGGACAGAGAGCCCAGACCCCATCCGCAAGGCCAAGCTCCCGTAGGACGTCCAAGTTCGGGTTCTTAAAAGCTCCCACACCCCCTTCTGCAGCCCAGGATCTCCACCCTAAGTGCCGTCACTGCTGTCCCCACCTCACCTCTCCATTGCGTCCCATACTGCCAAGCTGTCATCGCGGAAATAATACCCAGGCAGGTCCTGGACACCACGCTCCACAAAGTCATTGGGGACATAGAGACTGTCGTAGGTGAGCTCAGACAGAGCCCGCACCATCACCTCAGCAAAGCCCTCTAGGCCCAGGGACATGGCCTGTGGGGGAGGGAGGAGAGCCCAGAGCTAGATGGCATCCCTGCAGGCCCTGCCCCCTGAGGACCACACCACGGCAGGCCCTCTGCCTCTGCACCATTCTAGTCCCAGCGCCCACTCTAACCAGTCCCCTCTCTGCCCCCCGCCCCAAGATCCAAAAGCAAGTGGGGAGTCCTGCTTTTAGTCTAACTGCAAAGACCCAAAGAAAGCAAGTTTCTTGTTGGGGCTGGGGGCAGAAGTCTTACCCTGGCAGAGAGGCCCCCCTCGTTGAGGAGGAGGGCCCGCCCGATGCTGTTGATCTGGACCGTGAAGCGGGTGTGGGGAATGAGGAGCTGGGCGGGAAAGCAAGGAGGACAAGACAGGACTGAGAATGCCCCCAGAGGACCTCAGCATCCCCATTTCTGCAACATCAGACCCCTGGCTTTGGAAAGTCCCCTCCCTAAGTCCTCTCTGGGGTGAGTCCCCAGATCCTCCCAGGGCTTACAAGGCAGTGAGGTGGGGCCCCTTCCCCCCAAGCCCACACCTTGTATAGGGGGTGGCACATGGGCAGTTGCCTCAACAGGGCCAGGCAGAAGGCCTCAGCGATGAGGTGAGTCTCCAGCAGGTGGGAGATGGCCTCGTGACTGTAGAACTCAGCGTAGCGCACCCACGTCTTGGCCAGCAGCCAGTCCCACTCAGAATCGCTGGGCAGGAAGATGGGGCAATCGGGTCCAGGGGTCTGGCTCAGCTGGGGGCAGGGAAAGAAGGAGGGTTAGGTGGAGCATAGAGACCCTCACACACAAAAGCTGCCCCTCCAGGAAAGAGGCAGAAGGAAATTCGAGGAGGTAAAAACCACACCCACTGTACTGCAGTTCCCTTTGGTCCCCTGAGCACACCATGACATTCCTTCCCATCTTTGCTTTTGCTGCGCTCTCTGCCTGTACTTTCGCCCAGTATCTGTCTCCACCTGGCAGCTTCCACTCATTCTTTGAGATGCAGCTTTTAAAAAGCCGTTCTTCCCTCATCCCCAAGGCTGCCACATTCAGTTTTGCAGGCTGTGCACTGTACAAGGGCAAGGGTGCCTAGCCCACGGGTGATGGGGGGCTGTTACTAAAATCCAGCCTACACTGCTCCAGTAATAAACCAGAAGCATTAGGACATGGTTGATAGCCCCAGAGGGGCATCACAATGCTTGTGGGGACCTCTGATAAGGGAATACTTCAATTTCCTCTCCTGCCAGACAGCAGCTAAGTCTGAGTAGCTCAGTACTCCCAGCAGAGGCCTGGTCTACAGTAGAGGTCATTTTTTTTTTCAAGTAAATGCATGAATGAAGTCAAGGAGACAAGCTCAAGCCACCAAGCCCCCCCTCTGGTCACCATGTACATGTGACCATGAGCTTACCACAGGGACCCAAGTTCATGCATGGGTGTATAGAAACAATGATAACGCGGATGTGCCCGTTATCATAGGGATACGCATATTCTCACACCAGGCTTACACACAGGGCCACACCCAAAGGTCACCCCCTAGTCTCACCATGGCCACACACACAGATTGGGACATGCATTAGCATAGGTGGACTCAGATTCACACAGAGGGGCACACACTCCTGTGGACACACAACTTCTGCACAGACACACATGCACAGGACATAGAGTGTACACACGGGCTCACATGCTCACATAGGTGCATGCACACACACAGAGGAACATTCATGGGCTCAGAGGGGCTCTGCCCTGGCATCACGCCCACACAGCAGCCCCCACTGCACCCCACACACCTGGATGGCGATGGGCATCATGTTGCCCTGGGGGTTGAAGTACAGCAGGCAGAGTGGGGCGCAGTGGTGCTGCTTCTGGCCATTGAGCTCCACGGTGGGGATGCCCTCCAGGATGCGGTAGTCTGCCAGGTAAATGTTCCCCTTCTGCAGGGGAGCCACAGTGGGAAGGCAGGCTGGCACCAACATGGGGCACGTGACCCACACCTTGTGTGCGGAGTGCACTGGACTCAGAGTTCGGTGGTTGGACAGGGCTGGGGAAGTGGGGCACGTGGGCATGGGTGGGACTCAGGTGGGTCTCAGGAGACACAAGGATGTTTAAGAAGGAGGCCGGGAGGCCGGCCAGGACCTCTGCCAGAGAGGGACTCACTTCTAGCTCTGCTTGCAGGCATGTTCCCTCATCCAGGAATGGGGCCACCATGTCGTCTGTGACAGGGAACTTGTCTGGGATCCTTGTACATCGGCATATGAGTCCTGGGTTGATGCCATTGAGGTACTGGTACCCAAAGAAGGTGTCCTCTGCCCAGTGCTCAGCCACATACTCTAGGGGGATGGTGCAGATGCATCACAACGTGATCCAGCCCCACCCAGGGACACAGAGACATGGGAAAGAAAAAGACCATAGACACCAAGAGGACTCAGAGAGGAAAACTAAGCCCTCATCTTTGTCTTGAGTAGCTGGAGGGGCCCAGGACAACGCTTTGAGAAGCCCCAGGAGGGTGTACACACCTGACTCTGGATTGCTTTCTTGGTCACTAAGCCCACTGACCCCACATGAGGGGCCTGCCTCTTACACCAGAGACCACCTGGATGCCCCTTGTTTGATTTGGGATGCTCCACCCCATACCAGAGATGACAGTCTTGTTGGCAGGGAATATTTTCTTAATGTCCTTTAGTCTCTTCCATGAACGTTTTGAGTCTACCAGGCCCCGGAGTTTGAATGCCAGTGACCTAGGAGGTGGGATGCCAGAGGAAGGTGGTCAGAGAGGCTGCCAGGTATGCTGGGACAGGTGGCAGAGCTGCCTACCCACTGAGGTCTTTGGGTCCCAGGGTCTCTTGAGTCTCAAAGTCCCAAAGTCTTTGTGCATCTAGGTCTCTGAGTGTCAAGTCTCAGGTCTTCTACACTCTATCTGCCTCCCATTGCCTCCCTGGCCATTCCAACTCTGAGACTGTCCTGGAGGTAGACATGGAACAGCGGGGAGGGACAGTCCCCAGAGCCTTCACTCTCCCCTCACTACAGCCACTCACATGGGCCCCAGGCGGAAGAAGAAGGAGGCAGTCTTGACAAAAGAGAAACGGAGGTTTGAGTTCAGGAACTTGGTGGCCTTGATGTTGATGAGAATCGGGAATCCTGGAATATAACCATTCCACCTGCAGGGAGAAGCATGGGTTGGGGCTTGGCACCTGGGGCTTAGGGGGCAGAGGCTCAGAGGGCAGCCATGGGAGGGGTCCAGCAGAGCCTCGGGTCCTTACTCAGGCCGGTTGGGGTTACGGAACCTCCGGACAGGAGGGTGGTAACTGGGAATGTGCACATAGTTGGGCAGCCCAGGTACAAAGACTCTCCAACTGCAAGAACAAGCCAAGATGGTGAGCCCTGATGTCTAGGTACCATCCTAGGGCACAGGGGGCCAGAGACCACACTGGCCCCTGACTTCCCATGAGCCCTGCAGGTCCCCCAGACCCTGCCGCCCTCCCCCTCACTGGTAGAAGTCCTGCTTGGCTCTGATCTCTTCTTGTCTGTGTTCCAGAAGGATGGGGAGTGAGTCATCCGCCATTGTCTTTCCTGTAGGGAAACCAAGGAGGATGCTCAAGCACTGACCCCCTTTTCTGCCTGCTCCTGCCCACTTTAGAGAGCAGGAGTTTGGCTTGTAGCCCCCAGGGTGAGCTAAGGGGTGCGTGGCTAAGGATGGGGAAGGCCCACTCTGGAAGACAGAAGGTGCGTCCCCTGCCAATAATAGTGGACCCCATCCCTACTCTATCCTCAAGTTGGGCTCTGCTGCTGGGGAAAGTGCCTCTTCTAGGCACTAGTGAACTATATTAATAACTGACAGTTGTGGAAGACTCACTAGGTATCAGGCACTTCCTTAAAACTGCCCTTGTGTTAATGATTCAAGCCAGACAAGAACAACTTTATGAGGCGAGTCACTAATTATTATAGGTCCCCAGCCCTCTCCTGCAATTCCGAAATACAAAAGGCTGTGGAAATCCAAGTTTGTTTCATAACAAATTCATTGGTGAGCCAAGCGTGCTCTAAATTTACCTGAGGCTAGATACAGTATGTAACTCGCTTGGTTTCATTTTTCAGTTTTCGATGAGAGATATTAGTGTGTTGAATGGGGAATACCAAGAGGTGGATATGTGGTACATCTGTATACATGACAGGCTGAGTATCCCTAATCCAAAAATCCAAAATCTGAAATGCTCCAAAAATCTGAAACTTTTTAAGTGCCAACATGAGACAAGTGGAAAGTTCCACACTGCCCCCGTGTGGTGGGTCACAGTTAAAATGCTGAAGCACTTAAAATATTGTATAAAATTACCTTCAGTCCTTGTGTATAAAGTGTGTGTATGTATGTGTGTGTGTGTATACACACACATACACACACAATGAATTAGACGTTTAAACTTTGGTCCTTTCCTTAAAATATCTCAAATGTTCCAAATTTTTTAAAAAGTCTGAAATCTGAAACACTTTAGGTCCCAAGCATTTCAGATAAGGGATACTCAACCTGCATGTAGATGAATGGAGGAGATAAATATGCATATGGGTATATTTATACACATTTTGTATGTATCTATTATATACACACATATGAACATATTCACGTGTGCAGCCTCAAAAGTAAACCCAAATTTCAAAACGCCCCTGGCCCCAACAGTTTCAACAAAAGGACTATATTGTTGTTCCCATTTTACAAGGATAAAAGAGTGACTATCGTGCAAGAAAAAAGCAGTCAAGCTGGGATTTGGTGCAAAGTAGACTGTTCTGACCTCCCCCTCTCCCCCAAGTAACACCCACAATAGTTGTTCCTGATATTCCTTTATTTCATTGGATTCTCTCATCAACCCTATGGTTAGCTCCATTTTACAGATGAGGGTCCCAAAGCTTAGAAGAATGTGAAAATGTACCCAAATGTCCTGAGAATAAATGGTGGCACTGAGATGGACATCCAAATCCAAGCCTATCTTTCTCCAGCATTCTGACTGCTTGTCCCCATGCTAGTTTGTGCACATCCCTATCATTTCCCCTCAAGGTCCTCACTTTGCCACTCTGTCCATCCTCCATCTGCCTCAGCTCATGCTACATTCTGAGTGGATGTCGCCCCCTGGGGTGGTATAACCCAGAACCCCAACTTGGCTTTGTCCCAGGGCGGGAGCCTCACTCCTTCGAGGGCCGAACAGGTGACTCAAGTCTCCCTGCCCTGGTGTTGCATGGCAGCCACCCTACCCAACCCCATTCTTGCACAGCCACCAAGTGTCACCCTGCCCGTCCCCTGCTTCCATGCCACACAGACCTATCACCGTGGGAAGGCACTTCTGCATCTCTGCTGAGACTCTTTCTTTGGCAGCCCCACCCTTCCCCAGGCCTCCCTTAGCCCCTGCCTCTCCTTTCCCCAGCTTAGTCCCTGTTCTCTCCCTGCCCCCCCCCCTCGGGAAAAGACTCCAGAACAGAAATATGAAAAAGAAGAGAAGGATGGGACTCCCCTGGTCCTCAAAGCTGTCCTCCCTTCCACATTTCTCAAGGAAAGCTAGCAGAGGCTTGGGGTAGAGCCAAGAGGATTACAGAGGATAAACCTCCAGTCTTCATGTTGTAGCCACATATAGGCAGCTGACCCAGTCAGATGGAGGATTCTGGCAAGGGTTGATGCATGGAGCTCAGGCACTCAGATCCTGTCCCTGTCCCATGGGAGCAACCACAAACAAACAGCAAACAGCAAGGCAGTATTGACCCACTGCCAGGAGAAGCTGACAGTTTGCACCAAAATCTGAAATCCTCCAAAATTTGAAACTTTTTAAGTGCCAACATGATACAAGCGGAAAATTCCACACTACCCTCGTGGAACCTCCTAGAGGGGTGGATGGGCCCTTAGTGGCGGTTTTTGGAATAACAATGAGTCCTGTTAGAGAAATAAAGTATCCTCTAGGGCAACAGAATAGCCCTCAGTCTAAAAAATGTTCATAGGGCTGGGGATGTAGCTCAATGGTAGAGCATTCGCCTAGTATTTGTAAGGCCCTGGGTTTCATCCCCAGCAGTTGGGAGGAATCATATATATATATATAAAATCAAGATCATATACAAGGCCCTGGTGCCCTGGGGAGCTGTTGAAGTAACAGGGCTTCTGAATGGAGCAAGAAGGCTACAGCTGGAATATTGGGGTTACTTATCAGAGTAACAGGGCATCTTGTTGTCATAACAGAATCCTACTGGAGAATCAGGATTTTGGGGGTTGCAGGACTTACTCTCTGGCATAATAGACAGGAAATCCTGCAAGAGTGCTGAGCAGCCTGGGCACAGAGTAGAAAGGGGTCATTTCAGGATGGCTGGGCACCCTGCAGGATTCAAAGTGAGGCTGGGAGCAGTGAGAGGAAGCATGATTTGGAAATGCTCTCTGCTGCCTGTCTCTGGGATGCTGAGGGTGACCCCTGGGCCTCATGTATCTTAGTTCTGCCAGAATGCAGTCCCAAGCTGAGCCCAGAGCAGCAGTAGTAATTTATGACAGTAGTAGGAGATCTCAGGAGTCCCTGCTGCCTGATTGGCTTGATGGGAGCCCAGGGTGACCATGCTGGGGTGGTCAGGCTGAAGTGACGGCCCTCCCGGCAAGGGGTGAGGTGATGTGGGCTCACCTGTGGCCTCCCTAAGTGCCAAGGTCTCATAGCCATCCATCCATTGGTAGGCAGGGAAGTGGTAGACACGGCCATTGGGTGCACAGATCTGCACGTAGTTGCAGTACCAGGGGTCCTTGGGGAAGAAGGAGTAGCGTTCTTTGTGCAGACGGATGATGATGAGCTCCCCCAAGTCTTGTTGGCACTGGACAGTGTACTCATCCACCTGGGCAGGACACAGGCCTCACTGAGCATACTGGACTGGACTCTGGTTCCTCCAGCCTCCCATTGAATTGGCCCCTAAACCAAGCTCTGCTCATGCTGTTCACTTTCTGGACTGCAGTGGCAGAGAGATGGGACATGGACCCAATCTTTAGGCTCTCCTCTAACTCCTCCAATTTAACTATCCATTTACCCTGGGCGAGGCCTTTTCATCCCTCCCTCCCCAGTTCCCAAAGTCCTATCCTCCTCTCCCATCCCCTTTCCTAGTCATCTGAAGCTTCAGGGACCACACAGAGCCCCAGGAGCAGTCCAAGAGGGACTGGGACTTCCTAAACCTCTTACAATCCTAGATTGGAGAGAGATGGTCCAGCCAGCCCTTCTCATACTTCTCCATGAAGATGTGGGAATTCAGAAATCACCCCAAAGATAGAGGGACCAATCAGATCACACAGTAGCCTTTGGCTGGGCCTGACTCAAAATCAGGTGTGAGAGCCCGCAAAGAGTGACTTCCATCATGGGGCAAGCAGGTCCCCACTGGACAAGCTGGTCTGATGCCATTTTAAGTCACAGAGAATCCAATGCAAATTGAAGCTAGTTATGATGTAACTTGGTTTAGGAAGAGTGAGTTAGAAGGGGAGAGGGAGGGGGAGGGGAAGAGAGGCCATGGGAAGGGATGGGGTGGGAGAGAGTGACAGAAGAGAGAGAGAGGAAGAGAGATGAGGTGAGAGGATTGGAAATTGGATGAGAGAGATAGGAGATGAGGGAGCAGAGGAGATAGAGCCCAGAGACCAGCAAGGTGGGAAGGGTCAGGAGACGTGTGGGTGAGGCATCCAGAGCCACCTAGGAACCCACAGCCTTCAGAGCTGAGCCTCGATTCTGCAGCCTCTCCTGGTCAAGCAGTGTCCCTGGCTCTCTTCCGCACTCCTCCATCCCTCCTGGGCCACAAGCACTCACCGCCCCCGTGGCAAAGTCTCTCCCAAAGTGGTTCAGCAGCTGCTTATGGCTCTCTCCTTGGGTCCCCACGATGGTCAGCGAGATGGAGTCCAGGGTTCCCGACAAGAAGTCAGTGCCTGTGGCCACCTTCACCTTGTAGGTGGCCATGGATATTCTTCAGGAGTCAAGAGGGGACTCAATCCTGGACACTGTGTGGAGGTCCCAGGCACAGAGAGGAGTGGACAAGGCCAGCCTCTGTTAGCAGAGTGACTAGACAGCAGGAACCACTGGCTCACGGGAGCTGCCCTTGGCGGGCTGGGATGTGAGCTGCTCCGGGTGGAGCGAGCTGGTGACAGTGAGCAGGCGTCTGGGCTCTAGCCCAGTGGGTGCTGGCGGGGAGGAACTGCGGGTAGGGCGCTGGGCCTGCCTCTGAGAGGGCGGATGGAAGGAGGCTCAAGGAGCCTTCAGGGTGTGGGAGCCAGTCCAGCCTGAGCCAGGGCCCCAGGGAAGTTGGGGGGAGGGGGTGGGGTGGAGCCCCCAGATCTTTATCAGACTAATGAGCTCCTTCCTCCTGCTTGCCCCCATTGGCTGCCAGGTACCCCTGCTGAGCAGCACCTTGGGTAGAGGTGACCTGTATTGGAGGGGAGAGGGAGTGGAACAAACTTGACATTCAGATGATCTGCTATGGAAAATGAGTCCATCCTTCAACCCTAGGGCCCATAGTTCATGACAAGTTGGTGTTAAAGCCCAGGCCCAGGGACCACATAGGTGCAGAACAGCTCTTGATATGCTACAAGAAGAAATGATGGCAGGTCAGAGAGGGGGTATGTGTTGCTTCCTTTGAGGTCAGGATGAGCTGAGGAGGGACTGGGGTTGAATATACAATTAGAAGACAATCCAATTGAAATTTGGGGCACAGGAATAAATCTAAAGGGCTGGGATGGAGCTCAATAATATAGCCTTTGCCTGGCCAGCATGAGCCCCAAATTCGATCAAAAGAAAGAAAGAAAGAAAGAAAGAAAGAAAGAAAGAAAGAAAGAAAGAAAGAAAGGAAGGAAGGAAGGAAGGAAGGAAGGAAGGAAGGAAGGAAGGAAGGAAGGAAGGGAAAGAGAGAGAAAGAGAAAGAAAGAAAGAGAGAGAAAGAAAGAAAGAAAGAGAGAGAGAAAGAAAGAGGAAAAGAAAAGAAAAAAGAAAGAGGAAAAGAAAAGAAAAAAGAAAGAAAGAAAGAGGAAAAGAAAAGAAAGAAAGAAAGAAAGAAAGAAAAGAAAAGAAAGAAAAAGAATTAAACTAAAGTTCTTGCAACCTCAGTGCCCTAGGAGACTGAGGCAGGAGGATCGCAAGTTCAAGGCCAGCCTGGACAAAACAATGAAATCCCACCTCCAAACAAAGCAAAAATAGAATTAGGCTACATTGTGGATGGATCCCACAAAGATCATCTGGAAAGAAAGCAGCCAGGTATTCTCTCAACACCAAGTTCCAGAAGAGGTAAAACTAAACACATCTTACACAAGTCAGATTAATGAGTATCTCTGGAATGGGGGAACACGTAGGCAGCTGGACGTGTTCTCTCTCTCCATCTGGGTGATATATAGGGCACTCAATGCATTTTTACTATATCTGTGTTATCTTTTGATTTTATAAAGGATACACCCTTACCAGAAAAAAAAAAAAATCAAAGAACAAAGCTAAGAATGGGAAGCCCGAATGAGGGATAGTCTCCAAGGGAATTGTGTTTGTCAAGAACCAGACCCCTCCTTCCTTCCTTCCACAGATGTATATTGAGCAGGATTAACGCCATGTTGTAGGTACTGCAGATACAAAGAAGAAAGTAAGTAACCAGGCATTGAGGTGCATGCTTGGCATCGCAGCTTCTCAGGAGGCTCAGGCAGAGGACAGAAAGTTCGAGGACAGCCTGAGCAATGTAGTGAGACGCTGTCTCAAAATAAAGTTTAAAAATGCAAGGGTGGGGAGGTAGCTCAGGGACAAAGCATGTGACTACCATGAACAAGGCCCTGGGTTCAGTCCTCAGTATTGCAAAAATGAAGAAGAAATGAAAGATACATGGAGCTTCGCTCTAATTCTGAATATTAAGTGCTCTGAAGAAAATAAACCCCAGGGTCGGGACCCTCATGGGACTGGTTTCTGATAGAACCCCAGCAGCCACAGTCATAAGGGAGGGGATGGGGTCATCCCCTGAGATAGGGAAGAGTCATCAGAACTAAGATGGGAGCAGCTGAGAGGGTCCAAGTTCTACTTTCGGCAGATGGTATTTGGGATCCAGGGAGAGTGAGGAGAGAGTCACGTTCCTGTCCCCTTTTTTCGGACCTGCCCTCTTTCCTTCCGCCTCCCAGGGGCAGCTCCTGCCAACAGGAAACGCCAGCCCTGGTTTCCTCCCTGGTGGCACCCACCTGTCACCATCAAGGGAAGGTCATGCAGTTCCCAGGCTGAGTTAGGGCTGAAGAGGGTTGGGATTCCAAGATGGAGAGAAGTTTCCTGTAGGTTTGGGTGTTGAAAGAAGAATAGGGATGAGACTGCAATTCGGGTTTCATTTAGGAATAGGGATGTGGTTGGAGTTAAGTATTAAGACAATCTTCTCAAGACCCCAAAATGCACATGTCATCCCTACCCTGCCCCAAGCCAGATCAAACCTAGCTGTGACTCTTCTTGCCTTTGGGATAATACGATGTGCCTTTCATTCATTCATCAGCAGATGCTAACTGAGCCCCTACAGTGTGCACACCACTTGCCAGACCCAGAGAATACAACATAACTAAAACAAGCCCCTGAACTCCTGGAGTTTGTATCCTAGTGAGGGAAATAGACAATAGTACTTAATAGTCAAATAAATTAAATAGTATGTTAAATGGTGACAAGGGACAAAGAGAAAAACAAAGCAGAGAACAATTATGTAAGTACAAGGGTGTAACTCAGTGGTAGAGTGTTTGCCTAGCATGCCAAGACGCCTGGATTTGATCCCTAGTGCCAAAAATATAAAAAAGAAGAGAGAGAGAGAGAGAGAGAGAGAGTGTAGGGTGGCAATTTTAGATATAGAGTGGCCAGGAATGAAATTTTTGAATAAAGACAAAGGAAGTGAGATTTGCTTCTTCCTACATTTGGGGCTTTGCACATGCTTTTCCCTACTACTTCTTGAACTCATTTAAAGCCTCTTCTTCTTTCTGATCTTAACTTAATCATTACTTTTCCAAGGAAGGCCAAATTTAACTATTAGAGGCTCTCATATCTCTATAGCTAATATCTTTGATTGATGTCTATTTTATCTACTAGATGAGACTGTCCATAATCTGGTTTGTTTTTTTTCCCATCTCATGGAATAGTACCTGTACCTTGGAGACTCTTTTTTTCATTGTAGATGGATACGATAACTTTATTTTATTTATTTATTTTTTTAATGGGGTGCTGAAGATCTAACCCAGTGCCTCACATACACCAGGCAAGCACTCTACCACTGAGCTACAACCACAGCCCCCTTGGAGATTCTTGAAACATAATTCTTTTTTTTTTTCTTTTTTGGTGCTGGGAATTGAACCCAGGGGCACTTTACCACTGAACTACACTCCCTAGTCCTTCCTTCCTTTCTTCCTTCCTTTCTTTCTAATATTGAGATACAGTCTCCCTAAGTTGCTGAGGCTGGCCTTGAATTTATGATGCTTTTGTCTCAGCCTCCCAAATTGCTGAGATTACAGGTACATGCCACCACATTCAGCTCTTGAAACATGATTCTTAATGGTTGGGGGCGGGGGAGTAGTGATAGGAACAATTAAGGTTAGGGACTGAATCATGGATGGGTTCAGAATTCAGGTGAAGATTCAGAGAGGAGAGCTGGATTGGGCTAAGGGTGATTGTACCGGAAGTGATGTGAGCCAAGGAGATGGAGGGAGGGAAGGAAGAAACATGAAGATGAGGGTTATACTTAAGTTCTGGCTGGCTGGCAGGCTTTCCCATTCCCCTGGCACAATGCAGTCCTGGGTTGAGGTCAGGAGCTGCCAGGCTGGTCAGGCCTGCCCTCCTGGGCTTTACTCAGTCACCCTGATGACTCTTGGGGGGTGCTGGGAAACTGATTATGCAAATTTTCACATCAAGAGACAAATCACATGCAAATTCTCCTTATCCTGGAGACTGTGCCTCCAGGGGGCTGCTAAAGTATAGTGAAGAGCAGATTGTTGAAGAGGAAATATTAGAGCTCAGGGACTTGGGAAACAGTACTGCCGGGCCCCTCTGGGATGCAGGGTCCAGGGGCATTTGGAAGGATAGACCCACCCTTAACCTTTCTACCCATTGGTAAGATGACTCAGCATGGGGGTAGGGAGGAAGCAGGTCACATAGGCAGCCCAGAGGACTCGGTAGAAGAGGGCTCTAAGGACACAGAAAAGAGGACCTAGGTGTACAAGAGGATGGGGAAAACCATCTTCCTAAATCATGACCCACTAGCATTAGGTCTTCTCTTAGTCAATCCCTCTCCCTGGGCCTGGTGGGGATATGGGTGGGGCCAGGGCTAGGGCTGAGGATGTGGATAGAATTAAGGATTAGCTATACGGATGTGATTGGGGCACTCCCCAGTTGTGACCCAAACGTGGACACATAACTCTGGGTAAGCACTCGCTGAAGAACTGGTTCTCCTGGAGCAGGGGTGGGACCCAGAGAGTATGAGAGGCCCCTGGTACAGACGCACACTCGCAGAGGTAGTTCATGTCACCCACCCACACTGGAAGCCAAGTCATCACTGCTGGGACACCCTCTACCTTGCCCAACCCCATGCCCTGGAAGGCAGAGAGCAACCCCTGGGGCCCCACTTCCCTAGAACACAGAGGAGGAAAAAAAAACTAAATTAGGTCACTCCCCTGGTTAAAATTCACCAGAGCTTAAACGAGTGTTATCGTTAAAATTAAATCCAAAGGGGCTGGGGATGTGGCTCAAGCAGTAACATGCTCCCCTGGCATGCATGGGGTGCTGGGTTCGATCCTCAGTACCACATACAAATAAAATAAAGATGTTGTGTCCGCCGAAAAACTAAAAATAAATATTTAAAAATTCTCTCTCTCTCTCTCTCTTAAAAAAAAGAAAAGAAAGAAAAGAAATTAAATCCAAAGACTTTGCCATGGACTACGTGACCATGTATGACCAACACATTTTTTTTTAGCCACCCTCCCTTCCTCAAAGATGTGCCCTTGCTCTCACCCTGACTTGGTATATAACACCATTCCCTGAAGCTTCTTCAGGAATATTTTGTGTTTGGCATCCAGGTCTCAGCTCTAGTGCAGCTTCCTCAGAGAAAGGAATTAATTCCCTTAATTACCACACTTAATGCCCCCCCAATCACAATAGCACACACCACCTGGTTGTATCTCCCAACTGCCCTAGCCACCCCATGGAAGGATTTCTCTCAATGTGCCTCTTGGTGTGTTCTGTGTCCCTCCACCTGGAAGCTGGTGCAAGCAGGGATCCTGTCTGGGGCTTTTACAGCTGCTTCCCCAAGGTCAAGAACAGAGTTAAGGAGGCAGGAGCCAGGATGCGAGCAGATCCTAGAATGTCAATGCAGGAAGGGACTTTCCAGGTCTTTTTGTCCCGCCCATTTATCTGACATATTTGGGCCATCGACGTGCAGGAACTTTTTCAAGGCCATCAGGGAAAGGGGCTGGCGAGTTTCCCACTGTGCCAATCATCCTTCCAGATTGATCAAAAAGCATGGAGGGATCCAAAGTGCATGCTGGGAGAAACCCCCTATCTGACAGCGTTCCAGCAGCTTGCCATGGTAGCCCCTTCCCCACATCCCATGTCCAGACATGACCAAAGTCAAGGCAGAAGTCTTGTGTGCAGCTGGGTGTGTCTTCCCAATAAACCTCCCTCCAAGCTGGCTTTCTGGGAAACTAGATTCCAGTGATCCACCCTGGTCCCTCCCTCTCCGGCTTGGGAGCATTTTTTAGGATGAGCATGACTTCCAATGGAACCTTTGTGCAGGATGAGAAGAGTTCATCATTTGGGGAGTCACCCTCATGGGGCAGTGCTCTAGTCAAGACAGTTTAGGGGGTCCACATTTCCAGCTTTGACCACAGCCCAGATGGCCACAAGGGGGCACCACTGGGTATTTCTTAGTCCTGGTGATGGTGGTTAAATTCTTGGACTGAGATCTGCCGGTGAGATATCCCCCAAATCACTTCTTCATGCACAGAGGCACGGGGATTCTCTTCTCCAAGCATCACAGATGCCAGAAATGAAAATTCAAACTTTAGTATAGGCAAAAACGTCCCCTGACCCTACACACACACACACATACACACACTGTCACAAAGACTGAGGGGGTTTGGTTGTATAGGGAGAAGAGTGTGGGGTTAGAAGGGGATGGGGAAATGATGGAAAGTGTGTTTTCCTGAATCTCTGGGACAACAGCTGCTCCAAAATTTCAGCATAGCAGGGGCTCTGGAGTAACAAATGAGTTAAAAAGCAAAGATCCAGAGCTTTTTGTGGAGCTGTGGTCATTTAGAGAACAATTTTTGGTTCCTTAAATGATGGCATCCCAGGCAAAAGCTTTGTCCATGTGAGGCTGAGGATTGGGAATCACCTGTACACCTATTATTTTTGATCCTAAAGCTGATTCCTCTACTGCCAGCACCATAGGGATGGAAGAACCATCACCCTGTCATTGTTCAAAGACACTGTGACTCTGGCCAGAGAGAGGCCGTGACTTGAGATTGGTCAGGCACAGCGTCTGACTCAGGTGGACTGGGTATGAGGTCTAGGGAAGCAGGAGACAAGAAAGGTGTTGGGCACTTGTGGAGAGATGTGGATGGCTGATTGAGGGTTGTACAAATCTCTGTTTTTAAGGGATGAGTGACTAGAAGGGAGGAAAATCAGACTTTCTAGACCTTGGTCATTTGGGTCAGGAGAGGCTATGTTACGCTGCAATAACAAACAATTCCAAATTTCAATGGCTTCACCTAACAAACACTTATTTCTCATTCAGTTCCACGTCCAGCTCACTCAGCAGAGCCTCTGCTCTAGTTCTTTGGACACATGAACTGCTGCAAGTGCCATATCAACATGTGCTTCCAGAATGGAGAGGCAGAGAGAGCTCCGGAGGGCCTCCACTCCAACCTGAAGATGACCACACTTCTACACATAACTCAGCCAAAACTCATCTCAGGACTCCACCCATCCACAAGAGGACCAGGGGTGAGTCTTCCATGTGTCCAGGAGTAGAACTGGATTTCAGTGGTACCACTAACAAGTACCACACCCAGAAGCTCGATTTTGAGTCTTTGCAAAATGCCCATTTTTTTTCCTACCAGTATCTTAAGCCCAGATATTGTTCTAGGAAGTGAAGGCAGAAATACAGGGTTCAGCTGGCTGGTTAACTGAGCTGGCGGGTTGGGGCAGTTCTTGTCTCCAGGATAACCCATGGATTTGTAGCTACTCTACCATCACCTAACATACACACACACAACACACACACACACACACACACACACACCAAAAATGAAACAAGAGCCAAATATGTTAGCTTTTATTGAACTTAATAGGCTCAAAGACAAAAAAACTGGATTAGATTGAAGTAGGATGAAAGAGAGGGAAACTACATACACACCCAGGGGCCTGTCCCCTAGAACTGCAGTTACTCCAGGTGAGTTGGGCTCCGATTCTTCCCCTCTCCTTAAAGGTACTAGGAGGGGACCACAGGACAGATCCAGGCACACATCCCATCTGTGTCTAGTTTCCAGACTTTTCCAGAGAGGGAAGCTGGGTTGGTTGGTCCTAGGGATGGAGACAAGGGGAATCGAACAGCCACAGTATGAGAAAGAGGATGGGCATAGGGAGGACTGGGAAGGAGAGATTGGGAACCCAAGCTGGGCATCCCAACGGGAGGAGGTAGATTCCCACAAGAGACTGGAACAGGAAGTGCCCAAAGTAGGGCAAGGGGCACAAGGGTTCCTTCCTTTTCTGGAAGTCTATTGTGCATTTGGCTTTAGTCAGCGGCTCCCCCCCCACACACACACACACACTGTTATCCCGATCCCTCACAATTCATGGCCCATTCATATGATTCTAGAGCCATCTTGGCTGAAAAGGTCCCTATTGGCAGAAAAGAAGGTTCAGGCTGAGAACAAGGAGGATGGAAGGGTCTGGAAGACCCTGAGAAACTTGACTTCCTCAAGCTTGGATCTTCCTTTCTTCTGGGGTGGTCTGAGGAGGGGGTTAGATGGAGACACTGTTCTCAATGAGCGGAGGGTCCAGGTAAGCATAGGGCAGGGGCAGGCTCTGGTTCCGCTCCCTGATATCTTTTGAGATCTGAGCCAGGCGGTTCTGGAAGGTGGCAATGCTCTGGCGTGGGACCTCCTCAGTGAAGTGTTCATCCGGGTAGGTGCCCAGAGGTCTCTGGGAAAAAAAATACAGATGACAGGTCAGGATGATGTTCAGATAGCATGGACGATAAAGAAGAATCACATGTGGCAACCCTCGCAGTCACAGGCACGACCCCATGATGGCCATTGCGAACAAACCCTTCAAACCACCACCCCAAATCATCACTCCATACAGCCTCCCAACACCCAGAGCCCACAGGGTATAAGAGACAGATTTGGGAGCCAGCCAACTTAAATTCAGTGTTCCCTTTGCTGACCTTTTGTGTGTGACTTTGACTCTTTGAGACTTAATTCCTACATCTCAAAGTGAATGAATTGAACTAGATATTCTTTAAAGTTTCTTTCCAGTGCCCTGAGCTGTTCTTTGAAGTAGAAGAGCACAATCATGTTCATCACGCAACTGAGATAAGCATAGACGTACTTAAATAGATCCAAGAATACAGCCCCTGAGAGCAACCAGAATCCTGATTGTGAGGCATCCTCACAATGAACTGACATAATGGAAATTTTGCCAACACAATCATCATAACACTGTCACACTTTACCACATGGCTAACCACTATCAAGAAATGTCACCAGGAGGGCTGGGGTATTAGCTCAGGGGTAGATGCTTTCCCCATGTGCACGAGGTTCTGGATTTGATCCCTAACCCCCAAAAAAAGCAACGAAAAAAAAAATATTACAATGAACAATGACCTTTAGTGTCAATGCCACCTGTATGCAGAACTGTCCCTCTCTCCACATCACTTCATACAACCAGTGCACCAACACAATGCCCAGGCCCAGCCTCCTAACAAGCACACTCATCCGGCCTGATATAACCTTCATACAAACTGGCTGTCAGTACTACTCATGTTTCTTGTTTTTATTGCTCTGATGAAGCTCTTCAGATCAGTGTTAAATAATAGCAGTAATAGTGGGCATTATTTTCTTGTCCCAGATTCTAATGAGGAGACCTCTATTATTTCATCATAAGTTTTCCCTCCCTGTCTCTCTCTCCTCCCTCCCCTCACCGAGAATCAAATCCAGGGTCTCACACATGCTAGGCAAGTGCTGTATCACTGAGCTACATCCCCAGTCCCAGCATTTTCTTTTTCTTTTGTTTTTAAATATCTTTATTTTATTTTTATGTGGTGCTGAGGATCAAACCCAGTGCCTCACACATGCCAGGCAAGTGCTCTACCTCTGAGCCACAACCCCAGCCCCCACCATTTTCTTAAACATATTTTCATCAAAACCCCTTGGGGGGGGGGGGGGTTGGGGTTGTGGCTCAGTGGTAGAGCATTTGCCTAGCATGCATGAAGCACTGGGTTCAATCCACAGCATCACATAAAAAATTAACAAATAAAATAAAGGTATTGTGTCCAACTAAACTAAAAACAATTTTTTAAAAAATACTTTTAAAAAAAGTACATGCATAAAGACATGAATTGGCATGAACATACTTTATATACAAAGATATGAAAAATTGTGCTTTATATGTGTAATAAGAATTGTAATGCATTCTGCTGTCACATATTTAAAAAAATAAAACCAATTTAAAACAACAACAACAAAAAAAAACCCTTAAGGGGGTTTCATTTGACACTGAGTTTTTATTAAAATGTTTTTCACATTGATCAAATGCTTTTTTCATCATATATTGAAATGATTATATGGTATGCTTCTTTGTTAATGTAACAAATTACATTGCTACATTTCGTAAGGTTGAACCAACCTTTCATTCCTAGAATAAAGGAGATTTTGTCATGGCACATTATTGTCCTACTAGACATTATGGTCTTCATTGGCTGATATGTTTTTCAGATTGTGGTAGCTGAGTAGAAGAAATTTATAATTTCATTTTCTTAATAACAGCTAACATGTAAAGCACTTTACATGCACCATTACAAGGGTACATCAATCTTAAGACAGGTACTCTTACCATGCCCACTTGACAGATAAGGAAATTGAGGCTTAGGGAGGACAAATTATATATTTGAGGTCACATAGGTCGTAAGTCAATCTGAGACTGGAGCCCTCTAATGAGACCCTCCTCTCTTCTTAAAGATTGCTGTCTTGGGCTGGGGTTGTGGCTCAGTGGTAGAGCATTTGCCTGACATGCATGAGGCCCTGGGTTTGATCCTCAGCACCACATAAAAATAAAACAAATACAAATAAAGATATTTTTTAAAAAGATTGCTGTCTTTGGGGGATGGCATTGTAGCTCAGTGGTAGCATGTATGAGGCACTGGGTTCGATCCTCAGCACCACATTAAAAAATAAATAAATAAAATAAAGGTGTTGTTTCAATGCAGAGCTAAAAAAATATATATATATTTAAAAAATATTAATATTTAAATATTAAATTAATATTTAAATATTAAATATTTAAATAATATTAAAAAATATTATTATCAGGGTTCCATAATTCAGTGAAATTATTCAGGAGGCTTCCACCTTTTTCTATGTTTTCAAGCAGTTTGAATGACTTAGGAAGAACTTGTTCCAAGAAATCAGATCTTTTACAAACTTTTTTTTAAATATTTATTTTTTTTAGAAGTAGTTGGACGCAATTCCTTTATTTTGTTTATTTATTTTTATGTGGTGCTGAGGATTGAACCCAGGGCCTCATACATGCTAGACGAGAGCTCTATCACTGAGCCATAATCCCAGCCCCTCTTTTACAAACTTACACTTAAATCTGGTTTTCATCTCTTCCAAAGTTTCAATTGTTTACATTCTCCTAGAAAAATCATTTCTTTCATCTAGATTTCCAAGTTTGCTTGTGTAAAACTGTAAGCAAGTATACCAGCCAATGAAGGTCAATAGTGTATAGTAAAACAATAATGTGCCGTGATGGAGTCTAGTTTATTCTAAGAAGGAAAGATTGGTTCACCTCTATTAAATGTAGCAATGTAATTTGTAATCAGTACTTTCTTATAGTTTAAAAACCTCTGGCCAGCTGTGGTGGCACGTCTGTAATCCCAACAGCTCAGGATGGTGAGATAAGAGGATCTCGAGTTCAAAGCCAGCCTCAGCAAAAGTGAGGTGCCAAGCAACTCACTGAGACCCTGTCTATAAATAAAATACAAAATAGGGCTGGGGATGTGGCTCAGTGGTCGAATGCCCCTGAGTTCAATCCCTGGTACCATAAAAAACAACAACAACAAAACTTGTATTCCCTTCCCCATTCCTAATATTGTGTATTTAAGTTCTATAGCTTCTTTATATTATTGGTCTTTTCAAAGAACCAGTTTTATGTCTTATTTACCAGACTGATATGTAACTTCTAAAAGTGTATCATAGTCACCAGATGAGCTGAACAAAAAAATACAACAGGCTGTATTCAAAGTCTGCTTCCTAGTTAAGTGATTTGGAGCAAATTACTTAATCTCTCTGAACCTCAGTTTTTCCCCCATAAATGAACTACCATCTATTGAACATTTATATGCCAGCACTACACTAAACACTTTAAATATAGCTACAATTTATTTTGTATTTTAAGACAGTGTGTGCAAAGTATCTGATATAATGACTAAGTGATGGATCCTCAGTAAGTGACAGCTGCTATTACTGTCCTTATAAGTTTCCAAGTTAAACTTCTCACCCTCATCCTTCTGCCTACTCATTCTTCTGGGAACAGTAAAAGGCAAGATTCAGGGACAAGATCCTGCCATTCCTAGGATAGAAGATGGTTAGTTAAAACTTGCTAGGAAGGGCTGGGGTGTAATTCAGTGGTAGAGTGCTTGCCTAGTATGCTTGAGGCCCTGGGTTCCATCCCTGGCACTGAAAAAACAATTGTTCTTAGTTAGGGGTTGTGGCACCTGCCTGCCCTACTACTTGGGAAGCTGAGGCAGGAGGGTTGCTTAAGTCTAGAGGTTGAAGGTCAGCCTTGAACAAAGCAAGATTCTGTCTCCAAAAACAAAACCAAAACTTTCTAGGGAGATAAAATATTTGCAATCTTTCTACCAACAAATGGAGTTAAGCATGAGAAAAAGAAGATGCTCACGTGTCAGAGAAGAACTTGTGAGCAAGACTTGGAAGGCAGAGTCATGACTGATAAAATAATGTGTGAATAGCAATGACAGCAGTTGGTGATTAAAGGGCTACTCATCTGACCTCTGATACTTAACTGCCTCCTCTCTGTCTCCTGAGTCTACAATTGTCCCTGTCACCCATTCACATGGCCACATAAGCACCCTTGCTAAAGCAAATTGAGTCATGTCATATCTGGTTTAAAGCCTTTGAGTGACCCCCTTATTGTCCATTTTCCTCTGAACGAATATTCTGCAAAGACCCACCTTCCTCTCCACCTGCCATCTTGCTGCACTAAACCATAATGATCCTACAAACACACCAGTGGAATCTCCCCTCCACTCCTTGCTTGTGTCCTTCCCTCTGACTAGAAACCAACCCTGCCCCTCCTTTGTCTATCTGTCCCACAGGTTTCAGCTTCAATGTCACTTCCTCCAAGAAGCTTTCTCAGGTTCTCCTAGACCCTGTTAGCTTCCACAGGGCCCTATCTTTACTTTGTCCCTAAACCCTAAAGCTCATGGACAAGGTGCCTGTGGCTGTCCACCAGTATCTGGCACACTGCTCAGGAAGTACATGTTAAATGGAAGAGTTAACATGTGTGTACTTCCTACAGCCCTTCTTCATTTACCCAATGCTCCTCAACTAGACCACAGGTTTCTAAAAGGCAGGAAAGTCCTCACTCAATTTTAAATGCCTGGCACTCAATGCTGTGCTGACACATGGGAGGTACCCAAACATTTTTGTTTCATGTTTGGGAGAATGTATGAGTAACTGATGGGGAGGGAAAGATTGGATGGATGGATGGATGGATGGATGGATGGATGATGGATGGATGGATGGATGATGGATGGATGGATTGGTAAACTTCTGAATTAGATGGAAGTTATAACACAGCCACTAAACTGGTATTTGATTTAATGTGTGTCTTTGAGGGAATCATCCACTGCTCACCTTCTCCACAGCCCAGGCCCTGCAAGACCCACTCCCCATCCACACTACTATACACACACCTGGTCCTTGGGCTCTTGGCTGACCAACCAGAAGAGGAGAAGGTTGTTACAGGTGATGTTCACTTCTGGGAGGGTGTCCAGGTAACTTTCCAGGGTGGTGGTCCCTTTGGTCTGAGGTGGGGGCTGCCTCATGGATGAGGGAGCATTGGGCATCCAGGCCCCAAAGTCATGCTGTGGAGACACCCACCCCAGTTGGATCAGCTGGCCAGAAGATGAGGACTAGCTTCCTCTCATCATTGCCAATCCCACCTCCACCATCCCAGGTCTTGCTATTGGGAAATTAGGGGATTGTGGAAAACCCCAGGAGTGGGACAGGAGCCCAGCTCACCACTTGTCATTCCCTACCCAATGTTCCAGGACTGGGTGGGGTGAGTCACCAGGGAGGGAGGAGGACCTAGAGAGTAGGTAATCCTAGAAAAGGGCCTTGGGCTGTCATGCCACAGAGCCAACCTGATACTCCACCTGGTCCAGTCCTGACCAAGATAGGAGCCCACAAACTCTACTCCCAACATAACTCTAACTTGAGTCTCCTCTGTAACCCTGGACCTAGCTCCACCCAGCCATCACCCATCACTAGCCCAGTTGCCATTCCAGCCCCAACCCTGATCATAAAATCACCCAAACCTGATCTGCCCATGCTTGCAACCTGAACATTGGCACCAAATCCCTTGCCAAGCCTAACACCTTTTATGAAGCTTGCTCTCTGCAACCTTACCTGCCCACTATTGACAGCAGCGTGCTGGGCGGAACAGTTGAAGATGATTGCAGTGAGGTACTTCACCAACTCTCCTGGTGTGCACAGGCGGCTTGGGAAGCCTGGGTGTGGAGAGGAAAGGAAGAGGGTGGGAATGGGAGGGACTGAATTCCTAGGGGCAGTTGAGGGCAGGAGCCCATTGCAAATGGAGAGTAAGGACTTGGACATGGACCACACCTGTCTTTAGACTAAGATTTTGGATGGGATGAGTTAGGGATGGCCATCACCAAGGTCTGTGGTTTCTAGATAGGAGCTGGGTGCTGAGACGGGAAAAGGAGATGTTTGATTGACAGGGTTCATGATGAAGCCAGGTTCAAGCCCAGCACCAAGCTGCCTCTTTCTGACCTCTAAAACTCTGCAGCCCATATTAGTACTTAATGACTTAATTTACTCAATTTACCAAGATCTGTCCAAGCACCCCATAATGGATCATCTTCTGCTTGGTAGCAGAAACAGATGACCACCAAGTGTTATTTAAAAGCACAGAGTGATGAAAGAAGAAAGAAATATCTAAGGCCAGGATTTGACTCTTGAAGGAGAAGACAGCTAGGACGGAAATAGGCACTGGGGCAACAGTGGTTAGGAAAGACCTTCCTGGAGGAAGAGAAGGGGTTCTCCCAAATTTGAGGGATGACAGAAGCTGGGCACAATAGTGCATGCCTGTAGTCCCAGCTACTCAAGAGGCTGAGGTAGGATTGCTTGAGCCCAGGAATACAAGGTCAGCCTGGGCAGCATAGCAAGACACCATCTCAAAAATGAGTAAATAAATACAATTTGAAAAGAATTGGCAAAGATGAGTAGGTGCAGTGGTGCATGCCTGTAATTACAGTGACTCAGGAGTCTGAGGCAGGAGGATTGCAAGTTCAAGGCCAGCCTTAGCAACTTAGCAAGGCCCTGAGCAACTTCGTGAGACCCTTTCTCAAAATATAAAATAAAAAGGGCTGGGAATGTAGCTCAGTGGTAAAGTACCTCTGGGTTCAATTCCTAGTACCAAAAAAAGTGTGTGTTTTTTTTGGGGGGGGGTTAGCAAAGATGGAAGCCCTGTCAGAGTTGGAGAGAGAAGAGCTCAGCCTTCTGTCCTCCTCTCTGTACCACACTAACCTCACCCCAGTCTGCGGCTTTGCCCAGCTCCCACTCACTGACAACTCCCAGATTCACATTCCTGGCTCCTGAACTTGACTTAGCAGTGGGCATAAACCTGCAGCTGCTTCCCTGATGTCCCCCCATCCCCACGGCACCTCCAACCTAATTATGCAAAACCAAATGATTGACTCCCCCAACTCTTCATCCTAGCCCTCCCTCAGTGGTTCCCTTTCGGCACAGGGGGTTCCACAAGTGTGGGTTCAACCAAACTTAGACCAAACTTAGACCAAAAATATCTGGGGGGGGGGGGGAGAACAGCAAACTTTTTTTTTCTTTTCACTATTCCCTAAGACATAGTATGACAACCATTTACATAGCATTTACACTGCATTAGGTATTAAAAGTAATCTAGAGATGATTTAAAGTATGCATGAGGATGTGTGTAGGTTCTATGCAAATACTATACCATTTCATATGAGGGACTGGAGCATCTGAGGATCTTGTCTCCGTGGAGATTCTGGAACCAATCCCCCGATAACTGCACTCTTTATCTAGTTGCCCAGGTCAAAACATGTGCATTTGCTCCTCTTTTTATCTCATACTATACATATTGGCAAAGATTTTCAGAATCTTATCTCTCCTCGATCTCCACCATACCCAATCACCATCATCTCTCTTCTGGATGAATCCCACTCGTTTCACCTTGTCCAGCCAGTTTTTTACATGACAGCCAAAGTGATCATAAATCAGAGATTGGTGGTGTAACTTGGTTGTAGAGCACTTGCATGGCATAGCATGCACAGGGCCCTGGGTTCCATCCTCACTACCCCAAAAAAGAAAAAGAAATCATAAATCAGATGATGTTGCCTTTCGCTAGAACCTTTTAAGGAGTTCCCCTCTCACTCACCTTACCATGGCCCTAGTTGATCTGGCTCCCATTCCTTCTCTTTTCTTTCTCAAATTTTCTTCTTCTCACTCTATTCCAGCCACTCAGGCCTTCCTGATAGCCCTCAAAAACACCAAAAGGCTCCAGCCTCAGGGTATCTGCATTACTATACCTCTATACCTCTGCCTGCAAACTTTTTTTTTTTCTACCAGGGATTGAATCCAGGGGTGCTTAACCACTGAGCCACATCCCCAGTCCTTTTTATTTTGAAACAAGGTCTCATTAAGTTGCTTAGGGCCTTGCTAAGCTGCTCAGGCTGGCCCCCAAATTGCAATCCTCCTGCCTCGGCCTCCTGAGCCACTGGAGTTATAGGTGTGCACCACCGTGCCCATTTGGTCTAGTTTTTAAACAGGAAAAACAAAAACCAAACAAAAAACAATACCAGGTAGGGTGGAGAAGCAGATCAGGATGACTCCTATCAACATTAGGTTGGCAGAACACAAGGAAAGGTCACCTTTTAAAAAATCCAAGTAACATGTGGCTGTCACCACCTTAACCTAGAAATCACTGTTGGCATCACTACCACTGAGACAATCTGATATCAAGCACCTCCCAGGATGATGCAATGCAGAGGACACAGCATCACCTGAGAAATATTCTTGCCAAAAAATGTACAACCTTTATATATTTCTTCCAGTTTACAAAAAAACACAGGAGACAAAGGAACAAGATAAATGACATCAAGAGAAAACCATGAGAGAAATTTGGAAGGTGAGACATTGTGCAGAACAACTAGTCTGGGCTCTTCCCTGAGGCCATGTCATATGATTTTAAAAAGCAGAGGGGTGGGCTGGGGATGTGGCTCAAGTGGTACCGCGCTTACCTGGCATGCGCGGGGCACTGGGTTCGATCCTCAGCATCACATAAAATAAAAATAAAGATTTGTGTCCACTGAAAAATAAATATTAAAAAAATTCTCTCTCTTAAAAAAAAAGCAGAGGGGGAAGCGGTGCCCTTCTGAGTTAAAAACAACTTTAAAGGCAAAACTAACAAAATGTGTACCATGTGATCCTTGATTGATTCCTGAATCAATGGAATCAACTGGGGGAAAACTGGACAGGTAGGGAAACTTGAATGTGGACTAGATGTGGGGTGACGTTGGAAGTCATCAATAAACAAAAAGCAACAGATTAATAATAAATAGTGTTGTTGAATCTGGCAAATGGGTAAATGGATGCTGATTATACTATACATTGCTATATGTTTGAAAAAAAATTTTGTTGTTATTGTTTAAAAAAAAAAAGAAAGAAAGCAGGGGCTGGGGATGTAGCTCAGTGTTAGAGCACTTGCCTACCATGTGAGACCCTGAGTTCAATCTCCAGTACCACAAAGAAAAAAAGAAGCTCCAAGCCCCATCCCATCCCAGATAGAACTGCAATAGCTATTCTCTCCATATGAAGGTGATCTGAGACCACCTCTCCTCCCTGGGTCTCCAAAGACAGGAACTCTACTGTGGGGCCACCAGAAGCAGTAAGCCAGCTGAAAGCTACAACCCTGCTGAGAGAAGTCTCAGGCTGGGCTGAGAAAATTGAAGGATGGACATTGGAACCATTTTAACCCAAGCAAGGTCAGAAGTTCCTCTATAAAGGGCAACAGTGGGATGCCAAAAAGAAAAGTCCTTCAGAGAGAGGGAATATGGGATTTCTGAAAATCAGTCACAAAGGAGAAATAGGAGAAGAGCTCATTCCATCACAGAGGGGTAGAAAGAGAAGTCAGAGAGCCAGGGCAAGCCAAATTCTGGGATGGGGAGACTGCTGGATTTCAGGAAGAAGTAGGAGTGTCAGGAGGCCATAACCTCCCTGGAGCTAATGGAAGATTAAAGAAATTAGGGTGGTGTGGGGGCATCTGCTTGGCATTGAGTTTAAGGAAAGGAGGTTGAGAGGCACCACTGGTGTTGGTGGTTGAGAGTCCTTTCAGGCAGTGCCAGAAAACAGGGGACAGCTAAGGTTAGGTGACAAATGTCAGTCAGGAGTCAGGCAACAAGATCAACCCACACCATGAAGAAGTTTGTGGCCACAGGAAATGAAGAGACATTGGTGGTTGGAAGGAACACCTGTCAGGACAGGCATGAGAAGATATGAGAGAAGGTTCGAGAATCCTTTTAAGTCAGAGATGGCTCCTACCACTGCATGCTGCACATTGACAAAGTTCAGAGTTCAGTAAGTGAAAGTGAATGGATGAGTTTGTATAAAGGTGGAAGGATCAGAATTCTGCCTCTGTAGGCTTCTCTGAACCTATTTTCTCATGCGCTAAGTGGGACAATAATAAATAAGAATCTGTTAATGGAAGCGGGGAAGCCAGAGGGAGAACTGGATCATCAAGAACCTGTAGGGGTTTGGGGTGGGGATGGGAACAGACAAGGAATACCTGAGCTCTCCCGGTTCAGGAATGCCTGAGCAAAAATCTCACCGACCCAGGCCTGCAGCTCAGAGTCCTGCTGCACCGACGCATCACTGGGATAATAATAGCTCACGATTTCTGAGACAAAGCTGCAGGAAAGAGATGATGATGCCTCTGAAGTGACCTTGGGCCCAAGCCTAGCCAGAACACCAAGGTCCACTGCTGTTTAGGCTAGGGAGAGGCAGGCTGTCAGAGTCCAATGAGAGTCCCCCCCAGGTTGGGGGAGCTCGGTGGGGTCCTGAGTGCCCAGTATTCCCTGAAATATCATTCCTGTCCTAAGTCACAGAGGCTTTGGGCCTCCTTTCTGCACAGGGTCCTGGGGGAGAATGCACCAACAGCCTCAGGTTGCATCCTCCTCCTCATTCACCATTCGGGAGAGAGCCTGCCTGTGTGGAGGTCACAGCCATCCTGAGCTGTTGGATAAAGTCTTGATCTCTGACTCCTCCTCTGGACACCCCCTCTTTCCCTTCATCCACTGCATTCACTACACTCAATACCTTTCTAGCTTCCATTTCACAAGGCACCCCAATTCCAATTCCTCCCTAGTCTGGAGTCTGAAAATATCTGGAATCCCCAGCCCCAAGGGTCTCAACTGGAAGGAACACACAGGGGCCCCACACTGCCCAGACACCAGGAGCTAGGTCTGGAGGGGCTGATGGGTTGGGACCGCACCTCTCAATGGCCGCCCAGATCTTCAGGCCATCGTCTCGATAATAGTAATTGGGGATGGTCAGGACGCCTCGGGCCCGCAGACTATCGGGAAGGCAGAAATTGGTGTAGGTGAAGTGGGCCAGACCTGTGCTCATGAGGTAGAGGAGACCGCGCCTCCCGATGGACGTGACCTGCAGACACAGAACAGTTTGGCTCTCAGGCTTGCCCAAACCCCACCCCAGGACCTGGATATGAGATGGGGCTAGCGACTTGACCCAGGGAAGGGCTTCTGAGGTTAGCCAAACCCTCCACGACCACAGATCAGGCATCCAGATGGCTGATCACATCCCTGACACAAGCTGCCCAGGTTGCAGCCCCGCTACTTACAGGGGGAAGATCATGAGATATTTGATAACTAAAAATATGACCTAATAGCCAGAGAGGTAAGAGCCTGACTGAGCGCAATCAGATGAGGGTAGTGCTGGAGCTGGAGGTGTACTACCTAGAGAACGGTGGTTTGGGGTGGGGGTGGAGTCTTAGTGGGGACCCCCCAGATCCCCACTGCTATTTATTCCACTTTGAGATCTCGTGGGAGAATTGGCAAACGCAGACGGTTTATGAACCCGGCAAGTTGGAGACTGGCGCAGAGGGGCGGGGCTTGTGGAAAGCAGCCAGCCGGGTTGCGCAATGGTTCGGGGCTGAACAAAGCTTGTGGGCGGGACAAAGCATACTCAAGGGTGGGGCCTCAGAGCTGCAGCAGGGAGGGTGCACCTTGTCCACCAGGCCTTCGGGGTTGAGCAGTGTGGCCCTTGCGATGGTGTTCACTTGCAGGGTGTAGCGAGTGTGGGGAAGCAGGAGCTGCGAGTGGAAAGAGGTCACGTGAGCCAAAGATCAGGGGGAACTGCCGCCCGGGTCACGCCCCCTTCGTCCCTATCCAGCTTTGCTACCCACCTTATAGACCGGATGGCAGAGTGGCAGCTGACGTAGCGTAGCCATGGCGAAGGCCTCACACAACAAATGCGTGCACAAAAAGTGCGTGTTGTTTTCGTGCACCAAGAACTCAGAGTTGCGTATCCACGTCTTGGCCAGCAGCCAGTCCCAGTCGGAGTCAGTGGGCAGAAAGATGGGGCTATTGGGCCCCGGGGTCTGGCTGAGCTGCACTCAAGAGTAAAGAGGAGGCGAGACTCCAGACTGTCCACCCCCTGAGGCCTCAACCTCCGAAGCCCCACCCTCAGGCTCACCTGGATGGCCAAGGGCAGCAGCGCCCCCTGGGGGTTGAGCCACAATAGGCAGAGCGGGGCTGCCACATACTGCTGGCGGCCATTTAGACAATGGACTGGGGCCTCCTCCAGGATCCAGTAGTCCGCTAGGAAGATGTTCCCCCTCTGGAGAAGGCGCACAAAGGTTTAGCATACCCTCCCCATCAGTGCTCATCTTCCCTCTCCGTTCTCTGCCCACCTCAAGGAGGAGCTGATGTCCCCATTTCCAGCCTCAGTAATTCTTGGTGCCTGCACTTATGGCCAAGTGGGTAGCCATAAACTGGGTACCGCACCCTTCCCAGAATGTTCGGAATGAGGTCGAGGTGAGTCTGTCTTTGAGCAATCTCTCACCTGGCCTCTCGACTTGGACAAGCCAACATCCTCTCCTCCTCCCCACTGTACCTGGTCCTTCTACTCTCTCAACTCAGATGTAATTCCCTTCTGAGGTCTGACCTCTGTGTATCCAATAACAGCAAATCAACACTCAAAAAAAAAAAAAAAAAAAAAAAAAAACCAACGACGTCTCTAACCTTCTGGACAATTCCTGAGGGCTTGGCTGCCCTAGAAAGACTGAATCATTGTTACTCCTACATTCTCGAAGCTCCTAGTCCTTCATAATTATTTCAACTACCTCTGTTGGCCCTGCTATTGACCTGTCCTAAAGCAGCTTTCTCTCACACCAGGGATCTTGGAGTTCCCCAACAGTCCTCAAACTATCCCAAGCCCACCTGGCTCTTGTCCATATCTGCTCTATTTGAACAATGTGCAGGGCCCAGGGCTGTGCAGAAGCTGAGGCTCACAGGCCTAGGCCATTCCAACCTTACCCTCCACACACACACCCTTTGTCCATCATGGCAACCCACCCATGTCCCACTTATTAGGCCCACTGCTAAGTTCCTCACCAACCTCTAACTCTGTTTGCAGGCAGGTGCCTGGTCCCAGCAAGGGGGCCACCATGTCATTGGTGACTGGCAGCTTGCTGGGCAAGCTGGAAAGGCAATGGAGCATGACAGGATTGACGCCATTCAGGTACTGGTACCCGAAGAAGTTGTCCTCACACCAGTGCTCTGTGACATACTCTAGGGGAGCAAGAGAAGGGACCAGTAGGTCTCAAAACAACTTCCCTAGGTCCTGGTCCTGCCCAGCCCTTGCTCATTCTTAGGTTTTTCTTCCAGCAACTCTATGAGGTAGGTACAATTACATCTTCAATTGAATGCTAGATACAGAGGGTCAGAGGGATGGAGTGACTTGTCCACTTGAATGGTAGAGCAGGGATTTGAACCTCAGACTTTCTGAACCCAAAGCTCAGAACACCTGGTAGCAGGAGTAAGGAAGTGAACTGTGTGCCCCTGATCAAGATCAGAACTCCTAAATGACCATGAACCTATTTGGGGAAGACAGTGTCCCTCTATTCTCACTTCCCTATTCGTATCTCCTCCTCAGAGGAGAATCTGGAGGATACCATCAGTGGAACCAGGAGTTTCTCCCACTTGAATCCAGCAGTCTCCCTGGGAGAACTGGGAGAGGACTGTGTCCCAGGAAGGGGAGGAAGAGGTCTGAATGGGAGGTAAATTGAAGGGTGGGCATCCCCTGCCTAGCTCTGCACACCTGAGGTGAAGGTCTTGTGGCACCAGAAGATTTTGCGGATGTCATCCAGCTTTTTCCAGGAGCCCTTGCGGTCCAGTAGCCCTCGAATCTTCATGCCCAAGGACCTTAAGGATGGGGAAGGTGAGAGTGAGGCCTGAGGTCTGTTGGGGGCCACCGGGTTCCTGCCTGGAGAGAACTGACAGAGTCATTTCCCAGAGTAGAAAGTGCTTTAGAAAGTAGAAAGTCCAATCTGCTTGGAAGGAAAAAGTCTAGGTGTCAGTGAGGCTCTGTAGCCTGGGGGGGTACCTGGTTCAAAAGCAAACATCCCTGGCAGGGATGCAAAAGTGTTGCCCTCACCCCAGATACAGAGAAGTCATGCTTACTGGTACTTTGGCCTGCTTTATTTAACCTTCCATCTTGTCCAAGACCCTCACTGGCCCCCCTCTGCCAACAGAACAAAGCTCCAAGTGTCAAGCCTGAGTAGTCCATGAAGTTCCCCATCAGTCAGTTTCAATCAACCTTTCCAGCTTTTTCTGTGCACTAGACAAGGCCAACCAAGGTCTTGAGCTCCTGAGCTTAAGTGATCCTCTGGCCTCAGCCTCCTGAGTATCTGGGACTATAGGCATGGACTACCACACCTGGCTCAAAGATGAACATTCTACAATGGACTAGTAAAAGTGGAATTGGCAAGCTGAGAGGACTTTGTGTAAATGTGTATACTGTTTAAATTTTTTTATAGTAAACATTATTTTACAATCAGGGGGGAAAATGCTTGAGATTAAATTCCCCTGCCTCTGAGCTTCATTCAAGCTGGGCCTCTCCTAAAAAGCCATATCCTACATCTCTACCTACTATGAGATCTATCTGTTCTGCTAGGTGCATCTCTGATGTGAAGTCCTTATGAAGTCTTGCCTGACTCAGCTTCCCCAAAATATGCCTTGGATCTTGCACGAAACACCCACTATCTCCTGCATTCATTATCAACATAGTGTGTATCAGGGGGTGGGATATATATCTCACCCCCATTAGACTGTGAGCTTCTTAGGGCAAGACTCAGTCTGTATGCCCCAAGATACCCAGCTTCTAATAAGCACTCATCAAGTGGACTGAACCAAAAGAAAGGGAATGGAGCATGGAACTGGTCAGCATGTGGCAATCAGTCAATAAGTTAGCCCACATAAGGACATTAATGTGCCCTAAAGAGTATGAGCAACTGGGGAAGGCAGAGGAGAAGGAGGGATTCATAACCACTTGGACTCATTAAGCACTTGCTCATTCATCCCACAAATATTTGCTCAAAGCCTGCCAATCAAAACCCAGAAGATGAAAAAAACTGGCAGGAAGGTAATCATGAAAGTAGAGGCTAAGGAGGCAAATAAAGGGGAGGGAGAGAGGGAAGGAGGGAGGGAGGGAGGGAGAGAGGGAGGGAGGGAGAGAAAGAGAGAGAGAGAGAGAGAGAGAGAGAGAGAGAGAGAGAGAGAGAGAGAGAGATCTTTCCTTTCTTAGGGCCTGCCACAAATTTCTTTCACAACACTCTGAAGAAACCCCATGCTCAATTCCCTGTAAACTCCTGGATGGAGCAAAACATCAGCTCCCTTGTCCCTCTGACCCTTCTCTGAGCCCCAGAATGGTGTTTCCAGTGGATTCCTGTACCCTTTTCTGCCTAAACCTGCATATCTGAGAACAAAAGGACTCTTTCTGCCTTCTCAGATGCTCCTCTGGTCCCTAGTCCTAACTGGGACTCTCAAGGTGTTCTTGTCCTGAAGGCCAAGCCAGGACACACTGCCTACACACTTCAAGCATTGCACACACTCCAAAGTGTCCACTCCCCCACCTCTGCACTCCCTTCCATCTATTGCTTTTGTAAAGAATCATCCTGGACACAGAGGTTCAAGAGATGGAGGCCCAGCTCCTTGTCCTGGCCTTCTCTGGAAGGCCACATATAGCCCCTGCACAGGTGACCAGCTAAGTCTCCAGTCCTGCCAAAGCTGTTGGCTTACTGTCCCCAAACTAGGTTTGGCAGGACCCACCTATTCTCCCCTCATCTCTCTCCCCAGCCTGCTTCAATCCCACCTCTTTTCCCAAAAGGAACTGCCTGGACTCAGCTGACCCCTCTCCTCTCCAGGAACCCAGAGGGTTAACTGGATTCCAGCCATATCACACTTAAGAGTTCTAGCTATTTACTTAAACTGCTGACTCCTTTGATGGCTAATTAACTGCATGAATGCCTCCTTAGTGACCCTGTGAATTCCTCCCTCCAAAGGCTGTCTCTGAATACTACTACTAAGGAAAATCTATTGAGAGATTATTATATGCTGGATGTCTTACTTAATACTCCTCAAAATCTATGAAGTAGGGATAATATTTTCTCCCCTGTGGTCCTGGGTATGGAAGCCAGGGCCTTGCACATTCTAGGCAAGTGTTCTACTGCCTGAGCTCTGTCCTCAGCCCTTTCTCATTTTATTTTGAGACATAATCTCAGTAAGTGTCTCAGTAAGGACACAATCCCAGGCGGCCTTGAAAAAATGATCCTCCAGCTTCAGCATCCCAAGTAGCTGGGATTACAGGTGTGTGTCACCACACCCAGCATTATTGTCATTTTACAAGTGAGGAGATTCTTTAGAGACTAAAGTGGAAATCAAGGACACATAACTAGAAAGTGTTGGTTATGGGATCCGAGCTGGAGGTGGTCTGGCTCCACCAACTTAGAGCTTAAGGACTGGGTCCTGCTCAATGGTCTCACCAGTATTCCTCAGTCTACACTCAGAGTAGGTGCTCTGAGAGCGGCAGAGGTGGCAGAGAGTGGGGAGACTGAGAGATAAGGAAAAGGGTGGTGGGGAACAGGTAGGGGGAGCCTGGGATCAGCGGGAGATGAAAATGGAGGGCAGGGAGAGGTATTGGGGCAAAGATGTGAGATGTGCATCAAAGGGGTGGGGCAGAAGGGACAGCAAGCAGGAGTGCAGAGAGGGCAGTGGCCTCACGCAGGGATGATATTGAAGATCAGCGAGGTGGTCTTGGTGGCTGAGTATCGAATATTAGGCTCCATGTGCAGCAGGGATGGGATGTCAATTTTCATGGGGAAGCCAGGCAGGTAACGGTTCCCAGGGCTGTGAAGAGATGGTGGGAGGATGAAGGACGGAAACCAATCGGTAGAACTTGTAACCCATTCCCCTTAATTACCTCTCTCAGTCCTAACCTCATATCTCCCCTCACTCCTGGCTCCTCCCTTGCCCTCTCTGCTAGACCCCTCAGGCCCATCCCTGGTCCCCCTCTGCTCCTGATACTTGAATTAAACTGTATTTGTTATAGACTCCTCCTTCTAGGCTACTCGGCCCACATACTCCCAACTTTACACCCCTCCACCTCCTTCCCAAGCCCTGGCCCTCACCTGTCTTCCTGCTCTACATAAGGTGTCGTTTTGGTTAAGGCAAACTTCTTGTCTGACTCCATCTCCTCAAAGCTGCTGACATCCACCATTCGGGGGAAGCCAGGGGCATAGATCTTCCAGCTGCCCAGAGAAAGACCAGAAATGGCAGATCAAACTTGGGATAAACAGAAGCTTTAGTTTTTAAAAATATGACTTCAGATTAAAACTCCAGAAACCACTCACTTTGGGGGTAAGGAACAGAGAATTGGAAATTTCTCAATGAAGGCACTGGGCTTCAGATCCAGATAGGATTTTTTTTTTTTTTCCAATGCTAGGGATTGAACCTAGGGCCTCAAGCATGCTCAACACATGCTCTACCACTAGGCTACATTCCAAGTCCTTTTTATTTTTTTTATTTTGAGACATTGTTTCCCTAAATTGCTCAGGCTGGCCTCAAATTTACAATCCTCCTGCCTCCGCTTCTGTAATTGCTGGGATTATAAGCCAGTGCCACCATGCCTGGCTTGGGGTTAGATTTAAATGAGGTCCTGATCAGAATTGGGCCCCTGAGGTTAAAACCCATGTCAGAGTTAGGAATGATCTGATTAAAGCTGAAGTCAGAATACAGATGGGCAAAAAAGTCAAATTAGCCCACCCTCACCGGTAGCATTCTTGTCGGGCTTGGAGCTCCTGTTTCCTGTGATCCAGAAGAAGGGGAAGGGAGTCTTGACAAATAGTTTTTGCTGCAGGGAATGAAAATTATTCTTCTTATAAGTCTCTTTTCAAATAACACCTCCTCCTACAAACATAGCCTGCACCTCCTAACACTTGAGACCAATCTCACAGCCATCTTCATGTGCATTACGTGGGGAATGCTCCCATGTTCTTCATGCACTCATCAGGGATTTGAGTCAACTACATCCCCAAATTATAACACTTTTCTAACTTTTTCCTTTAAAAAAAATCATCTCTAGACTGTTGTCTCTTTGAAGGCACATCACACTCTATTCATTTTTTTGTATTCACAGCATCTGGCATGGCCCCAGTCACCATGCATATAACAGGCACTTGGGAAACAACTAATAAACAAATATATTTGTGGATTAATGGATGCACTGTACGGAAGGATGGCATTTCATAGTGAAGTATATGAGGCCATGTTCATTCAACTACCCTTGACCTGGAATATCATCACTCATCCCTGACACTCATCTCAACAAACAGAGCAGCCTGCTGTTTCCTCTGTGGAGATGCCAGCTCTGGAGTCAGGAGGGACTCAAGCCCAATATCCTTGAAAAGACCCCACAAATTCAACAAGGGATTCAAACTCACCTCTCAGGGATTTCATTCATTCACTCTAGAAAAGCTAAAAATGGGGGACTGGGACTCTCCAGCTACAGTCTATACATTCAGGGCTTCTCCACCTATTGAAATCTAATTAGCTTGCTAGTTCCTTCTGGGTTCCAGATGAATTATCTAAGAGTGCAGATGGAGGCTGTGGAACACAAATTGCTTAGGTAGGTGTGTGTGTGTGTGTGTGTGTGTGTGTGTGTAAGAGTGTATGTCTGTGTGTGCCTGCAGAGGAGTAAATATTGCCCAGAAAGACTTTGCATTTCAGAGTATTAATAGCACATTTTTCAGAAAACATCTTCGTGGAAGCACAGTTCCTAATCCCATCCCTATGTCATACATCCTGCACACAGGGAGCCACCACCCTTAATCCCAAAAGATGCTTTCTGGAGTACAGAGCAGCCCTACCCTCTGGCCCACCTGTTCCTGGCCGCAGCTCCATGGTGCAGTAGCCCTCAATCCACTGATAACAGGGGAAGTGGACAATGGTACCATCTGGGGCAGTGACACAGATGCGGCTGCAGTACCAGGAGTCCTTGCGGAAGAAAGCGTAGCGCTCCTTGTGAAGGCGCAGCAGCAAGATCTCGCCCAACTCTGCTGGGCAGCGCACCTTGTACTTCTGTACCTGGAGTGACCAAGGGAGCAAGCTGTTGAAAGGCAGGTAACTGGTAAGGCCAACCTCTGCAAGGTGCATCCATCTCGGCTTATGCCAATTTATAAACCTGAGCTGCTGCTGACCCACGCAGTTCCTTTGTGAATGAGAAAAATGCAGCCCCTCATCCAGGTAGAAGCAGGGGATGTGTGAGCAGAGTTGGCACTGGATTTCCCTAGCCACCTTGATTGGTGGGACACACTAACGTAGGCCACTAGCAAATAACCTTGAGACTGATGAAGGCAGGCGATCTGCTCTAGAGAAGGGAAAACTGGCTCAGAGAGGGAAAGAGACTTGCCCAAAGCCCACTGTCCATTATGGGAGGAGCCAGGAAGCCTCTGCCTGTACTCCTTCCTCTGTACCGTAGTGCCTGGGTAAGGTTTATCATCCCAGAAAAGAGGTCAGGGCGAGCATCCCGAGTTCAGCAAAAACAGGAGAGTCCAGCAGGGATAACCATCCCCTCCCCTTCTTCAGGGTGCCTGCGGGCCCTTCCCCTCAGAGGTTTTTCTCTTTCTCCTTTGTACTTACCGATCCAGAGGCGAAGTCCCTGCCCACTCGATCCAGCCGCTGCTTCGGACTCTCACCACACGTGCCCACCAGTGTGGCAGAGATGTTATCCAGTGTGCCCGCCTTCAGATAGGGACCAGTGGTCACACACAGGCGGTACACTGCCATGGTGGGAGGAAAGGAAGAATGCCCCAGGCAACGCTGGCCACAGCAGCAAATGGCCTGGAGGAGGTGACCAACAGTCGCGGCAGGGTGGGATGCTGAGGGCTAGGGGCTAGGGAAGGATAGGCCTGAGGAAGGTCCTAGCTCTCTCTGGGATGCACCTGCTTTCCTCTCTCACCGAAGATTCTGGCTGATGGATTGGACTTCCTCTCCCCGCCCACAGACTTGCACCCTAATATTTGTTTGCTTGCACAGCCGGTCCCTCTGGCTGGCTCACCCAGATGAATATCAGAAGCCTGGGTCCACTGGGGAGGGAGGAACAAAGTTAGGGAGGAGATGATGCCTGTATCATTGGAACATTGCTCCTCTCCTGGGACTCCGGAGACTCGACTGATCCCTGAGGCCTTTATATACCCGCTCATCAATTTTCTCCAAGACCCTTTTCTCCTATCTCCCAGACAAAACTGAACACAGAGGATCCGAATTCCTACACGTGAATCATCTATGTGAATCACTCACTATTCACAGGTGAGCCGCTTACGGTCATAAATCACACGTGACTATAGCCACTTGCAGGTGAGTCGCAGACTCATCCCAGCACAGTACACCATGGGGAGGTCAGTAAAAGCTCTCCTACCACTCCGCACACTCAGCCCTATCTCCAGCCTTTGGCACACCCGATCTCAGTTTCTCCCTTGGAAAAGGGCCGATGGAGAGAATAAAATAGAGTCCTAGTGCACAGCATCTAAAGACCTCAAGTGGCATTCTTTTCGCTCCTGGTTCGCCCTCAGATTGCCGCCGGTGGGCGGGAGCCTGGGAGCCCGAGAGCCCGAGATTTCCAGGATGCAGGTCACAGGGGCCAGAGAGGAACCTTTTGGGAAGGAAAGGCTGTAGCCCGCAGCGGCCCCGCGCGGCCAGTCCGGGCATCTAAGGTTTCAGACTCCGCGAAGCTCCAGCCCGAGTTTCAGCCTTCACAGCGTTCTAAAGAAGGAAAGTGAAAAAAGTTCAATTAGCAGCTGGTGCGCCACAACCATTTTCTCCAAGTGGGTGTCAGGGTCCTTTGCCTAAAAGCACACAGTTCTTAAACCGTTCTACAAGCCTGCGCTTTCGTATGAGAAACCTCTTGTAGATAAGAGAAAGCAGCACACGCAAGAGCCCGGATAGCTCAGTCGGTAGAGCATCAGACTTTTAATCTGAGGGTCCAGGGTTCAAGTCCCTGTTCGGGCGTCGGCCTTTTTTTCCCCTCCCCCTATCTGTGAGGTTTGTTTTCGAATACAGCTAATACCTTTGAACAAAAGCATGATAAAAAGGAAAATACAGTACCTTCTTTTAAGAGGAAATGGTGTTAAGTGGGTCAGGGATTTATATTCAAGAAAGTCAAACGAATGACCGAGGGAAGGTAGCAAAAGCTACGCAAACATATTTAAATTTTTTAGTAACCACAGCAAAAAGAGTAAAAAGAATACGGTGAAGTATCTTAATAATATATTTTACTTAACCCCATCTCCCGATTCTTATTTTAATATGCATTTCTAATAAATTTTTTCTTTTTTCGTACAGCCTTAAGCGTTAGTCATTGACAGTACATATTTATTAATATTTCAGATGCGTTAAACATTGACAGTACATATTTATTAATATTTCAGATGCTCAGTAACCAGGAGCGGTTGTTCGGGTTTCCGTAAATGACAAAATAGGGTGTTAAGTAATGTATATAAACTTCGAAGAGTGACCCAAAAGAGGGGTTCCATGGTGTAATGGTTAGCACTCTGGACTCTGAATCCAGCGATCCGAGTTCAAATCTCGGTGGAACCTTAACTTTTCTTAGGTTTGATACCACTACATCCGATGTATTATTTGCTGATTTTGTAAGTGACATTCTAGTGCGACCCGAGAGAAGCTACTTAAGACCTTTCTCTGAAGTCTTCAAACAGGATAGTTGCAGCCACTATAACAGACATCCAAGGATAACTTACTAGATATTGAGATATTTTGAAAGTCGTGTTAATTTTGAGATAGTTATACTTGGGGACGATGTCAAAATGAAGACCAACTATAAAATTCAGGTTTACACAAACAGTTTCTGTCAGATCTTGGCTTGGGGTATGGATGTATATCCACTATCTGCCTCGGAAACCAAAGAGAACAGTCAGCAGTTAAAACACCTCGATGGTCCTTGTAAAATTATACACCTCTAGTGTAGTCTTGGCACTCATTCACGAGAATAAAGCTCAAGGGAAAAACTCTGGCCTGGCAGCGGTGGGATTCGAACCCACGCCTCCGAAGAGACTGGAGCCTAAATCCAGCGCCTTAGACCGCTCGGCCACGCTACCTGCATGGAAACTCGTCGTCTTCGTTGTCCTCCTAAGAGAGCAGAAGAAAAATGGGGCTAGAGACGATAACGTTAAATTGACTAGTTTCCCTTTTCACATTTAAAACTCAAGAACAGGGAACCGTCGAGCCTCTGAACTGCATCGTGACAATGGCAAAACAAACCAAAAGACAGGGACTCAGAAATTTATAGCAAAACACGTTTATTTAGTGGGGCTACGTGGGACTGGACTGCACCTGAGCTGGAAGCACTTTCCAAGCGGGCAGCCGAAGCTCTGCACTTGTTTGCTCGCTCCTGTTTGTTTGCTTTCCCTCCCTGTTTCTGGAACACTTGTGCGCCCTCACTCCCACCTGGCGCACGTGCTTGAGCAACATACTTTTCCCCGGCTGGCCTCGGAGATCCTAACCATAGGCTCCTAACACGCCCCGCCCAATTTCCTATCAACACCACTGTCATTCTGCCCCTTCCCCCATGCTACTACCCGTAAGCTACGAGACGCTACCGCCCGCCAGGTGGCTCTGTGGCGCAATGGATAGCGCATTGGACTTCTAGTGACGAAAGAGCGATTCAAAGGTTGTGGGTTCGAATCCCACCAGAGTCGGTTTTATTTCAAGTTTGTTCTTTTCTCTCTGTCAGACCTTTTCCCCCTGCCCTATCTGCATTTTCGTCTTGGTCTCAGCTCCAACCTCAGTATCCGCTCTGCTCTCTTCTTTACTTACCTGTCTACCCCGGAGCTTGGGCCTTGGAGAGTAGGACTGGGGGTGGGAAACAGAAGGGAAGGGAAAGTGGGCGTGGACGCCGAGATAAAGGCAGGCCCCCGGCTCCGGGACACACCGGGATTTAATAACCATTTTATTCCATGCACTAGGGACTCGGGAAGGGGCTGGGGCTGGGCTGGGGTTAGAAAGGTACAATCCTAGACGCGGTGTTGGGGGCAGGGAGAGGGACAGGAACCAGGGAAATATATATTTATATAGATACTCTAATATAGACCACATTTCACCCGCGCGCTGAGCCCGCGCGCCCCGCCGCCCTCCCCAACACCTCGCCCGGATGCCCGGGTCCCTCTGCTGCCCTCCGGCTGGAGTCTCTACCCCTCCCCCAGCCCCCGCCCCCACCCCACCCCCAAAAGCTCAGGGCCAAGGTCTCCAGAAAGCGGGCGGCGGGAGTGGCGGGGCTTTGGGCGCCCCGTCTTGTTTGTAAGGCGGTGGTGGCGGCGGCAGAAGTCCGGTGAGGGGCGCCGGCGCGCAGGAATCCCAGGCGCGGGGGGAGCAGAGGGATGGGGACCAGGCGCAGCGCGGGCTAGGGGGGCCCTGGTGCACTGGGGGGCGCTGGTGTAGCGCGGGGCCAAGGGCTGGTGCGGCGGGGTCCTGCGGTGGACGCGGCGCTGGAGGCCTGGGATCTACCGTCTCGGGCCGCGGCGGTTTGGGACGCAGGTAGCCGTGCAGCGCGGAGAAGAGCTGGGCTCGGGCGACCGGGTTGGCATCGTGCGCGAAGGCCGCCAAGCGGAGCAGGCACTCGCGGAAACCAGACAAGTAGCAGCTGGCGAGCGCCTCGGCGTCCTGGGCTGGGGACCGGGGAATCCCTGGAGCCGCGGCGGCGGGTGCGGCCGGCGGGAGGACAGGCGGGCAGGGCAGGGGCCCAGCAGGGGTGAGGGAAGGGGCGGGCGCAGAGATACCGAGATCAGACGGGCGCATAGAGACAGGAAGCCAGATGGATGTACAGAGGGAGAAAATGACAGAGACACAGAGACAGACACGCGCGGGTGTTATTAACCTCGCCTAGGAGTAGAGTCTGCCACTCCCCAAGCCCACCGTCCACCGCAAGGCCCGCCCCAGCTTCCCCGTCCCGAGCCTCCAAAGGTCCTCCCTCCCTCCCTCAGCTACCCGACCCCGGCGCTGTACCCGGGGACTCCACCCGGCTTCGCTCCCTCAAGTAGCCCACGGCGAACTCCAGTATTTCCGCTTTCTCCAGCTTCGGGTTCCGGAGGTTCTACAGACGGGAGGGGAGGGCGCAGAGACAGAAAGGGGTGGGGAGAGAGGGGGAAAGTGGCAGGGGGAAGAAGGGAGGGGCGGATACGGGAGCTGGGGGTGCCCCCGGAACGCAATTGCGCGCTGCCCATAGAACGCGCGACCGAATGTGGAGTGAGATGACCAAGAATGGTCCTGTCCCACCCTGAGACGAAACTGTCCAGCCCCAGGGGATGGAACCAATACCCAATATGTGAGGAGATTTGAAAGAGCAACCCAGCGAGTGAAAACCACCGGTAGAACTGACGCTGGCTGATTTGGGGAATGTATGGAAAGGGGACATTTAGAAACCCGAAGGTGAAACTGACCCACCCTGGGAGCGAAATTCACAGAACTTGAAAGGAAACTTACAGACCCGAGGGGTGGCGAAGAAGATTGCCCTCTGAGAATGAGAGGCGGGGGGGTCTGGGATAGGATTCCAAAGACCGGGCTCGGGTCAGGATGTCTTGGGGCCAGGGTCACCACTCCAGCCTATGCCCCCGCCCCAATCCCAGTGGGAATCCCTGGGACGCGGGAACGGGTTGCTTGGGGGTCCGGGACTGGTGGAGGGACTGACCTGGTCCCGGGTCCGCTCCAGCAGTAGCAGCCTCAGCTCTTCCAGGCTGCGGTTGATGCGGTCCCGGCGCCGCTTCTCCACAAGCGGCTTGAGCATCTGCGACCAGCGGGAAAGGGAGAGCGGGCCCACCGGACCAAGACTCAGCGCAGCCGCACGGGCGTCGGGATCCCGCCGCTGGGAGAGCCCCCTCCCACCCCTTGCCCAGGATCCCAGATTGACTAGGGCGGAGCCCATTCGTTCCACCTCCGCTCCCCCCGCCCCCACCCCGACGCCCCTAGGATCCGCTTCTGTAGCTCGCCTCCTCTCTCTCCCGGATCTTCTGCATTCTCCTCTCTCAGTCTCGTCCTCCCTCCTCCCCTCTCTGTGTCTCTCCTCTTTTCTCTCTACGTCTCGATCTCGTGCGGTCTCTGTCTCAGTGGAGAACTTTGGAGACGCTCTTTGCGCCCAGGCAAGTGGGCCGCACGGTGCGGGGCTCAGAGCTGGCGGCCCTGAGTGTAGAAAAGGAGACACCTAGCGCGACCGCGCCTCCTCCTCTCCCTCAAACCCGTCTAGGCCGTCACCCTTCTCCACTTGCTCACCCTAAAATCTTCAACCGGATCTCGAACCTCTGGAACAAAAACCCAGGGCTTTCTCTCCAAGACCGCCTTGGGCCAGTCCTGGCTCGCGGCCTAAGTGGAGAATGCCCATCCTCTTCTCTTTTTGTTCCTACCCTTAACCCTTGACTATATCCTCTTGGTTTTATTGAAAATCTGGCCCCCTCCCACTCCTTTAGGCCGTAAGGTGCTGAATGACCAGGTTACCCAGACCCCAAAAACTCTCCTTCCGCCGCCCACGCAGGTCCTACTCAGACACTACCTCCTTCACACTTTGCAGCTTCCTTTCCAGTTCCTGGTTCCCTGGGTCCCCTGGACACCTCTCCTATTTCAGCCCTGTGTCCCGGCCTCACCACCGACCCACTGTTTCAGTGCCCAGGTTCCCCCGGCCAGACCAAGGACCTCTGCTCCCACCCCTCCCGCCTCTCACCTTGGGCCCGTCCCTATTCTCTGCTCGATCCCGGGTGACCATTGCTCCTCCGGACCCTGGCGCGGACCGGGTCTTTGCTTGTCTGGATCCTTATATCCCGCAGCGCCCGGGTAGGAGGGATAGAATACGGCCCCGCCCCCTTCAGCACCTAGATCCCACCCGGGAAAGACCCCGGCACGAGGCTCCCGGAAAGACTAGGAGTGAAAGGGGGAGGGGAACTGGCCTGGGAGTGTGGGAAGTGATGGGGGAAATGAGGCACCGGCTGGTATAAGGACCATAAGGCTTTATAAAGAGGCGGGGCCCAGCTGAAAGGAGGAGGCTATTAGGGGTAGAGGGAGTTTTAAGTAATTTAGGACAGACCTCACTTAAGGATGAAATTCGGAGTTCTCCTAGAATTGCAGCCTTTTTGTAGGCTCATTGTACCCCCACTAACACTGAAATAAAAGCACTTCTCAGCCTCCAAACTGAATATTATACACCCCCCCCCCTTTCCTGCTTCATACAGAGAGCAACCCAACTGTGCTGGGCCTCTGCCTGGGAGTGGAAAAAGCGCTCTGTTCTAAATCAATTACATTCACTTATCCAATATCTTGCGCCCTCATTGTGCACAAGGGCCACTAATCTAGGTTTGGACAGTTCATATGAACAAGAGGCCTAGTTTATCCCGCAGATCTAGTGGAAAAGCAGCCGTTATAGAAACAAAGTGAAGTAGGTACTCTGAGAAAAGTACCTTGACTGAGGATGGACAGGGGGAACTTCAAAGAAGAAGAATCTAGTCTTTAAAGTGTTAAATCTATTCTTTAAAGAATTTAGTCTTTAAAGTATGGAGAGGAGTTAAGATCTTTCCACTTACAAGTATTTGGTTTAAAACTAAATTCACTGCCCGGACACCTTACACAAGTGTGCCTGAGTTGCCTGCTTCTGGAGGACCCTCCTGACTATAGGGGAGCAGGAAGTTTTCCTAAAAAAGAAAGAAAAGGATACAAAAAGGGAATCAACACCTACCTCAAACCAAGAACATGACCCTCTGCAGAAAGATCGGTGAACACTTGGAGACTTCAGGACGAAATACCTGAGAAGAAAAATCAAAAAATTTGATGAGCCATCACAAAAGTGACAGTGACAAGGACACAGAAAGACAGGGTTACTTATAGAGATGGAAGATACCTGTGGAATCAGAGACAAGTGGAGCTGCCTCCAAACCCTTCCAGCGCCCCTCCACATCTTGGTATTTTCGCGGAGCCTGTCTTACCAAAGTCCTAGTCTGAACGGGCCAAGACCTTGAGAAGGGGGCTTCCATTTGGAATCAGGGCTCCCCACCTCCCAGTACACCCCACAACCCCCTACCTGGGCCAAATGGGAAAGCAGATGTATGGCCCCATCCGCCCCCGCCGCCCCCCTCCTTGGGAACCTGGGCTCGGGTTGAGTTTTTCTCACCTGCACGCGAGGCTCGGGGCCCTGGGCTGTTCGCACCCGGGTGTGGGGCCGCCCCTGGCCATATGGACTGGTTTTATGGCCGGGTGGCCGGATCCAGGCGGGAGGAAGAATGACCTGGCGTTCCACCCACGTTAACCATTAGGGGCCTCTCCTTCCACGAGCCCAGGGCTTACAGTTGCATCAATTTTTCCAAGCTCAAATAAGATGATCGCAAGGTGCTTTTCTGTCTGCATTGGTGGTTCAGTGGTAGAATTCTCGCCTGCCACGCGGGAGGCCCGGGTTCGATTCCCGGCCAATGCACAGTGTCCCTTTTTTTTCCTCTGAAGAATGATATTTGATGATATTTCTAAAAAGCACAACACATAATATTTCCTTTTTTCCTTTTCCTCTGTCTCCGAAGGGGAAAAATGTATTTGATGATATTTCTAAAAAACATCTTTCTTTAAACATTTCTACCGAACATTTAAATGCAGCCTCTGACTCTCTAGACCCAAATTCCGCACGTCCTCATACTTCCCTTCTCTCAACTGGGGATCCTGCTGCCTCCACACCCCTTTCTCCTCCCCTGGCCTGCACTTCCACAGGCGTGACCCTGAGAAAGGACCCGGCCCTCGGATCCCCACCCCGGGGGTCCAAGCGGCCCTCGGCGGGGGAGGAGCGAGGTCTCCCTGCCCTCCTCCCTCTCCCCACTTCTCTTCCTTTCGCTTTATTTCCTGTTCTTTAAAGCATGCTTCCTTTTCCCGTGTCCCTGGGAAGTCAAGCCTTTTTTTTTTTTTTTTTTTTTTTTTTAATTTTCTTGCTGTCTTTCGGGTCTCTGAGTGCCTCTGGGTGACTCTATTTCTGGATCTCTCACGTTCTTTCAGGTTTCTTAGCGATTTCTTGGGTTCTTCCGTGGTCTCTCCGGTGTCTGCATCTGTGTCTGTCTCTCTCGGGTTTCTGGGATTCTCTCGTCCTGTCTCTGGGTCTCTTCGGGATGTCTCGTCGTCTCTCCAGATCTCTGTAGCCTCCCGGGACTCTGCGCTCCCACGCTCCCGCGGTGGCCCGGGAAACTCGCTCGCTCGCACCTCCAGGTTCCTGACACCTCCCCGCCCCGCCCCTTCCCGGCTGCTTTGATCCCGCACGCGTCGCGCCAGCGGGCGGGCTGGCGGGCGCACGGCCACCTGCCGCGGCCACTTGGGAGCCGGGCCAGGGGCGGCCCGGGTCTCCTGGACTAGCCGCGCTAGCTTTCCGCTCGATTCCAGCGCGTCCCGCCTTCCAGCGCCTTCCGCCGCCTCCCTCCGCGTCCCTCCTCCTGACAGTGTCTCCCATTGCTACTGGGGCTTCTGTGGGCCCAGGTTTCCTGTTCTTTGAGTCTGGGTCCGGTCTTTGTCTATCTCAGTCTCTCTCTCTCTCTCGGTCCGTTTCTTTTCTCTGCTTTCTGTCTCCTGTCTCTTTCAGCATATTTCATCTAAGCAGAGGTCTGAGTCTCTGTCTAGATTGTGTCAGTAACTAGCAATACTGTCTTCTCAGCTCTGAGCTGTGACAGTGGCCCCAGGAGGGAACTGTAAAACAATCTGAGCATTTGTATGTCTATAAGCGCAGCTGCTATAATTTATTCACTCAGCCTATATTTATAGAGTGCCTCTTATGTTGGGCATTGGGAGCCCACTGGATCTGGGCTCCCCTGAGGCTTGCATTATAGTGGGGGACAAGGAGAGAGAAAATGATCAAGAAGGAAGAAAATATAATTCAGATGGTTATAAAGTTGTGGGGAGTGGAGGACGATTTTTGGTAATGAGAGTGCGGTGCTAAGTTCTGTACAGGTGGTCAGAGACAGCCTCTATGAAGAGGTGATAATTTGACCCGGCCATGAATCCAGGCAAAAGGAACAGCAAATACGAAGTCCCTGTGATAGGAAAGTGTTTTGATCCAGGCAGCTAGAGAAAGAGGGCCAAAGAACCTATGAAAGAGAATTTGGGAGTGGCAGAAATAATATGGGAGGGTCAGGCATGGCCCAACACACAGAATTTTGGAGGCTCCCAGAGAGTTTGGGTTTTAGTCTAAGTGCAATGGGGAGCCAGTGGAGAATCTTCATCAGGACAGGCATATTCTCCGACTTATGTTTAAAAGATCACTTTTGAGGGCTGGGGTTGGGGCTTAATAGTAGAGTGCTTGCCTAGCTCTTGGGAGGCACTGGGTTCAATCCTCAGCATCACATAAAAATAAGTAAATAAAATAAAGATATTGTGTCCAACGACAACTAAAAAAAAAAAAAAAATTTTGAGCTGATTGTAGTTGTGCAGGCCTATAGTTCCAGGTACTCTAGTTCCTGGGCAGCTTGGGCAACATGAGAACCCCTAATGGGAAAAAAAAAAAAAAAAAAAAAAGGCAACCTAACTGGATCCATTGTTCTTCTATTTGCCACACTCTGTCTCCCCCACCTCACTATGGGAGAGGGTCTTCCCTGCTACCCAGGCTGATTTCTCCACCCCCATTGGGTCTACTCACAACCTTGGGGTCTGCATTATTCCCATCAGCATCCAAAGTGCTACAGATTGTTTGAAAAAAAAAAAAAAAGGTATGAAATGCTCATTTTGAAAAGCAGAAAAATAAGCTTCCAAGCCCTTTAGGAGATTAGATTTTCTAAGCAGGGTGACAGCTGCTTTGCAATATACAACCAAGAATTTCAAGTGCACAGGCCATTCACCATGAAACTAATGAAATCTAGGATTGCTCACTTACACAGACTCTGGGAGCACTCCAGCAAGCTGTCCACCAGGTCATAGGCTTCTGTAAATTTTTGCAAACATTATATATTTTAAGTGCAAGTGGTAAAGACCAATCTTTTTTCTACTCCAGCTGCCCCTCCATTGCATCCTCTCCATTGTGTTGGAGTGGTTGTGTACATTTTGGAGTTCTGGTTATGGAGAAGATAAGGTGGGAAAACATCAGATTTGCAGTTTCCTGGGTTATATTTCTGTTATTTGTAGTTATTCTCACATTGTTATTTTAGCCTAGACCTCTGGTGTAGAAATGGCTTCCAGAATATTCCTGTCATCTGTGCTTGTGGGCGTGCAGGGCCAGTGGGTACATGTGATGTGAAAGAATTCTTAGCACTCTAAGTTCCTGGATAGTTAGAGGAGTAGCAAGATTTGAAATATCTTTGTATAATTTGTCAGCTTTTATTTTTAATTTATTATCTTTTTTTTATGTGGTACCGGGCATCATACCCAGGGACAATTTACCCCTAAGCTACATCCCCAGCCCTTTTTATCTTTTATTTTGAGACAGGGTCTTGCAAAGTTGCCCAAGCTGTCTTCAAACTTGCCATCTTCCTACCTCAGCCTCCCAAGTTGCTGAGATTATAGGCACGCATCACCACACCTTGCTGTTGTTGTTATTGTTGTTGTTGTTGTTGTTATAACCAGGGATTGAACCCAGGGTGCTTAACCACTAAGCCACATCCCCAGCCCTTTTTTATAATTTATTTTGAGACAGGGAGGGTCTTAGGGCCTTGCTAAATTGCTAAGGTTGGCTTTGAATTCTTTTTATTTATTATTTTTTTAACATATGACAGCAGAATGCATTATAATTCATATTATACATATAGAGCAATTTTTCATACCTCTGGTTGTATATAAAGTATATTCACACCAATTTGTGTCTTCGTACATGTACTTTGGATAATGATGTTCATCACATCCCACCATCATTTCTAACCCCCATTCTCTCCCTTCCTCTCCCACCCCTTGGCCCTATGGCTTTGAATTCTCGATCTTCCTGCCTCAGCCTCCTGAGCTGCTGAAATTACAAGCATGTGTCACTGCACCCAGCTCATTATTATTTTTGATATTGAGCCTTGGTATGTTGCCCAGGCAGATCTTTAACTCTTGGGTCCAAGCGATTCTACCACCTTAGTCTTCCAAGTAGCTGGGATGACAGGAGCACACCATTTCCCAGCTATTTATTAGCCTTTTAAATTGGTAGCTTGTTGTGCTCTTTTTTATTCTAAATGCTACTTTTTATACATTATTATTATTATTATTATTATTATTATTATGCAAATTTCAGGCCCTCAAAATCTAGAGCTGGAACTGGGGTTGTAGCTCAGTGGTAGAGCACTTGCCAAGACATGTGAGGCACTGGGTTCCATCCTCAGCACCACATAAAAATAAATAATTAAGGGCTGGGGATGTGTCTCAAGCCCTGGTGCGCTTGCCTGGCAAGCGTGCAGCTGGGGTTCGATCCTCAGCACCACATACAAACAATGGATGTTGTGTCCGCCGAAAACTAAAAAATAAAAGTTAAAAATTCTCTCTCTCGTTCTCTTTAAAAAATAAAATAAAAAATAAATAATTAAAGGTATTGTGTTCATCTAAGACTAAAAAAAAAAAAAAATCTTTAAAAACCTAGAGCTGCTGCAGGGTGAAATGAGTTAAATGGACTGGGTAATCTCAGGTCTAGACATGGCCTCTGAGGATACCCCCTATTCCTGTCCCCAGCGTGTATGTGTGTGAGAGTGTCTGTTGGGGAGGGTATGTTTCCAAGTGGGTTTAAATGGCTCTGTTAGCAAGGGCCTAAGTCTGTAAACACAGTGGTCTTTCCCTGGCTGCCATCCAACAGTGGACTACACTGGGGCTTGGGGAGGAGAGCTGGAGTCCCACATGTGATAGGGCAGCAGAGGGTGGGAAGGAACAGAGACAGCTGGTGAAGTGATCTAGCTTCCCCTCTCCTACTGTGCTTCTCCTCAAGCCTGGGTTTCAGGGCTCTGCTCCTCCCTCTTCAGTTCTTCAAAGGGAAGGCTAGTTTCCTGGGACCCCCTGGGTCCTGGGTAGGAGAGTCTGGAGGGTAGGGACTGGGAAGTAGAAGGACTAGTGCCCTGAGCCAAGGGCTGAATCCAGAGAGATTTCTAAGCCCACCAGGCAAACTTTTGGTGTCCTGTCTCTCTCTACTTACCTTAGGAGTCAAAACTAACAGGAGAGCTGGGTGTGGTGGGTTTACATGTGATCCCAGTTACTCTGGAGGCTGAGAAAGGAGAATTGTAAATTCTGGGCTACTCTGGGCAACTCAGAGAGACCCTGTCTCAAAATGAAAAGTAAAAGGACCAGGGATCGGACAGTAGCTCAGTGGTAGAGAGCTTGCCTACATTTGTGAGGCACTGGGTTTGATCTTTGGTACAAGGAAGGAAGGAAGGAAGGAAGGAAGGAAGGAAGGAAGGAAGGAAGGAAGGGGGAGGGAGGGAAAGAGAGAGGGCTGAGGGATATAGCTCATTGGTGCAGCCCCCGCTTTCAACCCCCAGTACCAAAACAAATAAAAAACTACGAGAGGAGACCCAGGCAGACAAGGGGCAGAAGCTGTGAAGAGTCCCATTCTACAAAAGAACCCTAACATTTTTTCTTTTCTTTTTTTAGTGCTGGAGATTGAAACCAGGGACACTATACCCCTGAACTATATCCACAGACCACTTTATTTTTTATTTTGAGAAAGGGTTTAAGTTGCTAAGAGTCTTGCTAAATTGCTCAGGCTGGCCTATGAACTTGTTATTCTCCTGCCTCAAACTTCCCAGTCACTGGGATTGCTGAAATTCCTGGGATTTCAGGTGGGACCCAGCCTGTTGTAGCCCCTTGATACTGTATCTTTTTGATATTTATTCTTTGAGCACTTCTTTGCTTTCTGTTGCAACAAAATGTTTCAAAATAATCTTATAATTCTCCAGACCCAGGGCTGGAATCAACCTTTTCTCCAAATTCATTTTAGTAGAGAACAGTATTTGGTAGCTAAGATGGAGGCTCTTGGTGTGCTCATTGCTACTGGTGTATGATTGCTTCTAGACTCATTCAGTGTTCAGAGCTAGGGAACGTGTGAATATGTGTGTGTGTGTGTGTGTGTTTGTGTGTGTATGTGTATTTATTTCTATATCTATGTGCACATTAAAACCATTAATTCACATTGACATCACCATTGGGAAATTAGGAGAGGAATGACAGAATCTTATTTATTTTTTATAAGGATCAACCTCTCTGCCTAATGTGTTACAAACACACCATCATGTAACTAGGGATAAGAATGGAAATCAGGAAATAATTTAGCTGATCTTGCAATAATCTAAGTGAGAATGGAGAATGATTTGGACCAGGGCAGAGTGGTGAATGTGGTGATAAGTACTCAGATTTTTGACACATTTTGAAAAGAAACTGAAGACTGATTAAATGTGGAGTGTGAGAAAAAGAAGAAATCGGGATGATTATGGAGATTTTAGTCTAACCAGTTGAGGGATTGGAATTTCAAATGGAAAGACTACTACGGATGAAGCAGCTTTTGGGGAGAAGGCCAGGAGTAGAATTTACACATTTTAAATTTGTGGTTCCTACTAGATATCTAAGTATAGGTGACAAATGGGCAATGGGACAGAAGCATCTGTAAGTCAGGGGAGCGTTCTGGAGCTAGAGATGCAAATGTGGGATGATTTAGCCACAGGCCTGGAGATCATCAAGGTAGTGAGTACAGGTAGAGAAAAGATGCAGTTGAAAGATTGAGCCTTGGAACCAAACATTTACAGATGCAGATGATGAGAAACCAGCAAAGGAGGCTGTGATCAAGCTGCTAGTGAAGAAGGAATGTCAGAGGGGTGTGGCGGCCTACAAGGCCAGAGAAGAGGGTATTACTAAAAGAGAGGACTGGGGCTGTTGCTATAGCTCAGTGGTAGAGCACTCCCCTAGTGTGTGCAAGGACTGGCTTCAGTTCCTAGCACCCCAAGAAAAGAGAGAGGCATCTGTATCAAGTGTTGCTAACTAGTTTAGAGATGGATGGATTTAGCAATGTGATGGTCATTTGGTAAGTAACACTAACCAGGGAAGCCTTGGTGTAGGAGTGTGTGGCGACAAGATAGAGTCTGTTTTCTGTTACTATCCCTCAATAACACGGACTGGATAATTTATAAAGTTTTATTTAGCTCATGGTTTTGGAGGCTGGGAAGTGCAAGAGTGTGGCATTGGCATCTGCTGGGCAATCTGATGAGGGCCATCATATGGTGAGACAGCAAGTGAGCAAGTGTGCTCCTAGGCCGCGATGGTTCTCTTCCTTTTTTTTATAAAGCTACTAATGTCACTGTTGGGACCCCAATCTCATGACCTTCTCTAATCCCAATTACCTCCCAAAGACCCCACCTCCAATCAACATGTGAAATTGGGGACTGAGGTTCCAACACGAGCACTTCTGGGGGAGTAGATGGTTTTTGTTGTCTTGCTTGTTCTGAATGAGAGAAATTACAATGTCTGGTAGGAAAATCCAGGAGAGAGGGAAATTTGATGGTATAGGAAAAAAACAATGTTCTTGAGTGGGCCCAAGAGGATGGGAAATCTAATAGGTCTAGAGGTTCCATAGTTCAGTGGAAGGATTCTTCTACAGGTCCGAGAGGGAAAGGAAGTCTGTGGTCAGGCTTAGGCAGGTGGGTAGGTAAGTAGCGGGGTTGAGGATGTCGGTGGGAAATTGTTCAGAATGCTTTATTTTCTCAGTGACACGGGAGGTAAAGCCGAAGAGAGATGAAGAGAATCGTGGCTGTAGTGAGAGAAGAAATGAAATAGTCGTATAGATCAGAGGGAGGCTGAACGGATTAGGGAAATGTAATCTAATTGCTTAGTAGCAGCAAGAAATCGAAAATTGAATTATGAATCGAAATAGTCCATAAAAAGGCTTTTGCGGGTCGGTAGGAGGCTGAGCCTCGGAAGAGGGCGCTGGCAGGCTGGTCCGGGGCTGATTACCTGTGATCTTCTCAAGACTTTGGGAAGTTTCTTCAAGGAAAGGAAAGGCCTAGAAAACTAGTTACCTCCTTTAGAGGAGGCTATACCCACTGCCAAAACTACCAACGCTGTGAGCAGGATTCGAACCTGCGCGGGGAGACCCCATTGGATTTCGAGTCCAACGCCTTAACCACTCGGCCATCACAGCCGCGTGCGGCCTCGGGCCTGCGCAACTATAGCTGCCTATCAACGTGCCCGCCTTCTGCCCGCCCCGTCCCTCTGGCTGGAGATGACTGCGCGCGTGCGCCCAGGCTGAGGAGCAGATTCCCGCCTTGACCAAGTTAGCATAGGGGTTGCAGCGGTAGCTTCCCTTGACCTGCCTCCCCTCCTGCAGCCACAGTTATGTCCTCAACAAAACAAGCCCAAGTCAGAGTTGTGCCCCACGTCCTTGGGGGAAGATAATGGGACGAGAGGGCCACGGGATTATGGATTTCGAAGGCAAAGTGTGTTTTAGCCTCCAAATATACGCTAAAAGTGCACGGGAACAGAATCCCAAAGAGGTATTGACTTAGTAAGAAGAAGAATCTCTTGACAGGGTGCGACAGAAAGGTGTTTGCAAGACCAGGGTTATTCATTCTCATCGCAGCAATAATATACCATACACTCACTAAGTCAGGCACCGCTGGGATTCGAACCCAGGATCTCCTGTTTACTAGACAGGCGCTTTAACCAGCTAAGCCACGGCGCCGCCGAAGTGTAGGTCGTGCCTCGCGATAGATCAGGTGTTAGTGGGCTCCAGCACGTGGTAAACCACTCCCAACTTTAATGGAATTCCAGTGATTTCTTTTTCAGGTTGAGCCCCGCTCCACCCTCCTTGAATGGGTACCTTACTCCATGTGCCTTAGTTATCTAATCTCCTGTGTGATGACCAAGATACTAAAAGTTAAACTCTACTGCCTCAGGACACTGCGGGGTTAAGAGGGATTCCTCCTGCCCCTAACACCGTGACCCATGGTTGAAGCTTGCCCAGGTCCTTTTACCTCTCTCTCTCCCCCCCTCCCAGGACAAACCCAGCGGAAGTAATGGTAGAGGTGAGTGGAGAGTTCTGAGTTAGGTGCAGATTTAGCTGTCTCAGTAGGGCCTTTCAAATGAAGGTATGTGCAGGAGAGAGGAACAGGTTCATTCAGTGGCGTGAGATGGAAGTGGCCACCCTCACTACAACCCTCCTGGAAGCAGAGCCATTCCTCCCCTCACCTAAACCCCAAACTTCATTTCACAAAGTCCTGGGTTTTTGTTTTCTTTTTGTATTAAAAAAATAATAACAGACACAATATCAAAAACACAAATGCCATTGGTAGAGGGTAGAGCTGAGAACGCCTGGGTCCCACCTGAGGGGCAGCACCAGGGACTCCATGGTCCACCAACCTCCCCCACCCTGGAGCAGCTAGGGGTTCAAACCCCTGGGTCCTCCTTGGGCCCCAGGCTCCCCTCCCCCCACTTAGGGAGGAGGTGGGAGAGAGCTGTCTCCCCCAATAAATAAGTGCAGCCCCAAACCTCGGGACTGGGACTCAGGCTCAGCTGGGATTTGACGAGCCCATTTCAGCAGCGGGTCAGCAACCTTATCCGGAAGAAGGGCCTCCACCAGGGGTGGGAGGGGACCCTCCTCTTGGCTGGACTGAAAAGTTCCACCCTCTGTTCACTAAGAAGCCAGAGGCAGCCTTTGGATCCCAGGCTGGTGATGGGGGTCCCACTCCCTAAGGTGGGAGAAGCTGGGGCAGTTTTCTATTGGTTGGTCCAGCCACATCTGAGTTCTGAGAATTGTAACATTGAAGATGGATGCCTTGCATGGACTCCAGGAAGTGGCCCCAAAATGGAGTTTAGCTGGTGCCATTTTCTGCTGCACATAAGGCTGGACTGGACGAGCTCCCACCTTGTTCCTCCTCCTCCATGGCAGAGTCCTGAGAGCTTGAGACCTTGGCCTCAACTTGGGCCTGGGCCTCCTCGCCACCCTCACCAATGCCACCATCACCATCACCACCACCACCACTGCTGCCACCCTCGCCTCCACCCTCCTCCATGGGCTCCAGCCCCAGTCCATCCAGCTCCGAGAAAAGTGGGTCATCAGAGTGGCCAGGGTCTTGGGAGCTGCTACCACAGTCCACACAGGCCTTGGAAGGAGAAAGGGATAAGTGAGTTAGGCAGAGTCTTCACTGCTAATCAACAGCCCAATTTCCCACTCAACCCTGTGGTACTTCCCAAAATGTGCTCCCAAGAAACCAGTCCTGGGATGCACCTGGGATCCAACAAGCTTGGAAAATGCCTTTTGCGCTCCACCCAGACTTCCCATGGGACAGTTACAATGTACGTTAGCATGGGAGGGGTTCAGAAAGGTTCTGCAAAAGCTCATGTGGTCTAATACCATATAACTTGGCAGCAAATTTAGTGGGATTAACATCCTTCAGAATCAACGATCCAAGGACACTAAGGATAGCCCTTAGCCTCTATCCCTGGAACATGAGCTCATTTTTTTTCTCTCACCATCACATCAAGGGCCCGAGGCAACTGTCCCTTGCGGACCCAGGAGTGCACAGCACCCAGTTCCCGCCGCTGGTCCTCCGAGAACCGCGGCTGCTGCTTCTGCATGGCTCGGAGCCGCTCTCGGTCCTGCTTTAGCACAGATGCCATGTCCCTGCACAAGGAAAGGTTTCAGAAGGCAGACGCTGGGATCCAGGCCAGAACCAGTTGATGTTTTTCCTCTACCAAAGCCCCCACCCACGGTCTTCTGCTCCTCTCCTGAACCACAGGTACCTTCCAAGTTCAGTCAACCTGCTCTCAGGTTGAAAGAACTACGGTAAGGCTCCAAGGGACTGAGGGTAGTATGGGAACATCCAGGTCGGAGCCATTCCAGGAAAGGGAACCCCAAGTTTTCTGGGCAATGAAGGAAAGCCAGTCTCCCTATACTACCTCTGAGAGGGAGGCTGAAGTGGCCTCTGAAACTCACCTGGAGGGCACCTGGTAAGTCATCATAACACGTTGGTCAGCATTGGCCATAAGCAGCCAGATGGGATCCTGGAGCACATACTTAATGACCTGGTCCCCAGGCTCAGCCCTGGCCTGAGCAGCTCCAGCTTCAGCTTCCGAAGAGTCAATGCTGCCAAAGTACTTGCTCGTGTGGCTGCTCTGACTGCTGCCTATGGGGTAGGGGCAGGCCAGTGGAGCCAGTCTAGTCAGCATGTCCAACCCAGGGCCTCATCATACCACCCTCAAAGGTCACACACTCAGCCCACTGTCCTTGGCAAGCTCAGCCTAAATGAGACCTGGTTTACCAACTCCCCAGTTACTGTCCTAATCCCAGAGGTGTTGGAAGGTGGGCACTCACGGGTGATGCTGGCTGAGGTGCTGCCACCCTCATGGGAGCCTGAACCTGATCCAGAGCCCAAGCCAGAGCCAAGGGAGCCTGAGGCTGCAGAGCCTGTACCAGAACGCGAGTCCTCTTGCAGTAGCAGTTCCAACAGATCACTGGAGCCAGAGAGTGCATCCTGATTGGAGGATTCAGTTGCCTCCACCTGAAGGAGGGGTTAAGGGATTAGCACCTGGGCTTCCCTTCAACTGCTTCTACTGGAGGGCCCAGAGGAGGAACATCCAACCAAGAGTTCTGCTCCCCATTCCATGACACAGGGCCAAACTGAGACAGGAAAGCTAACAAAGAGTAGGGGTGTGACACCAGACCCTTTCCAAGTGGCAAATGCCCTTTCAGCACTTATTGAGATGTCCTCACCACCTGTCAGAGAGACAAGACTGTCCCTTCATGGGGGTGGCAGCCCATTTCTGCCTCATTCAGAAATTCAGCTAGGATTTCCTGCCCCGTCTCCCATCTCCAAGAAGCCGAGACACCAGCCCACTAGGGCAGGAAGTAGCACCAGGGGGAAGAGGGGCAAGGGCTAAGGGTCGGGGACTGGTAGCAGGGCATATGGGATGAAAGCTCACCAATCTGGCTTCAGGCTCAGCGGCCTCCTCACTAGGAAGTGGGAGCCCAGCACTGCTCCCAGGACCCCCTGCAACAGTGCCCCCCTCAGGACGGGGGGGCTCCTCAAGTTGCAGCAGATTGAGCTGGAGCGGGGAACTGCATCTTGAGTTGAACAGTGGGGAGTCTGGGCGGCGTGGGGGACTGGGAGGAAGTGGGGGCAGGGATGGGGAGGGTGAGTGGGAGGCAGGGGTGGGAGGCCCCTCAGCTGGTGTCTGAGGTACCCCAAAGGGATAGCTAGATGTAGTCGGGAACAGATAGTTAGGGAGCACCAAGGCCACCATCGGAGTTACTAAGGGGGTAGGGAAAGTGGCAGAGGGCACAGATGTGGGAGCAGGAGGAATAGGCTGGGGACTTTCCCGTGGGGAGAATACTGGGAGTGGGTAAGGCTGGACCACTGCTGGGAAGGGAGTGGTGGCTGGAGGAGGGGGCCAGGGGCCAGAGGGGGGCACAGGTGAGGGGTGGGAGACATAGCAGGGGGCTTCAGCCCGTGGGGTCTGGTGGTGGCGTGAGCGCTTGGCTTTGGATCGGCAGTGGTGTCGGCGGCTGGGGGGTGCTGGGCCATGGTGGCAGCCTGTGGGGAAAGACTAGGGTTAGTGAGGGCCTCAGCCTGGCAGTTAGTGCCCCTGCCACTCCCACTGCCCTGACACATTGACCAGGGAGAGGGCAGAGAAAGGCCCCAGAAAGAGCTTCTCAGGCATGACAGAACAGAAGGGACTCAGGAGGTAGGGGCACCTTCAGGGAAGAATCACAGGAGCCAGGGAGAGGGGGGTTTATTGAGAAAGGAGCCAGGGAAAGGCAAGGTTACATGAGGGGTCAAGATGGGGATGTGCAAAGGACAGAGGCACACTGGCAGATGGGAGGAGGCAGAGTAGGTCCACAGACGAAAAAGGAAGGCAGCTCCAGTCCATTTGCCAAAATCCCGCAGGCATTGCCAGCCTAGGTCCTCCTCCTGCCAGTCGAGGCTGTGCTGTCTGGCTTGCAGTGGAGTGAAGAGATGGGTGGGAAACCCCAGGACTGAGCCCTCAGTCCTGTATCCATCTGCACAGGACCTCCCTCAGGCCCCTGGAGGGGCTGCCCTTCATCTGCCCTTGAAGCTCCAACCCTACTGGGAGTTGGCCCAGAGTCTACGCAGATCTCTTGATCAGCAACATCTGAGACCTAGGTGAGTATACTTCCTGCCCCTGCCCCCAGGTTAGGCCTAAAGTAGCTTACCTGGAACAGAGCACCTCTGCCCTCCTGTCTCAGTGCCAGCCCCCCAGGTTGCCCTCCTCTGGCTGCAGCCCGGAACCCCAGCCTAAGGGGGAGAGGCTAGCGAGGGGCCTGTCCCTAGACAGGGCCCTGGTGGTGAAGGCAGCACCAGCCTGGGTCCCTGGAGCAGGCACATCTCCCTCAATGCCCACCATGCAACCGTCCGGCCCTAGTCTGGGCAGAGGGCAGCTCAGGGAAGCCCCAGGTGACTACCTCGCTCGCCAGGGGCCGAGGGGGCCGTGGAAGAGTTGTCAAGTCCACGCAGCCTGCCAAGGTCTCGGAAGCGGTTGAGGAAGGCTTGCTCTTCCTTCTGTGTGTGCAGGGACAGCACGGCCTTGGTCAGACCCACTGGGCGGTAGGCATCTGGGGCTGGGTCAGGGGCTACTGTGGGGCTGGGGGCCGGGCTGGGGGTTGGGCCTGGAGCTAGGCCAGGCAGTTCCTCCATCATGATGATGTCTAAGGAAAGTGAGATGGAGAAGGGACATCAGAACCATCTCAGGGGGCAACACATCCACATCACACCCTCCCTGTGCAATGACCCCACCCACCCCGGCCTTCTACCCTAGCCAAGCCTGGGCCCATGTGCATCTCCTGGCCACCTCTCGGCTGAGGGCTAGCCAAAGGCCAACCTCTCCATGCAAAGTTGTTCCAGGACAGAGAGATACTCAATCCCTTCCAGTGGCCACTACTGTGCCAGGAACCCCTAGGGATGACATCATCACAGCTTGTTGGAAATGAAACCCACCCCTTGCCCTTTCTTCATACATTTTTAAAGTCAATACTTAAAGGCCCTTTAGGGAACTTCAACATTCCTTGCCTCAGACCTCTGTGGTCAGTACCCTGGGGCTAAACCCCCTTCCACATTCCATATTTTTATTTCAACTGACAGTAAAAAAAGAAAGCAGAATAAGGGAGGGGCAAGTAGCAGGGGCTGGTGGAAAATAAGCAGCAGTAGCCCCAAGCTAAGAGGGAGGCCTTCTTCTCTCCACTGGGGATGGAGGGAGAAGGGCAGGGAAAAGGAAGGTAAGAAGGAACTCTGGCTGGGGGATCAAGTGGAGCCCAGGCAATGCCCCCCTCACTCCACGCCCATACCCGACTCCGGGGGCTTCTTGTCTCCCACATGGACGATGGTGGAGCTGAAGCTACACTGACTGGTCACGGACACCACGCTCTCCGCCTTATTGGCCAGGGTGAGCGGGCTCAAGGTGCTTCCCACCACTGGCTCCTTCCGTGGAGCGGCCCCCTCCCCAGACAGCACTGCTGATGATGGATCTGTGCAGAGAGATGGCACTGGTTACCACCCCCACCCCACTGGGAGGTCAGAAGAGGGGTTCCCAGGGAGGAGGGAGACAGAGGGACAATAGGGAGGAGTTTGAAGATCAGGAGGCAAAGAAAGAGGGCAGGGCAGGGCAGAGCGAGGTGGGGGCCCCCAAGGCAGAAGTGTAGAGACCCAGGACCTCTGGGCCAGGACAGGGCAATGGGAGCTGGGCATGTACTGGGTCATTACCTTTCTTGGCCCCTATGGGGACTGGACCTGTCCTCTGCTTGTCATCATCAGAGGCTGAGGAGGCAGTATAGGAGGAGGAGGAAGCGCATTTACGCTTGGTTGTGCTGGGGATGTTGCAGCTTTCCAGGTACCTGCGGATGGATGCAGCAGGGACATCAGGGCAAGGCCTGGGGTGGGGCAGACCAAGGGCTGAGGGGGAAGGTGCCAGACAGGCCTTACCTGAGGATGCTGTCCAGGCAGTTGATCTGCTGGTAGGAACAGCTGGAGGCTTCTTTCCTCTCAGCCTCCTCAGGGACCAAGGGTGGTGGAGTCTGGGTCAGAGCAGGGGCTGCCTCCAGCTCTGGGTCTGGGGACTGGCAAGGAAGGGCCTTGGTCTTGAATGTGCCTGTAGCTGGCACAAGGAGAGAAAAAGGTAAACGGGTCTGTGGTGAGGGAGAGGGGATCCTCAGGTCTCACTCCTCACCCCTACCCACAGTATCACCAACTCACCAGGGAGGCGAGGCTGGGGTGGAGGCCGGGCCCGGGACTCAATGAAAAGCTGCTGCCCCTGGTGCTTCACCAGATGCACATCCTTACAGATCTGCTGGAAAGTCACCTGTGGGCACAGCAGAGCAGTGGGTATACTAGGGTACCTACCTAGTGCCAAAAACCAAGGATGAAATAAAATAAAAAAAGGTGTCAGTGAAAAAGCATGAGGCCTGGACAGGAACAGACAAAGAAAGGAAGCTAGCAAGAGGGAGTGGGGCATAAGGGAAAGCTCTGGGTACGGCAATGCTGACTCCAAGGACAGGAGATCAGGCAATTAGGTGAACTGGAGAGGGTCACTCACTGGAACAGGTGGTCCAGGCCCCTCAGCATCACCGCCGTTGCTATCACTGGAAGAGCCAGGGCTGTGGAGAGGGCCTGGGGACATCAAGGGGCCAACTCCACAGAGTCCTGTGGGGCTGGAGCTGTGCACAGGCTATGGCAGAGAGAAGGACAGGTTAGATATCTATGGTCTGCTTCCCACCCTCTTCATGCCTCTCAAGCCCCTCTCTTCAGCTCTTACCTGCAACAGTAGCCGATGGATCTGCTCTGAGAGCTCCTGGATATCAGAGTCCAGGGACAGAGTTGGACTGGGAGCCGGAGGAGTGAACACATCCTCATTCAGGGGTCCCCTGCGGAATTCAGAAAGTTGAGTCCAGTCGTGTGTCCCCAGTCCAGTCTTCAGCCCTGCCTCCTCCCACACTTCCCCAGCCCCAAAGTTATCTCAATGACCCACTCACGTGCGTACTTTGTGGCGGCCCAACACAAAGGCCACCTTACGGCTCCAGGGGTGCACGAAGCCAGCCCAGCTGGTGTCCATGGTGACGTACTCCCCATTACGGGCACAGAAGCGAATAGGGGAGTGGTCAAAGGGTTGGCCTGCCAGCTGTAGGACTAATGGGAGTGACAAATGAGGTGGGGTGGTTAGTGGGAGGGAAAGATGAGCAAGGTAATGGGCCACCCCACTGGAGATCCAAGAGACCAAGGCACCCATGAGATACCACCATGAGAGCAGTGAAAAAGCCCAAGAGATAGCCAGGAGAGGAGAACAAGCTGAGAGAAACTTACTCTTCTTATGGATGGCCAGCATGAGTGGTCTGTCCTCGGGATGCAGGAACAAAAGCACTGGGGCCCCCAGGAGGTCCTGGGGTAGGTAGCCTAGCAGCGGAGCAGCCCTGCAATGGGAAGAGGTGTCAGAATAGCTATGACCTCAGACCTAGCCACACCCTTCCATCCAGGTACTGACCCTACCTTTCATCCACATCCTGGAAGAGGCAGCTTGGTGTGTGACGCGTGGTGAAAATCCTCTTGTCAGGGGGGATACGGGGAGCTGTGGCACAGAATGTGTTGCAGTTGGGCTTCATCCAAAATGGTCCAGCTCCTCAGCCCTCCTCTCTACCTGGGGCCAGGATGGCCTCCTGGCAGTCAGCTCCAGGGGCTATGGCCCATTAAAAGGCTCTGGGCCATTCTTGTGCCTTGTACTAGTAATAACACTGAAAACCACCAAAGCTTCTTCACTCTGCCCCAGCTCAAAGCCCTTATCCAACCCAACACCCAAAAAAGAGTCAACCCCTCTCCTAATAACACCACCTTCTGTTCCAAATTTCTAAAGACCTGGCTGGTGCCTCCCAGTCCTACATCCTGTATCCTACCCACAGCCTAGAGAAAAACCCTTCCTCCTACTCCCCACCAGGCTAGGGACCTGGCCCACCTACCTTCATAACCCGAGTGGATGCGTTCTGCAATGAGCAAGCAGCACGGCTGTGCAGGGGCCCCATCTGAGACCCGGATCTTGGTCACATATGGAGTTAGGCGGAATGGTTGATACCGAGGCCCTGGATCTCTGTCAGGACCTCCTCTAGCAAAGTAGAGAAAAGTATTAGGGACTTGCAATGGAAAGTCACTGGCCCCTCAAAGTCATGGCCCACACAGCAAAGATATGGGGAAGATTAAGAAAGAGAGGCCTACTACTACTTGCCCCACCTACCTGATACGGCAGAAAACAGACTTCTCCTGGGTAAAATCCTTGACGCCTGAACCTGGGACAGATGAGAATAGCACTGAGCACATTTCCTATCTCTTACCTGGGCTAAGAAGAACCCATCATGGGAAAGCTTGGGTCCCCTGACCCTCCCAGCAAAAGCATCCTGGGGCTGCTCATCCCTCCCCACAAGCACATGGGCACCTCACCTGCAGAGGCCCCAGTGCCCCAAGTGGGTAGACGAGATGGGGCCGTGGAGCCATAGAAGACACCCACATCCTGGGGAGCCAGGAGCTCTGAGAAGCGGGCACCCCGAAATACATCCCGCTTGCAACGCAGCAGAACTCCTGCCTGCTCCGAAATGTATACAATTCGGCCTGTCAGGAAGGAGACAGCCACCGAGAAGGTATCCTAGCAGGAGGGTGAGAATAAGAACGGATTAGGAGCTGTGGGAGCGGGATGGGAGTGCATTGGATAGAGGAGCCAGACTACTACAGACCTGGTTGCGAAGTGTATACTCAGATGTGATATGCTCCAGCTCCTCCAGGGTGTAAGTGGACATGTCCATGGCACATGGCTCACCCTCCTCCAGGCTCCACTGCTGGTAGTATTCCTGGTTGGCTGCAAGGTGAGAGCACATGTGTGGTTCAGTAAGAAGACTGATCCCCCACAATAACCTAAGCCCTGGCATTTCCTCCTAAGAAACATCACTCACCCTGCACCTGCTTGACACAAGCCAGTGCATACTGTAGTGTGGCCAGGGTCCCAGAACGGCCTTTGCCCCGACGCTCTGGTGGCAGTCGAAGCTTAAGCTCCCGAAGTGCAGTCATGAGTTCCTTCTGAGTCCTTGCCCGAGCTGACTGTTCACTGCTGCAGGGCCCATGGGAAAGGAGTGGGAAAGACATTAGTCCAAGAGTGTGGCCCAGGCCTCCAGATCTCTCCCCCAGCCTTCACCCCCACAAACCTGCAGCCACTGGTAGATGGGTTGTCCTGCTCTGAGCTGGCACTCAGGAGGCTGTAGGCAATGGAACTGCTGGGTGGGGATGGGCTCTGAGAGTTTGTGCTGGAGGAGAAGCAACAGCCCAAAATGAGGGGCAGGTGACTAGCAGCATGAAGCCTATTACCTACCTCAGTTCATTCACAAAATACTCCCAGATTTTGCAGCACACAAAAATACATACATACCTCTTGCTGCTCTCAGTGGTCTCCAGAAGGGCCGAGTCCTTGCCATTGCCAGAGGAGGAGCTATGTGAACTCCGTTGAGATGCACCCCTGGATTCATGCCCATTGGACTCATTGCCACTTGAGCCATTGCTATTGGCATCAGTGTCATCAGCCAGATTGGGGCCTGGGCAAGGCCGGTGCTGCGGGGGTCCAGGGGATGGGACTCCCCCAGGACGAAAGGATTCGCCAGGCCTGGGGTCCCTTCCTCCATCAGCCTCTTCTAGGGGATCACTCATGTCTGGGCCATGGGAAGGACAGGAGAACAGGGAAGGTGCAGAGGCCACAACGGTTGAACAAGGTGGCCTTGAGGCCTGGCTTGTGAGTGAGGTGGAAGAAGTGTTTCTGAAGTTTGAGAAGTTCGTTCACAGCCAGTACCTGAAGGGGGAGAACAGCAAGGAAGGTTTGGAGAAAGCTGAACTATTGACATCATAGAATTCTGACATTATGTGACCCTCCCCTGCCTGGGGCTCCCAATGGGGGCGCCAAGATATTTCTGTTTCCTATCCCCATACGGGTGCTACAGGTGGAAAGAGTCAAGACTACGCTCCACTTCCCTAGCCATTATGGCGTGGGTAAACAGAGCCTGGGCAGTCGACTAGACCTATGGCTATGGACCAATACCTGGACCTTTCCCATTCCCAAGTTCCCATCAAGTTCCAAGTCGGTCTGGGACTCCAAGACCGCAGAGCCAGAAAATGAGCCGAACACCTCCTAAATTTAGGCTTCCGGGCTAATTTTATCCGGGGGCAGCACTACTCCCGCTGCACATGCGCAACGAAGTGCGCGGCCCCACCACGCGCTTCCGCCGCCTCGGTCGCCAGGGAAACCGACGTCAGCCGCTGAGCTCAGCGGTTGCTGGAGGGACCAAGGGAGCGAGGGAGGGGCGACCCTCCCCCATATCCCCCAGCAGAAGTGAGGGAACAACCCACTGGCGGTCACAGCCGGGGGTCGCCCACCCTAAAATAACCCAAGTCCCCGGATAGCCTGATGAACAGAAATGGCCTAGAGAGATTCCAGGGGCTGGTGCAGGCCTCCCTAGAATCAAACACAACCGCCTCCGCCCCTTCGCGAAAAAGCCCACCAACCTGGCTAGCGCCTGAATCCCAGTCACTATGGTCACTACGGTACATCCTTTCTTTCTCTGGCTCCTGACCCCCCTCCGGACCGCCGGACTGAAGCCGGCACCTGCCATTATCAAGGACCCAGGAATCCTCTCCCCTCAGTTCCCTACTTTTCCAACCGCCCCTCCCCCTCCCCGCATTCCAAGCCTGGAGCAGGGGACACTAAACAGCCAACAGATAGTTCTTCCTCTGCTCCCCGTCCAACCACACCCCTATCCCGAGCATTTTCTGAGCGCCAGAAGAAAAGGGAAGGCTTTGGCTAACAGCAGGAACTAGCACCGGGAACGGGATGTTCCAGCCTGAAGCGGGCTGACATCACGGCCGGCTCGAGGCCAGGGACTGGAAGGGGGAGGGCAAGGAGCTCCAAAAGCCTGAAGAGGTCCTGGGGCCAAGGCAAACCTGGGGAGCCCTGTATGATAAGAAAGGAGACATGGGACATGCCCACTGAGGTTCTGTTGTGGGGTCGGGGTGGCTGGGACCGGGGAGCAAAGGTGGAGATAATATGAAAGGATCAGGAGTGTGGACACCCGGTGCAGGGTTAAGAGGAGCACCTAGGTCCCAGCGAACAGCCACAAGGAGAGCGGACTGCTGTTGTGCTGAGTGCCCGGGTTGAGTGTCCTATCAGATTGGAAGTGGCGGCGGCCTGACTCGAGAACAGAGACTGGCCAGGGTGGCGACGACGGAGATTCCTACCTGGCGGTGCGAGCGCCTTCCAGCTGCCTGCCCGCTGCTGTTTCAGCCCTCTGCGGAGTAGAACCTCCGCGAGGCTAGGAGGCGGGTTGCATAATACCAGGCACTGCCCCTCATTGGCCCCCTGCCCGCAGAGCTGTCGGCCCCGCCCCCGATTGGCTGGGGATCTCTTCCCGGCCCCTGATTGGCTACTGGCCCCCACTGAGGTCAGGGCTGTGTCACACACACCGGCGCACGTGGACCTGGGTGCTGGAGCTGGGCTGAAGGGCCCCAGACACGGCCCAGCCAATGGATGCAGGACTCTTTGCACAGTGAATAAAGGAAGGAAATAAGAGGAAGTAAGCTGTCCCTCTTCAGGGAAAATGCCTCCAAGCCACAGTAAGTACTCAAGAGATGTCTACTTTTGCTGGATTAACCAGCAAAACATCTTGGCCTGCCCCGAGGTGAGAATGTAGACCCTGGGACCTAGATGAAGCTAGATGAGCTGGCTGGACCCTGAGAGGAAGGGAAGAGAGAAACCTCGCTTGGCCTTTCCTGGGTTCTCCTCCTCAATCTTGTCACCATACAGAATGAACCAACCCCTTCCTCTGACAATCCAAATCCTGGGAGGAGGTCAATTGAGGGTCCACGTGTGACTGGGGGATGAGTGGGTGGAGGGAGGATGCCGACAACGCTAGGGGCAGCCAGAGCCAATAGGAGTTGTGAATGGAAACAATGGCAGGTGTTTTCATAACCAATCAGAGAAAAGGTCTCCAGGCAGCCTACATGGTGACTAGTGCTTCTTCAGAGGATACAGCCACCCACATTTAGGGCTGCCCCCAAAGTGGGGGGCCAGAAAGCCAGGGCAACAGAGAGATGAAGGGGGAGTAGAGGTTAAAAGAGAATAGCTAGAGCCCTCGACAGAGAAAGGTGGGGTGGCAATCAATTCATATCCCCACTACTTGAAAAAGAGAAAGCCAAGATACAGGAGCCTAACAGGGATCTCATCCATCTCAATTGCTGTATCCTCCATCACCCAGGAAAGGATTTGACACATGGTAGGTGATCAATAAATATGATAATTTTTGTTTCTAAGGATATAAATGTGGGAGGTGGTGAAGGAACCTGAGAAGTGGAGCTACTTTTTTTTTTTTTTTTAAGAAGAGCAGAGTACTGAGTGCTAAAAAAGAGAACAGGGACTTCATTGGGGCAATAAAATGCCAGTCTGAGTCCAGGAAAGCTGTTCTTACACAGCCCCTCCATCCAGCACTGTGATGAGTAGTCCCTCTTAGGACTCCCTGGAAACGTGGGTAGCAAGTGAAGAGGCCCCCACGCAACTGCTGACATAATCAGCTATAGATGCACACCCCTCCCTGTCACGTGGCCTAAGCTTTTCTTAACAATGGTGTTTCCCATTGAGGGGTGAGGGCAAGGCCTCTAGAGGGAAAGCTGGGACACAGGGCTGTTATAAAATAACCCAGAAAAACCAAGACAGGAAAACACAGAAAACAAAGGATACAGGATCCTGGATTCTCAGCCTCCTCTTCTTGAAAATGGTCCTGCCTCCCCCCAACATACCCGCCCCTACTGTGTCCCTGCCCTTGTCTCATTTTCAGATCCTCTTCTATGAAAACGATTTTCTCCCTCTCCAGCTCTCTTCAGGGATTTAGGTATGATCTCCCCTGACCCAGGCAGTTCTTGCTCGCCCACCTCCACCTCCACATCTGTATTTTGCATAGACGAAAGGATCCAGCGCTCCAGCAGCCCCCACCTGCTCCCAAGGCCCCGGTTGTCCTGCCTCGCGGTCCCCACAGCAACCAGGCTCTGCTGCCGTCAATGGAGAAGAGGGGGCGGGAGACAGCGGTGACGTCAAAGCGGAGGAAGGGGGCGGGGCGAAGCAGCCGGGGAATGTGGGGCAGGGAGGCTGGAAAGGCAGCGGTTTGGGAGGCGGCCAGCCCAAGAGGGCGGCGGCTAGCGCACTTGGGAACATCGTGTTCTCTTGGCTGTTGGCCCAGGACATACACTCAGCCTGGACGCCTCCCCCAACCCAACGACAGCGGTCCTGTCCCAAAGCCAGGGATTCCTGGAGAGAGCTTTAGGAGGAGGGGGTCCCCCTTCCCCGCCCCCACGCCTGGCTCTCCTTTTGGAACTCGCATCTGCCGGCCCCTCAGCTCGCTCCTAACGGCTCCTGGCACTGGCTTTCCCTCTCTCCCAAACTACACACTGCTGCTGGCCCAGTACCAAAGAGCCAGGGCGGAGAAGTGGAGTCCCAAGTTCTGCGAGAGAAGACGCACCTTTGCTCCCTCCCAGAGGCCCCCTTCGGAGCCCGAATCTCTTGTTACTATGGCAGCAGGGTAGGGGCGGGGAAAAGGAGAGGGAGGAGGGGCAAGGAGGTGAATGGGTCTAGGATGAGGAAATCAAACTGGGACACAGCAAGTAGCCCAGTCTGGGGCCTGGATCTTGGAAGAAGGACAGGGAGGAATGAAGAAATTTGGGCTGGTGCCTGAAGACCAGAAGAACCAGGAAGAAGGGAAATGGGGAGTCATCAAAACTTGCAGAAAAACATGAGAATGTGAGAATAACTCCCAGTCACAACATTCACATAAATCTCTCACCCTGTCACAGTTGTTTTGTCACCCTACAGCCATTTTTTAAGCTACATTAAAAAAAAAATGACCCAGGCCTTGTATTGAGCACTATACATGCACTAATCTCATTTAATCCCCCCCAAAAAACCCTGTGAAATAGGTATTATGCATTATATAAAATGCTTGGTTATATATTTTTGTTGAGTTTTTTTTTAATTAAAGTCTTGTAAAAAAATAGGCATTATTACCTCCATTTTATGGAGGGACCACTAAAAATTTATTAAACTTATCTAATTTTCTGCCTTATAACATGGTCTCAGCCTCTTAACAAATGGAGCTCAGGGTTCAAGTCTGAGCTCTAAATGATGGCTGGTCTTTCTGACTTCTTACCCTCTGAACCTGTGAGGTGTTATTCAACCTCTAAGCTGCATTCCAGCAAAAAATGATAAACCTGGGCCTCTCAAATATCCAGCTAAGTTTGGTTCCTGGAACACAGATTCCATCTAACCCCTTCTTCCCCTTAGGTTCAATCGCCAAACATTGTTTACACTCCCCACACACTTTTTGTATCCCATTTTCCCATGCTGAGATCAAGCCAGTAGTCCCCCCTCAAAGGTTTCCTAGGAACCTCACTTCCTCATTTTTCCACTCCAGGCCACATTACCATAGGCCTTGTTATTTGTACAGACACTAACTAGAGCAAGCTCTTGGTGCCTCCCCACTTCAGGCGGCTCAGGAGGATCTGTGCACGCACAGCCAATCTGCACAAACCCCTATTTTGTCCTCCTCTCATAAGCCAACAATTGCTGCCCCACCCCTGTTCCCAGGGATGGCTCCTAGACCCAAATTCTCCCCTTGACACATGAGAAAGACAACCACAGCATGATGAGACTGGCTCTAGGTCACACTAATCAGCACAGCACCCTTTCTCAAATCCCAGTCCAGCCCTTGGGTACCCTCCCATCCGCCCTATCAGGACCTCCCTCCAGCCTCAAAACCTCTTCTCTGCCTCTTTCAAATGCTGAAGGCACCTATCCAAACCGCAGTCATGCACTGGAACATTCCCCATCAATTCTCAGGGGTACCAACCCCATACCTCCCCCGGAACAGGGGCTTCCTTTCCATCGAGTCGCTGAGAGCTTCTGGGCACCCTTCCCTGACAGTCGAGTCTAGGTACCCTAGGGTGGTGGAGGGAACTGATGTTAGTAACTCCCACCCATGTCCTAAGCCGAGTTCGCGGTCTCTATTGTCCACAACCATCAAACCTCCCAGAGCGACAGTCATGCATTTGCAAGATCCCTCCACTCCACTATACCCCTTCTGACGGAACACACCATTCCGGAAAAACACACATAGCCCGTTCCTCATTTCTCTCCACCCCCGGGGTACTCACCGCTCGAAGCGCACGCAGAATCCAAATTTCTTCACCAGTGGGACGTAAGATAGCGATTACACAGGCTTCACCAGGCCCGCCCACCGCCAGGGATGCCACGCCCTCCCCATCTTATTGGCTCAGAGACACCGACCCATGCCCCGCGCCGCGTGCAGCCGCCCCGCCCTCGCAAAGCCTCCATTGGAATTTTCAGCCGCCGTCGTCTTCCCATTGGTCAGCGTGACAACCGGTAGTGATAGATCCACGTGCGGGAGGGACAGCCTCTGTGCGTTGATTGGGAGACTGACCGGAAGCCGCACCTCCATCCGTTTCCGGAATTTCTATTGGCTGTAACAATAACCCGCGACCTACCCATATCGGTTGACGCAAACGCCAGTCCGGCCCTCCAAACTTTCTCATAGGCTGAGGTCGTGGAGATGTAGGTGACACGTGCTGGAGATCTCACGCGGCAACTTGTTTACCCAGAAGCTGGGGATTTTCCTTGACGACATTTACCCAAGACTGTGTGCGCAGGCGCATCGAGCGTGACCTGCACGCAGGCGCAGATGTAAGCGGTGATGGCGTAGGTGGGGACAGTTTGTACAGAGGCCCTGGCGTGACTGGGGCTTAGCTGCGGCTCTATGTCCCTGGTACTACCCAAAATTGGAAGACGCGAGCCCTAGGATGAAGCGGTCTTTAGATCTCACCGCCGCATCATGGTAATAACGAATAACATTACAGATGTCTCTTGATTATTTTCTGTGAACCAGGCCAAGCGCTTCTCAAAAACACCAAGGAGGCCGACACACTTGCTACCCACTTCCTCACAAAGAAGACTGATTCAGAGGTTACATAATCTGTACGAAGTAATAGGATAGCCAACAGTAGAGCTAAAATTTGAAGTCAGGCCCCTGAAACCACAAAGAAAAAATATTCTACGGCCCAGGGAAACAAATCTACAAGGGATTCAGGAGGACTTTTGTTGTTCTTTATATATATGACAGTAGAGTGTGTTTTGACATACATACGTGCAGTATAACTTATTGTAATTAGAATCTCATTCTTGTAGTTGCACATTATATGAAGTCTCACTGGTTGTGTATTCATATATGAACCTAAGAAAGTTATGTCTGATTACTTCTATTGTTTTTCCTATTCCCATTTTCCCTCTCTTGCCTTCATTCTCTTTTGTCTAATCCAATGAACTTCTATTCTCCACCCTACCGCACCATTGTATGTTAGAAACCACATATCAAGAGAGAACATTCAGCTTTTTGGGGGGAGGGATTGGCTTATTTCACTTAACATGATAGTCTCTGGTTCCAACCATTTATTGGCAAATACATAATTTCATTCTTCTTTATGGCTGAGTAATATTCTATTGTGTATATATACATTTTCTTATCCGTTCATCTTTTGAAGGGCACCTAGGTTGGTTCCAAAGCATAGCTATTGTGCGTTGAGCTGCTATAAACATGGATGTGGCTGCTTCACTGTAGTATGCTGATTTAAACTTCTTTGGGCATATACCAAGGAATGGGATGACTGGGTCAAAGGAGATGCTTTTAACATACACAAAATCTTAGCATATTGTAAGGTGGAAGTTTAGGTAGACTGTATACCTAGTTACAAGAATTACCTGAGCCTCTTAGAACCACCTTATCAAACAAGCACAGTGGTACACACTTGTAATCCCAACAATTTGGGAAATTGAAGCAGGAGGATCACGAGTTCAAAGCCAGCCTCAGCAGATTAGCGAGGCACTTAGCAACTCAGTGAGACTCTTATCTCTAAATTAAAAAATATAATAGGGCTGGGGACATGGCTCACTGGTTAAGCATCCCTGGGTTCATTCCCCAGTACAGGAAAAAAATATATACATTTTTTTTAAAAAAACCACCTAGGGGGGGCTGGGGATGTGGCTAAAGCGCTCGCCTGGCATGCGTGCGGCCCGGGTTTGATCCTCAGCCACATACCAACAAAGATGTTGTGTCCGCCGAGAACTAAAAAATAAATATTAAAAATTCTCTCTCTCTCTCTCTCCTTTCTCACTCACTCTTAAAAAAAAAAAAAAAAAAAAAAAACCAACTAGGGGCTGGGGTTGTGGCTCAGCGGTAGCGCACTTGCCTAGCATGCCTGAGGCACTGGGTTCGATTTTCAGCACCGCATACAAATAAACAAAAATAAAGGTCCATCAACAAATAAAAAATTAAAAAACAAATTATTAAAAGAAAACACATAATGAAAATCTCTAGAGAAGGGGCCTAAAAATCTATTTTTATTGTTTTTTTTAAATAAATGACAGAATGCATTACAATTCTTATTACACATATACAGCACAATTTTTCATATCTCTGGTTGTATATAAAGTATATTCACACCAATTTGTGTCTTCTAAAAATCTGTTTTTGAAAGCAGCTCTAAAGATGGCCAGCTAGCTCAGCCAGTAGATCATGAGGCTTTAAAAGCATCCATGAGCCAGATATGGTGGCCCATGCCTATAATCCCAGCTAAGGAGGTAGGAGAATCGTTTAAAGCCAGCCTCAGAAATTTATCGACAACAGGGGCTGGAGTGTGGCTCAGTGGCAGAGTGCTTGACCCTCACATGTGAGGTACTGGGTTCGAGCCTCAGCACCACATAAAAATAAATAAACAAAATAAAGATATTGTGTCCATGTATAACTAAAAAACATATATTAAAAAAAAAGAAATAACAACATATCTCAAAATAAAAAAGAGCTGGGGATATTGCTCAAGAGCTATACATCATCTATTGTATGTAGTATGTCAATACTATGTATATGTACTATGTCAATACTACAGTTTGCTGTGTGTCATAAATCTGGGTCTTCCTGAGCTGATTCAACAGGTATTTAGCATTAGGAGGCTCAGGCAGTAGATCCGAAGTTCGAGACTAGCCTCACCAATTTAGTGAGGTCCTAAGCAATTTAGACCCTGTTTCAAAAAACTAAAGCAGGGAGCACTGGCATGTCTGTAATCCCAGCAACTCAGGTTACAGCAGGAGGACTGAAAGTTCAAGGCCAGCCTTGCAATTTAGGCCCTAAGCAACTTAGCAAGAACCTGTGTCAAAATAAGAAAAAGGGCTGGAGTTACTCGGTGGTTAAGTACCCCTGGGTTTAATCCCTTGTCCCTGCAAAATATAAAAAAGGCTGAAATGCAGCTCTGTGGTAAAGCACCCCTGGGTTCAATATCTAGTACCAAACAAAATCAAGTATTTATTAATCCCTTTGACACTGGTATACTGCTGAGCACAAAGGGGAAAGAGATGATTCACGACATGACCATCTACTCCAGACCTAGGAGTGAATACCACTGGGAGCAACTACAGAGTACATCTAGGAGGGGGCAAAGGAGTCCAACATCAAAAGCACGCCCCAGGCAAGGGAAGGGTTAAGCTGGGAACCCCAGAACTTAAAAGTTAAGCAGCCGTTACCAATTCCTGATGCCCCTCTGTTGGCCACCTGAGGAATCACAATTTGCATTGCTAAAGATTAGGGCCTCCTGCAAAGCCCAGCTGCTTCCCAACCTCCAGTTATACCTGTAGATCCAACATCCTTCTCACTTGTTAACAAAGGATTAATCCCAGTAACTCCGGAGTCTGTGGGAATCTGCGGAATCTGCAACAGGGGACCTTAAATTCAAAGCCAGCCTGGGCGATTTACCCAGACTGTCTGGAAATAAAATAAAAAGGGCTGGAGATGCAGCTCAGTACTGGAGCACTTGCCTAGCATGTGCTAGGCCCTAGGTTCAATCCTTAGCAGAGAGAGAAAAAAAAAAAAAAAAAACAACAACACACACACACACACACACACAAAAATACAGACACTACCTGGTTACTCATTACACATTTATTGTACATTTTCACAATCTGGATGCGCCACAGAATTGGGGGCACGGGATGGGGGAAGAGGGAAGGCAGGGGACACTGGGATAATATGGGGGGTCTAGAACACAGCACCCCCACCCCCAGCATCTCTCCTACCCTTTCACACCACAATTTAGATCTCCCTGCTCCCCCTCCACACAGAAAACCTGGAGTGGTGGTGGGGGCATGGGGAGTTTGGGGGCCCCCTCCAGTGGCAGGCTAAGGGACTGCACCCTCAGACCCCTAAAATTGTGCCATTTAAAAAGACATTAGACCCATCCTCTATCACTTCACCCAATGAGGGGATAGCTCTCTCTGGGGCTCAACAGCACCAGAAAAGGGCAAGGATTCCCCATCATCCAGCAAGTCCCATACACACATTGGCAGTGACTAATACCCCCACCCTGAATACAGGGGGGCAGTCAGAGGAGCTGGGCAGTGATGGGGGCAACACCCCCCAAACAGGGGAGGAAGGTTTCAGTCCAACCTCCAGCAGGGGTGAGGCCAGAGATTTCAGGCAGGAATTGGGGGGATTCTCTGCCCTGTCCCACTCCTCCCCAAGGCAGTGATGACCCCCCACACACACACTGGTAGCCACTCCTCCCAAAAGAGATCAGATTGTTGCCAACCCCCAACTCTCCTGGTGGGAGGAGGAGGCAGATCAGGCAGATGGGAAGGAGGGAGACCCCTGGGAATGTCAGTTGCATGCCCCACGTGAAAATTGGGGAGCAGGAATGTAGGGAGAGACCCCAAGTGGCAGAGTTATTGGTCCATCATAACACACTGAACTCCAAGACACTTACACACCAGCTGGGGGGAGGGAGAGGAGGGTACAAGAGGATTGGAAAATTAGGATAGGGAAGGCAAACTGGACTAGAAGGGCTAGGAGGGGGCAATACTGGGGACCAGGGCCGCCTGGTTCCCCAAAAGCCCAGACTCCCCACCACCTGCATGTAATGTCGTGCAAATGAAAGTGTGATACTAGGACCAATGGGGACTAACTCCTCAGTAAAAAAGAAACACAGGTTGAGAGAAGAGAAAAATGGAAGAAGGAAACCTAAAGAGATGTCAGTATGCAAATGATATGCTAAGTAACATGCTGGAAGCTCCCAGAAGACCTTGGGATTCTTAGGACCAAGTAGGGCCAGTCTCAGAACCTCCCAAAGGGTGCAAAGATGCACCTAGGGAGGATTGGACAGGTACTTTTTTATCTTTTGGGGTGTTGCATGGGGGACTGGTGAGGGGAGTGGGTCAGTTAAATCCAAGGGAAGGAGAAGGAGAGAGGGAATATTGCATAGCAGATGCAAATGTAGGGACTTGGGACCGTTCAGGAAGAGAGGGAAAGGGAAGAGGAAGAGAGAGGAGATGGGAACCTCAGGAAGGGGTGTTAAGGACAACCGGAAAAATCTTCTAGTAATAAAACTACAAACAGACCAAATATATATAATATTATATATGTATAAATAACAGCTGGCTATTTACAAGGGGGCACACACACGGACACACACACACGGATCCAGGGGAAGGGTGCTGAAAGATATGGCTGAGAGGTGAAGGAACAGCTGGGGGTGGGGGAGAGGCCCTTCTCTAGGCAGGGCAGACTCCTCGGGGATTTAAGTGCTGAAGTAAACTGTGGAGAGAGGGTAAGAGGAGGAGGAAGAGGGAGAGGGGAGAAAGAGAAAGAAAGCAGTGTGTCAGGCCTGGCCCTGTTCCAATCCTCCCCACTCCACTCCCCAGCTGCTTGGTGTCCCTTCCCCTCTCTTGGCCTCAGTATCTCCATCTATAAAGCAAAAGCTCTGGATGGTGGGTTCCAAAGTCCCTTTAACTCTACAGCATGGTCTTAGAATCAAAGACCCCTAATTCTGTGGGCCTTTGAAATTACAAGCTCTCAAACAGTGGGGTAGCTGGCTTCCTGGTCATATCTTAAGTCTCTGGGCCTTTCCCATCTCCTTCTCCCCAGTTCTAGAGTTCCCAGACTGGGCTCTTAGGCCCAAAGGGTCCTCAATAGAATACTGGGGACCCACCAGATTTCCTATTTTCAAAATCATAATAGAAATTGCCCATATCCAGGCAAAGTGAAGGCTAAACAACACAAAAGGTTTTCAGCTCTAGATGAACCAGAACTGCAATTAGCAGCTACATATGTCTTTTGTTGAAAAGTCAAAACTAGGTTAATGACCTTCAAAACCCAGAATCCACAGGGGAAATCTCTCCAGAGAAAGGGCCCTGGCCACTCCTGCCCCACTCACCGATGATGATGATGAGGATGATGGCGCAAATCACTCCCAAGATTATCATCATCTGGGGGTAAGAAGGGATGTCAGTAAGATAAACCATGATACCCCCATATACCCAGTCCTCCTACCTGCCCCTCGTTTACCTTGAGGTTTTTCCACCAGTATTTGCGCTTGAGCTTGGCTGCACTTGTTTCAAACTGGGAGGCCCCTGCCTGGAGTGCATCTGCACGGTCATCCAGTTCCGATAGCTTCTGGTCCCGCTCCAGGACCTTGTCCACATTCACCCTCATAATGTCCACCACCTGGGGGAGGGGTCCACGAGGCAGGGAGTGTGCCAAGTCCCGCCTGAACGAGGGCATTCCTCGAACATGTGCCCACTGTGCCACACATGGTACATGCACCCCGATGCTGCCAGGCTAACATGCCAAGGACACACACAGAACATGCCTAGCACACCTGGGGACATGCAAGGAGCATACATCAGGGGTGTGCTGGTAGCCAGACATCTCAGCTGTCAAAGCAACACCCTATATCTATGGAGCCTCAAGCAGGCTATCCATCATCAGAGCACACCTGCCCAGGCAGGCACACCCCAGGCTAGCACCCTTCCAAGTGTGTGCTGACAGGGAGATAGGGATGGGGCATGGCATGTCTTTGACTCAAAAACCACAGGCCATAGACTGTCATCGCTTTCAAACCATTGGTCCTCCACAACTGTTTGCCAATCCCAGTCTCACCCACTGTCTTTGACACCCGTCCCCCACACTCACCTCATCCACCTGGGCTTGGGTCTGCTGCAGTCTCCTGTTACTGGTGAGGTTTGGAGGGGGCGCAGGGGGTCCACCCTCCCCAGCTGGAGCCGCAGGGGGGGCGGTGGCAGCAGTAGCCGACCTGAGGAGCAGGAACGGATTAAGACCCAGGGCCTGAGGCCGCTAGCACCACGGTCAGGGCTCCGCCCATCCACCTGTCCACGGATCGTCCCTCCAGTCCTCCTTTTCGGAAGGAAGGCCACCCGATGGGATCACCGGTCTCTATCCCGCCCTGCCGCGGAAGAGCTGCGTGACCTTGAACGAGCCCCCCTCCCCCTTCCGGGCCTCAGTTTCCCTGCCCGTCACATGAGGGCGACCTCACGGTCACAGTCCGGGGTCCACCAGAAATGACTGAAGGCCGTGGTGACAGGGGTGGGGCAGGGCGGGAGGACGCGGGATCCGCTGCCTCCCGCGGCCATCGCCCGCGCGGGCCTGCCGGGGACGCTTGTCTCCCCGGCCGCCCGCGCGCAGTCACGGAGCCAGCCGGGCCCCCGGGCGCGGAGGGTGCGGGTGGGACCCCGGCACTCCCCGCGGCCGGTTTCCAAAGGCAGCGGCCGGCACGGGCAGCACAGTGCGGGCGGCGGGCGGCCGACTCACATGGTGGGGGCAGCGGGCGGAGGACTTGGCAGCGGCAGTGATGGCAGCAGCAGCGGCAGCGGCTCGCGCTGGCTCGGACTGGCGCTGGCTGCCCGGGACGGGAAGATGGCGGCCGCGCGTCACCCGCATCCGGGCACTGCGGGAGGGGGCGGGGCTAGGCAGGAGACACGTCGGGAGCGGGGGCGGGGCGGAGCAGGGCGCGGCGGGCGGGGGTCTTGTGTTGCTGGGGCTCCCGCACCTGCCTCAGCGCCCGCGAGAGCCCCCAGGTGATTGTTGCGGCTCCCCTAAACCCACCGTCACACCTCGTCTAACCACTGGGTCAACCGTTCCCAAGCCCTCTGCCACCTGTGTCTTATGTATGGCATACCACACTCCTCACATACCATGGGTCCCACTCCTCCACCTAAACTACTTCGTCCCTTATCTGCGAATCCAGTAAACCAGTCTGCATGCATCCTTCACAGCACAAAGTCTCCCAACACCTGGTAACCAACTTCAAGCACCTGGAATGGGCTGAGGATGGGAAATAAGAAAGGGCCAGTGCAGGTGGCCCGGAAATGAGTGTAGCTGGGACCCTGTTGCTTGGGTAGACTGGAGTGGTGGGAGTTGATCCTACCCCATCATAGGACAAGTAGATGTCTCAAGGGAGATATGGGATACTCGGCCACTAAGGGGTATGAACTAAAACCCTATCCCCAACCAAGTCCTAGGAGAGCCTGCAGGCCCGTGAAAGCTGCGGATCCTCAAAGTTAAAGTTCAGACCCAGGGTGTTCTGTAAGCAAAGCTGGAGCAAACGTGACTGAGGACAGCAAGCTAAAGAATCCAGAGAGGAGGGCAGAGACTGCCCAGTAGGGCTGCTTCACATAGTGGTTGCAGGCTAGCCAACACCTAGTTCTTTCCCAGACTCTCCAGGCAGGAGAGGGCAAGGGCAACACCTGCAGTACTCTGATTATACAGCCTACTTTACATGGGGATTCCAATCACAGATGTGACCTTGGACATCCTCTCTCTGGAGCAACTACGTGTGTAGACATCAACTTTGTTCAATGATTTGACCTGGGTAATGGGAAGAGATTATTTCAGGCCTGGTCCATCCCTGACATCCATCTGGGTCCTCTAAACTGACCCAGCAGCTGTACACACTCCCATCCAGCTTCTCAAAGAAGATTGAACCAGTGAGTTACTGGTGGGTCAAAGCCAGGGTGAAGGAGGCATTTTGGAGGAGGCCTAGTGTCCCTGCGTTGGGGGGTACTCACTACATCCCTGGAGGCTTGGGGAGGAAGATTGGTGGCCTTCATCTCTGAGCCAAACAGGAGCTGGCTTCTTCCCTCCCCCACCCAGGCTTTCCAGGGCTTCAGAATCTGTGATCTTCTTCCACTGCAGTGCCCCACCCCCTCCCAGCAGAAGCCCAGGGACTGGTTCTGTCACCAGAGGTGTCATTTCCCAGCTGTCTGGGGGAGGTGAGTGAGCAGCTAGTGTATGTGCTGGGTGCTGGGGCTCAGCCAAATCTAAAATGCTGTCTGCTCCTTCCACCTCCCAGGAGCAGCCATGTCCGTGGTCCTTTTACACTGACATAATTTTGGGCTGTCTCAGCTTATGTGAAAGAAAGAAAGGAGCATCTTCCATGGGGTCTCAGATCTTGCTGTAAAAAAATGGCTTTTTTTTTCTTGTCCCTGAGACCACTTTCCTTTCTAGTCAGAGAATAAAGATGCCAAATTCTAGACTTTCAAGTTCAAAAGCTTCAAAGTGTGGGTATAAGACAGAGAGAGTTAGGAGGAGGTAGGTACAAACAGGCAGAGCCCTCTACCCTCCCCAACACCCTGCACTAGCTGGGGACAGCCTAGTGCAGGACCTGGCATAATGTTGAATACTAGTTCAAGGAAATGGGGTGATCCCCATTTTCCCTGGCCAAGTACAGGGGATGTGGAAGACAGAAGCCCACATAAATTTGGGGAGAGCCCATTGTTTGTGGCTTAGAAAGCTAATACATTGCTTTTGCAATGTGGATGGGGGGGGGAGCAGCAGCAGCAGAGTAGAAATGAGAGCACATATGAGCCATGGAGATGGGGAACCCAGGAGGACTGACCTCAGAGTGAGGACTCACTGCACAACCCCTCCCCAACACACCCGACCTAGGCTCTGGTGCCAAGAAACTCCAAAATTAGATAGGTGGTGGGCGGCGGGAGGAATGAGGTAGGATGACCGAATTCACCTGGAAATGAGTAAGAGAATGTTTTCTGCAAGCAGTTAGAATGGAGACCCACGAAAGAGGGAGTCGATTATCAAAATAAATAAATAAAGTATTTGCAAAACTGACATGGTGGGTTCCACATTTCCCTACTGGGGGATTGAAGGCTGGATTTCTAGGCCACGCCCCTAAGGATCCTTCTAAGGATGTGGGCTGGGGGCCTGACGTTCTTGTTCATTTCTAAGGAGATCGCACCGTTTTTCCCTCTTTTTTTAAAAATATTTTTTTTAGTTGTAGGTGGACACAATACCTTTATTTTTTATTTATTCATATGTGGTACTGAGGATCGAACCCAGTGCCTCACACTCACTTAGATGTGTGCTCTACCACTGAGCCACAACCCCAGTCCCCCGTTTTTCCCTCTTGAAATAACTGCTGGTTTCGAAGTTGAGATGGAAGGGGGCTGTGCCATTGCCACACTTACTCATAAACTTCTCTATCCTCGTGAGTCAAACCTGACCAAACTAGTAATTAATTTCAGGGACCTCTTGTGTCCCTCCACGCAGCTTGTACAACAAAGGTCTTTTAATTAAGAACAGATGAATTGTGGTTGGGACCCAGGCTGGGAGGCGAGCCGTCTGAGATCAGCAGAAATCCTGTAACCTCTAAGGTGCCCTCTGGCCCTGATGGTTTCCAGGGGACACCTTGTCAAGCTCCCAGCTCCAGGAGGGGAGGGAAGCTCCAAAGGCTCCTGTGTCAGATGCTTTAGGTGAATTGCCAGGAGCCCTCAATTCTACCTTAAGCCCTGGGTACTGGGGATGGAAGCCAGAGTGGATTCGTTTTTCATCACACAGATAATGTGACATTAGGCATAACAGTGAAGTTCCCTTGGCCACCACATCCTTTTGTTTTACTTTCTAGAAGATTTTGGATGTCCTTGTTTTTGAAAAACTAAATAAAAGCTTTTTGTTCATTTATCTATTTTGCTCAATCCAGATTGCAATATCTTCTCTCTGATAATTATATTTAAAAATTTCAATATCAGTTTTTTAAAATAAGTAACTCAACCATATTGAACAATCCAAAAGATACAAAGAAGGTAGTGAACCATCAGAAGATCTGAGCCATCCCAGGCCCACCCTAAACAGCTGCTGTCTAAAGGTGTGTAAATCCTCAGGGGATAGTTGTTGCAGACACAGTATATACCTAGATACTTCTTCCCCCCCCCTCTTTATTTATTTTATTTATCTATTAATCTTCATTTATTTATTTATTTTGGACTGAGGATTAAACACAGGGACCTTTTACCACCAAGCTACATTCCCAGGCTTTCTATTTGATATTTTAAGGGCCTCTCTAAATTGCTGAGGCTAGAGGCTAACTTTGAACTTTCCATCTTCCTGTCTCAGCCTCCTGAGTTGCTGGGATTACAGGCAGGGGTTCCTCTTTTTATAAATACAAATGGTAAACTGGGCACAGTGGTGCCTGTAAATTCCAGCAGTTTGAGAGGCTGAGGTAGGAGGATCATGAGTTCAAAGCCAGCCTCAGCAACTTATCGAGGTGCTAAGCAACTCAGTGAGACCCTGCCTCTGGAACTGGATGTGATCCAATGGTTGAATGCCCCTGAATTTAATCCCCAATACCAAAATAATAACAATAATAAATAAAAATGCTAACAGACTATGCACATTGATTTGTACCTTAGGGTTTTTGTTTGTTTGTTTTGTTTTGTTTAATTTTCCAATTATAGGTTTAATCTTTGTATTAAATCATAACATACACACATAAAATGGAATTATATTAATCTGTGTGGTTCTCCCTGCACAAGTATCAGATAAGTGCCAGTAACAACTGTGTGGCCCTTGTTGTGATGGACTTAATGATCATGACTCAAACATTGTTAAAACTAAAAGTAGAATCTGAGCTGGGCATGGTGGTGCACACCTATAATCCCAGCAGCTTGGGAGGCTAAGGCAGGAGGATCCTGAGTTCAAAGCTAGCCTCAGCCTGACTCTAAAGTAAAATACAAAAAAGGGCTGGGAATGTGGCTCAGTGGTTAAGCACCCCTGGGTTCAATCCCTAGTACAAAAAAAAAAAAAAAAAAAAGTAGGGCTGGGGATATGGCTCTGTGGTTGAGTGCCCCTGAGTTCAATCCCCAGTACCCGCTAAAAAAATAAAAAAGACTAGGGATGTGGCTCAGTGATTAAGCACCCCCTGCATTCAATCTCTGGTACCAATTTTTTTTTTTCTTTTTGCACTTAAAAATAATAAAAAGTGGAATCTGGGGCTAGGGGTGTAGTTCAATAGTAGACTGTTTGCCTAGCATGCACAAGACCCTGAGTTCCATCCTCAGCCCCAAAATGGGAAAAGAAAAAGGAAGGAAGGAAGAGAGGGTGGATGGGTGGGTGGGAGGGAGGGAGGAAGGAAGGAAGGAAAGAGTAGAATCTGGTGGTGGCTGCTCACATAACTAGAAACAGTAGGATCTGGGTACTGGAATGATGTCATCAAAGATGTTTCTCTGTTCCTGAGCTCTGCTTTCCTGTGACTTAGCTTCATTTCTAGATAGGCAACATAAGCAGCTGCAGTCTCACATTTGATAAAAATGTTGCAGCTTGTTTGTATATTTTTTTAAAAGAAAAACAAGTTATGTTCAAAAGTTCAAAAGAGCATATAGGGGGTTGGGGGATGCAGCTCACTGGTAGAACACTTGCCTAACATGCTGGAGGCCCTGGGTTCCAATCCACCACCACCAAAAAAAAAAAAAAAAGGCATATAGTTCAAAACATATAGTTCTTTTCCTGTATCCCAGCAACATCTTTTTCCTCACAACAACCAGTTCTCTCATTGCTTGTGCCTCCTTCCAGGAATTTCACTGTTGTTTTGTGTTTTTTAGTGCTAGGGATTGAACCCAGAGTCTTATGTTTCTAAGACAAGCACTCTACCAACTGAGCTACACCCCAGCCCCTGGTTTTGTTTAAGACAGGGTCTCTAGTTGCTGAAACTGGCCTTGAGTTTGTGATGTTTCCCAAGTTACTAGGATTACAGGTGTGCACCACTGTGCCCAACCAAAAAGGTTCTTGGTATATACAATCATATTTATAATTTCCACTTTTTCAAAACGTGAAAAGTATTATTAGTTATAGATGGACACAATACTTTTATTTTATTTATTTATTTATTTATTTATTTATTTATTTATTTATTTATTTATTTTTATGTGGTACTAAAGACCAAACCCAGTGCTTCACGTGTGCTAGGCAAGCGCTCTACCACTGAGCCATAGCCCCAAGCCCTAGCTTCCACCTTTTAATACTAATGTCAGCTGACTCCTTGTACCTTGCTTTTTTGTAGTGGTACCCCCTCCTCCACAAAAATCTTAACTGGGCTTCTTCAGAAATGTTCACCATGGCTGATTTTAGGACTGTCAGTGAAAGAGTCTCTACAAAAGAGTTCAATGTAGATAAACTTCCTATTTTCATGTTGCCCTATTTTATTTGGCCACTAGCCTGAAGAAACCGCCACTCCAGGTGCTGGACACCCCCTTAGAAGTTTTTCACAAACGTTTATCCAGTATAGTAGATTGTAGAGATATATAAACAAGGCCTCTGGCCTTGAGCATGAGATGTTCACAGAAATGTCTATGTTTCTAAGATAAGAGAAGTTACCAGTTGGGCTCCATGGTAACAGCTGGCAGGGGGAGGAAAGAAAGGGGAGAAAAAGCTCTCCCCTTCTCAGGTGCTGTCCTTGAAGGGTTAACTTGCCCAGAACAGTGAAAGAAAGCTTCTTTTATGTGCACTTCTGCAGACTGTGAACTTCTGAGCCCCTCCCCTTACATTCTAGGTATAAAATTCTGAAACTACCTGAACTTGGAGTTCAGGGGATTGATTGATTACAGTAAAAGCTGTGGCCCTCTGAGCCTGGCTGCAGCCAAATAAAACTATTTCCTGCTGTCTTCAGTGTCTTGCCTCATCTGTCCCTACAATACTTTGTTTTTCTGTACTGAAGATTGAAACCAGGACTTCAGACATGCTAGGCAAATGCTCTACCACTGAGCTATATGCTACATCCCCAATCCCTTTTAACATTTGATTTTTGTTTTTGTTTTTGTACTGGGGATGGAACCCAGGGGCACTTTACCAGCCCATTTTATTTTTTATTTTGAGACAGGGTCTCACTAATTTGCTTAGGGCCTTTTTAAATTGCTGAGGCTAGCTTTGAACTTTCCATCCTTCTGCTTCATTTTGAGACAGGCTCTCACTAACTCAGGGCCTCACTAAATTGCTGAGGCTGGCCTGGAAATTGTGACCCTTCTGCTTCAGCTTCCTGAGCCACTGGGATTACAGGTGTGAGCCACCATTCCCAGCTAACATTTGATCATTTGATTTTGAGACAGGATCTGGCTAATCTGCCCAGGTAGCCCTCACTCTCAGCTGCACCTTTGTGTGTGTGTGTGTGTGTGTGTGTGTGTGTGTGTAGTTGTAGAAGGACAAAATGCCTTTATTTTAATTGTTTATTTTTATGTGGTGCTGAGGATCGAACCCAGTGCCTCACGCATGCTAAGCAAGTGCACTGCCACTGAACCACAACCCCAGCCCTGCACCTTGCTTTTATTACTTAATATATCTTGGAGAGTTTTACATCACAGTGCACAAATTAGTTTCTGGATGCATAGTATTCCATGGCATGGATGTATCATAATTCAACAAATCTCCTGTAGACACTCATTTAGGATGTTTCTAACCTTTTGCCAATACAAGTGAAGGCAAAGATTAATCTACACATTTCCATTTCACCCCTGTGAAAATGTTGGGTTAATTCCTAGACATGAAAATCCTAAGTCAAAAGATATGGGTGTTAGTAATTTTGACTGATTTGATTTTGATGGACTTTGCCAAATTGCTCTCTATGAATGTGTTACCAATTTTTAGTTCCACCAACAAACAGGTGAGGCCTGTTTACCTATGAAACTTTTAGGTCATACACACACACACACACACACACACACACACAAAATTAGACATGACTTGTATTTCTCATATTGTGAATGTAAGGCATCTTTTCATGTGTGACAGTTCTTTGTATTTTCTTTTTTTCGAGGGGAGGGGGTACCAGGGACTGAACTCAGGGGCATTCACTAAGCCACATCCCCTACCCACTTTTGTGTATTATTTAGAGACAGTCTCAGTGAGTTGCTTAAATTGTTGAGGCTGGCTTTGAACTTGTGATACTCCTGCCTGAGCCTCCCAAGCTGCTGGGATTACAGGTGTGTGCGACACTACACCTTGCTCTTTGTATTTTCTTTTCTTTTTTAATATTAATGTAGATGGACACGATTTTTATTTATTTATTTATTTATTTATTTTTATATGGTGCTGAGGATCAAAACCAGCACCTCATGCGAGCTAGGCAAGTGCTCTACCATTGAGTCACAACTTCAGCCCCTCTTTGTATTTTCTTATCTGTGAAATGTCTGTGAAAATTTTTGTACATTTTTATTGGATTGTTCAGGCTTTTCATATATATATATATATATATATATATATATATATATATATATATATATTCCTTCCTGAGAATTGATCACAGGGCTTTATGCATGCTAAGTTCATACTTTTATCACTGAGCTACACTCACAGTCCCCAACTAATTAATTAATTAATTAAAATTAATTTTGGTACTGGGGATTGAACCCAGGGGGGCTGAACCACTGAGCCATATCTCCAGTCTTCTATATTTATTTTAACTTTTTTTGATACAGGGTTTTAACAAGTTGCTTAAGGACTCACTAATTTGTTAAGACAAACCTCAAACTTAGGATCCCCCTGCCTCAGAGGCTCCCCAGTCACTGAGATTAAAGGCATGCCCCACTGTACCCAGATCCCACATTTCTTTAAAAAAAATATTTTTAAATGTTGATGGACCTTTATTTTATTCATTTATTTATATGTGATGCTGAAAGTTAAACCAAGTACCTCATACATGCTAGGCAAGCACTCTACTACTGAGCCACAACCCCAACTTTCCACACTTTTAATATACTTTTAAATATACCAGTATTTTCCTTTTATGGATTCTGTAGTTTCTTTTTTTTTTAATATTTATTTATGTATCTTTTGTCTTGGGTGGATACATTAGTTTGTTTTTATGTGGTGCCGAGGATCGAACCCAGTGCCTCATGCATGCTAGGCGAGTACTCTGAGCCATCACCCCAGCCCCTCTGTGGTTTCTTTATTTGCAGTGCTGGGGATTGAACCCAGGGCCTTGTACATGTGAGGCAGGCTCTCTACCAACTAAGCTAAATCCCCAGCCCAGACTTTGTGTTTTGTTATCATATATAAAAATATCTTCCCCATCCCAAATTTATTTTTAAAAATTCTCTTGGAGGGCACATTACTTCTATGTATTTTTGCCAAAAAATGCATAACCCCATTTCTACTCATGAGAAAGCACACAACAAATCCAAATGCATAATCTCAGTATACTCATGAAAAAGCATTGAACAAATCCAAATGGAGGGACGGTTTCTGAAGGAGAAGGAGAAATAACTTACCATTTTTCTTCAAATATGTTCAAGAAATCATACATACACACACAGACTGAGGAACAGTCTCAGACTGGGAAAATATAATCTGAAATGACAACTAATGCAATGAGATTCAGGATTAGATCTGAAACCAGAAAAAGAGCATTAATGGAAAAAAAAAATAGAAAAATCCAAATAAAAATTGTAGATTATTTAATAGTGTGGTATCAAGGCAAATTTCTTGGTTTCCACCAATAAATCACAGTTATGAAAGATGTTAACATTTGGGGAACTGAGTGAAGAAGTTACATGTTGCACTATTTTTGCAACTTTTTTATAGGTCTAAAATTATCCAAAATAAGATTAAAAACTCTGGGGCTGGGGATGTGGCTCAAGCTGTAGCGCGCTCGCCTGGCATGCCTGCGGCCCAGGTTCGATCCTCAGCACCACATACCAACAAAGATGTTGTGTCGGCCGAGAACTAAAAAATAAATATTAAAAAATTCTCTCTCTCTCCTCTCTCACTCTCTCTAAAAAAAAAAAAAAAAAATTCTAAGGTTTCTCTGAGTACCATTTACTTTTTTTTTTCGGGGGTGGGGCAGGGGATTGAACCCAGAGGTGCTTGTCCACTGAGCTATAGCCCCAGCTTTTTTTTTTTTTAATATTTATTTTTAGTTGTAGTTGAACAAAATACCTTTATTTTATTTATTTATTTTTATGTGGTGCTGAGGATTGAACCTAGGGTCCCACGCTTGCTAGGAGAATGCTCTACTTCTGAGCCAGAACCCCACCACCACCCCCAGGGTTTTTTTTTTTTTTTTTTTTTTTTTTGTTTGTTTGTTTGTTTGTTTGTTTGTTTTGAGACAGCGTCTTGCTAAACTGCTTAGGGCCTCCCTGAATTGTAACCTTCCTGCCTCAGCCTCCAGTCACTGAGTCACTGGGATTTTAAGCATCTGGATTGCTTTTTATTTTTCACACTGCAATCTTTATACACACACATGCACACACACAATACCTTTTATTGTTTTATTTATCTTTTACATAGTGCTAGGAATCGAAATCAGTGTCTCATACATGCAAGGCAAATCCTTCACTGCTGAGCTGCAAACCTAACCCCATACCGCAATCTTTGATCTATAAATAATACTGGTGCAAGGTATTGATCCTTATTATTCCCTAACTGATGGCTATTCAGTTGTTCTAATAACTTTCATTGACTGATCCTTTTTTCCCCACTGACTTATTTTTAAATGATCTCTTTTTAAATTGTGGTAAAAATACAAAACATTCACCATCTTAACCATTTTTAAGTGCACAGCTCAGTAATACGTATGTTAATATTCTTGTGTAATCTCCAAAACTCTTTTCATCTTGCAAAATTGAAACTCTATACACTATTTATCTCCCCTATTCACCATTCTTTTTCTATGAATTTGACTACTCTAGGTACCTCATGCTAGTGGGATCATACAATATTTGTCTTTTTGTTTTTTTTTTTTTAAAGAGAGATGAGAGAGGGGAGAGAGAGAGAGAGAGAATTTTTAATATTTATTTTTTAGTTCTCGGCAGACACAACATCTTTGTTTGTATGTGGTGCTGAGGATCGAACCTGGGCCAAACGCATGCCAGTCCAGCGCGCTACCGCTTGAGCCACATCCCCAGCCCAATATTTGTCTTTTTGTGACTGGCTTATTTCACTTAGCATAATGTCCTCAAGGTTCACCTACGCTGTAGCATATATCAGAATTCCCTTTTTTTTTTTTTTTTTTTGCAGAGGTGGGCAGTTACTGGGGATTAAACTCAGAGGCACTGAGTTTTTTTTTTTTTTTTTCATTTGTTTGTTTGTTTTTGGTTTTTTTTTTTTTGAGACTGTCTCTGTAAGTTGCTTAGGACCTTGCTAAATTGCTGAGGATGGTCTCGATCTTGCAGTTCTCCTGCCTCAGCCTTCTAAATCCTTGGGATTGCAGGCATGCACCACTACATCTGGTCCTTTTTAAAAAAATATATTTTTATTTTTAATTGACACATAGTAATTATACATATTTATGGGATCCAGGATGACATTATAATACATGCTTACAATGTGTAATAAGCAGATCAGTGTAACTGGCATATCTATTGCTTTAGATATTTTGTTTTTTGGTACTGGATATTGAACCTAAGGGCATTTAACCACTGAGCAATACCCCTAGTCCTTTTCTGTATTTTATTTGGAGACAGGTCTCACTGAGTTGTTTAGCAGTTTCGCTAAATTGCTGAGGTTGGCTTTGAACTTTTAATCCTCCTGCCTCAGCCTCCAGAGCCTCTGGGATTACAGGCGTGTGTCACTGTGCCCAGCTCTACTGTCTGTGTTGGGAACATTCCAAATTCTCTCTAGTAGCTGTTTTGAAAGTCAGTGCAGGGCTGGGTTGTGGCTCAGTGGTAGAGCACTTGCCTAGCAAGTGTGAGGCACTGGGTTTGATTCTTGGCACCACATAAATAAAATACAGTTATTATGTCCACCTGCAACTAAAAATATTATAAAAGAAGAAAGAAAGAAAGTCAATGCATTGTTGCTCACCACAATTATCCTACTGTGCTATGGAACATTAGAAATTATTGCTCATGGCTGGGTGTGGCAGCACATGCATATAATTCCAGCAGCTGAAGCAGGAGGATCACAAGTTCAAACCCAGCCTAAGCAATTTAGTGAGGCCCTAAGCAATTCAGTGAGACCCTCTCTCTAAATAAAATACAAAAGGGGTCTGGGGATGTGGCTTAGTGGTTGAGTGTCTCTGAGTTCAATCCCTGGTACCAAAAATAAATAAATAAATAAGTTATTGCTGCTGTCTATCTATTCCTGTACTCATTGTCTACCCTCTCTCCACCCCCTGTATCCCATAGAATTTCCTTCCTTTTAAAGCTGAATAATATCCCACTGTAGGTACATACCACATTTTGTTGATCTATTCCTCCATTGATGAACACTTGGATTGCTTCTGCTTTGAAGTCTTATAATAACGTTGCTATAAACATATTTGTGCAAATAATCTGTTCAAGTCCCTGCTTTCAATTCTTCTGAGTATATATAAAAGTTCCCTACTTGTTTTAAAATGATGTCTTTATCATCCACTGAATTCTATGTATTTAGGCCTATTTCTGAACTCTCTGGTGTGTTCCATTGGCCTATCTAATTATGCAACAGTACTACACTGCATTAGTCATTGTATTTTACAGCAGGCTTTTATTTCTCAGAGACCAGGCTTCTCTTTTCCTGGTTTGCTGGGTATGGTGGCACACATCTGTAATCTCAGAAACTCAGGAGTTTAGGCAAGGAAGATTGCAAGTTTGAGGCCAGCTGGGCAATTTAGTGAGACCCTGTCTCAAAAATAAAAAGTAAAAATGGTTGAGGATGTGGCTCAGTGATAGAGTTCCCCTAGGTTTAACACCCAGTACTGACAGATAGAAAAAATTAAATTAAATTAAAAGTCCTGGTTTATCAGGCTTTATGTCTGAACCAAAAGCTGTGGCTAGAAAAATGGAATGCTTTTATTGGCCAGGCTTGGACCTCAAGGCCACCCCTGAAGCAGAGAGAGGGATGGGAGGGAGTGGCTGTCAGCCTCTTACTAACCCTAAGGACTAAGAATGGGGGAAGGCCTCCCAAAGGAAAAGAAAGGTGCTATTACCAGTAAAAAGGATGGATACTGAACAGGCAAAAATAATAGATATCCACCATGATGGGAAAGTCTCAGAATCTAAGTCAACTTAGGGAACAGGCACCTACCAGTTATCAGAGGTCCAACACCCTACTAACACTCCAGCCTAACCCCTGGATTATCTCAATTAATCTCTTAACAATCCCATGAAATACTTCGGTGAACTGAGCTGAGACACTTTGGTCCCTTTGGTAGCTGTCAGTAGTACACCACACTACACCCCTACTGCCTGGTAAGAAGTTAGGTGCTAGGAGGCTGGCATGGTGGTGCATGCCTATAATCCCAATAGTTTGGGAGGCTGAGGCAGGAGGATTGCAAGTTCAAAGCCAGTCTTAACAACTTGGGTAGTTCCTAAGCATTTTAGTGAGATCTTATCTCAAAACAATCAATAAAAAGGGCTGGGGTTTGGGGTTATAGCTCAGTGGTAGCCTTGCATGTATGAGGCACTGGGTTTGATCCTCAGCACCACATAAAAATAAATAAATAAACAAATGAAGGTATTAAAGGGAGGGGGGCTAGAGATGTGGTTCAGTGGTTAAGCACCCCTGGGTTCAATCCCTGGTACCAAAAAAGAAGAAGGGAGCAGTCAACATACTACATTTTGAAAAGAGGTCAAACTGAAGCCCAAGAAGTGATCCTGGGTCATTTCCCAAACAAGGAAGTCATTGATGCTAAGCAGTCTGTTGGGATGGCAGAACAGGTATGGTCTGGTAAATGCTCAAAAACCAACTCTACCCCCAAAGAGTATGCATTTTTGTTTGTTTTTTAAAATATGCATTTATGTATATGGACAAGTTTTTTAAATAAATTTTACTGTATTATAGCACAAAATTTATAGATAATAGTAAAATATATGATATTATTTACTATAAATTCCATTCCTGTATTTGTGATTTTATAAATGGAATTGTAGCCTAACTACAAATATAGTTCCAACATAAAATAAAGATACATGTTGAAACCCCACTGGTTTGTCAATGACTGAAGTGACTTCTTTGTTAAATCAGATAATAGTTTTCAAATCCTATGAATATTTGCAGTACTAGGGATTAGACAGGGGTGCTCTACCACTAAGCTACCTTCCCAGCCACTCACCCACACCATTATTATTATTATTATTATTTTTTTTTTTTTTTGAGACAGGGTCTCACTAAGTTGCCCAAGGCTGGCTTGAATTTGCAATCCTCCTGCCTCAATCTCCCAAACTGCTAGGGTGACAGGTGTGGCCATACCACCCACCTTACATCCTAAGAATATCTGGATTGTGCTATTCACAATGTAACAATTGCAGACTTAACACTTTTAAATTTAATCCCCATTAACATTTTCTGTATCACTTTCTTAAATGTAGACAAATAAAACAGCCTGATTTGTAGCATTTGCCAGTTTCCATAGTGTAAAAATTCCTGCTAATGTCTATTTCAAACCAGCTAAAAGTCAATAAATTAGTTGGGAACAGATGCATGCTAGAACATCACTATATATTATTTCTACCATACAGATACAATAAACAGAAATAATCACAGGAATGTATAACAATAAAATCACCAAGGCAGAAAGCACTTGGTACTTATTGCCTCTTTTTATATTACTTTTTTTACTTATTTAAAAAAAATTTTTGATGCCAGGGGTTGAACCCAGGGCCTCAAGGTCTCTGAGTATGCACTCTTCCACTGAGTTATGCTTCAGACTAACTATAGGTTATTTAATTGTAAGTTTACATGACCTTTAATAATGGTAAGCTGATAATCAGCTTTCCTAAGTCAGTAGGAACACTCCACTGGGGGACAACAGAGGCAGCCTGACTGTAAGGGGATGAAATAGACCTTTCCTACCAAGGCATTAACCATGGCCAGCAAGGCACATCTTCCTGGCTTCCCCTCTTTGCTCCTGCTAAGCTCCAGGAGTTTAAGAAGCAATCTTTTTTGCCACACCTTGGGCAAATTAATCTCTACTCCATAGCACCTTTAATTGTCTTTTGTAGGACTTTCACAATTTGTAGAATTAATTACTCTGGGTGAACTAGAAATTGTTTCTTTTCTGTATTAGCCATAAGATTTGTAATGGTCAAAGCTGAGTATGGGTCTTTTTCACATCTATTCCCTTAGTCCTAGTTGCATCACTTTGCATATAGTAAGAGCTCAATAAGTAAGTATTTAATGAATGCTAAGAATGAAGGCCTGCTATAAGGATAGACAGAAAAGTTATGTGTATGTAAGGCATCATTAGAGAGTATCTCCTTGTATGAGTTTTGCTTTTTTTTTTTTTAATGGTGCGGTCTCTGCCATTCAGGACTGAAAGGTGTACAGAGAACCTTCCCAACCTACAGTGAATTTAAGAATATTCATTTTGTGACATGACAGAACATTTGACTTATTTGTGTGTTTCTATGTTATTATCAGCAAAGGCATGAAGGAGTGAGTGTTCTCATCAGACTACAGACTTAATAAGGATTTCACTAGGTTTGTGAGTGGTTATTCCAACTTCTAACGGGCTTTCATCCTGAGCAAGTAGTCCTCTAATGTTGAAGGTTGACAACATACCACTTACAACAATAAGTATGACTGAAACTTTATAGAAAAAGTGATAAACATCACAGTAAAAAAATACAGCAAATTCCCTAGCACATGACCATAAAATATAAGAAAGCAGCCCAACCCACTCAACATCTACACTCGAAAATGAGACTTACACCCACGCTTACTCTCAGTCACTGCAAATTAAAAGGTATCAGATCGTCAGGAAGAATCAGAAAGGAGCAATCAGGGTGTTGCAAGTCCTGATTACGCAGAGACGTTAATCACGAATCATGCGAACTCCAATCATCATGTTCTATCTGCCCTCCAAAAGGAGGAACAGGTAAGGATTATCCCACCTGACGATACGAAGTACCGTTGCCTTGTCCGTACTCAGTAGAATACATTCCGCTGTAAACTACGGTGAGTATACAACAAGCTAACCTGATCAACTCAGCTACTTAAGGGTCTTTTAATGCTAACGCTGAATTTATTCGAAAATCTTTTAAAGTAAATTTTTTCCTTCCGCACCAAAAAGGGAGAAATTAATTGCTCCCATAATGCTCTGCTCACATACGCGTACCGAGCTCTGAGCGTATTATTATTTACATATCCCCGCCCACTTCCTTCCGCCTGACATCTACCGTAAAAATCAAAGTAGAAGCGATACTGGTTATCTTACCGTCTGTAAGACTGAAACACAGCCTTTCTTTTCTCCAGCAGTTTAACTACCCCAATTGTCTCCTGCAAATTGCATAAGTCTTGCTCTTACTATAAAATATATTTTATTACAAGGCACTAAGGAAAACGCTAATCTCGTATTCGGGAGATAATTATCCCACTGCCATCCTTTACCAGAAATAGTTTGAGAGGAGAGGGAGAAGAAACTGAAGCCTATGCTTTCCTTCTTCCAGGAACGGTTAGCAGCTTCTCGCTCCTCCATCCTTCGTCCTTACTTTCTTTCCCGTCATGAAGGTGATCAGAAAGGTTTCTTTTTTAGACCAAGGACAGCGACGAATAAAGCCACTTCAGTGATAGCTGGGAGGGCACTGTGGAAGGTAAGAAATGAGTTCAGGGTCCCTTCAAACCAGAAACTCCACCCCCTGGGTCTAAGGAAGTGGGATGAGAATGAGGGATGCAATTTCAAAAGACTACAAGATGTTGAGTGGATATGGTATATCATACATGAGGAAAGCCCTATATAGGGGAAACCTTCAGATTGGGGGTAATCCTTCTTCTTCCCCCATTCCCCAAATATTGAATGCTATCACACCTGCAGAATACAAAAATGTACCAGTATGTGGTACACTCCCAGCGCTCGAATATGAAGAAGGATAGAGCCACAGATGCACTACAGTGAGCCCCAATAGCTTGGAAATGCACCAGAGTCAAGGAAAGTCTTTGGATCCACAGGCAATGATGGACCCGAAATGGCTGTCAGTGAGGCTGGCACCTGAACCGGAGTTAATCTCTCTTTTTCCTCATCGTATTGCAAGGACCACAGTCAGCAGCCCTGTCTCTGAGTTTTAGGACAGTCATATGACTAGAGGCCAGAGCTGAGTTTGGCCAGATATGGCCACCATTGCACACCTAGGGATCAGCCTGGACCCTTTAGGTGAGGTAAGGTAGGTAGGTTCTCTACCCACCCCAGTCCACACTCTGCTGGCATCACCCTCCAGAGCCACCATCCTCCTGGTCCACATTTCAAAAGTAAGAGCTTCCCTAATCCATGTGCCTCAATTCCTTGGCTTTATATCTTTACACCCTCCTTTGGAATTGTTTATCACTCTTACAGATGCATGTCTGTGTGTCTGCCTCCTTCCATGTGGGAATCTTCAGTGCCCAGTGCATAACAGGGCTTAACAAATTTTTTTGATAATTTATTTTTTAGTTATAGGTGGACACAATATCTTTATTTTATTTTTATGTGGTGCTGAAGATCGAACCCAATGCCTCACGCACGCTAGGGGAGTGCTCTACCTCTGACCCACAACCCCAGCCCCAACAAATGTTTGAAAATTGTATTAAATCCCCTGCACTGCCTTAGAAAATTTCAACTGGATTCTTTTTGCTGGCTTGGACCATTGTGCTAGAAAGGACTTGTTAGATGAAGGAAATCGCGAAGGCAGAAAGGATACAGATGAGACCCTGAGTGCTGTTGAACATGGAAACTCCTGAGAAGAAACCGGCCAGCTCCACTGCAAAGAGGGCCAGGGTGACAGACAGTGCTATCACCAGCCTGCAAAGAGAAAAGGGATTGGCTCAGAACTTCTGGACTTCTTCAAGACCCTTTCATTCCCACCAACTCGGGTCAAACCACCCGGCCCCAAGAGCTCACTGAATGTCTTGCTTCTCATATTCCTCAGGAGTGAAACTGAGAGGCAGGCAAGCTTGGATGTTGCTGTCCTGGGAAGCAGGGAAGAAAGGAAGAGAAATGAATGATGGGTGGACTGCGGGGAATGGAAGGATACAAAGGGGCAAGGCCCCAAAGGGGTGAGGCAGGACTGGGGTGAGGCAACTCGGAGATGGGAAAGGGGGCGAAAGGAGGGAGGGCAGCTGTGTGTCTTACCCGGGACCAGAATAAGGTGATGACGACCACTAGATGCGCCAGAAGTGTCAGGAAGCGAGAGGGCACGAGCCCCGAGATCCGACCCATGGCCTTTGGGGACAGGGGCACGGCCTCAGAGGATGGGAGTACAAAGAAGATCACTCCTAGAGTCTCTGCTAGCGGGCAAAATCTCGGCTTACGCCTACATCCCGCGCGCTCTAGCGCCACCCAGTTGTCTTGGTAACTGCGTAGGCCGGCGCCACGCCCCTTTCTCCGAAAATCTCGCGAGAGGAGTAAACTCACGCGCTGCGGAGGGGAACCAGGATGTCAGTGGTTCGCAGCTACAGCTGCCCTCCGGCGTCGGTTTTGCAGTCCGCGGCTAAGAGTGGACGCTGTAGCAAGCGCCGCATCACCAGATTTGTCCTCTTAGGGCCGGCAAATGGAGACCCGCCCTTACCTCGCCCGGGAACACCTGGCCGGCCTATCCTGATACCCGTGCGGTCTCCTTACCCAGCCCAGGACTACCCTTCGCCTAAGAGTTGCCCGAGACCGCTGCACCTCCACGCCGGCTTGGGTTACCACCATGCCAAAATATGGATACTCTCCCCTTCCCTCATCTGCATCCCTTTGGCTTTCCAATGCCCTGGGCCCGAGAAAGCAAGGAAACTCAACGTGGGGAGTCTGGTGTCCCTAGATTGTCCGGTAGTCATCTGTTATCATGGAGCTCTTCGTTGTCAATGACCCCAGACCTGAGCCTTCCTTAAAGAAGGCTCTGCTTTCACCCAGATAACTTGGCTTAGTTTGAGGAGGGATTTTTGCTGAGATGCAGGAGACAGCCAATATCCTGGATTTAGAGTATGAATGAGGTTCGAATTTCGGGAGCGGAGAGGATCACCAGGACCAAAAAGGGAGTGGGGGGAGTGGAGGAAGGGAATAGAAGTCTACTTCAGACCCAACTCGGATTTCATTGTCGCTTGGAGGTGCTGGATGCCCGGCGTTGCCCAGCTACAGTCCAAGAACCTCTTATTAAGGACGACCAGAGTAACCTTGGGGCCTCAAGGGGAATCCCTGCGGATTGGAAAGTTCTCACCACTGTGGGGAGCCACTCCAAACTCAGGCATCTTTAAATCCTGATGCACCAGGGGCATCTGAAAGATCACTGTATTCTGCCGCGGTAGTGCCATGACTGGGGTCTTTTCCCTCGCAGGGATAACAAAGCGTGGCCCAAGGAGTAGGCGGCACCCAGAGGGGTTGAGCTACACTCACCAGTTCCCTTGTAATCCTACCCCCTGCCTCATTTGAATGGCTTCTTCCCCATTAAGTGTTCAGCACCCGCTCCTCTTGCTCTTTCCATGGACCCCTAAGGTCAGAGGAGCCATCACAGGACCCAAAGAAAAAGGTACTTTTCTATCTTTGTGTGATTATTTCGTGAAGCCTAGTTCACCTGGGGTGACCTGGGTGTTTTAGTCGTGGATTGGGACACACCACGTTCTTTGTTCACATTAGAGTCTCATCCTTAAGGGACCTCTGAGCCTATTTCTCGGGAGAACAATCGCTCACCTCCCCACTCCCTTTCAGTGCCTTTAAGCCAGACTAAATGACAAACCCAAGAGACATTCTGATTCATTTATTCAACAAATATTTATTGACTATCTAATAAGTGCCAGGCACTGTGCTGGGCTCTTGAAGTTCATTGGCAAACAAGACAAAAGTTCCTACTTTCCTTTAGTTTATATTCTAGGCAGGGAGGTAAACCACAAACATGTATGCAAATAGCAAACCCACAAGGTAAAAGGTGCTATAAATAAAATGTTAAAGAAAAATATTAGAGGGCTGGGGATGTGGCTCAAGTGGTAGCGCGCTCGCCTGGCATGCGTGCGGCCCGGGTTCGATCCTCAGCACCACATACCAACAAAGATGTTGTGTCTGCCGAGAACTAAAAAATAAATATTAAAAAAATTCTCTCTCTCTCTCTCTCTCTCTCTCTCTCTCTCTTTAAAAAAAGGAAAAATATTAGAATAATATGATCCAAGCAAGGTTCTTTGAAAATGGAGATTTGTCCTTAAACTGTGTTTTAGGGAATCAGGCCAAAAATGAGAAGAAATGTGTTTCTGACTCTCAAGACCCCAAAGAAATAATAAGGGTGAAAAAAATCAAAGCTTTTGCTGGACACATAGGCCTGTAATCCCAGCAATTCAGGAGACTGAGGCAGGAGGGTCACAAGTTCAAAGCCAAGTCTCAGCAGCAGTGAGGCGCTAAGCAACTCATAGAGACCCTGTCTCTAAATAAAATACAAAAAGAGGGGATGTGGCTCAGTGATTGAGTGCCCCTGAGTTCAACCCCCAGTACCCCAAGAAAAAAGATCAAAGCCTTTTGGTCAAGGTCATGAATGAAAAGACTGAGGAGCTAAAAAGAAATGTCAAATTTGACATCACAACTTTAACATGAAATCCTAAATTAGGGGAAAAAAAAACCTTTTTTCTTTTATTATAAAGGACACTATTGGAACAATTGACAATTTTTCAATAAGGTTTGTAGCTTACAAGATAGTATTGCATTAGTGTTACTTTCCTCAACTTATTTGTTTTGTGTTGCTGAGGATCAAACCCAGTACCTCTTGTATCCTTGCTAGGCAAGTACGGTATCACTGAGCTCCCTCAGTTCCAGTTTCCTGATTTTTGATTATTGCACTGGCTTTAGAACATAAACACTAAAGTACTTAAGGAGCAAATGGGCTCAGAAAAAATTACTCTCAAATGGCTCAGAAAAAAATATAATGAGATGGAAAGACAATGATGAAAAAGACATGGTCTGAGTGAGCTCCCCTGGTCACAGTTTATCAAAGGAAGGAGGCTGTGTCATAGGGCAAGAGTGAAGAAAATATTTGTATTATTTTTGCAGTTTTTCTGTAAATTGAATTACTTTTCTAAAAAATTGAGGTTGGGTGCAGTGGCTCACAAATGTAATCTCAGCAACTCAGAAGGCTGTGGCAGGGCATTCCAAGTGTGGGGCTAGCCTGGACAACTTAGTGAGACTTTGTCTAAAAAAATAATAAATGTAGCTCAGTGGCAGAGCAATCCTGGGTTCAATCCCCAGTACTATAAATAAATACATAAATACATAAATTTAAAATAAAATTTAAAAATGTTTTATTCTTTTTTCCCCCTTTGATGTTGAGGATTAAATCTAGGGCCTTGCACATGATGTAACCTAACATTGAGGTACATCTCAGCCTCCCTTCTAAGTCTTATGTAGTATCATTATTGAGACACGAAATAACATTATAAAACAGAAGCAATAATTTCTAGCATTGAGGGCCCCTATATTTTCTTTTTAAAGAGAGAGTGAGAGAGAGAATTTTTTAATATTTATTTTTCAGTTTTTCAGCAGACACAACATCTTTGTTGGTATGTGGTGCTGAGGATCGAGCCCGGGCCTCAGGCATGCCAGGCGAGCGCGCTACCGCTTGAGCCACATCCCCAGCCCCAAGGGCCCCTATATTTTCAACTCTTGAATATTGAAACTTTTTTTCCTTGCAATACTGAGGGTAAAATCCAGGGCCTCAAGCATGCAAAGCAAGTGCTCTTCCATTGAACTTACCCCAAATTCCTGTATATTTAAATTATTTAAAGAGATTTTCATATAAAGCCACCTCTTTAGAAGGCAGCACAAGCTTTCCCTTATAATGGAGGCAGTGTGATCACCAAAATTATCTTTAATCCTATAAAATAAAAACTGTGAAAATCGAATATTACCCACACAGGTTCTTCAACTTTAGTGTGTGAAGAAATTTCTCTTCTTGACTGTGGAACTCATTCAAAGTTCTAAAAATCATTTCAAATCACCCCCATCTCAGGAAAGACATCAAAACCATCATGTACAGTTGACAAAACTGCTTTTCTCTTTTACATTTGACTCCTAAAATGAGTGACACTGATACATCTAATTTACAATGAGCCATGCATGTCTCTTATCTTCCAACACAGAAATTAACAGTATAGCAAATATGCAAAGTTTCTTAGGATATAAAAAAGATTAAAAAACTGAAGAGTTTATGTTTTTCTTCCTTTTGTCAGAAACGTATATGCATTTTCTCCTAGGAATCAAAAACCCAGGCTGAGCTCCCCTGGTCACAGCTTATCAAAGGAAGGAAGCTATGTCATAGGGCAAGAGTGAAGAAAATCTTGGACTTGCTTTTGCAAGATTTTCCAAGGTCCCTGAATAAAATGAAGAGAGCCAGCCATGTGAATATCTGGGGAAAGAGCATTTTAGTCAGAGAGAAGAACAAGTGCAAGGGTGGTGGGAATGAGCCAAGTGTGTTTGTTGAACAGAAAGGAAACCATAGTTTCTGAAGCCTAGTGATGAAAGAGGAACAAAACCCAGGGGTTCTGAAACACTGAGCTACATCCCAGCTCCTTTTAATTTTAATTTTTATTTAATTATTTATTTCTTTTTTATTTTATTTTATTTTGGGTATCTGAACTCAGAAACACTAGACCACTGAGCCACATCCCCAGCTCTATTTTTGAATTTTATTTAGAGCGTGGGTCTCACTGAGTTGCTTAGGGCCTTGCTTTTGCTGAGACTGGCTTTGGACTCGGGATCCTCCTGTCTCAGCCTCCTGAGTTGCTGGGATTACAGACATGCACCACCATACCCAGTGGAGAATAGATTTTAAGATTTGAAGCAGAAGATGAATGAGAAACACCCAGAATTGTCTAGAAAGGACAGGTTGAGGCTTAGACCAGATTGGAGCTAAGAAATTATAGTGAAGTAGGGGGAATCAGTGTAGTCATATGTGTATATAGGGTAATCACGTCCGTCATTGCTCTCTCCTTCCCATCTCCATAGCCCATCTCCATAGCCTGCTTCCCTCCCCTCACTCCCCTCTGCACAATCCAAAATTCCTTAATTCCCCCCCCACCCCTTTTTATTTTTTTATCTTGAGACAGGATCTCACTAAATTGCCCAGGCTGTCCTCAAACTTGTGATCCTCCTGCCTTAGCCTCTGGAGTCTCTGGGACTATAGGAGTAGCTGGGCTTGCAGGCATGAGCCCCTGCACACCACCCAGTGTGTTGTTTTTAAGATTCGTACACATAGTGTGTCAGTATTTCATTCCTCTTGATGGCTGAATAACATTCTATGCATGCATGTGATCACACTTTATTTATTTAAGCCATTCATCAGTTGGATGTTGGATTTGTTTCTGCCTTTAGGCTACTGTGAATAGTGCTACTGTGATCATGTGCAGGTAGTTGAGTACCTGTTTTTAGTTCTTTGAGGAATAAACATCAGGGTAGAATTTCTAGGTCACATGGCAACTCTGTTTAACTTTTTGAGTGACTGGCAAATTGTTTTCCACAGTGATTGTACCATTTTACATTTCCACCAGCAATATGTGAAAGTTTAAGTTTCTCCACATATTTATTAAGACTTACCTTCTTTCTTTTTTCTTCTTCCTTTCCTTCTTAAATTCTAGCCATCCTAGTGGGTGTGAAGTGCTAACATTGCGAGTTTATTTATTTATTTATCTATCTATCTATTTATTTATTTTTTATGTGTTGCTGAAGATAGAACCCAGTGCCTTACAGGTGCCAGGCAAGTGCTCTACCACTGAGCCCCAGCCCCAGCCCCTATATATATATATATATATATATATATATATATATATTTTTTTTTTTTTTTTTTTTTTTTTTGCAGTACTGGGATTGAAAATTCTCTTGCATGCTAATGCTCTAGTGCTGAGCTTCATTCCCAGTTCTTTTTATTTTCTTTAAAGACAGGGTCTCATTAAATTGAACCTTCAAACTCACAATCCTCCTGCCTCAGTTTCCCCAGGAGCTGGGATTACAGAAGTGCACCATCTGTAAACCAGCACATTGTGGTTTTTTTTTTTTTTTTTACTGTACTGGGAATTGAGCCCAGGGATGCTGTATCACTGAGTCTACCTCCAGAGGTTCTTAGTTTTTTATTTTGAGACAGGGTCTGGATAAATTGCTGAGGCTGACATTGAACTTTCTATCGCCTGCCTCAGCCTCCCAAGTAGCTGGGATTAAAGGCCTAAACCACCAGGTCCTGGTTATATTGTACAGTGTGGTTTTAATTTTCATTTCACTAGTGATGGATGATGTTGAACATCTTTGCATGTGCTTATTGGTCATTTGTGGGGTTTTTGTTGTTGTTGGTTTTGGAGGAATGTGTATTCAAGTCCTCTGACCATTTTTTAAAAATCATTTATTTTTTAGTTGTAGTTGTACACAATACCTTTATTTTTATGTGCCTGGGCGAGCCCTAGAGTGCTCTACTACTTAGCCACAACTCCAACCCCAATTCACCCCCACCTCTCTGACCATTTTTAAACTGAGTTGTTTGCCTTTTTTGTTTTGCTTTGTTTCTTAGTTTCTTGAAAATGTCCTCTGTTGCAGGTCCCTGAATTATTGTCTTGACAGTACCATGTTCAATAGTTTCCTTGCTATCTGGTATGACAAGACATTCTATCTATAGCCCTTTACCTTTCCCACATCTGGAATGATTCATTTCAGGGACAGGAAATAGCATTTTCAGTAGGGGTGCTCTTTGTTGTCTCTAGGTCCTTTTTTTAAAACAACATTAATAAATACTTTTTTTATCCTTTTTTAGAGAGAAAAACACATCTTGAGTTCATACTTACAATTCTTTCTTTTCTTTTTTCTTTCTTTCTTTCTTTTTTTTTTTTTTTTTGACTAGGGATTGAACTCAGGGACACTCAACCACTGAGCCACATCCCAGCCCTATTTTGTATTTTATTTAGAGACAGGGTCTCACTGAATTGCTTAGAGCCTCACAGTTGCTGAGGCTGGCTTTGAACTTTGATCCTCGGCCTCAGCCTCCCCAGTTACTGGGATTACAGGAGTATGTCACAGAGCTGTTGTTATTTTTTGATTTGTCTTATCCTTAAAGTCTATTTTAACAGGGATGAACAATCAAAACAACTGCTTTAAATAATTGTTCTGATAGTAAACCCACAAACCTTTTTATATCATTGGATTCAGTGGTTCTGTGTTACTTTTTTTTTTAATTTTATTTTTTAGTTATAGTTGGCCACAATACCTTTATTTTATTTATTTATTTTTATGTGGTGCTGAGGATCAAACCCAGGGCCTCACACATGCCAGAGGACTGCATTACCACTGAGCCACAACTCCAGCCCAATTTATTTGTTTTTATGTGTTGCTAGGATGGAGCCCAGTGTCTCACATGTGCTGGGCATGTGCTCTACCACTGAGCTACAACTCTAGCTCCACTTTTAACTTTTATGGTTTACTTTTATTGTCCATGTGAAAAATTCAAAAGAACCTATCAAAAAGCTCCTGGAATAAATAAATGAATACAAAAGTCAGTGAATGTAAGATCAACCTACAAAAGTTAATTGCTTGGGCTGGGGCTGTACCTCAGTGGTAGAGCGCCTGCCTCGCATGTGTGATGCACTGGGGTTCCACACGTAAAAAGAAAAAAAAAAGCCCATTGACAACTTAAAAAAAAAAAAAATATATATATATATATATATTTTTTTTTTTTTCAGTATAGTTGTAATATGGAAGGTGAGGGATGTGTGGCTGAAAAATCAAGCAAAGATTAGATATTACTACTACTCCTAACAATAATAATTGAAGGATTATTACCAGCCAGGATCTGAATACTGAGTAGCAAATAGACTAGTAGCAATATATTTGAATCTTACCACTTTCTAGATAGACACAGGGAGGCTAAAAAAGCAGCACAAACTACACAGCTACAAGTAGTAAAGCCTGTGTATAAGCCCTGACATCCAGGTTCCAGAGCCCAAACAGTAGCACTCTGTTGCTTGACCCTGTGGGTCCACACAAGAAAGTAAGACTTAAGTAAGACTTAATCCCAAAGGTGATGATACTCTGATTTATTTTTTTAATTTTAATTTTAATTTTTTTTTTTTTTTGTACCTGGGATTGAACCCAGGAAGACTTAACCACTGAGCCACAATTACAGCCCTTTTTTATTTTTAGATAGGGTCTCACTAAATTGTTTAGGGCGTTTCTAAATTGTTCAGGCTGTTTTTGAACTTGCAATGATCCCTGCTGTAGCCTCCCAAATTGTTGGGATTACAAGCATGTGCCACCTCCCCAGCTGAGACTGATTTTAAGCCAATGAGAGAGGGAACCATGTTTGCATTAAAAAAAATTATAAGTTATAGATGGGACAAATTGCCTTTATTTTATTTATTTTTATGTCGTGCTAAGGCTGGAATCCAGTGCCACACACGGGCTAGGCAAGCACTTTACCACTAAGCTACAACCCCAACCCCCATGTTTGCATTTTAAAAAGATAATAATCTTTGACTATTCTGGAGGCAAAGTAGTCAGAGAGGAGTGTGTAACTATAAGCCAGCAAGACTGGCCAAGGGGACAATGGGAATGGGAAATGGGGACTGACAAGAGAATTACTAAGGAAATGGCAGGACTTGGTGACTAGAAATGGGATATGTGGGAGAAGGAAGAGTCAAAGATGAGTTTTTCTGCCTCATATTGGCCACTCAGAGGAAGTGCAGAAGGACTGAGAAGGCGAGATGACACAATCAACTGGAGGTATCCAGTAGGCACTAGACATTTGGATCCAGAGGTGGGGTGGGATTCAGGAGCCCTGAACATAGAGGTGACAGCAAAAGCCAGGAAACATTTGTAGCATGAGGACAGAAGACTAAACCCTGACAAAAACAAGGACTTAAGAACAGAAAAAGAGAGACTGGTTGGGGAGGTCAAGACCAACAGCCCAGTGCCAAGACAATCAAAGAAGTGTGCTCTTAGAGAAGTAGTTGGAAATCAGGTAAGGCCAGGCTGGGGAAGCATCTATGGGCGTTGACACCTCTGTGTCCTTGATAATTTTTTAGAGAGCTGCTGTGCAGGAATGAGGGTCAGAAGGGCAGAGGTGAGATACAGTATGACCTCCTTCCCCATTTGGCCTGTTGAACTCTTCCTTCAGGAAGCAAATGGGGTCTCTTCCAGTTTGGGACATCCCTCTTTAGAAGTTCTCAGCCCTGTCTCACTTGGGGAGCTTTAAAAAATACAAATGTTTATGGTGATGGAAACCGGAACAGTGGTTCCTTGGGAAGGAGGGTTGAGGATCCACTGAGAAGAAACATTTATGGGATAACCTTCTGCACTGACGGAAATGCCCTCAATTTTAAAAGGATTGCGAGTTGCATGGGTGAATTTATCAAAATATACACTTAAGATCTTCTCATTATAAACTATGTCTCAAACATTTTGGGCACCAATTTTTGCAAAAGTATTAAATACCATGGTTCTTTTCTGGATGAGTTAAGTTAAAATCTCTGAACCCGTGGACTGGGCTTGGTATTTTGGAAGCCTCCAAACACTGTTAATGGGGAATCTGAGTCTTGCTGAAGGAACTGATCGCCCACCTTTTCTGGCACGGCTCCATCTCGGCTCATCTTTAATTTGTTCTACTTAGTTCGGTCCCCGTTGGACTGTGAGCTCTGATATCCCATTTGATGAGCTCGGAAATCTTCACCTTGGACTCGGTCTTGAGGCCGAGTCTATTGCTCTGTTGGGTGCTGCCGGCGCGGTTCTGCTCAAGAAGCTTTTTGTTCCAGTCTAAGGGTTTTCAGAAACACAGTAAAACTTTTCGACTCCGGTGTATCAATCTCCATTTGCCGGCTACCCAGCTGTACAATGGTCATGAAGGGACCTGTCCAGCGTTGTGGCCGACCGGCCTCGTGGCGCAACGGTAGCGCGTCTGACTCCAGATCAGAAGGTTGCGTGTTCAAATCACGTCGGGGTCAGTTGCTTTTCTAAAGTTGCTTTGGTTTAGTCCTACTTTCAATTTTGATCCAATTACAGTACTCGGAGAAGAAACGCCTCTTAAAGGAGCAGGAAGGGGAAGGCTTCTGATGAGAAATTCCGTGGACAACCCGTCCAAGGACCCTTGTGATTTCGCTGGGATTTTTTTTTGCAGTCGATCCAGAAAATTCTGTGACAGGGGGGCTCCCGGAGACAGTTTCAGCTCTCGACTACTCAGCCTAGAAGGAAGAGAGGTGAGCACTCGCGTACCTGAGGGTATGGCTGGGTCTTTGTGAAATCTGTTGGTAGGGATGGGCAGGATTCCTGTAAATGTGTTCTCTTTGTAACACAACCATAATCTAGCTGCAGGAGTAAGAACAGGAGAGTTCAGTTCCCAGGGAGAAGAAGACAGTGATCTTCTACACAGACGAGGTGGCCGAGTGGTTAAGGCGATGGACTGCTAATCCATTGTGCTCTGCACGCGTGGGTTCGAATCCCATCCTCGTCGGTTCGCGATTATCAAGGTCTGCATCTCATTTTGTAATCTGTAGGTAAGAATTTCTCTTAACTCCTTTCATTGGCCTAGATTCAATGTTTCAGCACCACCCCTGCATTCTTTCTCTCCCTAGAGAAACTTCTGTACTACTATTTTCTGCACTATAAAAATTATTAAACCCTTATATTTACCTGGTACAGAACTGACCTGGCCAGGAAAGTAAGGCTATGTGCACCTTCGGCTGGCGCCGTGGCTTAGTTGGTTAAAGCGCCTGTCTAGTAAACAGGAGATCCTGGGTTCGAATCCCAGCGGTGCCTCCGTGGTTTCTTGTATTTTAAAACAAATATCAGACCTTGCAAGAGTTACGGTCCCTTATGGACCACCTCTCTGTATTCATTTCCTCTACATTCATTGAGCCTCTTCGCGGAATCTCCTAGGCGCTACCAGGCAAATCCTATTTTGGGGCTCCTCCTCGTGCCTATCACATTTATGCCTGATCCTGAAGCTGGTGCTTCAGTAGTCGTATCACCTGTGTTTGTCAGTATTGCAGTTTGGCTGTTAACGTGTCTAAGTGCTCAGCTGGTCAACTTTTTTGCATCCTGAAAGAGTTTCCTAGAACAAATGATCAGTAATAACTCTCATGTAACTTCACTTTCTAAAAAGTTCATCAAGTGGCCGGTTAGCTCAGTTGGTTAGAGCGTGGTGCTAATAACGCCAAGGTCGCGGGTTCGATCCCCGTACGGGCCAGGCTGGGAAACTTTTGCCAGGAAGGAAATCACTGTGCTTAATATTTTCTAAGAGGGAAATGGTAAACAAGGAAAGCGATATCGTCAACCAGGGACTATTTCATACCCAAAACCTACTCTAGTTTAGTTCATTATGGATAATTTGAACATACAGAGAAAGTGAGTTCTTTCTGTGATACCTAAATTTCATCCCTATAATGTGTACGGCGACCTTAGTTTGTGTTCTGTAAACAGAAGACTGACAAGAATTGGGACAAAATTGTCTCAAATAATTACATTTGGACACCATCAGCAGAGTATGGCAAATGGTCAGGAATAGGGCTGTCAAGTATTCCCCATGTTACTCCACAGGCAAGATGTCCAGCAGCCAGCCCCTGTCTGTCCATTAAGACCTAAGAAGATAATTTGCTTCCCCTCTTCAAGAGAATCTTGCTTGCATTCTCTGGCCCGCTGTGTGTGATTATCTGTTTCACATTTTCCCGCAGATCTGCTGCCTACAGCAGGAACCCCCATATCCTTTCCCATCCAATCTGGGACCCACACCCCACTCTCAGCCCCCACTCCAAGGGTAGCTCCATGACCCTCATATTCCCATTCCTTTGGATAATGGAATCATGCCACCCCACAGAGATGCAGCCTCAGCCTTAGCAGCAGCAGCACTTTAATTCCACAAAAACTCAGAAAGCCAAAATGGATCAGAACATTCCACAACAGGTGGACTTCAATACCAGCAACAATTGGACCTGAACCCTGAGAGCAGTGAGACACCTCCCACTTCACCCTCCACCATGCAATGTATTCCTCTTCACACCACCCCAGTTCTGGCTGGGGAAGTGGTTTTGTAGGGAACCAAAGGGCAGAAGCAGCTGGTTAAACATCTGCAGGTATCCATTCTTGCCTGCATGGTGTGTGGCCAGGGGCCACTCAAGCTCCCAAAGCCCCTGAAACCTGAGATGTGGCCACCAGAGTCAGGATGGCCACAATGGGGCTGGGTCTCCTCTGTTCCCTTTTTGTGATCTTGTATGGGAATCATGTTCCCACTCTCAAACCGAGACTAAGACTCTGGGTTCCCAGGCTTGGTGTTCTAGCTAGGGAGGAGAGTTGGAAAGAACAGGGTAGCTACAGATGGCCAACTGAATAGAAGCAAGGCAACATCCCATTCCACCAGGAGAACTTCCCCCATATACACCTCCCTAAGACCCTTCGAGAGGGCACGGGCCAGCTAAACGCATTTGGAAGAACCTCCAACACCCAGGTCTTCCCACAGCGGGCAGTTCCCACCAAGGCTCCTGGAAGAGTCCTTAGGATCCAGCTGGGCCCTGCCAGGACTAGGCCCCGCCTCTTCATCTCTCCAGGTCACTTGCACAGGGCCTCCAACACCTCCAGAGTGCGTCGGATGTCTCGGACTTGGCGCGCCAGCCCCTGAACCGGCTGCAGAGCCCTCTCCAGCTCCTCGCAACGCGCCAGCAGGGTGTACATGCCCTTAATACTCATGTCCACGGCTTCGCCTAAGGAGTCCACCGCATCGCGGTAGGTCTGAATGCAGCCCACGCTCAGCGCTGTCAGCTCCTGCACCGCACCACCCAGCCCGCGAAGCAGGCGGTCCACCCGGCTGCCCAGATCGCGACTCAGCCGTTCCAGATCCCGCAGCACGTCAGGGTCGATGGGCGGGATGGTAGGAGTGGGTGCAGGTGCTAGGCAGGGACGCACTGGAGCAGGGGGAAGGGGCGGAGCGACGCCGCTCAGACGGATCTTGAGTTGCAGGTTGTTGGCGACAAAGTGAGTGAGGTCTCCGTGGCGGCTCACAGTGCCCTCGAGCTCCAGGGGACTGGAAATAGTGGCACGGCGTCCGCCGCCGGCGCCGGACTCCGCACCCCCTGCGGACCCCGCGCCTCCGCACGCCCCACTGAGCCCGTCCAGACTGCGGCTGTCCTGAAGGCGGCTGGAGAACGAGCGGCTAGCCCTGCCGGCCGCTGCCGCCTCCTCGTCAATGTCTTCCTCTTCCTGCTGCGGCTGTTCCACATTCATTTCGACGCCTCCAGGGCTCCCTCGACGGTCGATCCTCTCGGATGCAGGCTTGTCCTCCGACGGCTTAGGATCCTTGTGTCGGGAAGACAGGTTCGGGTCGTACTCGGAACCTGGCTCCCCGCGGCGGCTCCGGCTCCCAGACCGCGTTGCTCGGGGGCCGGGCTCGTTTTTCCAAGCCTCCGGTTCCAGCCGGCGGACTATGCTGCTGCTCGAAGTCTTCGGGGACGACCTGGGTTGGCGGCTCGCGCCCCCAACGTTCTTGGCCTCTTCCTCCCCAGACACCCTCAGGCCTGAGGGTGGCTTAGAGGGCGTTCCACCCGGCCCACCGCAGAAAATCGCGGCCTGCTGTTCCGCTAGAGCTAGAAGGTCCGCCTCCGACCCGGGCCGCCCCCGAGACGACTCCATACTGCGGGTGGGGGCCGGAACAGAGGAATTGGTCCGCCGGGGCTCAGGAGGCAGCCGCGGCGCCTTTAAGGGGCGTTGGTAGAGCCGCGCCGATTGGCCCCAAACTGACAATGGTTGGACAGGAAGAACACTTTGATTGGTTGTGGTGACCAGGAAGTCCCGGAAGAAGAGCTGTTATTGAACATCTGAACACACATGAGAGCCAGCCGGGTGTAGGGAAGGAGGTGACAGCTGCTCTCGTTGCCCCGCCCTTTCAGAAAGTTGAAGGGGCAGGTCTTCAAGATAAAGGTTCCGAAATACCGGAGCCCTGAAGGAGTGCAGCTCTCTTTCCGCCCATAATTGTCCCGTTTATAATTATTGCTTAGCAAACTCACCAACTAAGGACCAGACTCGGGGTTCCCCGAGACCCTTGGAATGGAAATAGTATATCCTGCTTGGATCCTAGGGATTGAATCGTACCCACCTGACCAAGAAAAATACAACCAGAATTCTCAGCAGAGTATGAATAATTGGTTCTATTGTCCTGGGTTGACAGACCTAGCTGATGAACTGCCCAGAGCAACTCATTGTGGACAGCGATTCAGGGGCCCATGGGCTTTCCCGTACTTTTGGCATTCCTGTGTTTTCTGTCTCTCCCACTGGACGATGATGTGTGATTTTGTCCCAAGGTAAAATTCAAACGAGAATATCACAAATTCTGATAAGCACTTATTTTGCTTTGTTGGTGCGGAGATCAAATCCAGAGCCTTGTGCATGATAAGCATGTTCTGTCACTGAGCTACACATACACGTCCAAACCCCTCCCTAGGTACTTTTTTAGGATATAAAGGGTAGGGTTGTGATGACTGGACAGGCACTAGTTTAGATAAGGAGTTAAGCAAGACCTCTTTGATGAGAAGACATTTGAAAAGAAACGCAAAGAGCTACCACCTTCCTGGCAAAAGGGAGAGTTGTGCTAAATCTCAGGGAAAAAAAAAAAAAAAAGATTGACATATTCAAGGAACTGGGGATGGGGTGGGCAGGAGACAGTTGGGCCGGGAAAAAAAAAAAAAAAAGATCAAGGGAGATCAAGGGGGAGGGGGAGGATTTAGAACCACAAACTGAAGAAACAGGCAGAGGCTACCTCATGCAGGGAGGGGCCCCGAAGTTCCTGTTAGGAAACAGAGATTTCTTTCAAGTGCAATGGTACAGCAGACATTGGAAAATATAACCAAGACCCTGAGACATTGGTGTTTATTAAAAACATCTCACTAACACTCCTTAGCTGATAATGGATATGAATGTTCCTTTTTTCAAAAAAAAATATTTTTTATGGTTTACTAATCCTTTTGAGAAAATTTCACACAATCTCCTCAGATAATGTCACTATAGAATCTTTACTCCTGCTTTTTTTGACAGCATCAACATTGCCCTTTGCAGTTTGCAGTCCCCTGAATTTCTTCATTCTGTTCTTGTATTCCTTTCATTATTTTCTTTATTTGTTCTAATTAGATAACATGACAGTAGAATGCACTTTGACAAGTCATACATAAATGGAGTATAACTTCTCATTCTTCTGGTTGTACATGATGTAGAATCACACTGGTCTTTAGTCATAAATGCACATAGGGTCATAATGTCCAGTTCATTCTACTATTCTTCCTACCTCTATAGCCCACCTTTCGTTGTTTTCTTGAGGTCTTCCTATAAGAGGCTGTATCTTACAAGCCTGTGTTGTGGTTCATTTCTCTTTACACAATCCAAGGAATTGTAAACCATGCCAAAGCTTGTCATCATAAAAATCAGTTCTGGATCCAAGTACAAAGATGTCATCTGATCATGGACACAGAGATAGACTGAGGCAGTGTCACACCTGCATTCAGAAGTGCAAGTGCCAGAACTTCCCAGTACTCACCCTCAGGTCTCGCCAGCATCTTAGGCAGCCAACTCTGATGAGAGTAGCTCACTGTTTCACTAGGCCTGAAGAACTCACAATCACCAGTTGTCTTTGTCTTCTATTTACCTGCTGCTTGATAAAAACCCTCCCTCTAGTCTTAAAAAGGCTATATATATATTTGGGCTAGGTGTATATTCCTTAGAAGATAGTAGTACCTCCCTTGACAATGAGATGCTGAGCACAGAAAGGGAATGATGTGATGGATTCATTTTTGGGAATTATTGGCTGGTGCATGAAATGTTTACAAGGGGACTAACGGGGACAGGTAGGGTAGTAAAAAGAAGGTTACAAATATAAGAAAATGATGGCTCAGCCTAGTGTGATACAGTACAATTGTGCAAGTGAACATGTTTTAGATGCATCTTGAAGGTTTTAGTGGGTAAGTGCTCAGTTAACCAATGTGTAAGTGTAGTTTTTTAATCCTCACTCTATGAGGATTAATGAGGTGACAGCCTCCTTCATTGTGCCCAGGGATAGGCACATGACCCAAAGCTTATCAGAGTACTTAATACTTCTACCTGCAAATTGTCTCAGAGAAGGGAACAGAACATAGGCATGACCAGTAAAAGTCCTCCCCAGTGCTCCCCTGCACCTCTACACTAAGGGATAGAACCCAGGACCTCTTCCACGCCAGGTAGAAGCTCTGAAAGAGAAGACTGCAGGAAAGAATGAGGCTGATAAGTGACAACCAGAACCAGAGACAAAAGATGGAGAGGCATGTATCTTGGAAGCACTTGAATTCCTGTGCCTGCCTGAGACCAGCCCCACCTTTATCCTTCCTATGATCTGGTTCCTTCACCACTTCCATCCCACCAAATCCTCATTCCTTCCCAAGGATTTCTTTCTTTCTTTCTTTCTTTTTTATTTTCTTTCTTTTTTTTTTATGGTACTGAGGATTGAAATCAGGGCACTTAACTACTGAGCCCTATTTTGTATTTTATATTAGAGATAGGGTCTCACTGTTTATTGCCTCACCTTTGCTGAGGCTGGCTTTGAACTCATGATCCTCCTATCTCAGCCTGAGTCTCTGGAATTATAGGCCTGTGCCACCACACCTGGCCATACAATGATTTCTTTTTGCAGCAAATGGCAACTCCATCTTTCAAAAGCCTTGGGGTTGCTCTTGGTTCTTCTCTTTTCATCACAATTCATGTCCAATGCTTGGTTCTACTCTAAAATACATAGACACTGTTTCCTTCTCATTTGCTTCACCTCATTTCTTGCCTAGATTATTGAAGTAGCTTCGCCAGTGGTCTCCTTTTTTTTTTTTTTTTTAAAGAGAGAGAAGGAGAGAGAGAGAGAGATAGAATTTTTAATATTTATTTCTAGTTTTCGGCGGACACAACATCGTTGTTTGTATGTGGTGCTGAGGATCGAAGCCGGGCTGCACGCATGCCAGGCCAGCGCGCTACTGCTTGAGCCACATCCCCAGCCCCGCCAGTGGTCTCCTTTACCCTCACCTCTCTACAGTCTATTCTCAATAGAGTGCCAGAGAGATCTTTTAAACTATAAATAATGTAGACTGGGAATATGGTTCAGGGGTAAAGTACTTGCCTGGCATTCATGAGGCCCTGGGCTTGATTCCCAACATCACAATAAAATTAATAATAATAATAATAATATCACTACTCTGCTCACAACCTTAAAATGCCTCTGTTTCCTTAATTAAAACCCAAGTCCTCACCATGGCCTGTGAGGTCTGTGGTCTCATCTATTCCTTTCTGTTCTGCTCTGGAGACATACAAACATTTGGTGTTCTGCCTCTGTCTTTCCACTGCAAGGATTTCGCCAGCTTTAACCTTTTGTTTTGTTTTGTTTTCGGAGTTCTTAGACTTGTACATCAAGTGACATGGCTGCCCCTTTCTCTTTTGTACACTTGGTCCTTTTGTGTGTAATTATCTTATTTGTTATGGGGCTTTGCCTTATTTATTTATTTTAATGCCAAGAAAAATTTTCAACCTGAATAGTCTTCCTTCCCTTACTTCCTTCAGGCCCTTTTTTTTTTTTTTCCATACTGGGGATTGAACTCAGGGGCACTCGGCCACTGAGCCACATCCCCGGCCCTATTTTGTATTTTATTTAGAGACAGAGTCTCACTGAGTTGCTTAGTGCCTGGCCATTGCTGAGTGTGGCTTAGTGCCTGGCCATTGCTGAGTGTGGCTTTGAACTCACGATCCTCCTGCTTCAGCCTACCCAGCTGCTGGGATAACAGGCCTGTGCCCTGTGCCTGGCTCCTTCAGGCCCTTTTTCAGATGTAACTTTTCAATGAGGCCTCCTCTGGCCACCTATTTAAAACTGTAGTCACACCAGGTGAGGTGGCTCATTCTTATAATCCCAATTACTTGGGAAGCTGAGGCAGGGGGATCATAAATTTGAGGCCAGCCTGAACAATTTAGCAGGGGTATTAGAGGTCAGTAGGTGCATCAGTTAATTTAAGACCACCCAATTTTGTTTCATGCCATACCATTAAAAAACAATCTGTAAAATCAGCACAGCTCTTCTATTAGATTTGTTCTTTTACATAATCAGTTGAGATATACAAAAAAAAAAAAAATAATTATAAAAAAACTACTAAAAAAAAAATCAAGCTGGATGTAGTGGCACGTTCCTGTAATCCCAGTGGCTCAGGAGGTTGAATCAGGAAGATCACTAGTTTGAGGCCAGCCAACTAGTGAAGCCCTAAGCAATTTAGACACGGTCTCAAAGTAAAAAATAAGCCAGGTGTGGTGGCACTCGCCTGTAATCCCAGCATCTTGGGAGGCTGACACAGACTCAATGAGACCCTGTCTTAAAAAAAAAAAAAAAAAAAGGAAGGGGGCTGGGGACATAGCTCAGATGGTAGAGTGCTTGCCTTGCATGCACAAGGCCCTGGGTTCAATCTCCAGTACAAAAAAAAAAAAATATATATATATATATATATATATATATATATTTGGGCTGGGGTTGTGGCTCAGTGATAGAGTGCTCACCTAGCATGCATGAGATACTGGGTTCGATCCTCAGCACCACATAGAAATAAAATATTTTAAAAAAGAGTTGTTGTTTGATTTAAAAAAAAGAAAGAAAGAAAGGCTGGGGATGTGGCTCAGTGGTTAAGCAACCTTGGGTTCGAGATGAGCTTATTTGAACATCAGAAATGTCAGCTAAATCTAGACAAAGTAGAAAATAATATGAGAATTTCTCAGATGATAAAGACAATGAGGTGAGAAACAAATTCATGCAGAGAATAGCTACTAAAGTAACCCACAGTTACCTTTATTAGTATACTCCTAAAGTGGAGACTTAAAATGGTAATGTGACATGGGACCCATAAAAAAGGATGAAGAGTGTAGGCTTAACCAAGGACCCATCTATATGGAATATAGCAAAAGCCAGAGTCCCTATCTACCCCACAGATGCACTTTGCTTGAGTCAGCCTGGGATTCCTGTCCCTCGTGTGCTGCCTTCCTTCTGACTCAACCAAAAGTCCCTAATAAATCCTTGCCTATGCTTAAATTCTTTCAGGTTCTGGTGTTCATTTCTACAACTCTGGGTCCAAAAACCCAAGCTTCCTTAACGGTGTTAGGTTTGTTAACAGAGGTGACAACAGGGGCTGGGAAGATGGTCTACTCCTGGCACTGTTCATCATCACCAGGCAACAGGTGAAGGCCAAGAACTGCCACACTTTGACAGCCTGTAATCCCAGCAGCTCAGGAGGCTGACACAGGAGAATCGCGAGTTCAAAGCCAGCTTCCGCAAAAAGGAAGGCACTAAACAAACTCACTAAGACCCTGTCTCTAAATAAAATACAAAAATAAGTCACTGAGCTCAGCTGCCAGGATGGGAGGAGAGGTGGACACCAGACCAAAAGAAACAGAGAATAACTGGATGGATGAACTACTGCCTGTCTGTGCCTGAGTGAGTTAACAGTCTGATGTATATTCTTCCATGGACACCCCCTCCCATTTACGCACAAATATAAAATTCCCTTGTTTGTTCTAAAAATGGTACTGTAGCTAGGCACCGTGGCTCACACCTATAATCCCAGTACCTGAGGCTGAGACAGGAGGATTGCAAGTTCACATAGCTCAGGTCCACATTGTGGACCAAGTTCAAGGCCAGCCTCAGCAAATTAGTGAGATCTTTAGCAACTTAGTGAGAACCTGTCTCAAAATAAATAAAATAAAATAAAATAAAAGGACTGAGGATATAGCTCAGTGTAAAGCAGCTCTGGGTTAAATCCCTAGTACCAATAAATAAATAAATAAAAATAGTGCTCTCTACTCTACAACTAGCATTTCTTGCCAAATACATCATGGATATATCTTCAAGTCAGTAGATAGAGATTTGGATTAAGAACAATTAAATTTAATTTAAAACTTAATTTTTAAATTTTGAGAGACTGTCTTGCTAAATTGCTCAGGCTGCCCTCAAATTTATATTTCATAGGGTGTTATTTCCCAGTTTGTTCAACTATCCTCACTTCATAGACAATCAGATGATTTCCAGTCTTCATTACTGCCAACAAAATTACAACAAAGTGGTTTATATTTATGAATCTGTGCTTTTATTTTTTCAGGGTAAATTCTACAAGTAGGATTGCTAGGTCAGAGAGTATTATGTTTTACATTGTCAGATCTCTTTCTTAACAGACTGTAACAAAGCCAAGTGTGGTTGTGCACACCTGTAATCTCCGAGGATCTGGAGGCTAAGGCAGGAATACATCAAAAGCCAGAGTCCCTATCTACCCCACAGATGCACTTTGCTTGAGACTAGCCTGGGCAATTTAGCCAGACCCTGCCTCAAAATGAGAAATTTAAAAAGGAGCTGATGGTAACATTCAGTGGTAGAGTACTTGCCCAGCATGTGTGAGGCCCTGGGTTCAATCCCCAGCAGGGCAAAACAAACCAAGGTGAATAAATGAATGCCCCAGTCAGCTGGACTCAGCATTTTGATATCCTTTCTCAGAAAAAATGTCAATGAGGACAGTTTTTTCCCCACACCCCAACAAACTCTGTTGTGTTGTTTGAGATGGAATGTAGTTGAGTGGGATGTGGGGTGGAATGCAAGGGAGTGTGTGGGCTGTGGAATTATTTCATGTTTCTGCATCACATTAGTGGGTGGCTCCTGCTCTAGATACTTGGAATTCTTGTGGGTGAGGAGGTGAAGGCTCTTAGGAAAGTCTCCAAGGGAACAAGCACAGGTCTCTGATAAAGGTCTTGGCTCAGATCATCCATTCTTCCCATTATTCTAAGACAGAAAGCAATATTCTAGATAGTGGGAAGAATGTATAGAAAAACCCTGAGTGGAAATGAGTTGGGTATGTTCAAAAAGCAGGAAGGAAGTCAGGGTTTCAGCAGTTAGAAAAAGAAGAGTAGTTCAAAGCCAGCTTGGAATGGTAGAGAAGGGCGAGGTAGGTGTCTTATAGAAGAAGGGCTTACTTGAAATCACGTGAGAAGGTGCCCCAGCCTCAACCCAGACAATTAAATCTGAATTTCTTTGGGTGAGGTCTGGGAGTTCTAATGTGCAGCCAGGGTTGAAAACCCCTCTTAGGAGACCTTGCCAACTATGTGGAGTGTGAGTTTTATTCTAAGTACACTGAAAAACCAAAGGAGAGCTTATTTATTTTTGGAGAGGAGGGGGAAGGATGCTGGAGGGATGCTGGACCTTGTGCATGCTAAGCAGGTGCACTACCACTCAGCTACATCCCCAGTCCCCAAGGAGGATTATAATTAGGGGAATGGCATGCTCTGACTTGGACTTTGCAATTAACAAACTTGAAGTGACAGGAACAGAAGGAGGGAGAACAGTTAGGAGACTGTTGCCATCCTCAAGAGAGAAAGGACAGTGACTTGAACCAGCATGAGAACGATGGGGTTTGTGCATAATTAAAGTGGGGCTGGAGCAGGTGATGTGGCACATACCTGTTTTCCCGGATACTTGGGAAGAGGAAGCCAGGGAATTGCTAGTTCAAGACCAGCCTGGGTGATAATGTAAGACCATCTCAAAGAATAAAAAGGTGGGCATGGTGGTCCATGCCTGTAATCCCAGCAACTTGGAAGGCTGAGGCAGGAGGAGGGAAAGTTTGAGACTAGCCTCAGCACCTTAGCAAGGCCCCCCAGCAACTTAGTGAGACCCTGTCTCAAAATAAAAATAAAAAGGACTGGGGATGGGGCTCAGTGGTTAAGTGCCTCTGGGTTCAATTCCCAAACCCCAGTACCAAAACAAAACAAAACAAAAAAACAGAATAAAAAGAGCTGGGGATATAGTTCAGTGGTAGAGTATATCTGGGTTTGATCCAAAGAAAGTGGAGCCAAGACTTGGTAGATTTGACTAGCAGTGGAAAGATCTGGAAGGTGGAGTAGGGAAACACAAAAGAGAAACAAGATGGCGCTGGGGAACATGGCTCAGTAGAACAGCATTTGACTTTCATATATGAGGCTGTGGATTTGATCCCCAGCACCGCAAAAAGAAAAAGAGAAATTAGGGATGAATCCAAGGTTTTTGATCTGAGCAACTGGATGAGTAATGGTGCTATTGACTACTAGGGGAAAGATGTGATATTTTGGAGGAAGGGAATGATGAATCAAAACTACAAACCCCCCTTTTGGGGAGGGTGCCGGAAATCGAGCTCAGGGACACTGACTCAACCAATAAGCCACACCCCCAGCCCTATTTTGTATTTCATTTAGAGACAGGGTCTCACTGAGTTGCTTCAGCCTCCCCAGCCTCCCGAGCCACTGGGATGACAAGCATGAGCCACCATGCCCAGCCCCACTTTTTTTTGAGACAATGTCCCACTAAGTTGCTGAGGCTGGTCTCCAACTTGTGATCCTCCTGTCTCAGCCTCCTGAGTTGCTGGGATTTTTGTGTACCACAGAAACTGTTAAGAGTACTATTTTATACACGCCAACTTTTTTTTTTTTTTTTTTTTTTTTAGTTGTAGATGGACACAATGCCTTTATTTTATCTATTTATTTGTATGTGGTGCTGAGGATTGAACCCAGTGCCTCACACGTGCTAGGCAAGCACTCTACCACTGAGCTACTACCCCAGCCCCACATACATGCCATCTTTGTGAAGCCCATCAGACACATTAAGTGGAGATGCCAAAATGTCAATATCCAGCAGGGTAGGGAGGTCAAGGTGAGATATAAAAATGTGGAAGTTGTACTGAAAGCCATGCCATGAAATGAGATTAATAAGTATAGCTGGGGAACAAAAAACAACCCAGTGGAACATCAGGGCTCAGAAGAGGACCCAGCTCAAGGGATTTAGAGCAATACCCTGGAAGCAGAGGGTGAGGAACAGGGTATTTCTAGAAGAGAACGTCATTCATGTTGAATATGGCTGGGAGGTGGAGTCTGAAAGGGCCCATCAGATTTGGCTGGAGCAATGTTGGTTACTGATGGGTAGAGGTTTGGGAATGAGGGGATGGACATAGGCCATGGTGAATGAGTGGTAAAGAAGTCAATGTAGACCATTATGCTGTGAGCAGAGCCCAGAAAATCAAAGATATTGGAGGATGTGAAGGTCAAACAAACTTTCTCCTGCTCTGTTGGGGATTGAACCCTGGTTTTCACACATGCTAACTAGGTAAGTGCTCCTACCACTGAGCTACATCCCCTGTCCCTATTCTTTTTTTTTTTTTTTTTTTTAAAGAGAGAGAGGAGAGAGAGAGAGAAATAATTTTTTTAATATTTATTTTTTAGTTCTCTGCACAACATCTTTGTTTGTATGTGGTGCTGAGGATCGAACCCGGGCCGCACGCATGCCAGGCGAGCGCGCTACCGCTTGAGCCACATCCCCAGCCCTGTCCCTATTCTTTTGATACCAGATGTTTATATGGTGATAAGAATCATCAAGAAAGAAAGAAAGAAAGAAAGAAAGAAAGAAAGAAAGAAAGAAAGAAGGAAGGAAGGAAGGAAGGAAGGAAGGAAGGAAGGAAGGAAGGAAGGATAGATTAATGGTTGAAAAGAGAAAGGGGACAATTGCTGGAATGAAACTATCAAATAGTGAGGTCTGGGTTCAGAGCACACCTGTAGGGGTTTCCTGACAAAGGTGAGAATTAGGAGGCAATAACACTCTTGAGAGCTGGTGATTAGAATAGGAAAAAACCCTGTCTGTTCCTGCTGTTTCTGGAGTGTAAAGGGTACTCATAAGAACGGGGCCTGCGAGGAGCTCTGGGATCTTGAGGAGTGAAAAGCCACCCTCCCGAAATGGGGAAGTTTGTAGGAGTATTAGTGCTACCGGTGTAGGAAAATGGGTACCCTCCATTACTGCTGATGGGAGTGCAAGCTGTCCCACTTTAGATGGCAATTTGGCAATATCTACTGAGTACTTAGCTCTGCGGGTAGCCTACAACCTAGAATTGCCATGCCTTTCTCTAGTTGTGCCCTAAAGAAGTCCTTACATAGGTACAAGCAACAGACACTGGCCAGAGGGCAAAGCTTTGAAAATAATCTATATAGCTAGGCATGATAGCACAGACCTGTAATTCCAGCAGCTCAGGAGGCTGAGGCAGGAAGATCATGAGTTCAAAGCCAGCCTCAGCAAAAGTGCACTAAGCAACTCAGTGAGACCCTGTCTCTAAATAAAATACAAAATAGGGCTTGGGATGTGGCTCAGTGGTCAAGTGCCCCTGAGTTCAGTAAAACCCCCCCCACCAAAAAAAAAAAAAAAAAACAAGAAAAAAATCTACATGTCATCAATAGAGTAGCTTCTTTAAAAAAAGAAAACCTAGAATAGCTTGGGTGAGGTGGTGCTTATTTGTAATCCTAGCTATTTGGGAGCCTGAGGTGGGAGGATCACCAAAGCCAGCCAGGGCAATTTAGAGATAGTCTGTCTCAAAATTTAAAAAAGGATTAGGGATGTAGTTACTTCATTGATAGAGTGACCCTAGGTTCCCCAGACCTTGGGAGTTTGGGGAGGGACTCCAAGTTTACAACTTAAAAACCTAGGAATATCCACATTAAGTACTGTAGTGTAGCAATTTTTAAAAACAAAGTACAGGGCTGGGGAGGTGGCTCAAGCAGTAGCACGCTTGCCTGGCATGCCTGCGACGCAGTTTTGATCCTCAGCACCATATACAAACAAAGATATTGTATCCCCTGAAAACTAAAAAGTAAATGTTAAAAAAAAAAAGTACATGTACCCAAACTGTCAAGACCTTCTAAGATAAAATTGGCAAAAAGCAAGTGACAAAAATTACATACAGTGCAATGCAACTTACATAAAAGAAGTCCCCATGTGCTAAAAATATGCTGTCTTAATTTGCAGTCATCTCTGTATGAAAGTTTTTGGGTGATATGATAAAATGAATAAAACCTTTAAAAATATGCTGTCTTCTGGAAGTATATAGGTATGAATATAAATACAAAGAAAGAGGGCTAGAAAGATGTTACCAAACCGATTGATATTATGTTTCTGATATTAGGATATTTGGAAAAGTGGAATTTTATCTTATTCATAGCACCCATAAGAGAATCCACTTGTTTAATTTATGTAAATTAAAAAAAATAATAATGAGACAATCCTGGGCTGAAATCCAAGCTTTGGAGAAGGAGGTCCCAGGGTACATGGAGATGAGGAGTAGCAAGAACAGGGCATCTGCTAAAGGGACTTGGTAGAGAGGGTAAAGGAAAATGGGAATAGAGCACAAAGCAGGGGGGGTGGGGGGTGGGTTAGTCTCCTGTGTCTAGAATATTTAAAACACCTTTCAAACATTCCAGAATCAGTGGAACTGGCAATAGTCAGCAAAGAATATTGAGAACTGAATAATAACAAAATACACTATATTTTAGGCCTGTGTGGTACAGTGAAATATTTTGCTTTTTTGGGGTACCAGGAGTTGAACCCAGGAGCACTTGACTACTGAGCCAGACCCCCAGCCCTATTTTGTATTTAATATAGAGACAAGAAGGTTCTCACTGAGTTGCTGAGGGCCTTGTTAAATTGCTGATGGCTTTGAACTGGCGATCCTCCTGCCTCAGGTTCCCAAACTCCTGGGATTACAGGTGCCCACCTCTAGGGAATATTTTGATGAATATGTATAGCTTTAGGTGCTTAGACTGGGGGAGATTTTTGTAGATAGATTAGTAATATATTTACTGACCAAATGATAACCAGATAACTGACTTTCAGGGATGGTCAACAATATAATGCTGCTTGTGTCAGCCTGTTAACTTCTTAGTGATGATATAAACACTGGGCATTTGCCCTTTAAATATGTAAGCTTTGTGAGCAAAGGATTATTATTAGTTTTTGCATTTCTGAGGATTGAACCCAGGGTCTGGAGCATGCTAGACCAGCACTCTACCACTGAGCTCTGTCCCCAATTTCTTCTTTTATCCATTGTTTCACTCTTAGCCTCTAGAATAGTGCCTAGAACATAGAATGTACTCAGTAACTATTGTCAAATGAATAAATCTAACCAAAATTACGATGTAACTACATCAGAAGGCTGTTGTGACAGAAAATGTACACATGGATGGTGGTAGTGGGATGAAAGAATAAAATCTTTTTTTATTTCCCAACGATGGGGATTCAGCCCAAGGCCTGTGCTTAGCTTACCACTGAGCTCTTCCTCCAACCCCAAAATTTTATAATGAGAAAATAATAGGTAATGTCTAAAAGTGAAAACTTAAGAAACAACAGAAGCATGTGATTTAGAAATACAGATGTCTCACAATGGCCTGACTTCCAATTTTTTGATGGTGCCAAAGTGTTCCAATATAAATATTTTTCACTTTCAGTATTCAGCAAATTATGGATTATTTAACACTTTGTTATAAAATAGGTCTGTGTCAGAGGATTTTGCTGAACTGTAGGCTAAAGTAAGTTTTCTCAGTTAAAGTGGCTGGGCACACTATTGATGTTTCATATAGGTTACAATTAAAGGCATTTTTCAGCTTACAATTTTTTTTGACTTCTGATGAGTCTATCAGGATGTAACTAACCCCAGTAAATTGAGAAGCATCTGCTTATAGTAAATGCCAAAAGCAAAGCAAAATAGTGAAAAGACTTGAAATTACCAGTCTCTGAGATGGAAATAGGAAGATTTCTTTTCATATTTTTTTTTAGTTGTAGTTGAGACAATACCTTTATTTTGTTTATTTATTTATTTATTAGTATTTTTAGTTGTAAATGGATCTTTTTTTTTTAATTTATATGTGGTGCTGAAGATTGAACCCAGGGCCTTACGCGTGCTAGGTGAGCGCTCTACGACTGAGCCACAACCCCAGCCCGGGAAAATTTCTTAAAAATAAGAGAATCTTTGGCATATCATTCATTTGTTCTAATCTATTAGCATGTATAATGGATTACATAGTGTTCCCATAAACACATGTCTACATCCTAATCCCAAGAATTTATAAATGTGACATTTTGAGGGGAAAACGGGTCTCAGGAGATATAATTAAAGGTCTTAAGGTGAAATCACCTTGGATTATCTGGGAAAGCCCTAAGTCAAATGACTTGTCTTCTTAAAAGGCACAGAAGAGGGGCTGGCATTGTGGTTCAGTGGCAGAGCTGTTGCCTAGCACATGGGAGGCACTGGGTTCAATCCTCAGCATTACATAAAGAATAAATAAAAGCACTGTGTCCATTTACAACTAAATATAATATTTATTTATTTATTTTTTTGGAGAATTTTAATATTTATTTTTTTAGTTATCAGCAGACACAACATCTTTGTTTTGTATGTGGTGCTGAGGATCGAACCCGGGCCGCACGGATGCCAGGCGAGCGCGCTACCGCTTGAGCCACATCCCCAGCCCTAAATACAATTTTTAAAAAAGGCACAGAGGAGAGAGAGAGAAGAGGAGAGGGAAGGCCATGTGAAGATGGAGACAGAGACCAGAGTTATAAAGAAATGCTGGAATCATCTGATGCTGAAAGTGGCAAAGAAAGATTCTCTCTAGAGCCTTCAGAGAGAGCAGGATACCCCTGACATCTTGATTTCAGGCCAAGGGCTTCCAGAACTGTGAGAGAATAAATTTTTATTGCTTTAAACCATCAAGTTTAAGTCATTTATAATAGCAGCCCTAGGAATCATCCAAGATAGCATGCATAATTAGGATAAAATAAAAATAAGAAAATTTATTGAGGCATTCATCACATGGGTCAAAAAAAGCAAATAATCAATATATGCAGAGAAAGCATTTGATGAAACTCAACTCTAGGGGCGGGATAAGGAAGAAAGAAAGAATTTTGGATTGTGCAGAGGTAAGTGTGGGGAGGGGTAGGGCCGTGGGGATGGAAAGGATGGCAGAATAAGACAGACATTATACCCTATATACAGGTATTACACTACTGGTGTGACTCTGCACCCTGTATAGCCCGAGGAATGAGAAGCCGTGCTCCATTTGTGTACAATGTGTCAAAATGCATTCTACTGTTATATAGAACTAATTAGAACAAATTTAAAAAAAAATGGAAGGGAGATTAGGAGAAAAGAATAAGGGGATCAGGGGGAGGGAGAGGTGGGAAAGAGGCGATATTGGGGAATAAAATTGATTAAAATTATACTGTTTTATTGTGTGTACGTATTTATATATTATAACAAATCCCTCTGTTATATATAATTATAATGCATCAATAAAAAGAGGGAAAAAGTCAACTCTGACTCATGATATAGAAAATCTGCTTTAAAGAAAAGATCACTAGTGAACTAGAGTAGACTAGACCTTCCTTCCTGATGAAGGATTGTCTATTAAAAACCTAAAAAAATAACTGGGCAGAGTTAAGCCCTATAAGTCCCAGCTACTTAGGAGGCTGGAGCAGAGGATTGCCTGAGCCCAGGAGTTTAAGGCCAGCTTGGACAGCAGAGCCAGACCTTGTCTCAAAAAAAACAAAAACAAAACAAACAAAACCCTATGGCAAGGACTAGCTCAGTGGTAGAGGACTTGCCTAGGAGGCTCAAGTCCCTGGTTTTCATCCCCAGCACTGTCAACAAACAAAAAACGTATATTGCTTCTATTCATTCCTATACGAGACATAGCCAGCACAGTAAAACAAACAAAAACTGACAAATAATAGGTTACAGACATACTCAGTTCACTCCTAAGTTGGCAATGAATGAGCCAGGAGAGGAAAACACTACAAGTCAGGAAAAGGCAGGTAGAGATCAAGTGTAGCAGTGGGGAGCTAAGGTCCCCTAATTACCCCCATGTTCTTCGAATCAAAGTAGGGCCAAGAAGTGGGTGTGTGGGGGTGGCTGGGAGCTGGGAGGGAGGGAAGTTACCAGAGATAATGATGCAGTGTCACTCCCTACCACCCAGGATAGGTGCTCCCTCCTTGCCCTAAGGGACAGCTTCCTCCACAGCAAAGCCTCCACCCAGAACCTCTACATTCATCAGTACAAAAAAGCTCCAGCCTTTATTAAATAAAAAGGAGGTAGAAGACAGATAAGGGTACAGGCTAGGACTCCTTCCTCCCCCTGAACATACACAGACATACAAACAGATACAACCAAGTAAATGACAGAGATGATCAGGGGACAGAACGAGGGGCAGAGGGAGGCAGCACCCTCCGCGAATGGGCCCGGACCCAAGGGTGAGCTGAGACCTGGGCCAGGGGCAGCCTTTCAGAGGGGTTATGTTTGAGCAGCTTGCAGATGAGGTCCTGGGCCCCTGCGGGCATAGAAGGAGGGAACTTCAGGTCCACCTGCAAGTGTGGAGAAAGAAAGATGGCATTTGTCACCATGGTTACTTTCCTTGATTACCTACTCTATTCAGAGACTTGCGCAGGGCCGAGCACATCCATTCTGTCTACTGTCAGTCCCAGCCTCTGAAGCTGACAGAGCCCCAGGCAGCCCTCTTACCTTGACGATCCTCCGATAGGTCTCATTGTGTGAGGCACTCTCGAAGGGTGGGTTCCCCACCAGCAGCTCATAGCAGAGTATCCCGATGCACCAGAGATCTACCTTCTCATTGTGTGTGCGCCCCTCAATCATCTCTGGGGGCAGGTAGTCCAGGGTACCACACATTGTCTTCCTCCTGGGGGGATGAAGAAAGCGGGCATGAGTCTCAGGTCAGACAGACTTTCCTCTCCCTGATGGCTGGGTACCAACTGTCACCCAGATGCACCAGGAGAGTGTTCCAGTCAAACCAGATAGCAACACTGGGTAGAGCTGGGTGATGAAATAAACCAAAGCACCATAGGTTGGCCTACCCACTGCCCCTCATTGCCACACTAAGAGATGTATCCTAATAAAATAATTGGACATAAAAGCAATACTTATCTTGCAATTAAAGAAAAATTGGAGACATCTCTAATGCCCACCAAGAATGTTCTGCTTAAATAACTGAGGTTACATCTCTACTATGCAATACCATGAAACCAGGAACAATGACAATGGATAGTCAGGCATGGTGGCGCAGGACTGCAATCCCACTGACTCAGGAGGCTAAGGTAGGAGGATGGGAAATTCAAGGCCAGACTTGACAATTTAGCAAGGTCCTGAGCAATTGAGTGAGATTCTACCTCAAAATAAAAAATAAAAAGGACTGGAAATGTAGCTCATAGTATTTGTAAGGCCCTAAAACATGTTTGAGAGTTTTCTCAGTGATATGGCAAAAGGGTCCCAATATATCAAGTAGAAAACCTTTGTCACAGGGACAACCAAACTGTCTGAGTCTGTTATGTGAGGACAAATCCCAACATCTGGGTAATAAGATTTGAAGGGGTTTTATGTAGAATGCTGCAGCCTTATGCAGGGCTCCCCCAACCCTTGCCCCAGCCATCATACCTCAGAGAGGGAGCGTGCACCGACCAGCCAAAGTCCGCAATCTTCAGCTCACCTTGGAGCCCTAAAAGCAGATTTTCTGGCTTTATATCTCTGTGAATCACCTTTTTCCCATGGCAGTATATCAGAGCATCCGCCAACTCCTCCATGATCTGAGAGGGTCAACAACAGGCAGTTAGGCCTCCAGCTATAAGCCACATATCCCCAGCCTCCAAACCCCTGGCTGAAGTCCCAGGTGCCCACCCGCCCCGACCGTGGCTGTTCGTTGCTCATCAAAAGTGCGGCACTTCTGTAGCTCCTTGTAGAGCTCTCCCCGGGGGGCATACTCCAGAATCAAGTAGATCCTCCTCCGATCATAAAAATAGTTGTAGAGCCGCAAGATGTTGGGATGCCTGCAAGAAGAGAACCGGTAAGAAGGCAGGACCCAATGGGTTGAACTAGGGTCACACATGGTCCAGGGATAGGAGTAGATAGGGGGAGCTGGGATAGCTGGCCCACACTGAGAACTAAAGGGGGCTCACTGGTCACAGCTAAGAGACAGCAATCTGGGGTAAGGGCACAAATGGGGTTAGGTTCCGAGGTGGGAACATACTGCAGATGGGCCTGGATCTCGATCTCCCTGCGCAGCTGGTGTTCCACACCTTCCTTCTCGATCTGGGACTTGAAGAGGACCTTGAGTGCCACAATGAAATGACTTTTCTTCTCTCGAGCCAAGTACACATTTCCAAATTTGCCTTTGCCCAGAGGACGCCCAATCTCAAAGTCGTTGATTGTGAGGGGCTGTCTATTAGAAAGTGGGGGGGCAGGCAGCTCAGTGCTCACTTGTCTACCCTCTAAGGTGTATGCTTTCCCTCCCTCCCTCAACCCCATTCTCTTCATCACTACACCTCCAGCCTTTAGGTTTTACTTCCCCCATTTCCTGCCTCTTCACTATCTCATCCCACCCTCCACCCCCAGGCTTGAGAACTTACCTGGAGTTGTGTACGCCAATGCTATTTTCTCCGACCTTCTGGCCATGGGCAGCTAAGGAGAGAGCAGGTAAGTTGAGGCCCTCTTTTCATATTCTCATCCCTAAACCCTCCCAGATCTAACCCCTGGGGTCACTCTTCTTCCCCTTTTCCCAGTTACCTGTGGGCAGGCCGTTGGGGCGACTCATGAGGACAAGTGCAGATGGGGTGGCAGGCTCCTTCCGGAGGACCCTCTGGGGTAGGGTGTTCAGGCCCGATTGAGACTGAGAAGGAGCAGGGGTAGCTCTGAGGGTGCCTTTGTCCTGGAGACCAGGCTGGAATGTGCTGCAAGCAGCATTTCATCTACTTGCTAAAGAGCCACCCACCCTTCCACCCTAGTTCAAAGAAAAAGACTGATAACTACAATCTGGCTCCGTAGTTTCAAGATTCTATTTATTGCTGCACATTAAAATGGGTTACTGGGCTGGGGATGTGGCTCAAGCAGTAGCGCACTCGCCTGGCATGCGTGCGGCCCGGGTTCGAGCCTCAGCACCACATACCAACAAAGATGTTGTGTCTGCCGAGAACTAAAAAATAAATATTAAAAATTCTCTCTCTCTCCTCTCTCACTCTCTCTTTAAAAAAAAAAAAAAATGGGTTACTAAAGCACTGGACTCATAGCACAGTGGTAGAGCACTTGCCTAGCATGTGTAAGGCACTGGGTTTGATTCTCAGCACCACATATAAATATTGATTGAAAACTAACTAAAAATAAATAATTACTAATAAACAATCTAAGATTAACATCAAACATTTCACCTTTTTGGTTTTGGTCCACATTACTTTCTGAAGCACAAAACTGTCCAACCTGTATAGTCCTGTCTGTATCAACACACGCATTCACCCAGCCTCCAATCCAGCAGAGGGCTGGGTCAATGAACATCCACAATTCAATGAATTTAACACAGAGGCTTTCTCAAAGTCCTTTAAAAAGCTCAGACCATTAAGGCTTGAATAAGATCCTTGAAGACTTGAATGTTGCAGCAAACATCAGTATGTAATTCTCTACAATAGGCTTTAGAGACACCATGGTCTATTCCGATGGCCTTGGACCACTTCTTCACTTTTAACTTGTCAGAGACACACTTTATTTTGGGAATGACCAAGGCAAAAGTGACAATGGTTTCTCTTTCAGACTCCACTCTTGTGAGCCTGACTTTGTATTCCATGAGGGAATAAGCAGGTGGCAAGGGAACACACGGACTCTCTAGGATGCCAAGTTCCAACACCAGGGAGCAAAGCCTGTGCAGGACTCTTTCCTTCTTCAGCCAAGAGAAGAAAGCCCCCAGTGCCTCTAAAAGTCTGTTCCCAGTGATATTAGTATAGATTGACAAATAACAAAGCTGATAGTTGGTTATTTGTCAATCTATACTATACACAATATAGTCCAGAAATAGACTATTTTCACATCTACATGGAAATAATATATGACATTTCAAATCAAAGGGTAAGCAGGATTTGGCTGTACGCACACCTCTAATCCCAGTGACTTAGAAGGCTATACCTATAGGATCACAAGTTCAAGGCCAACCCCAGCAAGTTAGTAAGACTCCGTTTATCTCAAAATTAAAGGGACAGGGGGAATTACCCTAAGTACATGTATGGAGTCACAAATGATGTGACTCTACTTTGCGTACAACCAAAGACATGAAAAATTGTGTACTATAAATTGAAATGCATTCTGCTGTCATATATAACAAAAAATAAAAAGGGCTGGGGAAGTAGCTCAGTGGTATAAAGTCCTCTTATGTTTCATTTTTGGTATCAAAAAACAAACAAACAAAAAAATAAAATCAGAGGGCAGACTCTTCAATGAAAGATATTTGGATAACTGGAAAATAAATCTATTTGGATCCTTACTTCATACCTGTCATTAAAGCAAATTCAAGGGCTGGGGAAGTAGTTCAGTGATAGAGTGCTTTCCTAGCATACACTGAGGCCATGGGTTCAATCCCAATTATTGAAAATAAATTCCAAAGTATTATTTTTAGACTGGACATTTTAAACAATAATTATATCTGTTCCTCCAGAGTCAATTCTCTGCCCAGTTTATTTTTTCTGGATGAGGACGGGGAATCATGGCCCGCAGACCAAACCTTGCCTGTTCAGGCCCAGATATAATTTTCCTGTGACAAGTAGGCTCGGCTCTACAAAAATCCTCAAGGGGTGAGAGAGTCACTATTGAAGTTGACAACATTTGGCTGCAAATGACCAGATCAGTTCCTGCATGCAGCAAACTCTTGGGGCTCATAGGTAGGAGCTCAACAGGGAAGAAAAGGGCTTAGAGGATCGCCCTCTGCAGGACTTGAACTCTCCAAGTAGGAACTCTCCTAGCCCGGAGTGTGAATGGGGGGTGGGGAAGTGGCTGGAAAGGTGGAAAGGGCCTTACCGTCTGCCGGCCGTAAGGCCAGGGGTAGGCATTCTCCTTCTGGGCCATCCTTAGAAAGTAGGAGGAGAGCTGGGTGGAGAAGGGAAAACAGAGCTGTGAAAAGCAGAGAAAAGAGTGAGAGAGGAAAAGAGAGAGGTCGGACCATCTAACCGGAAATGCTAGCCTGGGCTGGGGGAAGGGAGGTCTGCCTTTAGGCTTCTGGGCTCCGCTCTCAGCGCCCCCGCCCTGCTCTCTGTCCCACCCACTTTCCGGACCCTCTCTCTATCCTTGAACGCTCAGCAGCCTGGCGGAGTGCGCGCGGGCCCACCAACGGACCGCCTGATCTGCCTCATCACCTGCCCTCTCCCAGCTCAGGGCCCGCGAAAGGAAAGCAGCTCACCCGGAGCCCGTGGCACAGCTACTGTCCCCGTCGTCCGCAAAAACTACTGAATCTGCCTGGTCGCAGCTTTGCCGAGGCACTTTCAAATCTCCCGCTCCGGCCCCATTGGCTACATCCGTCCTGTGACGTAGGCGTGAGCAGCCAATGAGCGAGCTACCGCGCGCTGGGTTAGAGCTTAGCAAAGTTTCCCCAGACGTTTTCTTTCATTTAAAAAATTTTAAATACCGGGATTTACCTTTCTGTAGGAACTAGAGTCTTTGTTTTCTATCAGATGGAGAGAGCCAATTATGCCAACGCCATTGGTTAAAACAAACTACCCTGTTCCCAACAGTTTGAAATGCTGCCCTTAATAATAAAAATCATCGTGTATTCAGTCGTCTCTAGTTATTTGTGGGTGATTGGTTCCTGGACACCCTACACACACACACACACACACACACACACAAATGGCGTCTTATTTTCATAGAACCTACACATTCTGAAGTCTAGGTTAAATCATCTCTAGATTACTTAAAATACCTAATACGATATAAATGCTGTGTCAACAGTTGTAATACTATATTGGTTAGGGAATAATGATGCAAAAAGTCTGTACATATTCAGTATAGATTTTTTTTTTCTTTTGGATCCACAATTGGTTGAGTTTTGGGTGCAGAACCTATGGTTGTTTGAGTATCAATTGTTCTTGACTATTTCTGGGCTCTCTGTTACACTGTCCCTTTGTGTGTTATTTATTCTTATGGATTTACTATTTTGATCTAATAAGTCCTTTATGTTCCTAGGAGGAATTTTCCACCAGTGGATCTTTCTCTGTTGGTCCTCAGATACCTGGCACGTTGCTTGGGTTTATTTTCATTTTCATTGCTTCTTGCCTCGCTTTTTTTTTTTCTTCCCCTCAGCTCCCTACCCTTTTCTCACCCTCAAATTTCATTCATGGGTTAAATTAAAACATATTAGCTCTGGCTGGGTGGTGCATAACTGTAATCCCAGTGACTTTGGAGGGTGAGGTAGGAGGATTGCAAGCTCAAGGCCAGTCTCAGCATTTAGTGAGGCCCTAAGCAATTTATTGAGATCCTGTCTCAAAATAAAAAGGGCTGAGGATATGGTTCAGTGGTACAGGCCCTTGGGTTCAATCTCGGCTACAAAAAGAAAAAAAACAAAACAGGGCCTTCTATGAAACAATACCTAGTGTTATAGTGTATGCCCTATCTAGCAGCCTTCCCTTTTTTTTCCTCTCCTGGAGGAACCACCTGCCTCCCCATTCTGTGTAGTGTAGTTGTACTGTGTGTCTGTAATCTGAACAAGGTTAGAGACCTGGATTGGCCTTTTTTGTACTCAAGAATTCTCTTAACACTTCCCTTATTTGCAAGATAGGGTCTTTTCCTTATTTTTATTTATTTATTTAGGTACTGGAAATTGAACCCAGGGGCACTTTATCACAGATCTACATCTCCAGCTCTATTTCTTAGAGATATTTTTTATTAATTATTGATAGACCTTTATTTATATATATAGTGCTGAGACTTGAACCCAGTGCCTCGCACATGCTAGGCAAGCTCTCTACCACTGAGCCACAACCCCAGCCCTTCTATTTCTTATTTTGGGACAATGTTTCACGAAATTGCTTAGGGTGTAGCTGAATTGCTGAGGTTGGCCTTGAACTTGCCAACCTCCTGCCTGGCCTGTGCCACCATGCCTGGTTGTTCCTTTTATTATGAAAAGCAGATTTTGAGAAGCACTCAATAGGTTCCTTGTTGGTGAGAATTGTGTCACAAGACTGCTGCGAAGGAGGCTGGTAAAGTCAGCATCTCTCCCAGCTGCTAGGGTGAAAGTGTAACAGTGGTCCACTTTACCATTTGAATATAGCCCTCTTTGCTCTGAGGTTTCTTTTTAAAAAGACGTGTTCTTCTCCCTATCCCTAACAAGATTAGGGAGAAAGTGTTTTCTTTTCTTCCCCTAATTAATTGTCCTTGAACTCATCCACCACAGGAATAAGATATCTGCCAGAGGATCTAAGAAGTGAATTTCAACACACCTTCAGAGTGCACCTGGGACCCCCTGTCAGGGCACACTTGGAATGCAGCCTTTGAAGAGCTTCTTTAAAAGCCCTCTGTTTCCCTGATGGGCAGAATCACAGCCTCAGGGACAAGAATCCCCTGTGTTTCTCTTTTGCTTGCAAAGCAATAAAACTTCTTTTCCCTTTTCTCTGTCCTCATTATTAAATTGGCAGGAATTGGCACTGAGGACAAGGATCAAGCTTTCGGTTACAAAAGCAAGAGGAAGCTGGTAGAAATAAGTGTATGCCTCAATGGCCTACAGGTTTGTTCTAGGGAGCCCAAGATTAATTTGAAAAGTCAGAGATCTGTGTATGATGAGACATTTCCAAAGAGTTGATAATCAAGGCCATCATACTCCATTTGTGAAACACCATTTCGATACTGAAGGTACACACTCTTTTTACTTAGGGTCATCTCAACCTCACTTCCCAAGATCAGGGACTCTATTTTTATTGCAACTCTTTTACCAACTCATTAGGCATAAAGAGACCAGCTAAGGAAGCATTTTTTACAAAAGTTCTATTACTTGGAGTATACTGTATTCCTCATGACCTACTTTAGGAAGACATTTCTTAAACCTGTCAGGGGACAGATTACAGAAGTGGATTATGCCTGATAGATCCAATACAGTATCTCTATCCCCTGGAATCTTTAAATTTCTACCTGCACATTATATTAGAACAATTTGGGGCCTTTCAGGAATGTTTGTGGGCCAGCATAGGATTGAGATTTGCGTCTTTTCATAAATCAATTTCCCACCTGTCTGCCCAAATTAATGAATAAAACCTGTTATCTACCTCAGTGCTTCTCAAATGATTTGTGGAGAAGGACCAGTCTTGATTATTTTCAATTTCTCACAAGTCAACATAAAAATTACAAGCCCACTCTGGGGATATGGCTCAGTTGGTAGACTGCTTGTCTTACATGCATAAGGCCCTGGGCTCAATCCTTGCACACCCCCCCCCCAAAAAATTCACAAGCCCATATAAAAAAAGGACGTATAAAAAAGTGCTCTGACAGATGCTATAAGAGTTTCTAAATGCTTACTTTAAATTCTACACTTGTCCTGGATGAGGAAAAAAAGAAAAAAGTAGCACCAGTCTGTGGACCACACTTGGAATATATACCTATCTATCACCACAGCAATAAATACAATTCTGTTTAAAATTGTGTTCTGTTCTCCTTGGTCAGGAACACTTGAAATCCATTCTCCTGCAAATATGTTACCATTTTGTTCTTAAAAACAAAAACAAAAACAAAACAAAACAAACAAAAAACTTCACCAGTTTCTGATGATATAAAGTAGCAATTTCCTCTTGGTGTAACTTTTGTTTTTTCTCTTGATTTTTCATCTCTTGGATCATGTTAGATGTGGGGTGGATTCTACTGTCCAAGACGCAATGAAAGGTTGTGATGAGGGGGGATGTCATTGTTCTTCTGTCAGGGGCTGATCTTTCACATGACTAGGAAGGGTCAGCACTGTTTTATGTTCCAAAGGACAGGGCAGGATGTCTAGATTACTACAATGTTTGGAAAGCCAGGATGTCAGTTTCTTTCATTTATTTATTAAGAAACAGGATCTCTCTATGTTGGCCAGGCTCATGTGATCTGGCAGTTCAGTTCCCCTTCCTCCCTCCCTCCCTCCCTCCCTTCCTTCCTTCCTTTTCCAGGGATTGAACCCAGGGGCGTTTAACCACTGAACCACATCCCCACATCATAGCTCTTTTTATTTTGAGACAGTGTCTCACTAAATTGCTGGCTTCCCTAAATTGCTGAGACTGGCTTTGAACTTACAATCCTCCTTCCTCAGCCTCCCAAACCTCTGATATTACAGGCATGCACCACTGTGCCTGGCAAGTTTCTTTTATTTCTGATAATATTCCAATAAAAATGTGAAGATATGAATTTTCATCATCAACCAACAAACCCCTGCCAGAGATTAAAGATAGGCTCAGAAGGTTTTGGAAGGTTCTTGCTGAGGAAGTCTGTCGATGCTCTTAGGTCTTTCCACTAAGTTTTCCTTTTCAAGATAAAGCTGAGGCAAAGCTGTGGAATTAAGTGGGTATCCTTGTCCTATCCAGATTCACTTGAGCATCCCTACATCAAAGGGCATCACTATCTTAGTTTGCTCTTGGCTATCATAGCCCAGGTGTTTGTCTTTGGTGAAAACCATAGGCCTGAACAAACAAGTTCTAGCCACCACGACTGAGAACTGAGACCATGTCCAGGTCCAGACCATAGGACATTTATGCATCATCCCAGGATGAACCAATCAGCCAGAAGGTATCCCTTCCCAGGTGACTGAACAGCAAGCCTCTATACTACACCCGAAACTTTTTAACTTTTTACTGTATCCTTCATACAGGAAATGGAGAGCTGGATTTATTTTCACAAACTGAACAAACCTATGTAATCAACACCCAAATAAACAAATGAAAGCCCCAGAAGGCCCACTCATTCTCCTTTCCTTCCCACCACCCACTTTTCCCAAAAACAACCATATTCTATCTGGGTGTAGTGGTGCACACCTGGAATCCTAGCAATTCTGGAGGCTAAGGCAGGACAGACGATCCTAATTGGCCAGCCTCAGCAAATTAGGGAGACCCTGTCTCAAAATAAAATAAAAAGGGCTGGGGATGTAGCTCTGTGGTAGAAAACCCCTGAATCAATATCAAGTACTGAAAAAAAAAGTAATCATATGTAGAGAATCAGATGTGACTGCGTTATTATTACTGTCCTTGATGGAGTTTGCCTGCAAACAGGATATTCTGTCGAGATATAGAAAGGCAACAGCGGACATGCTTGAAAATGAGATGTTTGCTGTCCCTGGGAGAGTCTGCTCGCAAACGAGAGGCTCCTTCAAGGTTTAGATAGGTAACAACAGACATGCTTGAAAACGAGGTATCTGCTGACCTTGGGAGAACTTGCCTACAAATGGGATGTTCTGCCAAGTGGGCTTGGAGGGCGCTGAGAAAATTTTTTTATCTGTTCTAAACAAAGAGCAGAGCTCAGCATACTCCAGGCCGAGAGTAGATTAGCCATGAGAAGCGGGTCACTTCTGATTAGAAAGTAAAACTTCTGTGTGCTATGTTTAATTGGCTGAAAGACCTGATTTATTGATGTTGGAAGGCTGCCTTCTTTGTTCACAATACTATAAAAAGATTGCTTGTACACAATAAAGGACTTTTTTTCTGCTGCTGCTTCGCTTGCTCTGCTTCTTCTTTTTCTTTCTTTTCCCATGCTGACCTGCAAGTGAATTACTGCAACAATCATAACCTGACTTCTAAATCCATATGCCAGTTTTGTTTGCTTTGTACTTTATGCAAATGAATCAGACATATATTCTGTGTCTTCTTTCATTCAACATTATTGTTTTAGTCTTGATTAAAATGATAAATTTTATGTTAAATATATTTTGGTATTAAATTATGAACTATCTTAAAAAAATAGGAGAAAAGAACACACAAAATGTATTACATGCCTAGGTCATTTAGGTATTAAATTCCAGGAAACTTAAACTATCAAGAATACTCTTTAAACCAGGGATGGTGGTGCATGCCTGTAATTCCAGCAACTTGGGAGTCTGAGGCAGGAGGACTGTGAGTTCAAAGCCAGTCTCACCAATTTAGTGAGGCCTTAAGCAAGTTAGTGAGACCCTGGCTCAAGCTAAGGCATAAAAAGGGCTGGGGTTGTCACTGAGTGGTTAAACGCCATTGAGTTCAAAAGCAAAACAAAACTAAAAACTCTCTTTTGGGGATACCAGGTATTGAACCCAGGAGTGCATAAACACTGAACCACATCCCCAGCCCTTGTTTCTATTTTATGTAGAGACAGGGTCTCACTGAGTTGCTTAGGGCCTTACTAAATTGCTGAGGCTGGCTTTGAACTTGCGAAGATTCCCCTGTCTTAGCCCCCAAAGCCACTGGGGTTACAGGTATGCCCTGCCCCACCTGGTAAAATAAAACTCTAAAAGCACCTATGTAACTACTACTGGATTAGTCAAATCTTAAGGTTTTGCTGTATTCTGCCCCACTCCCTAGACTGCATTCTCTTCTCATTCTCCTGAAGGGGAAAAAAGAATCCTCATCCATGGCAAAATGTGGTCTTTTCAAGAGCCCACTTCATTGTCAGTAAGGAACCTGCATCTCTCCTCGTGGTTTTTGTTGCTCTATACTTCAGATAAACTTTGCTAGTAATTAATTATAGATATAATCCCTGAAAGTAGTCTTTGATTTTGCAAGGGGGTGGTGATACCAGGGATTGAACTCAGAGGAACTCAACCACTGAGCCACATCCCCAGCCCTATTTTGTTTGTTTTTTTTTTTTAAGAGACAGGGTCTGTCTGTGTAGACAAGAGTTGCTTAGATCCTGCTAAGTTTCTGAGGCTGGCTTTGAACTTGCAATACTCCTGCCTTGGTCTTCCAAGCAGATGGGATTGCAGGAGTGTGCCACCGGACCACAAGGGCTGATTTGTTTTTGTTTGTTTGTTTTTAAATGAGATAAAAGAACTACAGGTGGCGCCCCAGTTTAAAATGTCAAGAATTAGGCCTATGTATATTTCTCCTGCATTTTCCACTACACTTGCTATGGGGTGGAATTGTGTCCCACCAGCCTGACACATTGGCCCAAGTTTGTAATCCCAGCAACTAAGGCAGGACGATCTTATTTGAGGCCAGCCTGGGCAATACTGGGAGACCCTGTCCCTACAAACAAACAAAACCCTACAACTAACTTTAGTGTTTGCTGGAGGCAAAGGGAAAAGATAGTGGGAAAAGAACAGTGGTTACAAATATTGATTACCTCCAGGTGACCAGTTACAGCAACAAGGACTAATAAATCTTGCGTATTTATTCATTTGTTGATACCAGGGATTGAACGCAGGAGCACTTAACCATTGAGGTACATCCCCATCCCTTTTTTTGTATTTTATTTAGAGTCAGGGTCTCACTGAGTTGCTTAATGCCTCGCCTTTGCTGAGGCTGGCTTTGAACTCGTGATCCTCCTGCTTCAGCCTCTTGAGTTTCTGGGATTACAGGTGAGCACCTAGGTTTGGGCATCCAGAGAGGGGAGCACAACTGTGCTGCGGCTAGCTTCAAACCTTAAGTCACCAGAGTTCCTCTGCAGGGCGTGGCCCTGCTAAGTCATCAAGCAAGTCTTCAGTTCTGCAACAAGGGGTGGTCAACAGTTTCCCTGTTCTCCGGAGTGACACAGTGACAGAAAGCAGGGGCCAGAGAGAGAAGAGCACAGCACAGGTTCTACTAGGTGGCGACAGCCTTGTGGACAGTGGTGAGATGGCCCAGATACATCACCAGCAACTCAAATCTGTCACATTAAGAAAGGAATATTTATTCGAGGAAAAATATGTCAAGTTATTTCCCAGTGGCAAATAAAAAGTCTCCGCGGGAAGGTGAGGAGGGGAGGTGGCAGGCTTGGATTTCTGTGTATTATTTTCAATACACCAAAAGCAGCAAAAATGCACGTGTTTCCCGGTTTCTAGTGACTGCTAAGTCTGGAGAAAAGCAATATTTGTGTTTAACATTTTTGTGTTCTATCCTCAAGTAAACCAGAGACGATGGAAAACATTTTAAGTTAGTGAAAAAGAGAAAAAGAAAGGTCGGTCGTACATGACAGTCAGCCGGCAGGACAGTTAGAAGTGTAGCGAAGGAGAACCTTCAGCTGGAGTTTCCAGGAATTGGTGTCACAGAACTAATTCAGTAGAGACAAAATAAAAACAAAGCACAATGATGTTCCTGGCAACATATTTAAAAAATGAAGAAACAAAAACTGCAAATAAATAATAACTCAAGTATCCAAATTTAGAAGAATTGCTTAATAATTTACAGAATTGTCATCAAATTTTAGATACTCATTAAAATGATAAAGTCTGTAGAGTCATATTTCTACTACGATGATGAGCGACAACAATGGAGTACAGGATCAGGGACATCACTGGCAAATAAAAGTTAACTTGCCACAAATGAAAATAATGGGGTAGCATAGTGACCACAAATCACTATCATTACTTTAAAAACGATTTGGTTATTTCTACACTCTTTCCAAAAAAGAGCATTTATTGCCACAAATACATTTTCTGAACAAGGAGTGGAAACTGTTAGTGAACAATTTCTGTTAGGATACCTAAAATGTCTATGAAATTATGACTATTTTAGTTGGCCGATTTGATGAGAACAGTAAAAATGAAATTATAGTGCCCAAATTTGTTTTTAGGAGACATTCATGCATTTTAGGAAACAGTATTACAGAAAAGACTATGTTTTTATTTTTTCATTTAATATAAAGATTAGGGATAATGTTCCTTAATTTGGAAAAGTACTGACTGACCCCGACGTGATTTGAACACGCAACCTTCTGATCTGGAGTCAGACGCGCTACCGTTGCGCCACGAGGCCTCCCAGAACCCGGCGCCGGACCGGTATCGTGAACAGATTTATCGTCAGCAACGAAAGGCGGAACTTCATCCTTAAACTCCGCCTCTGAGATTTTAATCTGTGCTGTTCTTTCAGCCTCCGGGAGAGGGGAAGGGTCAAAATGAGCGCGCACGCGCAAGGCAATCAAACTCATTCTGATGAAAAGAGACAAATTGTGTTCAAGTGAGTTTGGCTTAAGGTCCAATTCTTTAACCTTGGGACACATTGAATTCACTCAATAGAGAAGCGATATCAATGTGTTTGGGAATTTTTTTTTCTGAAATCATGTCATTACAGTATCAGGGCAGTCCTCGCCTCCTGAAGAAATCTTACACTTAATCCTGGCTCTGCCGCTGACTCACAGAGCCGCTTTAATTAGCTTCTCTGGGCTTTGGTTTCCTTATCTGTAATTCAGATTGGGCATAATTCCACATTGTCACGCGGGTAAAGGCGCTCATCAGCAGTGACCAGAATCGAGTGTCCCTTAGGTGCGCGCCCAGCACACAAATGCTGCGCAAACTACCGTTTCTAGCTCTGAATGAGGCTTTTAGGTGGCTCGATTAGACCTTAAAGAACCCCTAAAACACGATGCTAGCATCTGCGTTGGTGGTATAGTGGTGAGCATAGCTGCCTTCCAAGCAGTTGACCCGGGTTCGATTCCCGGCTAACGCAACTTTTTTTTTTAATTTATTTATTAGTATTTCACCCCCTTGCTCCCCAGGGTATCACCCTGGTGTTTAGGGTTGGCCTTGAGGCACACTCTCCTCGGCCTGGGACTCTGGCCGCAATTCCCTGCTCGTTCGAAGACCCTACTTACCGTGCGGCTAGGGACTGGAGACTGCGGATCGCGATAAGAACCCACAGATACAGACGCAGGGAGGTCAAAGGGAACCAAACCTAGCCTCGGCATCTGGGACACTGCGGCGCGGCTCGCCGAGGCTGGGAAACTAAGCTGCTCAGCTCAGCTACAAGCTATGACTGGAGATGCCCATTTGGATAAGTAGGAAGCAAGTTCCGGGGTTCCTGTCTGACCTAGTATTACGTGAGCTGTTTTATGCTGTTTGCCCATCTGTGTTTGCTAAGTTCTCATCAATGAATTCACCTAATGCACATATTGAGTAGGGAGAATAATGGCAAATGTAGCTATACGTTTAAATTGCAAGTTACTTAAGTAAAATGCAAGTTGGCACTTAAAACGTTCGCTCCGGAGTCAGAATGATCTTCCTCTTTTTCTTTGGGACTTATTCTCAGGGCACAGACGTATTTTTACCAAATGAGTGGGATTTCATGGATAGAAAAGTAGAACACAAAAATGGACAGCTTCTCCCCGTCGGGGAATCGAACCCCGGTCTCCCGCGTGACAGGCGGGGATACTCACCACTATACTAACGAGGAGTGAGCTACGCAAAACCCTTTCCGTATCCTTGATGTGGGATCTCGAAGGCGCTTAGCATGTTCATGGAAGGGTTTTGGAGGTTTGCCTTTTCAGTTTAGACCTCAATTGAACACGAGTCTTTCGAGTCTTTATAAAGGCGGAAACAAGCAGGAGTTACCGAAAAAGAGAACCTGACTGTCCAAGCACACCCTGAATTGCTCCCATTTCCTTCAATCTGTCATTCACAACTGGAGGTTAATAAGCATCATTCAAATTGAAAGATGGCTCTAGTGGACGAGGTAAGGCAACAAGATGAGAAACGGGAAGCCAGCCACCGGATGTCCACTCAGAACAAAAGAACTCACTGCACAGAGCAGTCGACACGGATCATTTTCCAGTTCAGTTTACCGAGCCACTAAGGGTCAAGCAAAAAGCCAAAGACAGGGCTCGTCCGGGATTTGAACCCGGGACCTCTCGCACCCGAAGCGAGAATCATACCCCTAGACCAACGAGCCGACGTACTACGCTGCCCGCGACCGCCCTTAGAGGTCGTATCACACTTGCTGCGGCCCCGAGGACATCATCCATGGCTGAGACACGCAGGCGTGCTGCTAGGAATCATTCTCCCCAAAGCAGTACTCTAGGACAAGGGTTTAAGAAATCTCTTGACTGCTGGCCCAAGAGCTCCGACTCCTCCCAGGAAATAGCGTCGAGGAAGTGGGAGGGAGTGGGCTCGGCATCGACCTGAAGTTGCTTTCAAGTTCTGCCTGGAACATCGGTTCCAGCTCCTGGTGGTCACCAACAGTTTTTTTTGAAAGAGAAGATATTTGAGGACCATCCCCCATCCTTCCCGCCTCCTCCCGCAGCCGCAGTCCTCGGGCCCACCTCCCCATTGTAGAACTTTGGGGGACAAGCCTGGTTTCGGGATGGGTTTGGGGCAGTTATTGAGTACTAAAGTACCTAAGTGAACACCAGCCAGCCCCTCTCGTCTTTCCTGCGTTTGGTGTAACTTACTGGGGTGGTCGGCAGGACATGCCCCGGCCTAGACTCGTCAATAGCCCACTGTGTCCCTACACGGGTGACAGGGCCCAGGTGACAAAGACAATGATTCCTGGGGCCAAGAAGACTGACGTTAGAGGTTTCATAAGAGCTGGTGTGGTTGGCGGGTCTGGCTTTCCAACCTCCAGAGTGGGTTGAGATACCAGGTCTTGTAACCAAACCAAAACTTCCCTGGACACCCTTGCCAATACTAATCCTAGGGCTTTCAGCCTGTAGGATCAGGTTACCCCTTAACCTCTGATCTAGCAATGGCTCTGTCTGTCACCTAAGACTTCTAGAAGGTAAAGAGCTCTAAGACAAGTACCCCACAAGTGTAGCCCAAGGCCAGGAAGCCCAGCTTTGAGGCCTGGAAGTGTCCCTTGGGCTGCCCAGTGAGCCTCTAATTTCTTGGTGCACTTACCACTGCTCCTTCCGAGTTTCAACCAGATCAACCGGGGTCAGTTACAGTCCAGCTTCTTGGGCCTTCCTTCAGCTCAGTGCCTGTCCCAGGGAATCCCCTAGGCCTGACTTTGACCTTCAGCGGCCCTGCACCAACCTGATAGCATCCATTGCCTGTTCCATAGCCAGTCCTGTGATTTGTGGGGCCACGCCCTTAATAACAACCCACAGACCCTTTGGTGGGGAGGACTTCAAAGAAGGGTTCAGGTCTTGGTTTGTTTTTTTTTTTTTTTTTTTTTTCTCAGGCAGCTTAATCTTTCCCATTAGAGTTGCAAATCTTTAAGATGGTTCTCGAGGTTCTCCCAGTGATCTTGGTGCCTCCTTTCCCCAATCACTTTCCCATTCTGGTCTTTCTTCGCTGGGCTCCCGGGCTTCCTACCTAAATTCTCCAGTCTTCCTTCCCTCTCCTGACCTCAGGCACTGAATCTCCGCAAGGAAGAGACCAAAATCCTTCAAGACCAATAGTAAAAGTTGTGATTCACTCCTCCTAGAAAAATGCATACCATAGTGAATAAGAATGTCGAAGGTCAGTTTTATTCATACACAGGAACCACACTCCCAGGCTAATGAGTAAACACCTTAATGAGCACCATCAATGCCTATTTCAAATGTAAAAGACTCTGAGGCTCCACTGTGGGTACACCTCCAGCCAACTCTTTTGTCTCAGAGCTAGAAAAACCGGAGTTGGGAGTGAACTCAGGTGGAAGTTATAGGAAGGAAGATGGGGGTGAATCTGGATAGAAAGAAAAATGATATAGCCTTGATTTTTTTTCAATGCCTATTTTACATACATTTTGCTCCATGCTCTACCCTGAACCATATTTAAACTCCTAAGCTGGCACACCAAAATGGGCTTTACTGCTCTCAAGCCCCCTACCATATGGCAGGGGTTCTATCTCTTCTCTCTTCAAATATATCCAACTGTGTTTACTAGGCCCTTAGTGATTGTCCGTGAATTTTTTGTTTGTTTGTTTTTTAGTTGTATATAGACACAATTCCTTTATTTGATTTATTTATTTTTATGTGGTGCCGAGGATCAAACCTAGTGCCTCACAGGTGCTAGGCATGGTCTCTACCACTGAGCTATAATCCCAGCCCTGTCTGTGAATTTTATTCTTCAAAATTTGTGAGACAAGAACCCAGAGGAAATTGGCAAAGCCATGAATCTAATCTCATCTCAAAACTTCAGTTTCAATAGTGGAAAGGACTCCACTTTCAGAATCCAAAGAGTAAGGCGTAAACAACTGGTCATTGTTTCAATTGGAAGCAGTTTACTTTTTTCTTTTTATATTTCACATTTTAACAGAAGTCAGAAATTTACACTGAAAGATCCAATTAAGATCCAATTCTAAGATTTAACTTCAGGCAGTCACAGTTTTTTTGAAAGAGAAGATATTTGAGGAGCTCAAAGCTCCTGACCCCAGTGCTTCCCAGGAGGATGCCGGTATCCTCCTGAAGTTTTTCCTTTTCAGATTCCACATCCTGTCAGTTACTAAAGCCTATTATTCAAAATCCTAAATGTCTTGAAGTCATCTCTACAACTGCCCTTGCAAGCTTTGGACATTTCTGTAAGCAACACCTGCCCCCCCCACCACCCCACATGCTCTGATTGTAACATTTATGTAGCATATTATATAATTTAGTGAAATATATTGTTTTTTTGTGTCATCCCAGTCCCATAAACTCCAGCAGGGCAGGTCTCCTCTCTTTGCTTCCTGCTGTATTCCCAAGTCTCACAACACTGCCTGTTTTGCTGTAACTATGTAATGGAAAGTTTCTACTTGGTCATAAGACTTGGCTCACTTCCTCCAGAAAACCTCCCCTGACTATCCTCTACCCTCAGACTGGAGGAGATGCCACTTTTCTCCCCTATTCTGAGAACACCCTGTTATTTCCGCTGTTTACGGGTGAGGAGTCCTTGTTTCCCCGAAGGCAAGTGAAGAGTGGAAAGTAGAAGCTTTATTAAAGGACAGCAGAAAAGACTTCTCCCGGAAGAAGAAGAGGACCGAGAGGTGGAATCCAGGGAAGCGGGAGGTCTTCCCTTTTTTATAGCTAAGGTCTTCTTTTGGCTTTCCCACATTCATGTCTTTTGTTTCCCTTTATCTTGCAGTGATAGAATGCAGGTGGGAAGGTCAAAAGGTGGGAAATAGGTGGGCTGAAGGAGTAATCTGGGCAGGAAGGGCCTGGGGTGGTTTTTGATTATCACTTTTTCTTTGCTGTGAGCTGCTTTATTAACAGTTCCTTAGGATGGATTCCTGGCCTTGGGGACATTAACATTTCAATTTCCAGCAAGTGCTGCTCTGGTTTCCTGGACTCCATTCTCAATAATGTGCTCCATTTTCTTTATCTTACTCAATATTAGACCCGATTTACCTAACTACACTAACTATCTATCCTCAAATCTGGCTTCACTGTCCCTGCCCTTAGCACTTTATGTTGTGATTGCTGTCTTCTCAAGAGCTCTGAGAAAAGGGTCTGCTTTATGCATGTGTTTACACAGTGTTTGCCAGTGTTGCATACAAATGTGGTCTGGATATCTTGCTTGAGGTGGAGACAGCAATTCTTCCAGGTCAACATTTTTACTCAGTATCTCACAACAGATCCTGGGCCAAGGAAATGTGCTGGGCCTTCGGACTCACCACAGGTCTGCCTTCTCTGGGTCCTGCCACCCTTCACTCCTACCTTCACCAGCCCTGCCTCAGGGCTCCAGGAGTGTGTCCTGCTGTCCATACCAGGTTCCCTGGAAACTGCACTGGCAAGGCACTCTTTTCTACTTCCTTTCCTTGTTACAAGGCCAATTCATGCCAATTTAATAATGAACACACAGTTTTGAGAAAAAAGAAAAAGAAATTTTATTGCTTTGCTAGCAACAGAGAAACACAGGGGACTCCATCCAGTCCCTGAGGCAATGATTCTGCCCATCAGGGAAAGAAAACAGACAGCCTTTTAAAAAGCTCTTCAAAGGCTACATTCCAGAACTGTTGGGGTCCTGGGTCACCCTGATGGTGTGTTTGTGTTAGGATACACTAGTTAATTTGGGAGATAGTCACTTCCTAGTTCTTCTGGTGACATCTCCTTCCTGTGGAGAACTGATAACTCAAGGTAATCTATTCCCTTGAGATGGATTCTAAGTTAGGGAGTGGGAGAGGAAAAGAGGAAAAGAAAAAAACAAGTCAAAAGGTAAAGTGGGCCTCTGTCACTCCTCATAGTTCCAGTTCTTGGAGGACTTCTTTTAGGAAACCAGATAGCTCCGGGCCAAAGGAAATCTTGCTAGTGGACCCAGACTTTCTGCTTGTGGAGAGCTAGCGATAGAGGTAACTACACGTGAAAGGCCCAGTTACCTACAAGTCGCACCACATTTTAAATATATGTATTTTAAATATGTATATTTTACAATACATAAAATACATATAAAATAATGAGGCCTCAAGACAAAGGAAATATAATTTAGTACCAAACAAAACCAAGTGGCTCAAATTCTAGGAGACCTCCTATAGTAGAAGCAATTTGGATGGTAGGGGAGCTGCCGGGCTAGCCCACCCCGCCACTGGGCTGTAGCACCCGCGAGGCAAAAGACTGGCGGGCTGCGCCGGATTGCCAACAGGTGAGAGGGCCAGCATGGGAGCAGCGGCCCACCAGGCACCGGGATGCTCTGAAACCCTTGAGTTCTCTGATAGAAAAATAGTCCTTTAAGGTCTCCTCATGAAGTCACAAAACAGACAAAACCTGAAACCCTCCCACCCAACTGAATAAAGGCACCGCTGGGATTCGAACCCAGGATCTCCTGTTTACTAGACAGGCGCTTTAACCAACTAAGCCACGGCGCCAGGGATACTGTTGCTTTTCCCTAACAGGCACTACAGGAATATAGCATTCGCGTCTATACACCTTATGCAAACTCAATGGAAATCAACTGGACTTTGGGGACAGATTACTTCCACCTGATTCCGGAAAGGGCAGGGAAATACTTTCAAACATAGCAAGAAGTGAGCAGTTGGGGCGCTTCTCATATTCTAGAATTCTGAGATAATGGTATTTGGAGAGTGCCGATTGGATTAGAGGGTCAGGGTCTCTGGATCAAGAACAAAAACTACACGTAGTCGGCAGGATTCGAACCTGCGCGGGGAGACCCCAATGGATTTCTAGTCCATCGCCTTAACCACTCGGCCACGACTACACACGTATGTAAAGTTCTTTCTGTGCCTTTCTTAGTTCCCCCACGTCACAAGCACTATGCTCTGTTACTGTTTTTGTTCCAAGCCTATTAGGCCTGAGACAGGACCGCGAAAACGACAGAATCAAACAGAATTGGAGTCAGCCTTTGCCTTCCGGCCCCGCCTTTTTGGAGATCTTCTTCATTCTCCCAACAGCCTCCGATGACTGTGCCTCCCGGAAGAGGACGCGAAGATGCCTGTGTGGGTTTCTTTCCAGTTCCTGGAGAGCTGTAGGAAGTTGTTTTGAGAAACAGTAGGTGTAACGTTCGGTGATCAAAAAGCTCCAAGGTGGGGCAGGAGTATTTCAGGGCCGAAGATTGAAGAAAACCAGAAAACTATGGCCCGTACGGGGATCGAACCCGCGACCTTGGCGTTATTAGCACCACGCTCTAACCAACTGAGCTAACCGGCCAGACATGCCCTGTTTGCTCCCCGCTTCTCCACTTCTGGTATTCTGATAGGGAAGGAGCGAACCCAGTCAAATCATGGAAACTACAACTTTGGCGAGTCAAATTAAGATACCCCAATGCCGACTGAAGCCTATCTAACAGCCAAGAAGAAATGCTCTTTAAGTGCTGTAAAGGGGCTTTGCCCTACCTCTCCACCTAGAAGCAAGCAGCTCTCAGCCGAAATGAGAGAACAACAAAACACGTGCGGATCATAATTCTATCCGTTGGTTTGGATGTTCCTGATCTCCTCTTGGGTCAAAAGATATACCGAGGCCCTGGGGAAACCCACCGTGCTGACCCTTTGTGTGGAGTCTTGACAGTGGAGGAATCCAGAGACTTCACATGCTCCTCCTAGTGCTTGTTGCTTCCCTCCCCCACACCCATGTTGTACTTCCCAGTGTCTCTAGGCTCTCATACTTCACTTTTCCCCAGGCCCAGCCTTGCTGAGAGCACCATAGCCATATTCTCCCAACTGCCCTCCACTCCTCAATTTACTCCCTGTGGGATCTGACTTTGGTATCAGTCTGCTGGACCAGAAGCTCTTCTACAAATCGCTTTCCACAATAGTGTAAACAAGGGGTTGAAATGATGAACAAAGGTGCTAGCCACCAGGGAGTCAGAGAGATTGAGACTTTAGAGATGAACCTAAATGAGAAATGTCCCCAGAGTGCTTTATTGCAGGTCAAAGAACCTGTCACAACATCCTCACAAGGAGCAAGCCTTTTCTGTTCCTCTAGTTCCTGCCACAAAGGAAGATCAAAATGCTTAGGTCCACCTGTGAGTGCAGATGCCTTGACTCCCAAGCAAAGGAAATATCAACAGTGCAGGATTTGCTGTTCCCACAATGTTCCTGAGACAGGCTGGCACCAGAATAAAAGAAATTACAGTGGGGTAGCAGCTGGTGAATCCAAGGATGTGGGGAGTGGCCACAACCACTCCAGGGGGAAAAAGACCTGAATCCTTCCCTAAGGAAGAATTTTCTGATGATCCTTGTTGTTCAGGTTAACAAGAGGAAGCAAAAGTCCCCAAAGAGATGGGGTACTCTGACTCCTGGATAGAAAGACAGGCCAGTCGGAGCCTAGGATTCACCCGAGTCAGGAGAGGCTCTCCACATTGGAACCGCTGTAGCCGAGGAGGTTCTGAGATTGGAAGAGAAGAAAAACAAACACCACACATGTGGTTTAGTATCCACTCACCACTCTTCTCCCCAACTCCAAAAACTCCCTATTGACTCTTTATGCCTCCTCCCTGGGACCCATTTATCTGCACCACCCTTACCTAATGGAGTAATATTAGAGGGTTTCCTCTCAAGCTCAAAAGAAAGCACAATGGGGCGGAGGACAGAGGGGCTGGTACAAAGTGTGTGGAGGTAGAGTGTCAAAGGATCCTCAGTCTTAGCTGAAGACTAGAAAAGGAAACTCCGGGTTAGTCAGAACTCAAGCTCCCAACCTTTTACCAAAGTCCCAGGAAGCTGGGTATCTGAGCCCCTACCTTCCAGTCACATCTCACCTCTAGTTGGGCTCCAGGTTCCATAAATTGCAAGACTACTCTCCCTGGCTTTCGGACAAATTCTAGGAGGGAGGACCACTCATTAGCACACAACCCTAGTGCTGCTGCCACATGATAATCTGTACAGGTCACCATAGCTTCAGCAGTCCCATCCTCTACCAGAAGCCTGGAGGAGAAATAAAAAACTCCCAAGTGGTCAATCTCCTGGATCCAACACACCTCCCTCCCCATCATTCCCAATCTTTAGCTAGGTGTACCCTCATTCATTCTAAAAATATTTATTAAACAATTCCCATGAGCTAGAAATTATGCTAACTCAGATGAAGCTGTTTAACAAGGGAGTAAAACAGTGTGATAGGTGCTCACCTGATGCTGGCTTGGCTTATAGATGTCTGAGTGAAGCAAGTGGGACCCTGACGAAGGCACTTTCCCTGGGATGAAAAAAGTGGTTAGAAAAGTCCTCTTTGTCCCATCACATCCCTCTGACATTGCACACCCAGCTCAACCTGTTCCCCTCCATACCTGGGGGCAGACACTGGTACAATGAGCACACACCCACCGGAGCTGGAGGCTGACAACAGAAACAACATGGCAAGAGGCAGTGGCCTGGAATGGGCCCCAGCTACTCTGCCGAAGTTCAGCCAGGTAGATGTGAGGCAATGGAGCACTATGGAAACAGAGAAAGAGATGGATCAAGAAACAGGCAGAGGGCTGGGGATGTGGCTCAAGCTGTAGCGCGCTCGCCTGGCATGCGTGCGGCCCGGGTTCGATCCTCAGCACCACATACAAAGATGTTGTGTCCGCCGAGAACTAAAAAATAAATAATAAAATTCTCTCTCTCTCTCTCTCAAAAAAAAAAAAAAAAGAAAGAAACAGGCAGAAGGAACTAGACATGGTAGAATGTGCCTTTAATCCCAGCAAGATAGAGGCTGAGGCAGAAAGATCAAAAGTTCAAGATAAACTTGAGCAACTTAAAGCAAGACCCTGTCAAATAATAAAACATAAAAAGAGATATAGCTCAGTTGTATAGCACCCTGAGTTCAATCCAGGGGGGAAAAAAAGAGAGATAAAAAGAAAAAAAAAAAACAGGCAGAAATTAGCAGCCATGGGGATGGAGATAGTTGTGGGTTCCATGTTCTCCTGGAAACCTTATGCCCCCCCCCATCCCAATTTTGATTCCTCATCTCCAACAGTCACCAATTATTTATCAGTCTTGAACATAAGATGTTAGCCAAGAAAGAGATATTTACATTTTAGACTGAAAATCCTTCCAAAGTCTAGAATGTTAAATCTTTCTAGGTAAAATGACAGGTATTGGACATTCTTTATTTGGGATATAAGGAATCCTTCTGACTCAACAGTCATACTATAATGAGAGAAGACTGTGATAATGGCAGAAGTTCCAGAGCCAGAGACATGAGTGGGATGTGGGTGTGAGGTCATGAAGTTTAAGAGTCAGGACCTAGATACTGACCTGACTATGGTCTCCGGGGGAAAACTCAGGACCTGCACATAAGTGGATGACCGGAAGCAACAATAAACATTGTGGGATCTGCAAGAATAGAGAGGGTGAGGAGAAAGTAATCAGAATAGGATGGGAGCTGGGATTCATGCATCACAACTTATAAGTTGGCTACTCCCCAACTCCCAGGGATGTACCCTGGATCCAGCTCTATCAAAGCAAGAGGAATAAGAGAAGGACTGGTCTGCAATATCTCAAGAAGGTGGAGGGCATTTACAACAGACTAACACTGAAAGAAATGGCAAAGAGAAGCTGTCCTTATGCATAGTTTGTGGAGGTTAAGTGTTCAAGAGAAGCACCTAAGTAGGAGAGGAGATGTGACCACACAACACAGATTTTCACCTGGAAACCCTTTTCTCCAGTTGATAAAAGTATACTCGAGCTCCTGGAAGAAGTCCTAGTGGGGGAGGCAAGTGTGGGTCTTCAATATATATGTCCAGGCGAGGGGGGAATTCAGAGTCAACAGTCTCTATAGATACAGTTAGCTTCACACACCTTCTTACATCCTCAGTGTTCCCTACAGAAGAAGGGGAGGGTGGCTAGTGGGATCTGTCAGGGCACAAGGTCCCATCATTTTATCATACTTTGCTCCTGAAGGACCAGTCATTACCAGGCTTTGCATGCAAAGGGGCTGAAGTGACTCACACATTATCCGTGACAAAATCGCAGCTGAGAAAGACACCAAGGAATCAGTGAGGCTGGAAGGTAAAAGAAATACGCTAGGAACAGAGGTACAAGACCATATAGGACATAAAAGGGTCAGTCCAAAGAACAGAAAAAGGAGCGACAGTATCAGCTGAAATATTACAAATAAGATCCCTAGAATATCTTGAGCTCTGCCAAACTCTTCACTAAAACAAGATGTGTGGGAAAAACAGGGTTGTGGCAGTGCATTCAAATCCTGTACAACTCTGTGATGACCGCACCCCTGTAATCCAAGTTACTTAGGAAGTTGAGGCAAGAGGATCACAAGTTCCAAGCCAGCCTAGGAAATTCAGCAAGACCCTGTATGAAAATTTAAAAAGACTGGGGACATAGTTCAATAGTAGAGGACCCGTGGGTTCAAATCCCAGTAATGGGAAAAAAAAATTTTTTTTAATTAAAAGAAAGAAACTGACATAACTTTGGAAGCACAGGCTTTACCAAAGACTTTTCCTTCTATCACCACTTGTATTTCCATCTAGAATCTCAGTCTGTCATTTGAGCCTTGGGGTTCAGGCCCCCTCCCTAAAAATATAGGTCCTTGGAAACATTCTTTTTTTGGTGTGGTACCAGGGATTGATCCCAGAGCTTGTTAGGCAAATGTTCTACTACTGAGCTTCATCCTCATCTCAAAAAATTCACTTCTTTTTTGGGGGCGGGAGGTATAGAACATATAGAACAAGACTGAACACAAGGGCACTTAACCATTGAGCCACATCCCCAGTCCTTTTTATTTTTTGAGACAGGGTCTCGCCAAGTTGCTTAGGGCCTCCTGCCTTAGTCTCCTGAGCCATTGGAGGTTACAGGTATGTGCCACTATGCCCAGCTCAAAACATTCACTTCTTATTTTTGTTTTTGGGGGTGTTTTGTGGTTGTTGTTTTTAGACATATATGACATTATACATATATGGAGTATAATTTATTCTAATCAGGACCCCATTCTAATTATGGATCTCCATGATGTGGAGTTTCACAGGTGGTATACGAACATAGGAAAGTTACATCTGGTTCATTCTACTGTCTTTAAACATTCACTTCTAATAGATTAATTCACAAAAATTACAGACAACACAATGGGATTTTTTTAATACAGGGAGAAATTTCTCCACAGCTTTTTCATTTGTACTTGCAATTGCCCCACAAAGCTTATACCAGGATTACTGTTTTTCCTGCAGCCATCAGCTGGCCACTTCTTGCACTAAATGAAGGTCCTTCTCTGTATTTTCAGCACTTTTCCTTATACTTTTGGAGGTTTTTCATATTGCTAAAGCTTTTCCTTAAGTGTAAGAATACCTGGCTTATGATCAATTCCAAATCTGATGCACTTGGGGAAAAACTCAGTATGAAACACAATTTCCCTGTTGCACTGACATTACCCCTCTACCACATAAATCACATTAAAGAAACATGTTGCCCCACATGGTGATACATGCCTGTAATCCAGCAGCTAGGGAGGCAAAAGGATCACAAGTTCAAAGCCAGCCTTAGCAATTTAGCAAGGCCCTAAGAAACTTAGCAAGATCCTATCTCAAAATAAATAAATAAAAAGTAGTTAAGTGCTGCTGAGTTCAATTTCTGATACCAAAAAAGAAAAGAAATAAAACATGTTAGTTGGGTGTGATGGTACACCTGCAATCCCAGATACTTAGGAGGATCAGGCAGGAGGACCACTTAAGCTCAGGAATTCTAGGTTGAAAAAGAGAACACACTATTTACCAAACCCAATAAACATGGAGCATGGTCAAATTAACTGAAGGGGCTGGTGGACATTTACTTGGCACTAAGCAAGTTGGTCAGCGAGGATTCAGGCAATGCTTTGGGTATTCCCAGAACATCTGGAGAGCTCTCAAGCTCCAGGGTCCACTCATCCTGGACGGTGAGGCAGGACACACAGCCAGCCAATTCCAGAGGACGCCGAGATGTGCAGGATGACCCTTCCACCTCGAACAACTTTGGTGTCTGCCAGGAAATGGGAAGACTGCCTCTGAGTATGTGCTGGGCAAGAGATGGTTCACAAAAGCTTCCAATGTTGCTTTCTTTCTAGAGCCTGGTGAAGGAAAGGATCTCAACGTAGAGATGCCTTCTAGGTCATCTAAACCCAGCCTTCTTCTAGGAGAGCTGGAAGGACTAGTATACCCTTTTAACTCCAACCCAAACACAACTTTCTAGGGAAGGGTAAGATGAAATAGGGCACTCACAGCAGGGCCAGGAGCCACAAATCGGTAAACCTGCCCTGGGTGCAAAAACTCAAACCAGCGGACCGAAGAGCCAAGGAAGATGAGAAGAACCTGTGAGGAAGGACAGCAGGGTGCTGAGTCCCAGCCTAGAGCTCAGGGTAGGGAAAGTTAAGTCCTAAAGGCCAGTTTACCTTCTGATCCTTGCTCTCATCTGTCAGGGGCTCAGGCGGGCCCCAACCAGTCCCCTCCTTCCTCTGGGTGCCCCCAAGCCAACAACCTGATACATGGAAACTGAGGGTGGGCTTGGGCAACGCTGAGGTGGCTCCTGAGGAGGCACAAAAATTCCGCTTCATGAGGGCCTCTTTGTGGGACAGCAAGAATAGTCGGCTCTGTCCTATGTGGGGTCCCTCTACGCCGGTAGACTCTGTCTGAGGAGGTGCTGAGGAGTGATGAAAGGATCTGGGCACAGGAAGGATCAGGGCATCCTCCAGAAAGAACTGGACGTAGACTCTGTTGGGACAGAGAGAAATAGTGATGTATGCATTGGATGTTTTTCTTTTTTTTTTAAATGGTACTGAGAATTGACCCTAGGAGTGCTTTACCACTGAGCTATATTCCCACTGTCCCCCAACCCTTTTTTAAAATTTGAGTCAGAGTTTTGCTAAGTTGCTTAGGACCTCGCTAAGTTGCTGAGGCTGTTCTGAAACTTGCAATCTTCCTGCCTCTGCCTCCCAAGTCTTGGAATTACAGGTCTGTGCCATTATGCCCAGCCATTGGGTGTTTTCGGCCTCAATATTCCCCAACCTGCACCAGACCCTTCCTTCCTCTCAGACTTAAGAGGACAGTCACTAACCCAAGAAGCCCACCTGGACTGTTGTTTCTGGATGAAACCAGTCATGCCTAGCTCCTTCCAGGAAGGGAAGTTGCTTCTGACGTCCCTTTCTACCACCAACTGGAACTTCTCTGTCCGTATTAGGCAGCCTAGAAGAAAGTCTCTATTTTTGCAAGAAAAGAGAACTGCTCCCCTAACTTGTGAAGGTCCACAAGTGACCACCAGCCCTCAACTCCCTAGAGGGGTGATACCTCCAGGGAGAAACCATCCCATCTGCATGTACAATCCTGTCCCTGGCCTTCCAGTTGAAAAGGCTTTGATTGTACTTTTACACAAATCTTGAAAATGCCAAACAAATTTTCTTCTCTAGGGTTTCCCTGTATGTATTTCCAGTAAGCCAAATAAAACCATTATTTTTCCAAATTAAGAATATTATAAAAAAGAATTGTAATTCTGGTGTGTGCTAGGAGCCATGGAGGCAGAAATAAATGTTGGGAATTGTAGTTCTGGCTAGGGGTTCCCTGGCTCCTTTTTTTCTACTTGCCATATCAGTCTCCCAAACTTCACCCCAAAACTATTATTTTTTTGTTTTGTTTTTGTGGTGGTAGGGATGGAACCCAGGGGCATTCTACCACTGAGCTACATTCACAGTCCTTTTTATTTCAAAACAGGCTCTCACCAAGTTGCCCAGACTGTCTTCAAACTTGTAATCCTCTTACCTCAGACTCCCAAGTGGCTGGGATTACAGTCATGTACCACTGTGCCTGGCCTCTAACCAAAGTTGTTAATTGTCATGTTACTTCAGATCTCTAGCAAACTCCTGCAAAAGCTTCCTCCTGGCACCCTTGATTATGAGAACCTCTACCCTATACCACCATCTTTTTAACTCTGAGCTTCATACCTACAAGCTGTGGGTCAGTGAGGGGTTGTGAGTGCTTGGCCAGGAGCAGGCAGGAGAGGGAACCACTTTGGTCCCGAAGTTGCAGACAACCTTTATGAGATGAAGCCACCAGAACCCCGACTAAAGCCTGCAGGAAGAGGAAGGCCAACATATTAAAAACTTAATTAAACCAATATTGAACATTCACTATGTGCCAGGCACTGTGTTAAATGGTAGCACTATAAATTGAACAAAAAGCACATGGTCTCTGACCACGAAGCATCTATACTCAAAGAAGACAGACATGAAAAAATACCACAATATACCGCAGTCACACATTTAGTAGGAATAAATAGGGGTTAGAGTTAAGAGACCATGCAGGACCTCTTGGGACAAGTTTTTTTTTTTTTTTTTAATTTTAATATTTATTTTTTAGTTTTCGGCGGACACAACATCTTTGTTTGTATGTGGTGCTGAGGATCGAACCCGGGCCGCACGCATGCCAGGCAAGTGCGCTACCGCTTGAGCCACATCCCCAGCCCGACAAGTTTGGTTTTACTTTATGAATACTAGGAGAACCAGAAAAGGATTTAAGCAAGATAATCCCATAGTCCATGTTAAATTTCTTCTTCTTTTTTAGTACTAGGGAGTGAACCCAGAGCCTCATGCATGCTAGGCAAGTGCCCCATCACTGAGCTTTATCCATAGCTCCTTTTTATTTTGAGACAGGATCTCATTATGTTGACCAAGCTGGCCTCAAACCTGTGATACTCCTGCTGAACCTCCCAACTGTTCAGCCATGTGTCATCATACCAGCTCTAAGTTACATTTTTACCTCACTCTTCCCTTTTTTTTTGTACCAGGGGTTGAAAGTAGGGGCACTCAACCACTAAGCCATATCCCTAGCCCTATTTATTTATATTTTTTTGGTCATAGGGATTAAACCCAGGGGCACTTAACTACGAAGCCACATCCCCAGCATTTTTTTTTTAAAGAGAGAGTGAGAGAGAGAGGAGAGAGAGAGAGAGAGAGAGAGAGAGAGAGAGAGAGAATTTTTAATATTTATTTTTTAGTTCTCGGCGGACACAACATCTTTGTTGGTATGTGGTGCTGAGGATCGAACCCGGGCCGCACGCATGCCAGGTGAGCGCGCTACCGCTTGAGCCACACCCCCAGCCCCCCAGCATTTTTTTTAAAGATATTTTATTAGTTATTGATGGACCTTTATTTATTTGTTCATACATGGTGCTGAGAATCGAACCCAGTGCCTCACACATGCGGGGCAAGCGCTATACCACTAAGTACAACCCCAGACCCCCAGCACTTTTTTTATATTTTATTTTGAGACAGGATATCACTGAGTTGCTTAAGGCCTTGCTAAGTTGCTGGGGCTGGCTTTGAAGTCTTGATCCTCCTGCCTCAGCCTCCTGAGCTGCTTGGATTACAGGTGTGTGCCACTGTGCCTGGCTTACCTCACTCTTTTGAATTGTCACAGGGAAGATAAGTTGGTGGGGGCCAAGAACAGATGGGGCAGCTAGAAGACTATAGTCTACAAAAAGTGACAGTGACCTGGACTAGGGCGGGGCAATAAGGATGGCAAAAAGAGGAAGTTCCTTAAGCCTTTAGAGCCTCTTACCTTGGCTGGGTGGAAGGCAGAAGGCAGCAGACAGAGCCAGGACCAGGCCAGGCGGTTATTGAGTTGGCATGTGGACAGGTGGGCAGCCTCTGGGAGAGGCAGAAGTACCTTTGGGTCAAAGGAGGCCCAAGCCCTACACCGTCCTTCCTTTTCCAGAGTGTCCAGAGCTGGGAAAGAGTAGGGAATCTGCAGCCGAGCATACTGTCAAGGAGAAGAGAAATCAAATTGTGTCCTCTATGCCCTGGGGTCCTTCAGTGCATTGGTTCTGCCGCCCACCTTTCCCTGCATCCTCATACTTTCTGGAGGGGACAGTGATGTGGCTCTTCAAGGATCTCTGTATGTGCATTCCGAATGAATCTGCTGGATGGAGCTAGAGCATCCAGGGTGGGAGCCAGGAGTTGTAATCCCAGACTGGGATTTCCAGGAGAGGAATGCTGCAGGAACTGCTTGTGTCTCAACAAGTGCGGACATAGCCTTGACCAGGGAAAGAAGCACAGTCACTTCCCTCAAAGACCCTGTTCCAGGTTCCTGTTTCCCTTCCAGAGAAAGTGTCCTACTCCCGAACCCATACCCTCATCCTTCTCACTTGCAGGCCAGCTCCTCCAGGGCCTTGACAGCCCACAGGTAGAGGGGAAGACCTAACTGCCATTCCCACACCAACTGCTCATACAGGGAAGCCCCATGAGCTTGGCGGGATGACTGTCTTCCAGGCTTCTGACAGGAAAAACCCCGAAGCAGGATAGCTCCACGGAGGCAGGATGCTAGCACTGGTCTTGTTGTCCCTCCACCCACCGACTGGAGGAGGTGAACATCCTGGAGCTGCAAGAAAATGAAAAAGTGAAAAAGCAAAAAGTGAAGACTGAATTCAGTGACCCCAGGCAAGGTAACTAGTCTCTGCTACCTAGGTTTCAGGAGAAAGGAACACGACTTCCCCTATGTTGGCTACTATTTCCTTTCAGACTTCACACCTCTCCTACCATCACAACCCATTTCCCTAAGTCGGCATCATCTCCCATATGCTTTAGTAAGCCTTTGCTCTGTCTGAGGACCAGGTAACCCCTGGCTGGATAGGTGTGGCTCTGTCTTCTTCCTAGGCACCTGGTCCTAGACCTGTGCTTTAGCCATCTCTTCCCCTAATCAGAAGGCCTTCTGTGAAGAAGCTGCTTTGACCCCAACCCCTCCTCCCAGAACTTAAGATTACTCCTTTTCTTTCTAAGCTCTTGTCCAAATCATTTTTTAAGAAAAGCATTCCCTCGAATACTTGTTATTTGTATGTTCTTGCAACGGAATTTCTCATCCAGCTGCAAAAACTAGCTTATCAAGGTAAGAAAAGTTACTGGGAGGGTCTCTTTGCAATCAGCCCTGATCTCTCACTTACCTCCAGGCGGACCCCTGGTCGCATCACCCGCCTGAGGGCATGGAACTGCTGATATGCAAGGCAGAGCCCTAGCTGCCCATCCAGTTCATAGAGGCCAGCAGGCTCATTCAACACACCAGTGACTGTTCCCTGCAAAGAGTCCAGAAGTCCAGTTGGTCACCATCTGCTTACTCTTGTATAACCACATTTCCTGTCCCACAAGCTGTAGGATCTATCTCTTCCTCAGGCTTACCATATAGTTTAAGAGTCTAGAATCCCGCATAAGACCTTTTGGTCCCTTCTTGTCCTGGAAGTTGCTGGATGTGGGATGTGATTTGGAATCAGCCTCCAAGAAGGGTCCTTCCAGCTCCAGCTCTTGTACACGTCCTGGTTCCAGCAGCATCAGGTGGGAGGAGGAACTGGTCATCCAAACACAGTAATGGTAACCAGGGATCCTGGATACTCGCAGTTGTGTCAGTACATAGGCCTTACCAGGCCAAAGAGCACGGTGCCACACCAGCTGGGCAGGGATCTGGCTTACAGAGAGGTAGGTAACATGGCACATGAGATGCTCCCTACAGCACCATCCTTTTGTCAGTCCCTTCCTATTATAATTTAACCTCAAAGACCTGTTTCTCTTGAGACTTCTCTCTTAATTTTCCCTGTTTACCAATTAAATCTTAAGCCACAGAACTTTTAGGATCTCTCCTGTCTCATAGGAGAGGCCAAATATTTCCTAATTCCTTCCACAAGATACAAATCATCCCTAAAACTTCCTTTAGAATACATAAATACTCTATTTAAAAAAAATTTTTTTTTCAAAAACAGGTTTCCTAAATATATGTGTGCTGACATTAACATATAATGCCTTTTGTTTGTTTTAGGTACTAATAATTGAACCCAGGGGTACCCTAACACTGAGCTGCATCCCCAGCCCCTTTTATTTATTTGTTTGTTTTTTTGTTTATTTATAAGGAAGTTTTTAATTTTTATTACATACTGAGTTTTCCAGAAATGTAAATACCACATAGTTGATAATATATTATACTTTGTTTTTATCAGTACTTTATTTATTTATTTTTTTGAGAATTTCAATATTTATTTTTCAGTTTTCAGTGGACACAACATCTTTGTTTGTATGTGGTGCTAAGGATCAAACCCAGGCCACATGCATGCCAGGCGAGCGCGCTACCGCTTGAGCCACATCCCCAACCCTTATCAGTACTTTATTAAGAATAAAAGAAAACATTTTCAAGAAAAGCACATCATTTATGCCAATGCCTATCATAATATTTTAGTCATAAATATAATATACTAGTATTTGTTTTAATCATATCCACAGTGTTTTTTTTTTTAATTTTTTTAGATGTTGATCAACTTTTATTTTATTCACTTATTTATATGCAGTGCTGAGAATCAAACCCAGTACCTTACACATGCTAGGCAAGTGCTCTACCACTGAGCCATAACCCCAGCCCTCCAGTGTTTCTCTATGTGGAAACACATTTTGTTTTCAATATAGTTTCCACCTCACATTTGCTTCAGAATGAATACACATAATTTAATTAGAAATAACTATTCCTTTTTTAACCATTAGATCAACATGTTAATTTTTAGCAATACATTAATGTCTGCATTATATATGAAAGTGGGTTACATAAATACTCTAATGATAAACATACACCCTTCTTAGCATTTCCCCTCTTCCACCTCATAATATTTCATTTATGTTAACAATATGTGTTAGGTATATACGTATCTAGTATTGGGATAGAGGTCTAGGAAAGTACAATAAACAATTCCCTTTTATCAACCATATTTCAAACCTCTGGTAAACACAGACAGAGTAATAATAAAGTAATAATAAAGCTGTATATTACCAAGTATTGAAAATAACACATTTGATAGGGTTTCTTTTTTTTAATATTTATTTTTTATTTTTTGGAGGACACAACATCTTTGTATGTGGTGCTGAGGATCGAACCCGGGCCACACGCATGCCAGGCGAGCACGCCACCGCTTGAGCCACATCCCCAGCCCTTGATAGGGTTTCAATATGCATTTGGAAAAGCCAGGCACGGTGGCACTGCCTATAATCCCAGCTACTCAGGAGTCTGAGACAGGAGGAAAGCAAGTTCAAGGCCAACCTGGCAGAACTTAGTGAGACCCTTAGTCAAAACAAATCAAAATAAAGGACTGGGGATGGGGCTGGGAATGTGGCTCAAGCGGTAGCGCGCTCGTCTGGCATGCGTGCGGCCCGGGTTCGATCCTCAACACCACATACCAACAAAGATGTTGTGTCCGCCGAGAACTAAGAAATAAATATTAAAAATTCTCTCTCTCTCCTCTCTCACTCTCTCTTAAATAAATAAATAATTCTCTTAAAAAAAAAAAAAAAAAAAAAAAAAAGGACTGGGGATGTACCTCCATGGTAAAGTAACTCTGGGTTCAACCCCTAACACCATAAGGGGAGAAAAAGTCCGGGTGAGGGGTGGGGGATAGATTATCAGGATGGACTGAATGACCAGGGAAGCCTATTGAACGAAGATGAATTAAACTGGGCCCTGAAGAATAATATAGCTGAGTAACCCTTATCTGAAATACCTGTGACCATAAGTGTTTCAAATTTTGGATTTTTTTTTTAAGATTCTGGAATATCTGCATATTCATATACAAAATGTCTTGGGGATGGAACCCAAGTCTAAACTTTAAATTCACTTATGTTGTACATATACCTCATACATATAGAATAAAGGTAATTTTATCTGATAGTTTTAGTGCACCTGTGTTCTAACTTCAACCCATCACATAAGGTCAGGTATGGAATATTCCACTTATAATCTGATGTTGGAGTAGTTTGGATTTCAGACATGGAATGGTCTACCCATGGTTTTTATAAGTGTAAAAGGAAGAGACTAGCACTTGAACGAGGAGGCAACAACAAAAAATGCTCACAATTCTGAATGTACAAGGCACAATTTGGGGGCAGTGAAAACACAGGTGAAGTGAGAAAAGGGAATGTTCTTGGGGTTATAAGAGGAAAAAAACAGGAGCGCCACAATGAAAAAAGTCCAGAAATGCCATGCAGGGCATAATATGAACTAGAGAAAGGCAACTGCTAAAGAAATTGAAAAAACTTTTTCCTCAGGGCGTTTTATGGATAAAACTGCTCATGAATATAATGATCTTCTAGGGCATGCTCCTCCCACAGACAGAAAAGCACTGCTGCCATTCTCAGAGGCTTCAAAACACACTCACGACACTTGAACTTCACAATCATCTTGCTCAACTTCACAGAACTCCATTCTACTCAAAACCCAGCTGAGGGGTTGGGGTTGTGGCTTAGTGCTAGAGCGCTTATCTCACATGTGTGAGGCACTGGGTTTGTTCTTCAGCACCACATAAAGACAAATAAATTAAAAAAAGTATTGTGTCCATCTACAACTAAAAAAAATACATATATTTAAAAAAAAAAAAAAAAAAAGCTGGGCAGGGTGGCAGGGTGACACCGGCCTGTAAGTAATCCTAGCGGTTTGGGAGGCTGAGGCAGGAGGATCATGAGTTCAAAGCCAGCCTCAGCAATGGCAAGACACTAAGCAAGTTCAAGGCCAGCCTGGCAACTTAGTGAGACCCTGTCTCAAAACAAATCAAAATAAAGGACTGGGGATGTACCTCAGTGGTACATACCCTGTCTCTAAATAAAATACAAAATAGGGCTGGGGATGTGGCTCAGTAGTAGAGTACCCCTGAGTTCAATCCCTTGTACCAAAAACAAAACAAAACAAAACAAAAAAACTAAAACCCAGCTGAATCTCACCAATCAGACCCTGGACATCACATCTCATCTTGAAATACTGCTAGACTTACTTAAAACTTATTGCTTGCTGGGCATGATGGCACACATCTGTCATCCCGGCACCTCAGGAGGCTGAGATAGGAGGGTCACAAGTTCAAGGCCAGCCTCAGCAACTCAGCAAGGTCCTAAGCAACTTAGTGAGACCCTGTCTCAAAATATAAAGGGCTGGGGATGTAGCTCAGTGGTAAAATCCTTGAGTTCAATCTCCAGTACCCCTCCAACCCTCCCCCAAAACTTATTGCTTCAGGAGCTAAGGGGTATAGCTCAGTGATAAAGTGTTTGCCTCATATGCACCAACCCCTGGGTTTGATTCCCAGCGCTGAATTTTGTTTGGTCATCCTAAAGCAGGAGAAAAATAAGTGATTTGGGTAATTTTTTGGGTTTTTCATGGGAATTTTTTTTTTCTTAGTATGGGAATGGACCCAGGGCCTTACACATGCTAGGTATGTTAGAGTATAGTTACCTATACTCTACTGTGGAAATATAATAACAGCCCCTGGCAATTTTTAAAAATGTCAAATACAATGAAAAGGCTACCCACTCAAATGAACTGCACAGCAGCAAAATCTATTCCCTACCTGCTTACAGACAACAACACTATCTAGAATCTTCCTTCTATGGTACTGTTCCAGAAAACAAGTCTCCCCCGCTGTCCTCCTTTCCTTTCTGGTTCCTGCTACAATGTTATTTCTATTAGAACACCTTCCATACTGAAAGGCCCCTGAATGGATCCTAATCCTCACCTGGACGATAATGGACACATGGCTGATGGCTTGGCTAACAGTTGGGGATAATTCACCAAGAGAGAGGATAAAGTATGCTTTCTTTTTACTTTTCACCAGAGCACTCAATCGAATCAGCTTCCCGGCCAGATTTTGCTTCTCACCTCTGAGCTTGCTTCTAAGAAGGAAGAGAAAGGAAAGAATGAAGGTCCGCCCTCCCCAACTTTTCTTTTTCCCTTTATACAAATGTCTTCCTTCATTGTAAGGAACAATCTGGTAAAAGGTAAAACGTCCAAAGCCCAAAGTATTATTCTAAAATCCTTCAAATTCTGCTTGCCTTTGAAGAATCCTCCTACTAACAGTCTTAATATTTTAAGCCTCCATTGTTCCCTTGATTAGGAACATTCCATTTATATGATTATCAAAACTATTATTTCCCTCTCTTCAATGAATCACCATCATCCTCCAAGCTTTACAATATTTTTTCTTTCTCTACAGGGGAAGACTTACCTATGCCTGAGCAGACAGGATGCAATCTGTGGGTACAAGACAGGGATGGGTGTGAGAGGGCCAGGACTGATAGTCAAAGGAAATACTGGTACAGGAGCTTCCCAGAGCTCCAAGTGCCCTTCCTTTGAGGAATTCCACCTGGCAGGAGGGAGGTAACTCCAACTGGGGAACAGGAAGAGATGGCCCAACCAAGAAAGGTCCAGGTCAATGAGCTAGGAAAAAACCAAGAGCACAGGTTAACCCGGACCCTAGTATCCAATCCACCTCTTCTATATATTAGCTACCTTGCTGCCTAGGCACCATTCCAATTTGGATCTGAAGTATCTGACCTTCCCTTTCTGCTTACCTCACAGCCCAGGCTACCAGTGTTATCTCTCACGTAGAGGCTTCCATTCCTGCATCCTTGTTCCTCTGATAGGTCTGTTAATGTTCCTACAAGTAACAGTCGCTCCCGAGGAAGAGGGACCCCATTTGGCCTAGCCTCTGGGGCCCATGTCTGGTATGCAATGCTGCTCCAGGACAGATGGCTGCAGCATGGGAGATGCTGATAGGTCCTGAGGTTCTGTACTGAGACAAAGCTGGAGAGTGAAGAAAGCAGAGGTTTTGCAAAACGAGTTTAAGTCTAGGATACCCTCAACCCTGACTTATCCCCAAGAGAAAGGAAGGACTGAAAGGGAATATGACTAGACATGAGTTTATTTGCTTGAGTGAAAAGGAAACATTGGGAGGGGGAAGGTCTAAGAAAAAATGAGGATGAGGTCTGGGTCCAGTGACTGGAAAAGATCCAGGGAATGCAAGAAGAAAGTCTGCACTGAATATTTTGAACAATATGGTGCCAGGGAGAACATGAAGTAGGAAAGTGGGGGAGGGGGCCCTGAAGAAATGAGTGTGTGTGGAGAATACTTTACAGATATCACAAATAGCTCCCCTGAAAGCATCTCAGCTCTTAGCTCCATAGAGAACTCCAATGGCCCCAGCCAAGTTTCCTGCATAGTATGGAATATCACAGTACTAGAGACCAGCTGGGAAGCTGAGTCTGAGATGGTGGGTACTGGATATGATACAAATAATAGTTAAATTATCAATGGGGGTATAGCTCAGTGGTACAGCATGTATTTAGCAAGTATAAAGCCTGGGGGTCAATCCCTAGCACCAAAAAAAAAAAAAAAAAAAAAGCTGGGTGCAATGGTACACATATACCTGTAATCCCAGCAACTTGGAAGGTTGAGGTACATGATCACAAGTTCAAGGTCAGTCTTAGCAACTTAGCAAGGACCTAAGCAACTTAGTGAGATCCTGTCTCAAAAATCTCAAAATAAAAAATATAAAGGGCTGGAGATGGCCAGATGCAGTGGTGCACACCTGTAATCCCAGCAGCTTGGAAGGCTGATACAGGAAGATCACCTCAGCAATGGTGAGGCACTAAGCATCTCAGTGAGACCCTGTCTCTAAATAAAATACAAAACAGGTCTGGGGATGTGGCTCGGGGTCAAGAGCCCCTGAGTTCAATCCCCAGTACCTAAAAAAAAAAAAAAAAAAAAGGGCTGGGGATGTGGCTCAAGCGGTAGTGCGCTTGCCTGGCATGCACGCGACCCGGGTTCGATCCTCAGTACCACATACAAAGATGTTGTGTCCGCCGAAAACTAAAAAATAAATGTTAAAATTAAAAAAAAAAATAGACTACTTAGGGATAGATGTATGTGTAGTAAAAATGTAAACATATTCATGGGACTAATATACCTCATGTTTAAGACAGTTTTTTTTTTAATATTTATTTTTCAGTTGTGGTTGGACATAATACCTTTATTTTATTTATTTATTTTTGTGTGGTGCTGAGGATCAGACCTAGGGCCTTGAATGTGCTAGCCAAGCCATCTATCGCTGAGCCACAATCCTAGCCCCAAGGGGTTTGTTTTTGTTGTTGTATTTGTTTTGAGATATAATTGCTTGTTGTCAAGATATCCTTGCTAAGTTGTCAAGGCTGACCTCAAACATGTGATCCTCCTGACTCAGCCTCACAAATAGCTAGGATTATAGATGTGGATAACAGAACCTGTCTCCAAGATAATGGTCATTTCTATGAGGAGGTAAAAAAGTTTCTTTCTGCAGAATTTTTCAGAGCCCTGGATATATTAATAAGCCCTGTGACTCTCCCAGAGAATGTTATTATATTCAGAACCTCTTAATTTATTTGGCCATGAAATTCTTTTCTTGTGGTATTTTATTAACATTGTCTCGTACAGTTTATGAAATGGTAGTGTAGTAGAAAACCCAAATTAATTTTTAAAAAAGCTCAGAAGACCTAACTTCAGGTCTTAAAAACAATAATATTTCATAAAGTCAACATCTCTTTGTATCTAAGTTTCCAAATACACAAAATGAAAAGAATACCAGCTTCTCTCCCCACTTTGAGAGCTCTTTTTCCAAATTTTCTATTTTTCCCACTTCTTTCTTCCTCTCCTTTTCCGTAAACTTGACTTAAGCCAATTTAGGAGAATTTTAGGAAAAGGAATGTTAGATGGAGAATAGGAAACTTCTACAGAAGAGGTTGTATTTAGACCACTGTGTTCTCCACTCACTCTTCTCACGTCCCCTCTTTATAACTATAGGTAATTCTTTTTTAATCCCAAATTCATTCTTCCTGCCAACCTCCACTTTCATACCTGTAGCTGAGGGGCAGTGTAAAACCTTGGTTCTTCCCCTGGGACAACCAAACAGTCTTCACACAGTCAATCACTGACTGAGTGAACTGGACATTAGGTCCCTTGCCAGTTGGACAAAGGCTCTCTTGGATGAAGGTCTGGGCAGCTTCAAGCCAGGCTTGCTCCTGAGGAAAAGTAAATCTGATTATAACATTTTAATGACTATTCTGGCCCCAAGGAATCTTTTGGGAATAAAGGAATAGGGGGAAAAAATCCAGAGGGCATAAGAAATGAAGATCAAAAGTATAGTTATTTAGAACTTGAAGCCTTAAGTCTTAGTTCAGGGCAGGAATGTAGTTCCCTGGTAGAGCACTTGTCTAGTCTGTGCAAGGCCCTAGATATTCTATCCCTAGCACTGAAGAAAAAAACAAAAACAAAAGGAAAGGACATACTATCCTATAATACATAAAAATATGCCTCCTGATAGTGGACAATAAACAAAAAAAGACATAAGCAGAATATAATTTTTAATCATTTCTTTTTCCTGTTGTGTGGATTTGAGTTACTAAAAGCTAAATACACACAAAAATATACTGGCCTCAAACTTGGGATCCTCCTGCCTCAGTCTTCCCAGTCCTTGGGATTACAGACATGCATCACTTAGCCTAGCTCCTCTAGCACTCTTTAATGCTCTGTTCACTAACTTAGCATACAGAACAAACAAAAAATATTGTTTTATCCGAAACCAGAATGCACTCCTTAAGTCTTTCCTTTCCCTAAACAAGATCAGTCCTTTAGATTCTCTTTATTATCTTTTTTATCCTGTCTTCACCTCTGGAACCTTCAACACTGCTGCCATCCTTGGGGCCACCATCCTCTTTCAGTGCATTTCAACCACAGCTTTCCAACTCTCTACACTACAACTTAAGCAAAGTAAAACCCAAATCTCACCTACTCTTCTGCTCCAAATCCGCCAAACAACTCCCAGTAAAAAGTGCTGTTCAGCAAGACATGGACCCTTCCAAAGCCCATTCCCAGCTGAACTTATTTTTTCTAAAGACACCTACTCTCTCTCTTGCTGTTCAACAAGTATTTACTTCGGTCCGCCTTGTAACGTCTGCAGTGCTGTCTTGCTTTGCTAACTTACTCCTACACACACTGCTAGACTGAAGCTTTTCCTTTTCCTGTACAGCTGCGTCAGGGGTCTCCTTCAGAAATCCACATCCCCATAACTCCCCCATTAACCTGCTCCTGGTTTGCCACTAGAGAGTGGATGGGGACGCGCTTAAGGTTCAAAGCGGGCGCCGCACCAATAACCTAAAAATATTCGCAGAACCAGTGAGAGAAGTACGAGCAAACTGCCTGACAGTCCCCTCACCCCGCGACCACGACCAGGAATGTCGAGAGGGCAGAGAGACATAATGGAAGCAACATGAGAGGAAATAAAATCTAAATCAAGGAAAAAGGGGCAGGGGGACCAGAAAGCACCACTCACGGAGCTAGGAGCCTGAGCCTGGCCGGCCGCCATGATGCGCCAAAGCTCCGCCCCTGAAAAACGCGGGAACGCGGGGCGCAGGAGACCACCGGAGGCCTCTTGATGACGTCATCTGAGCGCGCCCTGGCTCCTCCCACTTCACGTTCTCAGGATCCTTCTTAGTTCCTCTGGCTGGGCTCCCCAAGTTCGCCATCTCTGTTTTACCGTGATTTCCTGTCTGGCGTTTTTTAGACTTCCACGTGGGATGTTGTGGGAGAGCTCAGAAGCTCAGACACCGCCCACATGATTGATAATTCCTAAGCATCTTTCAGTCTTCCTGATCTTGCCGGAGAAGACCTTCCTCCTTAATGCAGTTAGATCACGTGGTCCATACTTGTGTCATGGCCTTAACTCACATAGAATTTAACTCTTCCCCCACTCGATTGTGAGCTCCCAGAAGTCAAGAACTTTGTTCTATCTTTGTATTCTGGTGCCAGGAATAGTACTTGTTGCTTAAAAAAAAAATTGACGAAAAATTGTGGATTAATGAAAACTTCCTGATCTTCCAATTCAGTAGACCCGCCAGTCAGTGCACAGCTTTGTAGACCGTGGAGAGCACAGAGGCAAAATATGTAAAATGTTAATAATAAGTTTATGAATAAAAAAGTAGAAAATGCAGGGGGGTGATGTGTTTCATTTGCATAATGAAAGTCTTACTGAAAAGACTTAAAAAAAAAAAAAAAGTAAAGCGTTGAGTGAAGCCCGTGCAGTGGTCCACACCTGTAATACTAGCTACTTGGGAAGCTCAAGTGGGAGGATTGTAAGTTCAAAGCCACTCAGCAAAACCCTGGAATTATTGTCTCAAATAAAAGGGCTGAGCATGGTGATGCCTGAAATCCCAGCAACTGGGGAGGCTGAGGCATGAGGATGGAAAGTTGAAGGTCAGTATCCATATTTGATAGAGACCCTCAGCAACTTAGCAAGGCCCTGTCTCAGATTTAAAAATAAAAATGACTGGGGCTATAACTCGGTGGTGAAGCCTTCCTGGATTCAATTCCCAGGACCAAAAAATAAAATAAAAATTGTTTTTATTTTATTATTTGAAAGACCCTTGAAGACCCCAACCACTCAGTGAAGGAGCACACCAGTGGTCCAGAGATCAGTTTATTCAGCGTAGGCTACACTAGAGGCAAAAGCGTCTGCAGCAGCAGCAGTGTGGGTTTTAGGGACTTAAATGTCCCCCACGGGAAGTGTGTGTGGTTATGGTTAGTGCACCTGTTGTCAGTTTTCTATTGGGCTCCTGGGCTCTTTTGGTAGGCTCTTTTGGCAGGCCCCTTCTCTTAGACAGGAAGAAGAACCCGGGAGCCTAGAGCCTAAAGCCCTAGACATGGTCACCATTGTTGGGCGGTGGCTGGGCCCTGTTCTGGCTCTGTGCCCAACATTATTTATTTTACTTATTATTTATAAATAAAAGAGTTTGGAGGCCGAGCATGGGGGTGCACACTTGTAATCCCAGAGGCTTGGGAGGCCGAGGCAGGAGGATCATAAGTTCAAAGCCAGCCTCAGCAATTTAAGGAGGCCCCAGGCAACTTTGTAAGACTCTGTCTCAAAAATAAATAAATAAAAAGGGCTGAGGCTGTGTCACAGTGATTAAGCATGCGTACATTCAATCCTCAGTACTAAAAAAAGTGGGGTTGGGGATGTAACTCAATGGTAGAGCACCCCTGGAATCAATTCCCAGTACTGAAAAAAACTTGAAGATTTGAAGGAGGTGAAGGATATGAATGTTGGGGATCAGGGAGAACAAACTGAGGGAACAAGGACAAAGACCCTGTGGTGGGAAGAAATGAAGGAAGTCAATGAGGCTGGAGGGGAGGAGTAGAGATTAAACAGCTACCTGACAGAGGCATTTAAGGCTGCAGTAAGTATAAGCCTGCTTCAAATCATTTTCAGAATGAGAACAAGCCTCAATTATAAAATAGTATAAACATTTTAGATAACAAGAATGCTCTAGTTTTTTAATGAGAGAATAAAAAGCCTTCAATTTGACAGGTGCAGTGGTGAGCTCTGGAGACTGAGGCAGGAAGATTACAAGTTCAAAGCCAGCCTCAGCAATTAGGCATAGACTATCTCTAAATAAAATGTAAGAAAGGACTAGGACTCTGCTTAAGTGTTCCTGGGTTGAATCCCTGGTGCCAAAAACAACAACAACAAAAAAAAAACAACTAATTCTACATCTACAAAACCAACTAAGTCTACCTCCTCATTCAACTTGTTTGCTTGTTTTTTTTTTTTTTTTTTGGAGGGGGTACTAAGGACTCCAGGGGCACGTTACTACTAAGCTATATCCCAGGTCCTTTATGTTTATTTATTTATTTTTATTGTGAGATAGGTCTTGCTAAGTTGCTGAGGCTGGCTTCAAACTTGTGATACTTAACCTTCCCAGTCACTGGCATTACAGGCATTAACCACTAAGACTGGCTCAACTTATTTAAAAAAAATTTTTTTTTTAACTATGGTCATGCACCACCACAACCAGTTCAAATTTATTTTTGTTTGTTTTGCAATGTTGGGACTCTAAGCCAGGGCCTACATGTATATGAGGCAAGTGCTTCGGTACTGAGCTACAGCCCCAGCTCCTTAACTTCACTTTTGGTGCAGATCTTCTCTCTCTTCTATATTTGATGCACTAGATATGCACTGTGATGACAAGTTCTTTATATAAGAAATTTTGGGAGTTAAGTGCAGTGGCATGTGCCTGTAGGCCCAGCTACTGGGAGGCCAAGGCTGGAAGGATTGCTAGAGGAGAGGAGTTCAGGGCCAGCATAGGCCACACAGTGAGACCTCATCTCAAAAAATAAATAAATAATAAACAAATAAATAAATAAATATAAAATAAAAACAAAACCTTACTGGACATCAAATGAATATTTGTTTTGTAATTATTTATTATTTTCCATATTACATTAGACATATGCTACTTAGCTTTTTTTTTTTAATATTTATTTTTTAGTTTTTGGCAGACACAACATCTTTGTTTGTATGTAGTGCTGAGGATCGAACCTGGGCCGCACGCATGCCAGGCGAGCGCGCTACCACTTGAGCCACATCCCCAGCCCTGCTACTTACCTTTCAACCAGAAGAAGGAGGAAGAAGCAGAAGAATGAATAAATGAATAAATAAATAAGTAAATCTGCTAGAAGCTGAAACTGAAACTCTCCCATGCCACTATCCACTGACCTTTTTATTAAAGCATTTATTGGACCTAGCCAAGGCCCCTAACCTAATCTTTTTGCTTTCAGTATTTTCTCAACTCTGACAGACTCTCCTCTATTTATTTATAAATACAAGGATGTGCCTCATATCTTGGGATTTACCTTTTGTTTTTTCCTCTAGTGGCCCTGGGCCTCATACAGTAGGTACTGTACCATTCAACTACATCCCTAGTTTTTTTCTTTAAATAATGTTTTTAAAATTTTTTTGTTGTTGTTGATGGACCTTTATTTTATTTATATGTGTGCTGAGAATCAAGCCCATATGCTAGGCAAGTGCTCTCCCACTGAGCTACAACCCCTGCCCCGTCTCTAGTCCTTTCTAATTTTTACTTTGAGTCGAGGTTTCACTAAGTTGTCCAGGATGGCCTTGAATTTAAGACTATTGCCTCAGCTTAGATCCCAAGTATCTGGGATCACAGGTGTGCACTACCACACCTGGCCTAGGATTTACTTTTTTTTATTTTTATTTTTTAGTTGTAGGTGGACACAATATCTTTATTTAATTTTTATGTGGTGGTGAGGATCATGTTTGCTAGGTGAGCACTTTACCACTTTACCACTGAGCCACAAACCCAGCCCCTGGGATTTATTTTTGATGGTTTATAGAAGGAAGAGCTAAATTTGGGCTATAGTGGTTGCAGAAAGCTGTATTGAATCCACCACCACCCCATAGTTAAGATTTATTTTTTGCAGTGCTAGGGGAAGAACCCAGGGTGCTCTAATGGTAGTCAAGGACTCCCATGAAAAACAAGGCCTCTTAGAATTAAGGGACAAATAAGACAGTCAAGCTAGTTCTCAGTCTCTCTCTCTCTCTTTTTTGGTATGAGGGATTGAACCCAGGGGCACTTAACCACTGAGCCACATCTCTAGCCCTTTTTAATATTTTATTTAGAGACAGGGTCTCACTGAGTTGCCTAGTGCCTCACTAAATTGCTGAGGCTGACATTGAACTCATGATCTTTGTGCCGCAGCCTCCTGAGCCACTAGGATTACAGATACACCCCACTGCACCAGGATAGTTATGAATTTTATAAGGTTAACAGTCATACCAGAAAATTAGGATTTAAAAAGTGCATCAGTTTTCAAGGCCATGGGAGTGAGGTAGGATGGAAGAAATAAGGATAGGTAAAAAGATAAATAGGGAAGGCAAGAGGAACTAGAGCTTTAAATCTAAAAACTCCATGACTGACCTCACCTTCACACCCACATCTATTTCCTTCCAGATCTGAATTCTTAAAAAGTCCAGTTAATCTTAGAGTACTATAAATCCAGTTAATTAGTGCCTATGTACTTTGCTAGTTTACAGAATATATTTTTATACTGATTAAAAGAAGCTTAAAGTGGGGTGGGGCATGCTGGCTCAGGCCTATAATCCCAGCAGCTCAGGAGGCTGAGTCAGGTTTATCACAAGTTCAAAGCCACCTTCAGCAATTTAGTGAAGTCCTAAGCAACTCAGTGAGACCCTCTCTCTGAATAAAATATAAAAAAGGGCTGGGGATGTGGCTCAGTAGTTAAGCACCCTTGGTTTCAATCCCCAGTCAAAACCAACCAAACAAACAAACAACAAAAGAAGAAATAGCTTGTCATATAGCCAGGTATGGTGCACACCTGTTATCCCAGCAGCTCAAGAGGCTGAAACAGGAGAATCACAAATTCAAAGCCAGTCTCAGCAAATTAGCAAAGCCCTAAGCAAATTAGTGAGACCCTGTCTCAAAATAAAAAATAAAAAGGGCTGGGGACATAGCTCAGTGGTGAAACACCTGTGGGTTCAATCCTTGGTTCCAAAATAACTAACTAAATAAGATTAAAGAGAGATATTGATAGACACATAATATTGAAGCCAGATTTAAAGATAGATAGTGTAGTTAGGTAAATCGATTCTAATATAGAGTGAGATAAATAAAATGGAGGCCATTATGGAGAATGGAGTCCAGGAAACCAGAGCAGCACTTGGGGAAATTGAAATGTTAATGTCCCCAAGGCTAGAACCCTTCCTAAGGAACTGTTAAAGAAACAGCTCCCAGCAAACAGGGAAGTGTTAATCAAACTACCCCAGGCCCTTCCTGCCCACATTACTCCTTCAGCCCACCTATCTCCTGCCTTTTGGCCTTCTCACTTGCATTCTAAAACTGCAGGATAAAGAAACAAAAGATTTGAATGGGGAAGACTAAAAAAACTTAGGATAAAAAAGGGAAGACTTCCCCTTTCAGGTCTCCTTCTTCCTCCAGGATAAAGCCTTCCACTTTCCACTCTACACTTGCCTTAGTGTGCTTCTCTGGTGTTGGAAGCAAGGACTGTCACCGGTAAACAGCCTCAGCAAGTGTGAGGCACTAAACAACTCAGTTCAGACCTTGTGTCTAAATAAAATACAAAATAGGGCTGGGGCTCAGTGGTTGAGTGTCCCTGAGTTCAAGCCCTGGTATCCCTCAATCCACATACATACATACATACATACATACATAAATGGCTGAGGTTGGCTTTGAACTTGTGATCTTTTTCTCTCAGCCTACCTAGCCCCTGGGATTACAGTTCTAGGCCACCACACCCAGCTGAAATTAGGCTATTTATAGGGTAGGTTTGGCTAATAAGAGACAAAGACAATTTGCACAGGAATAGGAAGAAAAAAGGAAACAAACAAAACAAAACTTACATGGAGATGAGAGAGAATCCAGTAATTATTTTCTTTTAACACTGTACTTATGATGGTGGGTGGCTCCAGCTCCTGTTAACATTATTTCCTCCCTTTATCTTCTCAAGCCTAGAAGAGGTAACAACTTTCTACTCTGTAGCAGCACCATACATTGCTGGTTTCTGTTTTCTGATAGTTTGGTGTTTTTTTTTTTTTTTTTTTTTTTTTTTTTTTTTTTTTTTTGGTATTGGGAATTGAATTGAAACCCCCTGCACTCAACCATTGAGCCACATCCCCAGCCCACGACCCCCTTTTTTTATTTTTAGAGGTAGGGTGTCCCTAAATTGCAGAGGCTGGCTTTGAACTCTAGATCCTCCTGCCTCAGTCTCCCTAGCTGTTGGGATTATAGGTGTGTGCCATTGCACCCAGCTTCTGATAGGTTCTTTTTTTTGGGGGGGGTATCAGGGGCACTGGACCACTAAGTCTCATTCCCAGCCCTATTTTGTATTTCATTTAGAGATAGGGTATCACTTAGTTCTTAGTGCCTCGCTTTTGCTGAGGCTTGGGAGCCGCTGGGATTACAGGCCAGTGCCCACCGTGCCCAGATGATAGGTTTTAATAGAAACGTATATTCATGCTTTATAAGGTTTTAAAAACATACAAAAAAAAAAAAAACTGTTCAAAGGTAGAAAGTGTTAAGCATTTGTATTACAAAACTATGCAACAAGCCATTGGAACAAGCCTCAGCTTCCACATTCATATATCATTTCTTTTCTTTTTCTTTTTTTTTCAGTTCTGGGGATTGAACTCAGGGGCGCTTAATAACTGAGCCACATCCCCAGCCATTTTTTATATTTTATTATTTTATTTAGAGACAGGGTCTTGCTGAGTTGCCTAGGGCCTCACTAAATTGCTGAGGCTGGCTATGAAGTCACGATCTTCTTGCCTCAGCCTCTCTTATTCAAAATACATACATACATATATACATACTTTCATCCCAAAAAAGTCAAAGAGTAAGGGGGAGGGAAAATGAATCCTGGACGCAGAAAAAGCTTCTCATTCCGTCTCCTGCGTTCAAAATATTTGTCATTTGGTCATTTGCACAAGACCATCAGAGTACAAAAAAAAAAAAAAAAAAAAAAAGACTAACAGAGTCGAGGACACGGAACTGAATGTGTTTTTACAAACGCCAATTCAAGGAGGATTTGTGAAGAGACAAAATGGGAGCCGGACTCCATGGCCGATGCACGATTTTAATCCCAGCTGAGGCTGAGGCAGGAGCATCACAAGTTTGAGGCCTGCTTCTCAACTGAATAAGGCCCTGTCTCAAAAAAAAAAAAAAAAAAAAAAAAAAGATAATGATTCTTAAAAGGAGCTGGGGATGTACCTCAGTGGTAGAACTCCTCTGGGTACCGGAAAAGAAGAAAAAAAGAGGGAGAGAGGGAGGGAAAAAGAAAAGAAGAGTGAAAGAAAGAAGAAAAGGAAAAAGAAACCACCAGGAAGACAACCCGACCCCAAAGAGCTTGGGTTGCAGGGCTGCGAAGCCGCTCACCTACTACTGGAGGAAGTGTGCAGGGCATTTCCTGTTCACTTCCGCCCGCAGGCGTCGCACATAGATGACGCGAACGCGTCAAGATTCGTGTGGCATAGGGGCAGCGTGGACAGCTTTCCCGTGAGTATATGTACCGCATGCTGGCTTTAAGGCCACTTAGTGGTGCAGCTCTTTGTCACCCATCCCAAGTACAGTCCAGGCCGCTTCAGTATCCCCACCAGGCCGAGCTGAGTGCAGCTGAGGCCCGCGTGCCTGCTGTAGTAGGGGTATCCTTTCATCCCCACGTGTGCGCGTTCCGCAGACGCTGGACGTGGGTGCCTGACCACTCATACTTGGCTCCCGAGTCTTTAGTTAAGCAAAAAAAAAAAAAAAAAATCTGTCAACCACCTGTTTTATATAGGGCACCATGCTAATCATTAGGAATATTGCACTGGGATTTTTTTTTTTTTTTTTTTTTTTGGCGGCGAGGTTCGGGGGGTGTACCGGGAATTGAACTCAGAGGCACGCGACCACTGAGCCGCATGTCCCACCCTATTTTGTATTTTATTTAGAGATAGGGTCTCACTGAGTTGCTTAGTGCCTCGCTTTTGTTGAGGCTGGCTTTGAACTCAGGATCCTCCTGCCTCAGCCTTCCGAGTCCCTGAGATTACAGGCATCTGCCACCGTGCCCCGCAGATGAAAATTTAAATAAAATGGTTTCAGGAAAACTGCCCTGAAAGAAGAGATGGACAGAGGAGTGGTGGGAACCAAGAATTCATTCACTCAGGCAACACGTTTTCATTTGTTTACTTTTTAAGCTTTATGTTTAAAAAGTAAGCCCCAGGAATTGCTCAAGCTTTGGTGATTAAACGAAGATGAAGCAGCTACAGCACATGCAGACAGATTTTGTTTTAGGGGGGAATATAGAGTGAAAAGTAAATAAAAATGTCAGATTGGGGTGAATACTATATAAGAAGTTAACCAGAGCCATCTGAGAGTGGCTATTTAAGATTGGCTAGTCCAATAAGGCCTTTGCAAGCAGGTGAATTTTCCCTGAAATCTAAATAACTATAAAGAACTAGCCATGCAGGCAGGGTGGTACATGCCTCTAATTCCAGCAACTCCCCGGAGGAGAGGCAGGGAGGATCCTGAGTTCAAAGCCAGCCTCAGCAAAAAGACACTCACTAACTCAGTGAGACTGTGTCTCTAAGTAAAATACAAAAATATAGGGCTAGGCATGTGGCTTAGTGGTCCAGTGCCCCTGAGTTAAATCCCTGGTACCAAAAGAGAAAAAATAACTAGCTATGCATATATAAGGGTGAAAAAAAAATGCCTTTTAGTACCGAGCTTGATAAGTTAGAGGAAAAAATGCCTTTTAGTACCGAGCTTGGTAAGTTAGAGGAATACAGTAGAACCTAGTGGGATCCTTGCAGAGTGGGTGAGATAGGGTTGAAGAGGTGGCCAGACCAGGTAATCCAGAGCACTGAGTTGAAATTTTATACCATGTGTGATGGGAAGCCATCATCTTTATGCTGACATGTGGCAAATGGATTGTGGTTTTGCAGAGGTGGAATCAGACTCTGTTCCCAAAGCCAGTACGTTGATCCAGGTGAGTGGAGAGGGGAGGCTTGGACTAGAGTGAAGTAGTCCAGATGAGATTTGAGGGCTATTTGGAAATAGATTAGAGAGACTGAAGGAAAAACCTGCTAGGCAAGTTTTTTTGTCACTGAATTACATCCCTAGGTCAACTCTGGTGTTTTTGGTTTGAGCAATTAATTAGATGATGGTAGTGTTTACTGACATGGGGAATAGCAACTCTGGAGAATAAATAAAAATTCCTGTTTAGGGGATGGGAGTGTGGCTCAGCAGTAGTGCACTTGCCTGGCATGTGTGAGGCACTGGGTTCGAGTCTCAGCACTGCATTAAATAATTAAAAGGTCTATCAACAACTAAAAAAAAAAAAAGAATTCCTGTTTTGGCCATAACAGATATTTGCTGTGTATATGAGACATCAGTGTGTGGAGATACCACAAGCTTTTGAATATACTTATCTGGAATTTCAGGAATCGTCAGTGTTGGGTAAAGTTATAGAATTCATTGGCAAATATTAACTTGAACCATAAGAAATTACTGATTTTGGCCAAAAATTGTTGAATGCTGGCAATTTCATTTGTTCATTCTACCAGATAATATTTAAAATCAGGACTAGATGAGGTCACTTAAGAAATAGAAGAGAAGTAAGAATAGAGCCCTGGGCACCCAAATGACCAGCAAAAGTGACCCAAAAGGAGCAACCAGAAGGTGGGAAAGATACCAGGAAAGTGTGGTGTCACTGAAGCCAGAGAAGGTGTTGTTTCAAAAAGTAGGGAATGAGTAAGTCAAATGTTGCTGAGACGTCTAGTAAGATAAGAACTGTTAAAGTGACCTCTAGATTGGCAATATCACAATCCTTGGTCCTGGACATAGTAGTCAAATAATTCAGTTTTTTGTTTTTCTCTTTTTGTGGTGCCAAGGATCAAGTCCAGGGCCTTAGCATGCTAAGGGTGAATTCTTTTTTATTTTATTTTTTGTGGTGCTGGGGATTAAACCCAGGGCCTTGTGCATGTGAGGCAAGCACTCTACCAACTGAGCTATATCCCCAGTCCTGAATTCAGTTTTTAATAAGTTAAATTTGAGTTGTCCACATTGTGTTCTCACACTTCTTGGGAAGAGGCAGTGTATATCTGTGAGTTCCGAGTGTGATCATGGTTGAACGAGTGAAGTAGATTAGAAGCCTACCTTTTCCTGGTTACCTTTTCTCTGAGTGCCCCTGTTATTTTCCCCTAACCTATTACTAATGTCTCGACTGTCCTTGAAACTTGAAATTAGTTCAACAGGAAAGCTTTAATTTTTTTTTTTTTGTTTGTTTATTTTTTTTTAAAGGAAACTAATTCTTCCCTGAAAGGACACCTGCAAAGATGGCCCCAGTCCTTCACTTCTATGTCCGACCCTCTGGCCATGAAGGGGCAGCGACTGGACAGACTCTACAAAAAGTACAAAGGCAACTACCAGAGCTGCAGGGTGTTGAGACAGAACTCTGTTACAATGTGGACTGGACAGGTTGGGCCTATGTAATGGATGCTTGAATGAAGTGGTATAGTGCCACATGTAGTATCTTAATGTATCCTTGCTCTGTCTCCCTGTAGCTGAGGCCTTCCCAAATGCTGAGGAAATAAAGAAGCTGAAATGGCTGTTTGGTTGCCCGTTGTTACTGGATGATGTTGCTCAAAAGTCCTGGCTCCTTCCAGGTTCCAATGACCTGCTGCTGGAAGTTGGGCCCAGGTATGTGTTTTAACCTGGGGCAGTTTGTTTCACTAACTAGGTCATAGCCTTTCTTTTGAATTCACTGCATATCCCTTCCACTTCCATTGTAAGTTCCTCTTGTGATCCTCAGGAGATTTGTTTTGCTTTCATTACATCTTACTCCCTTCCTTGGAAACTGCACATATTTTCTCCATGTGGTACATGCCTTTATAGATTGAGCCAGCTCTCAGATATATTCTGAAAGTAAAATAACTTGTATTCTGAGAAGTTAAAATTGTGGCAGTTTTTGACTTTTTAGTGCTGAGGTTTGTGTCTAGGGCCTTGTGCATGTTAAGGAAGCATTCTATTAGTGAGATACAGCTCTAGCCCCTAAATTGCAGCAGTTTTATTGCTAGAAGGATAGTTATATAGTTTGTTTGTTTGTTTGTTTGTTTTGGGGGGTACCAGGGATTTAACTCAGAGGCACTCGACTACTGAGCCATATCTCCAGCCCTATTTTTTGTATTTTATTTAGAGACAGGGTCTCACTGAGTTGCCTAGAGGATAGTTATAGTTTGATCTGAGTGACTTGAAAGCAGATTTCTTGGAGCCCAGTCTGAGGTTGGAGACCATTGGTGAGGGGATAGTGATGGGAGATTGGCTGGACAGGATGGATAGGATCTGCCTTTCTAGCAAGATCCTAACCATCTGGCCCACTTCTCAGGCTGAACTTCTGTACTCCAACATCCACCAACATCGTTTCTGTGTGCCAGGCCTCAGGGCTGGGAGCTGTGAATCGTGTGGAGATTACCCGACGCTACCGGCTCTCGGTGAGGCAATGGGTGATTAGGAGGAGGTGTACTAGAAGAGATTAGATCCTAAGATCTAGGGAAATAATGGGAGAAGCAAGGGAAGAGTTCCTGGCTTTGGACCTGTTCTTCATTATTGTATGAATTGGTCACTATCCAAAGATTCCTTATCAAGGGATAAGGAAATCCAGTCTGTGTTAGTCTCTGCTAATTTAGGCATCACAGCATGGACTCATTCCTGGAAGGGGAGTCTTCTTTTTGTTGTCTAGACACAGGTGCTATATAGGCCTGGGGATGCCTAGCCCTGGGTTTAATCCCCAGCACTGCAAAAAAAAAAAAAAAAAAAAAAGGTGGGGGTGCTGTAGGGTAGCATTGGACTAACATTGTATATTTGGAGAGCCAAGCGTGGAGTATTCCCTCCATTCTTCAGTTCACTCTTCATCCCTTGCCTTCTGTGTGTGTCTCATTCTTAGTTTGCCCACCACCCTTCAGCTGAGGTGGAGACCATGGCTCTGGCTGCCCTGCATGACCGGATGACAGAGCAGCACTTTCCCCATCCCATCCAGAGCTTCTCCCCTGAAAGCATCCCAGCCCCTCTGAATGGCCTCATCAACATATTAGCTGAGGGTCAGCTTGCCCTGGAGAAGGCCAACCAGGAGCTAGGTGAGTAGGAGTCTGTGGGAATGGAAGGGAAAGACCCAGGATACTAGAATGCCAATAGATACGTTGAGACCTGGAATAAGGTGACCTGAGCCATACAATAAACTTTTCTGGGGTTTGTATTATAGGTCTGGCTCTAGACTCCTGGGACCTAGATTTCTATACCAAGCGCTTCCAGGAACTACAGCGGAATCCCAGCACTGTGGAGGTCTTTGACTTGGCTCAGTCCAATAGGTGAGGACAAATTTGGTCATTTTGATATATGATCTCCTAGAGGTTAGAAGGGTAGACCATGGGGACTTGGCTTCATAGTTCTTCCTCGGTGTAATGGCCTTTCTGAGTCTTTGAGGGCCTGGGCTCCCCCTAACCATCCAGGAATCTGTCTTCAGATCTTAGTTTCATCTCTACTTTGGCTCTGGATAATCCACAGTGACAGAATGCTTGATGATTGACTTTATGGAATGTATTTTGACCTATTTAAGTGTGAATAGGCCATAACTGCTGCTGAATGCTACTGAGAGGACATGGCACTGAGGAATGACTCCTGTTTTTGTTCTGCCTTCCTTTCTCCATGTAATTCCCTCAGTGAGCACAGCCGACACTGGTTCTTCAAGGGCCAGCTCCATGTGGATGGAAAGAAGTTGGCACACTCGCTGTTTGAGTCTATCATGAGCACCCAGATGTCCTCGAATCCTAACAATGTCCTCAAGTTCTGTGACAACAGCAGGTTGCTTGTGCCTTGGGTCTGGGGAGGGGGAGGCCCTGGAACCTGGTTGGGTTAGTACAGATCTCGAGAAAGAAGTGGGTCCAGCATGGACATGTCCACAGTGCAATCCAGGGGAAGGAAGTCCGATTCCTACGACCTGAGGACCCTTCACAGCCAAGCTGCTTCCAGCAGCGGCAGGGGCTAAGACATGTTGTCTTCACAGCCGAGACACACAACTTCCCCACAGGTGAGCTGTGTTCCTGAGAGGGATGGAGATCAGAGAGTAGGGTAGGGCAAAGGTCCCAGGTATTTAGGCTGAGGCTGGGAAAAAAAGGGAAAGCTTGTTGTCTTTGTTTCCATGGGGGTGGTCAGGGATGAGGTTTGTCTCCGTGACACTCATGCCTCCCCCACCCACTCTCTCTTTGCAGGAGTAGCCCCCTTCAGTGGTGCAACCACGGGCACAGGGGGCCGAATCCGGGACATCCAGTGCACGGGCCGCGGGGCCCATGTGGTGGCTGGCACTGCTGGCTATTGCTTTGGAAACCTGCATATCCCAGGTCCAGTCTTCTTCCTCTCTACCCACCTTGCCTCCAGACTTTTTGTCCTGGCAGCACCAAATGCTTTTATTTTGTAGGCCAAAGGGTCATCTGGGTGTCTTTTTGTGGGGAGGGAGGACTCCTGAATAGCTGGCTTTTCATTGACCCTGATCATGAGGTGTGTAGGCCATTGGAGATGTTGGGTGCCAGCCTAGATTTCAGAATCATAATTTTTTAAAAAATATTTTTATGTATATTTTTTCGTTAGATGAACACAGTATATATATATATTTTTTAATGTGGTGCTGAGGATCGAACTCAGTGCCTCACGCATGCGAGGCGAGCGCTTTACCACTGAGCTACAGCCTCAGCCCCAATTTTTTTTTTTTTTTTTTGGTACTGGGGATTGAATCACCCAGGGTGCTTAACAACTGAGCCACATCTCCAGCCCTTTTTATTTTTTATTTTGAGACAGGGTCTTGCTAAGTTTCTTAGGGCCACTCTTACTTGCTCTTGCTGAGGATGGCTTTGAATTCACATTCCTCCTGCCTCAGCCTCCTGAGGCTGTTGGGATTATATCTGTTGAGATTACAGGCATGTGTCGCTAACCATGATGATTTACTTTAGAAGCTATTACTGTCTCAGCCAGAAAACATGATGCTGGTTTGTCTTTTTTTTTTTTTTTTTTTTTTAGTACCAGGTATAGAACCTAGGGGCACTTAACCACATTAACTACTGAGCACATCTAGATTGTCTTGTTTTTTGAGTTTTTTTGTTTGTTTGTTTTTAGTTGTCAGTAGACCTTTATTTATTTTTATATGGTGCTGAGGATTAAACCCAGTGCCTCACACGTGCTAGGCAAGTGGTGTTCTACCACTGAGCTACAATCCCGGCCCTGGGTTGTGTTTTAATCACTATTTGTCTCCAAAATCCAGAAAAGCTTAAGAAGTTGGATATTTTGAGCTGGGGATGTAGCACAATGGTAGAGTTCTTGCTTAGCTTGTGGGGAGAGGTGGGTTCAATCCCCAGTACTATAACAGAAAAAGAAGTCTGATACTGAGAAGAGGGAAGGCTGATGTGGGAGGTGGAGAAAAAGACTAGCACTTAACTACAGGTTCTACACTGTGCTAAAGTGGACATTCCAACCATGCGGGTGGTCCTTACTGATTTAGACTTGCCCAATGATGCTGGTTCTTCCATCCTGCTTCTTTTTTGTTGTTTTTAGGTACTGGGGATCAAAGCCAAGGGCGTGCTCTATCTCTGAGCTACATTATCAGCCCTTTTTATTTATTTATTTTTGTGGTGTTGAGGATTGAACCCAGGTCCTTGCACATACGAGGCAAGCACTCTACCAACTGAGCTATATCCCCGATTCATCTTTTTTATTTTTTTGAGAATGGTTCTCAGTTGCCAAGGCTGACCCTGAACTTGCAAACTTCTCTTCTCATGAGGCCTCCTAAATTGCTGGGATTATGGGTGTGTACCATCATGCCCAACTCTATCTTATATCTTTATAGTCCATTTAACTTTCTTCTTTCCTCTCAGGTTATAATCTTCCCTGGGAGGATCCAAGCTTCCAGTACCCTGGGAACTTTGCCAGGCCCCTGGAGGTTGCCATCGAAGCCAGTAATGGGGCATCTGACTATGGCAACAAGTTTGGGGAACCAGTGTTGGCTGGTAAGGCTGGGCGTGTAGAGGGATAATGAACACGTAGTCCCCCAAGGGCTTGTGGGTGGGTGTGTGACCCATGGACTGTGGTATTGGGCAAAGGCTAGGGGTCTGGGTGATTGGTTCCTAACCCCTTCTTTCTGATGTCCACACTCCAGGCTTTGCCCGCTCTTTGGGCCTCCAGCTCCCTAATGGTCAGCGGCGTGAGTGGATCAAACCCATTATGTTTAGTGGGGGCATTGGGTCCATGGAAGCTGAGCATGTGGGCAAGGAACCTCCAGAGCCAGGTAAAAACCTGCTACTTTTCCCTGTATTCGGTCAGCACAGGAAAGTTTCAGGGAGGGAATTGAGGGGACATTTATTGATTAGTTTTTAATTCCTTGGTTCATGTCTCTCCTCCAGTACAGGTTTTCAAGGCAGGAGAGTGGTTTATGTTAGCAAGCAGTCTCAGCCTTTGTTGTCTCTGTCTCCTCCCTACTTTATTTATGTAGGGGAGAGGCCCTTCTCACCCCTACCCCTATGCTTCTGGATCACACCCTGCTAAATTGAGGCAGTTAATGTTTGTTCGATATTCGCTATATGCCAGGGACTTTTATTTGCTGGTTCAGTTCAATTAAGCAAACATTTATTGAGTACTCATTGTGTGCTGAGCACTGTGCTAAGAGCTATGGTGAATCAAGATAAAAGTCCAGGTCCCATTTTCTGACTAAGTGATCCGGTCACATGGCTCAAAACTCAAAAGGCAAGGAATGTTATGCTTGAAAACTCCTTCCCCTGACCTCCAGACCCCAGTTTCCCTCTCTAGAGACAATCAATTTTATTCAGTTACTTTTGTGTCCTACCAGAAGTGTTTGTTGCATATGCAAGTAGATCCATATGAATATTTGTTCTTTTTTTCTTTACTTCATCTAGAACTTATTGAGGATTATACCCAGGGATATTCTGCTACTGAGTTACATCCCTCAACCCTTATTTTAAATTTTTATTTATTTACTTATTTACTTTTTGGTATCAGGGATTGAACCCAGGGGCACTTAACCACTGAGCCACATCTCCAGTTTTCTTTTTCTTTTTTTTTTTTTTTTTTTAGAGATAAGGTCTCAGAGTTTTTATAAGTTGTTTAGATCCTTGCTAAATTGCTGAGGTTCGCTTTGAACTTGTGATCTTCTGCCTTCGCCTCCAGGCTGTTAGGATAACAGGCATGCACCACTGCGCCCAGTTTACAATGTTTACTCTTATAGGTAGGCAAATTTTGTATCCTTATGAGTAAATTCATAGAATAAATTCCTTGAAGTATGCCGGCATAGTGACTTTGCCTGAAACACTAGTGTCTGGGGAGGCTGAGGCAGGAGTATTGCAAGTTCAAAGCGAACCTCAGCAACTTAGTGGGGCGCTAAGCATCTTAGTGAGATCCTCTCTCTAAATGAAATATAGAAAGAGCTGAGGAGTGGCTCATGGTTAAGTGTCTCCAGGGTTCGATCCCTGGTACCAAAAAAAAAAAAAATATTCCTTGAAGTGTATTTTCCCAAAGAACAGAAGCATTTGTATGTATGTATGTATGTATGTATTTTTGCTGTACTGGGGGTCAAACCTAGGATCTTGTCCGTGCTAGACAAGTGCTCTACCACTGAGCTACATGTATTTGTAATTGTGATTGTTAGGGCCACATTGTCCTCTGTAGATGTTGTTCTAATTCAGTCTCCCATCAGCCCAGTGGAGTATTAAGATCATGTACCCCTCACATAAACTTTCTTTGTCCTTATACTACCTTGCTTTAGAGGCTTGTGATGGCTTTCCCTGTGTTCTGTTTCTACCCTTCTTCCTTGCAGGCATGGATGTTGTAAAGGTTGGGGGTCCTGTCTATAGGATTGGAGTTGGAGGTGGAGCAGCTTCATCTGTGCAGGTGAGTGGGAATAGCTAAAGATTCATACTCCTTGATGTTGCTGGGTCCTGTGTGTGTGGGAGGTGAGGGAGCCCAGCCTCCCTGAGCTGAGCTATGCTTTATGTTCCTTCAGGTGCAGGGAGATAATGCCAGTGACCTGGATTTTGGGGCTGTGCAGCGGGGAGACCCAGAAATGGAACAGAAAATGAACCGTGTTATCCGGGCTTGTGTGGAAGCCCCCATGGAAAACCCCATCTGCAGCCTCCATGATCAGGGTGCTGGTGGCAATGGTAAGGGAAGCAGTTGGGACAAAGTGCTGGGCCTACTAACTCCTGCCAAATTTGGTTTAGGGAGAGACATTGAGCATCTGCAACCAACCACCCAGCTCTTAAGTCCTTCACCAGTTCGGGGTTGGAGTGGGTGGAGCCTGCTGCCCTGTGACAATTGGTAGTGAGACTATAGCAGCAATTCCTGCAGGGACACAATTAGGTGCTCCTTTGGAGGTTTGGGACTGCCCTTTTTTTGCCTGGAGCTGACCATGACCAGATTGCCACCTTTCCCTGCAATCCTTTCACCAGGCAATGTCCTAAAGGAACTGAGTGACCCAGCAGGGGCCATCATTTACACCAGCCGCTTCCAGGTTGGTCTCATCCCCTGAAGTCTGGCATCCCCCCTCTACCAGCCCCAGCCATCCTTCCTTTATGATCCCCAATTCCTAGCAACAATGTGAGGTGGGGGAAGGCCTAGTGATTCTTCTCTTTGCTTTCTGCTATGTCTGTGTAGCTGGGTGACCCAACCCTGAATGCCTTGGAAATCTGGGGGGCCGAGTACCAGGAGTCAAATGCTCTTCTGTTGAGGCCTCCCCACCGGGACTTCCTGAGTCGTGTCAGTGCCCGGGAACGCTGTCTGGCTTGCTTTGTGGGTACCATTACTGGAGACAAGAGGGTGAGTTGGCTCCAAGAGTCAAAAGTAGACACTACTGGTAGGTTCAAGCTGCCTGGCTTCTTGGGCTAGAGCAAGAACTGTCAAGGGAGAAGGATGGGAGATGATGACAAAGAACGTTTGGGGAACAGATTGTAGGAAGCAGGGGGAAGACAGACATTACAGAGGAAGATAAACAAGGGGTGGAAGGACCATCTCTGCCCTAATCTCTGGAAGCATTCCCTGCTGGTGCTCATAGTCTCATTCCCTCTGGGTGGTGTCCCTGTGGTCCATAGATCGTGCTGGTGGATGATCGTGAGTGTCCCATGGGGAGAAATGGCCAGGGGGATGCCCCCTCTAAACCTCCCCCAACCCCTGTGGACCTGGAGCTCGAATGGGTATTGGGCAAGATGCCTCAGAAGGTATGTGGGATGGGATGTGTTTCTCTTGTGGCCTCCTCTTGGGACCCCCATCATCTGCTTGCACCCAGCCTTCCATGGGTACTCACATTTCCCTATTGCCATTTCTGTTGTAGGAGTTCTTCCTCCAGAGGGATTCTCCTGTGTTGCAGCCCCTGGCCTTGCCTCAGGGGCTGAGTGTGCGCCAGGCTCTGGAGCGGGTTCTGAGATTGCCCTCTGTGGCCAGCAAGCGCTATCTCACCACCAAGGTCTTCCCTGCACTCTTGCTTCACCCCTTGAGCCCTCTGCTTTCTTTCCTCCCCTTAGGACCACCACAGCCCTAGAGTCTTGGGGGGAAGAACAGGGACACCTTCACCTCCACCCCATGCCCTGGTCTTCTTGCTGCCTACCCTCTGTGTGGAGCTCTTATTGTATGTTGGAGGGAAGCCAGGTTTCCCACTGTTCTGTCTCCCTCAGGAAAAAATGGACAACCTGAGCTCTCTGTTCTTTTTTAAAAAATATCTTTATTTTATTTACTTACTTTTGTATGCGGTGCTGAGGATTAAACCCAGTGACTCATGCATGCGAGGCAAGCCCTCAACTACTGAGCTACAAACAACCCGAGCCCCTAGCTCTCTGTTCTTTGCCCTCTTGCCAATTGTATTTCATACCACAGGTGGACCGCTCTGTGGGTGGCCTGGTGGCCCAACAGCAGTGTGTTGGGCCTTTGCACACTCCTCTGGCTGATGTAGCTGTCGTAGCACTGAGTCACCAGGAACTCATAGGGGCTGCCACAGCCCTGGGAGAGCAGCCAGTCAAGAGCCTGCTGGACCCCAAGGTGGCTGCCCGGCTGGCTGTGGCTGAAGCCCTCACCAACCTGGTGTTTGCTCTGGTTACTGATCTCCGGGTGAGTTCCCTGACAGCTTCTACCCTAGAGTTCCAGGTCTTTGGGACACTTCCACATTCATCGCTTGTCTTTCGTTTCATGCTCACAACCACCCAGTCATTCTGTACCCTAGTCTCTGCATGTCTCTTCCACTCTAATGTTTATCTCTACTCTCCTAGGATGTGAAGTGCAGTGGGAACTGGATGTGGGCAGCCAAGCTCCCAGGGGAAGGTGCAGCTCTAGCTGATGCCTGTGAGGCTATGGTGGCAGTGATGGCAGCACTGGGTGTGGCAGTGGATGGTGGCAAGGATTCCCTCAGCATGGCTGCCCGGGTCGGCACTGAGACTGTGCGGGCTCCTGGTGAGGCTGGGGCTCTCAGGAGAGGGGGATGGCGAAGAGACCATTGGGCTGGGCTGGAATCTCACTCTTTTTTGGTCTTCCTTGCTCTGTAGGGTCACTGGTCATCTCAGCTTATGCTGTTTGTCCAGATATCACAGCCACTGTGACCCCAGACCTCAAACATCCTAGAGGGAGAGGTATGTGCAATGTACTTTGACTTTGGTCTTGGTTTGGGGGCTCCCTCATCTCAGCACTGGGCTGTGGTACTTTCTGGAACTAATGGTCTGGGGCATCTTCTTGCATGTTGGGAATGGCAATGCTATGAGCACTTCAGGGAAGGGTACTCCTGAACTATCCATCTCCCCCCATCTTCTCTGTCTCTTCAGGCCATCTGCTGTATGTGCCTCTGAGCCCCGGGCAGCACCGGCTGGGGGGCTCAGCTCTGGCCCAGTGTTTTTCACAGCTCGGGGAACAGCCTCCCAACCTGGATCTTCCTGAGAACCTGGTTCATGCCTTCAGGATCACCCAGGGGCTTCTAAAAGGTGAGGCTCTGGGAGAGGTGGTGCACATGGCAGCAGGTGCTCACCAGCTAAGTACGTGGGGATTAGGGACTTGGATCCTTCTCTGTTCCCCATGTGTGTTACCTTCTCACACACTGTCATGGACTCTCCAGAAGTAGTTAAGTGGAGCCATCAGGCTGGGCCCCAAGATCACTGAACTTTTTTTACTTTCCTTCAGACCGCCTCCTCTGCTCAGGCCATGATGTCAGCGATGGAGGCCTTGTCACCTGTCTGCTCGAGATGGCCTTTGCTGGGAATTGTGGGATAGAGGTGGATGTAGCTGTGCCTGGGATCGATGGTAAGAAACTAGGTTTAGAGTCAGGTCTGGCTGCCTTCTCTACCCTGCAGACCTCATCTCCTGATAAAGAATAGAATGTCCTCAACCCATTTTCCCTGGGTCTTCTTTGACTGTCTCTTCTGAGCTATCTCCTGACAGCTGAACTAAATGGCACCTGCAGACCTCATCTCCTGATAAAGAATAGAATGTCCTCAACCCATTTTCCCTGGGTCTTCTTTGACTGTCTCTTCTGAGCTATCTCCTGACAGCTGAACTAAATGGCACCTGCAGACCTCATCTCCTGATAAAGAATAGAATGTCCTCAACCCATTTTCCCTGGGTCTTCTTTGACTGTCTCTTCTGAGCTATCTCCTGACAGCTGAACTAAATGGCACCCACTATGTTCCTTATTGCACCCCTTGAAGACCCCCCACAGTCCCTGTTGCAACTTCCTCTTCCCACCATCCAAGTCCTCACCCCACCTCCGGTTGCTGCCTCTAAATCTCTGGCAGCACCCAAAACACCCTGACTTGCATCCATTGCTCTCCCAGCGTTGCCAGTGCTGTTTGCTGAGGAGCCAGGCCTGGTGCTGGAGGTGCAGAAGCCAGACCTGGCTGGAGTGTTGCAGCGTTACAGGAGTGCTGGCCTCCACTGCCTGGAGCTGGGCCACACAGGCGAAGCTGGTCCCCATGCCATGGTAAGGAAGCCAGGGAGAGTAGGGCTTAGTGGGCAGTCTGAGCGAAGAAGCTGTAGGCCTCTCTGCCAGCCATGGAGGGGCTGTCCTTTCTCTTAGCTCTTGATTTACTTGCCCTTTTCAGGTTCGAGTATCAGTGAACGGGACTGTGGTTGTGGAGGAGCCAGTTGGGCAGCTGCGAGCCCTCTGGGAGGAAACAAGTTTCCAGCTGGACCGGCTGCAGGCAGAGCCACACTATGTGGCAGAAGAGGAACAGGGTCTAAGGGAGCGGTTGGGGCCCAGCTATTGCCTGCCCACCTCTTTCCCCAAGGCCTCTGTGCCCCATGAGCTTGGTGAGGGAGTGTGCACAACAATATTTGGTTTCCTAGGCTGTCAGCCTGGGTGTGGAGCCCAAGACCTGGGTGCCTGGGCCTGCTCTGGAAAAGGTGTCTGGGGAGTTCAGGTGGGGAAGTAACTGTCTAGACCAGAGACACTCCTCCTTCCAGGTGGTCCTGCCCCGCGAGTCGCCATCTTGCGAGAAGAGGGTAGTAATGGAGACCGGGAGATGGCTGATGCTTTCCACTTGGCTGGGTTTGAGGTGAGTAGGTTGGCCAACAGAGCTAGAGGCCTTGATCTAGTCTTGATCTAGCCTTGGACTGGGTACCCTGACATTTGCCTTCTCTGACCTGCTAGGTGTGGGACGTGACCATGCAGGACCTCTGTTCTGGGGCCATTGGGCTAGACACATTCCGCGGTGTGGCCTTTGTGGGTGGTTTCAGCTATGCAGACGTCCTGGGCTCTGCCAAAGGTAGGTGCTCCTCTGCCACATTCCTGAAATCTCTCACCTCCACAAAGCCAAGGGGAAAGTGAGCGAATGAGTTCAGTTGTCAGGTGTCAGCAGAAGGCCTGAGGTTAATAAATGGGGCAGGTTATCTGGGTGGGGTCTTGCTAATCTGGACAGTTTATGTCCTATCTAAAGGGGCAGCTGCTGCTCGGCTGAAGCAGCTATTGAAAAGGTGGCTCAACATAACCAGACCCTTATTGTTTAAAGAAAAGCTGAAAATTCAGGTTTTTGTATGAGATCTTATTTTTAAGTGTTGAGCAACTCAATAAAAACATATATGATTTTTTTTTTTTTTTTTTTTTAATTCTGGATGGACACAGTACCTTTATTTTATTTGTCTTTTTATCCATGGTGCTGAGGATTGAACCTAGTGAGGATTGAACCCAGGGCTTCACAAATGCTAGGCAGGCGCTCTACCACTGAGCCACAACCCCAACACAAGTAAAAACTTTTAATGTTCTGTTGGCCAAGCAAAAAGAAAATCACTGGCCATCTGTGTCCCAGGAGTTGGTAACATCAGATTTAAGCAGACAAGCCCATTTCTTCCTTCTCGTGCCCCAGGCTCTGCAGAGAGGGGTACCTGCTGGAGTCAAAGAGCAGCCGTTTCCCTTCATTCTTGGCTTCTCTTTTTCTGAGGCCTCCCACATCTCACCTGACTTCCATGTTCCCTTCTAGGATGGGCAGCTGCTGTGACTTTTCATTCACAGGCCGGAGCTGAGCTGAGGCGTTTCCGGAAGCGGCCAGACACCTTTAGCCTGGGCGTGTGTAATGGCTGTCAATTGCTGGCTCTACTGGGCTGGGTGGGTGGCAACCCTGATGAAGAAGTCGGGGATATGGATCATGACTCTTGGCCACCCCAGCCCGGCCTCATGCTGCGTCACAACCTGTCTGGGCGTTTTGAGTCTCGCTGGGCCACTGTGCGTGTGGGGCCTGGGCCAGCCCTGATGCTTCAAGGGATGGAAGGTGCTGTGCTGCCAGTATGGAGTGCCCATGGAGAAGGTCAGGCCTGGGAAGGCAGGGGGAGGACTGAGGGCTGGGAATGGATAAAGGGCCTGAAGGAACTTGACTTTCATTTTCTTTCTTCCCTCCCAGGTTACATGGCATTTTCTTCTCCAGAACTCCAAGCCCAGATTGAGGCCAAAGGCCTGGCTCCCCTGCACTGGGCAGATGATGAGGGGAACCCCACAGAGCAATACCCATTGAATCCCAACGGTTCTCCAAGGGGTGTGGCTGGTGTCTGCTCCCATGATGGCCGCCACCTGGCTCTTATGCCTCATCCTGAGAGGGCTGTGAGGCCATGGCAGTGGGCATGGCGACCCCCTCCATTTGACACTCTTACCACCTCCCCGTGGCTTCAGCTCTTCATCAATGCCCGAAACTGGACCCAGGAAGCAGGCTGCTGAGCCAACTGGACAGGCTTACCTGCCCTTACAACTTATCCCTCTGTGTTTGCTGCTCTGTCACCTTCAGGATTACTCTTCATGACTTCCAAAAGTATCTCAGACAAGGGCCAAAATGCAAAGAAAAGCTCAGCTGATTTACTCATCTGCCTCCTGGAAACTTGTCTGTAGAGCTGTCCTTAGTTCTATCTTCTAACATCTTTTGCCCTTCCTTGTGTTTAGGAAGCAGCCTGTGGCTTGGGGCAAAGAGCTGATAAGCGAAAGTTAGGGTGCAAGTGCTGGGGTTCTCTTGCCTTCCCACCTGTTCACTTCCTCAGCAATCACCGCATCCTGCCTCATTTCCCTCCTGGGCTCTGAGGGAAGTTTATGTCCCCCTTTTTTCATTTTGGTGTAGGATCTGGGAACAGCATGCAATGGGCCCTGTCTATTCTCATTGTTAGTAGCAGAAGCTTCCTGGATTCCTTTTCAAGTGAGCTGTGCTAACTGTGAGAATTGTTGCTTACAGAATTTTCTTTGACAGGATTTCTGGCTGTGTCTCAGGGCTGGCCTGGTGCCACCCTCTAAACTCAGTACTTGTTTTTTTTTTTTTCTCTTTTGGTACCAAGGATTGAACTCCAGGGTACTCAACCACTGAGCCATATCCCCAGCCCTGTTTTGTATTTTATTTAGAGACAGGCTCACACTGAATTGCTTAGTGCCTTGCTTTTTGCTAAGGCTGGCTTTGAACTCACAATACTTCTGCCTCAGCCTCCTGAGCTCCTGTGATTACAAGTGTGTTCCACCTGCCTTCCCTTAAACCCAGTACGCTTGATGTTTCTCCTAATTTAGCTCTCTGATAGCAGTTGTGACTATCATCCTTAGATCAGAGCCCTTAGTTTATTCTAATACTACCTCTTTGTTCATTTCATTAATGTTTGTTGATTATCTTTTGTGCCAAGCAGCATTTTATGATCTAAAAACTTGAAATAAGCTAAGTGTAGTGGTGCACACTGGTAATTTCAGTGACTCAGGAGGCTGATGCAGGAAAATCACAAACTTGAGGCCAGCCTGGACACCTTAGGAAGACCCTGTCTCAGAACATTAAAAAATAACAATGGTCTGGGTCTGGGGTTTTGGCTCAGTGGTAGAGTGCTTGCCTACCATGCATGAGGCACTGGGTAGCACCACATGAAAATAAAGATACAGTGTCCACCTAAAACTGAAAAAATTAATATTAAAAAAATAATAAAGGGTTAGGGATGTTGTTGCAGTGACAGAGCACCCCTACATTCCCCAGTATTGCCAAAAATGATAATACCTGGATATAGCATCACCAAGCTGAACAGGTGCTGGGTATTTTCTGTGTATCTGCATTAATTCTCAAAAAAAAAAAAAATTGGCAAAGTATAACTAAATTGCAAGGAGTTGGCACATAACTTGGGGGGAGGGTGGCCAGGGGCATGCTCACTCTGCTCCATCTGCTTCCTACCATCCTGCAGTCTTTTGCTGGCAGCTGTTTTCCATTGTTCCTTGTTCCCTTTGCTGACACAGGTGTAGAGCTCACTGACATTTCTGCTATAGGTCATTTGTCCCCCTAAAATGTTGGGCATCTTAATTAAAGGAGTTCCCCTGAAAGTGAAGACTGGAGTCTTAGATTTCTGAGGGTACCAGGGTGGGCGGGGAGAAGAAGGCTGGGCATGTGCTTCTGATAGGGGATAGTACCTAAAGAAGAGATTAATGGTGTAAATTGTGAGTGTGGGGATGTAACTCAATGGAAGAGCACTGGCCTGACATGAGTTTCCCCACACCCACTCCCTCACACTGAAAAAAAAAAAAAAAATGTGTGTGTGTGTGTGTGGAGAAGTAACATCTTTTCCTCATTGTTTTGCATAGTGACCTGCCCTAAACTGTATTGCCCTCCTATGGATCATTTTTGGCATTTGAACATTTCCTCCTGCTTCTGGGAAGGAATAAATATTTTGGTAACCTTGTAACATCGAATGTGCAGTTTGGGGCTGGTACTGAGGCTTAGAGGTCAGGTGATACAAGAGTTGGACAACCTGTGAGGTAGCCTGCTGATTAGCTCTAATGGTTAAAATTGTGGTTTTATTTATTTATATATTTTTAAAATATTTATTTTTAGTTGTAGTTGGACATAATACCTTTATTTATTTTTATGTGGTGCTGAGGATTGAACCCAGGGCCTCATACACACTAGGCGAGCACTCTACTGCTGAGCCACAATCCAGTCCCTAAAATTGTGGTTTTAGAGGTGGAACCATTTCTAGTTTTGATCACCTTGGCCAAGCAAGACCTACCTGTCTCAGATACCAAGACCATTTAGCTTCTCAATCCTGTTTGTTTTTTAATCTTTTTTTTTTTTTAATGTGCTGAAGATTGAACTCAGTACCTCACATATCCAAGGCAAATGCTCTACAACTGAGCTACAACCCCAGCCTCTCATTCCTGTTTTCATCTAGTATTAGTTTTACAAACTTGCCCTTGCTGGTCCTGACCCAGTTCCTGTGTCCCTTCCCCAACCCAAAGGTCCTCTAGCAAACCACTATGGGTAGCTGTTTTGTGCTTCTGCCTTCATGGGAAACCACTTTTGCAGCCCCTCCCAGGGGTGGCTTTTACTGGGAGCTGAAGGTTAGGTTCCTTTGTATCCCACTTCTAGACTTCACCCCCCTTCCACTTGAGGCTCCTGCCATTCTGCTATATCACCATCACCCTGTTCTTTGTTCTACTGCCCCATCATTCCCTGTGGAAGAGGCTGCCAGTTGGTCCCCAATATCTGGTTTCCCCCTTCTAGAAATAGAACCTACAGAATTTTAGCTGAGATTGTGGCTGCTGTGACAAAATTGATGGAAGAAATGACATATATACAGTTTCCAAGTGTTCTTTAAAATGAGGTACGTTCTCTTGCTTCCTGCTCTCTGGAATAGAAGTCCAGTAGCCATATTGGACCATGAGGTAGCTTGGAGAATTGTTGCTATGCAAAGCAGAGTAATAGGGAGAAGGAGACTTATCTCTTGACACTGAGGAGGGCCATTCAGGCCTTGGGCAGACTATTACTGTTTGTAGTAAGTGTAGGAGATGAACTTTTGCCTTAAGTCCTATTAATTTTGATGTTTTCTAGCGCCTCTTTTTTTTGGGGGAGGGCAGGGTGTCAGGGATTGAACTCAGGGGCACTTGACCACTGGGCCACATCCCCAGCCCTATTTTATTTAGAGACAGGGTCTCACTGAATTGTTTAGCACCTCGCTTTTGCTGAGAATGTCTTTGAAATCATGATCATCCTGCCTCAGCCTCCCAAGCTGCTGAGATTACAGGCATGCACCACTATGACCCAATAAGATGTTTTCTATCTCTTACAGCCAAATAGTCCTTAAATATTCCTACCACCACCACCTTTTTTTGGGCGGGGGCTGCTAAAGATGGAACCCATAACCTTAAATGTGCTAGACAGTGGTCTACCACAGAGCTACATCCCCAATCTAACTCCCTTATTCTTCTTGTGTATTAGCCCTTGACTCCTATTCTCTACCCTTATAGAGATTTGAGGACTTAATGGACTTAAAGTATTCTAGATTATGGCAATGACCAACACCCTGATCATCTCTATAGTGACCACTATTCTGCTTTACCAACCTCATCTTGGATTTTGTAATCACCAAGATCTTTTCCACCATAATCCCTGTTCCTTCCTCTTTGCTGCTTAGAAGTCATCAGGATCTCAAATCCAATAACTACTCTCCCCAATCCATCTCTTCTTTCTTCCTTTTTTTTTTTTTTTTTTTTTTTTTGGTGGTGCTGGGGATTGAACACAGCCTTGTGCATACAAGAAAAGCACTGTACCAACTGAACTACATCTCCAGCTCATCCTTTTTTCCCTTGTCCAACTTTCATCCAACTTTCAATGCCCTTTAACTTGATCCAGTATCTTGTCATCATACCCATTTGGCAAGATAACCTATCAGCTGTCTGAAAGCCAGAAAATAGCAGATTGTCTGATAAGTACATTATTATCTGCCTTTGGGGAAAACAGAATGAGAAATAGAGATAAAAGATACTAAGTGAACTTTAACAGTTGTGTGCTGTGAGTGAAGGGATCTGGTGACCTCAGCTTTCCACACTTGACATCTAAAACCAAAAACTTGACAAAAACATCCAAATTGCATAAGCAAGTCCTTTCCTTCCTTAAGGTATCAGCTGAGCCAACAGCTCTAGTAATAATCGCTGGTTAGATGGGATTGTCACAGTAACACAATGTGCCTCTCTTCTCAGCCCAATTAGCACTATGTCTTCACCATTTCAATCTTACATTGATCTGTCTCCACAGATCAATGTCTCCACAATACAGGGTTAATTCTGTTTTTACTCTCCACTGTGTCCTAACACAGTGCCTGGCACCGACTAGTTTTCGGTTTTAGATGTCAAGTGTCGAAAGCTGAGGTCACCAGATCCCTCCACTCACAGCACACAACTGTTAAAGTTCACTTAGTATATTTTATCTCTATTTCTCATTCTGTTTTCCCCAAAGGCAGATAATAATGTACTTATCAGACAATCTGCTATTTTCTGGCTTTCAGACAGCTGATAGGTTATCTTGCCAAATGGGTATGATGACAAGATACTGAACAAATAAGTAAATATGAGTGTTGAAATGTCTGAAAGTCAACAAAATTATTTTCATTAATAAAAGAGTGAACTGTGCAGTGGTACACAGCTATAATCCCAGCAACTCAGGAGACTACGGAAGAAAGATCCCAAGTTTGGGCCAGCTACAGCAACTTAGACTCTGTCTAAAAAAAGTAAAAAAGACAGAATGTACCTCAGTGGTAAAGTGCTCTTGCATTTAAACCCCTTTTCCTCCCCCTACCCCCCACAAAAGAGTGAATTTAGAGATTGAGTTTATGTATTGGTTTGTACTTTCCCTCAAGCTTTTCCCTTTCCTCTTCCTTTGTCCAGCCATTCAAAGTTTCAATTTCTTGTTATCAGGTCAAATGAATGATATTGGGTGGTGGTGGAGAAACAGGGAGAATCTTCTTTCCTTCTCTCCTTTTTTTTTTTTTTCTTTTGGTACTGGAGATTGAACCCAGGAGCACTTTTCCACTGAGCTATATCCTTTGTCCTTTTTGTTTTTTTGAGATAGGTTCACGCTGAGTTGCTGAGAATCTCACTAAATTTCTAGGGTTGGCCTTGAATTTACAATCTTGCCTCAGCCTCCTAAAGAACTGGGAGGAGCTGGGATTATAGGCATATGCTGCTCTGCCTGCCTCTTAGTTTAACACCTGCCTGGCAGCCAACAGGGCCCTTCAATTTTCAGAAAAAAAAAGCAACACAGTACTGAATACACATTATTATTACTTTTAAATTATCAACTACCTTTTTGTTTTGAATTTTTTAATATTTATTATTTTTTAGTTCTCGGCAGACACAACATCTTCGTTGGTATGTGGTGCTGAGGATCGAACCCGGGCCGCACGCATGCCAGGCGAGCGCGCTACCGCTTGAGCCACATCCCCAGCCCTACACATTATTATTTTGTTTTCCTTCTGTGCCTTATTGCTGGAAGGAGTACCACTGGCAGGGGTGGCAGGGAGGCAGCAGGCAGGTGCTGGAGATTGAACTCCAAGTGCCTAACCACGGAGCCACACACCCAGCCTTTTTTTAAGTTGCTGAGCTGGCCTTGAATTTGGGATCCTTTTTCCTCAGATTTCCAGGCTGCTGGGAATACAGTTGTGCGCTACTATGCCTGGCAACAGACAGCTGCTGGAAGCATGTGAACAAGAGGTCCAGATGGGCCCACCTGGTGGGGGCTGCCTTCTCTAGGGAGGTCACCAGTCAGGGAACCTTTTGATCTTGATTATGCCAGTCCCTCACTGTACTTCCCTTCATGTTGTGTCTGGGAAACCACACCCAAACTAGGGCATGGACAAGTGGCAGAGATTAGAAAGGAAGGAGGTAGGTGTCAGACAGTTGTAAACCTGTCAAAAGGGAATGTTTTGTTGAGCATGGTGGCACAGGTCTGTAATACCAGCAATTTGGGAGACTGAAGTAGAAGGATTACAAGTTCAAGGCCAGCCTGGACAATTTAGCTGTCTCAAAATAGGTGTGTGTAGCTCAGCGGTAGACTGCCTGTGGGCTCAATTTCCAGTACCAGGAAAAAAGCAATAAACAGTGGAGCAGAGGATGTCTCCACCAGAAGCTGGGCCACCAGAGACCCAGGGTCAGTTTAATAGTATCCCCCTGGCACCCACTGTATTCAAGACCCTGTTTGGCAGAAACCTAAGAAAGCTTCATTATGTCATTGGCCACTTGGGGGCAGTAAACAGCCAGATGGTGGCGGCCCAAGGACTGCAGCAGGGGCAGGGCAGGTGGGAAGGAAGGTCTTGGTGTTTAGTCTGAGGCTTTAGGAAATCTCTCCAAGAAAGCAGCCCGCTCAGAAAGCCCAGAGCCGGTGGCATGGGGTCCTCTTAGCCCAAGCAGTCATAGACTCATGTAGTTCCATTTGTCTTGTCGGTCTGGGGAGCCTACAGAACAGAACAAAGTGCTGTGAAACCAAGAGCCACCCAGGTAATAATTGTCAAGGGATTGGCCCTGGGGGCACACGTGAGGGAGGAAGACTTAGAATTAGTGATCTCAAACAAGTCCCTTTTAGGGGAGCCCTGGTACCTTGGGTGTTTGTAGTAAGGGATGTGGCCCAGACTTTTGGAATTAGCAAAGGACCCTCTGGGTGGGTCGAGACCTGAAGGATGAGTAGCAGTTTGTTTCATAAAGAGGCAGGGGTAGCATTCCAGGGAAACCACAAGTTTACAAAGCCTCAGAGGCGAGAGACATGGTGAGTCAAGGAACTGAACCAAGGTGAGGCTGTCCAGAACAGTAAGTACAAATGAGAAAGGGGACAAGCAAAGGAGAGGCCTAACAGGTCATGTTAAGGAACCAGCTGTTGTCCTAAGGTACATCATTCTAGGGGGGTTATATAGGGAATAGACATGGCCAAATGTGAGGTTTCAATAAATCACTGTGGCTGTTTTTTTTTTTTTTTGAAAGAGAGAGTGAGAGAGGAGGGAGGGGGGAGAGAGAGAGAGAGAGAGAGAGAGAGAGAGGGAGAGAGAGAGAGAATTTTTAGAGAGAGAATTTTTAATATTTATTTATTTTTTTTTTAGTTCTCGGCGGACACAACATCTTTGTTGGTATGTGGTGCTGAGGCTCGAACCCGGGCCGCACGCATGCCAGGCGAGCGCACTACCGCTTGAGCCACATCCCCAGCCCAATGTGGCTGTTTTTTTTTACCATGAGTTGAAGACAGAGAAGAGGACAGAGAGTGTGGGAAGTCCAATGAGAAAGCTATTTGGTGTCCAGTCAGAAATAATGGTGGACTATCCAGGGTGGTAGCACTGGAAATGGTGAGAAATGGAAGGATTTGAGAGACTGTAGGAAGTAGAATCACCAGGAAGCAGATGTGGGGAGGAGAGAAAGAGAGAGAAAGGAACCCACGATGATGACCAGGCTTCCTCCTTGGAACACTGGACACATGATCATTTCATTGACTCTGACAGGGACAACTCTGGGAAGAAGATGATATGCTTTGCTAGGACCTGTTGAGTTTAAGGTATTCATGGGACATGTATATGGAGGTATCCAGGACATGGGCAGAAGGAATCTGAGATGGAGATGATGCTGAAGATTTGAGAGGCACAGGAATATGAATGGTGAAGGTTATCTAGGGGGAATGTTCAGGGCCTGGCAGCCCAACATTGAAGGGAGTGACAGAAAAAGAGAAGCCTAAGGGCTGAGACTGTAGCTCAGTGCCCCTGGGTTCAATCTCACAGCACTTCCTTAGCAAGTATGAGGCACTGGGTTTGATTCTCAGCACCACATAAAATAAATAAATAAATGAATTGAATAAAGGTATAAAGGAAAAAAAGAGAAGCCTGATCAGGAAATATCGCCATTAATTTAGTCTAACCAATTGTGTGACTTTCCACTGCCTGAGGCTCTGGAGAACTGTGGGATGCCCCTGATAAGATATCCAGGAAAATAGAAGGGACTAGGGACATAGCATGTTCTCCTTCTCCACTGGAGAATTATCTCAGCTGTTACACAGAGGCAAACTCCTCTCTCCTCTAGATCCTTTTTCAACATAGTACAAACTTACAAACATCTCACCTATGGGAACTTACAAGGAAATGGCCTTGGCCAAAAAAAAAAAAAAAAAAAAGCAGATGAAAAGAGGTCAAGTGTGTGGTGCTTTGGAGGCTGGGATGTGTGGGTTTCCAAGAGAGGTGGCACCTTCCCAGAGATCCCAAGGGAAAGAACAAGGAGTAGCTCTGCTGTGCTCAAGAACAGAGATCCTACTGTGGGCCATATATGGAGGAAACCCCTCTTCACCCTGCCTATTGTTGTGTTCCACGACTAAACACTCAGGATCACTCCAGGTGAACTGGGCTCCTCTGACTTTGGGGGTCCATGGAAAGAGAGAGAGGCGCACATACTGAAGCTTTTTATTGGGAAGAAGCCATTCAAATGAGGCAAGGGGTCAGGTTTTAGGGGGTTGAGTCTAGCTTCGTGATGTTTGCTGTCAGCAGACTATCTGACATCTGGGGAGGTCATGCCCATTTCATGTGCTGAGTGGGGATCATGGCAGAGCAGCAAAAAGACCAGAGCGAGGCCCGCCTAAACAGAGGGGCAACTTCGTCAGTTCAGTCCTCTTTGTACACTCAGTGCTCCATAGTATACACACACAGCCCATGGCTGGCTTGCCTCATCTCCACATTCTCATTACTCAGGGCTAAGAGGCGTTCGGTTCCTATGTGGCAGCTCCCCACAGCCTATGATGGGGCTCCCCCTCCCTGAGGGTGTTCACAGGATTCGGAAGAGCTGTGATGGGACTCTCCACCCTGGCCCTCCTCAGACTGAGGCCAGGTCACCAGGGTTATATTTGCCACCAACACACCACGTCTTCTATTTGAATGTCCACATTGCCTCCTTCCACTTCTTAAATATGTACTGAGAGATGGGTGTGAAATACAGGAGGGTATGTGTTTGTTGAGAAATCACAACTAAGAGTTGCCAGAACTAAGTTAGGAGAATATGTAATTAATTCAGGGGGTGGTGGGGTTATATGCTGTTAGCTAGTTGCAGGCTCAGGGTCCTTATGATGAAAGTTACAGGCTCCCATATACTGGTGCTAGTTTGAGTATAGTTTTATTTTATTTATTTATTTTTGTTTGGTGCTGAGGATAGTGCCTCACATGTGCTAGGCAAGGGCTCTACCACTGAGTTACAACCCCAGCCCTGAATATAGATTGTCCCCACCAAAACTCATGATAAAATTTGGTCTTCAGTATTACATGTTGGGAGGCAGGGCCTTGTGTCTGGTGGTTGGATCATGGGAAGAGCCCTTTTGAATGGATGAATGCCTTTTGTCCATCCATTCTCACTTTGGTGGGACTGAATTAGATGGGCTGTCACAGGGCACAGTGGCATTTGCCTGTAATCCAGCAGCTTGAGAGGCTGAAATAGGAGGATCACGAGTTCAAAGCCAGCAACTGAGCGAGGCCTTAAGCAACTCAGTGAGACCCTGTCTCTAAATAAAATATAAAAAAGGGCTGGGATTGTGTTCAGTGGTTAAGCACCCCTGTTTTCAATCCCCAGTCAAAAATAAACAAAAAAACAAGGAATAGGTTGTCATGTAACTAGGTAGGTATTGGTGGTTCAAACCTGTTATCCCAATAGCTCAGGAGGCTGAAACATGAGGATTACAAATTGAAAGCCAGCCTCAGCAAATTAGCAAAGCCCTAAGCAACTTAGTGAGACCCTGTCTCAAAATAAGAAAATAAAAAGGGCTGGGGATGTTGCTCAGTGGTTAAGCACCCCTGGTTCAATCTTTAGTGCCCCCCAGAGAGGTGGGGGGAGGGAGAGAGAATGGATTATTATAGAACAAGTTTATCCCTAGTGTTTTATCTCTTCCATATGAGCCCACTTGCTCTTCTGTTTTCTGCCATGAGTTGAATTGGTACAAGGCCCCCTCCAGAAGCCAAGCAGATAATAGCTACCCAATCTTGTACTTCCTGGCCTTCAGATCTATGAATGGAATAAACTTCTTTACATATCATCCATACTCAGTTATTCTGTTATGGTAACGGAAAATGATCTACTCTGACAAGAGATGGATGGAAGTGTTGGAGGCACTGGACTCTATTGTTGGGAAGTGGGGGTCATAGGGTCAAGTGCTCAATCTTGTGACTTAGTAGCAAGAATAGAGGCCACCTTTCCTCTTTGCTCTTCTCACCACCAAACTCCTGTTCCCTATTTCCATCAATGGCATCTCTATTTCTTTTCTTTTTCTTTTTCTTTTTAATTTCTTTTAGTTGTTGATGGAACTTTATTTTTATTTATTTCCATGCGATGCTGAGAATTGAACCCAGTACCTCACACATGCCAGGTAAGTGCTCTTCCACTGAGCTCTAACCCTAGCTCCATCTCCATTTCTTTTGGTCAGGCTACCATCTTTGAAACTGCTCTTCATCTTTTCTCCACACCTTGTGCAGTATTATTATTATTATTAGTAGTAGTAGTAGTAGTCCTGGGGATTACACTCAGGGGCACTCAACCACTGAGCCACATCCCCAGACCTATTTTGTATTTTATTTAGAGACAGGGTCTCACTGAGTTGCTTAACACCTTGCCATTGCAGAGGCTGGCTTTGAACTCGTGATCCTCTTGCCTTCTGGGCCACTGGGTTTTTCAGTGGCCCAGAAGGCAAGATCCCACAAGTTGTGGATCTTAACTTGTCAGATCCCACAAGTTAAGGTCTTTGTCTCCCATCTGACTCCCTCATTTGACATACCAGCCACAAATCTCAGAGGCCCACAGGTCACTCACTCTTTGAACGACTATGGGTTCAGGCCTCTTTTCAAACTCTTAAGGTTCCATAGTTCACTAGAATGACTCACAGAGCTCTTGGAAGTGCTATATTTATGATTTCAGTTCTATTATAAAGGATATTCATAGGCAAGGTTGAGGCAGGTCCCAGGATCTGAACTTCCATGTTCTTTTTTTTTTTTTTTTTTTTTAAAGAGAGAGTGAGAGAGGAGAGAGAGAGAGAGAAAGAGAGAGAGAGAGAGAGAGAGAGAGAGAGAGAATTTTAATATTTATTTTTCAGTTCTCGGCGGACACAACATCTTTGTTTGTATGTGGTGCTGAGGATCGAACCCGGGCCGCACGCATGCCAGGCGAGTGCGCTACCGCTTGAGCCACATCCCCAGCCCCTTCCATGTTCTCTTCCCAGGGAATCAGGGTGCATCATCCTCTGGTACATCAATGTGTTCATCATCTGGGAAGTTCCACTGAACTTCAGTGGCCAAAATTTCTATTGGAGTTTTATTGGGCTGTTATCAAGTAGGTCAAAGCTTCCACTCTCTGGTCACATGGTTGGTCTTATTGGTGTAAGACACCATTAGTTTTACACCAGTGGTCATATTGGTCTTATACTATGGTCTTATTGGCACGCCCATCCTGATTCATTTCTTTAGCATAAGCTATGTAGGGGCCCACTGTGAACCACCTCATAGTAAAAACTATCAAGGCCCACCATGAATACAAAGAACTCCTGTACCTTGGGAAAATCCCAGGATTGGGGGACAAAACCAGTCAAATTTTTTATGAGACACCTTCTCTTAACTGGTCTTGGTAAATAACCTCTTGTCTTTTAGGCAACATTCATTTGATAAATACAGGCGAGCCCTGTGCAACTCATGAGAAGATAAAGGTGAAAGACAGATGTGGTTCCTGCCCTCCTGGTGCTTAATATAATAATACAGGGAGGTACCTGTAACAGAACAGGAGCCATAGGAGCCCACAGTGGGGAACAATTAACCCAGAAGTGTTTTCTGGAAGGGTGGGGCTGTAGCTCAGTGGTACAGTGTTTGCCCAGCATGTATGAAGCCCTAGGTTCTATTCCACAACATTGCCAAAACATAAAAACAAATAATAATAATAACAACTTTTTTTGACATTTGACCACATGCTAGCCAGGGCACAGCATACGCAAACGCCCAGTGGTAAGAAAAAGGCACTGAGGAAGATTCAAAGTGGCTATCACAAGCCCT